>NC_047536.1:2426439-3033048 GCF_012275295.1 Melopsittacus undulatus
CCATCTCATTTTATGTATTGTTTAGGTCTATTTGAATCTGCTTTTACTTCCCTTACCAATCCCATGTGACATGGCTTAGAACATGTCTGAAATTCAGCACACCCCAGTGAACATTATGGCAATGTCTCCTTTCAACCATCCTTGTAAAACAGGTGGGATTTTGATGTAATTTAAATAGGCTGCTGACATTGTAGTAACGTTACCTTAGAGGCTGTTTGGAAATAAACTTGAAAATTAAATGGCCATCACCAGATTAAGGTCAGAAAGTGAACAATCCTGGAGAGAACAACTTCTGTAGTTGCAATACTCATGTTGGCAGAGCCACAAGTGCCCAGACTAGAGCCAGGAACAGAACTGTGCTGGTGGTCAACTTGCATCTTTATTATTAGACCCCTAAGAGAGGCCACAAACTATGAACAGTATCAATCCCAATCCTCCTTCTGGGGATCTCATGACTTTTCCTCCTGCACAAAGCATGAAAAAAATGAGGCCTCCAGAGAAGAAACAATGGACACATTGTGAGACCTCACCTGGAGCATTGTGTGCAGTTCTGGTGTCCTCAACATAAAAAGGACATGGAACTGTTGGAACAAGTCCAGAGGAGGCCACGAGGATGATCAGGGCCTGGAGAACCTCCCATATGAAGACAGGCTGAGAAAGTTGGGGCTGTTCAGCCTGGAGAAGAGAAGGCTGCGTGGAGACCTCAGAGCAGCCTTCCAGTATCTGAAGGGGGCCTACAGGGATGCTGGGGAGGGACTGTTCATTAGGGACTGTAGTGACAGGACAAGGGGTAATGGGTTAAAACTGAAACAGCAGAAGTTTAGATTGGATATAAGGAAGAAATTCTTTACTGTTAGGGTGGTGAGGCACTGGAATGGGTTGCCCAGGGAGGTAGTGAGTGCTCCATCCCTGGCAGTGTTCAAGGCCAGGTTGGATGAAGCCTTGTGTGATATGGTTTAGTGTGAGGTGTCCCTGCCCATGGTAGGGGGATTGGAACTTGATGATCTTGAGGTCCTTTCCAACCCTAACTGTTCTATGATTCTATATTTGCCCCCATAGGAACACTTCAAGCCTCCAAGGCAAGTCCACTATAACAAGGCTCTCTAGTGAGGAAGGACATCTCTGAGCCCATGATATGAGCCATCTATACTGTACACCCTTTTTTCTTCCTCCCTCCCCCCCCTTTTTTTTTTAGTTTACTAGGAGAAACTGGGAAGCACCTATGTACTTACGTTATATAATAATCCTAACTCAGCCTACTCTGTAACTCCTTCTGGTTTTGTAAGGCGGTTTTAAACAGAGCAGAACTGGGTCACATTCAGGAAAGGGATATAGCAAACATCCATCATTCTCCCACAATGAGCTGTTACAAGATAAAATCTAAAGAAGCTGAACACCAAAGCACATCCTACCTCTGAAAAGGATATGGAAGGCAACATTACCAGCAGTTCTGACCGGCAACATATAGGTAGGAAATAGCTAAACATCACCTCCTTGAACAGCGGTTCAATTCTGGCTCCTGATGACTTTCAAAGTTTGTGGGAGTTGAGAACCCTCATCTCAGGCTCCTGCAGGATCCTGGTGCTGAGCATGATCTTGTACCTCTTCAGCACAGCATCTTCCAGCACCCACAAAACCCTGTCTAGTACAGTTAATCTTTCATTTGGAATAGAACGAGAAGGGGGGAAAAAGAAAGAAAACCCCTACAATCTAGTATCCCATCCACAGTAACTGCCAACCCTGAGCCACCTAAAAGCTTCCAAACCCTGGCATTAAATACTGTAAATAACATTTAACCACAGAATATTTCAGGTTATAGGGGACCTCTGCAGGTCATCTAGTTCAGTTTCCTACTCAAAGCATGGCCAGCTGCTAGGTTAGATGAAGTTAATATGCTTCACTCTTTCTTAAATGACAGTAAGAACATCAGAAAAATCTCTCTACAGAAGAAGGAAACAAATGAGCTTGCTCACAGATATGAAAACTCCAAAACTAGGCACATTACTGGGGAGAAGGCCCAAAACACCCAGTGACTGCTGCTTCAAGACAAGCCACTACACCTCCGTGTCCCCAAGTAAGCCCCACAACCTGTACAGATGAAGTCAGTTGTGTTCCACTCAGTTGAAAAAGAAACAAACCAGTCAAGTATCTAACTGATGCATAATTCAAAACGTATAATGTTACACAGCAGTACTGACACTGGCTCTTCAACTCAACAGGAGCTCTCAGTGCCTCAGTGCACGCACCAGTACCTCTAGCATCCTCAGCACTCCTCTAGCATTCCAGTACTCACTGGTAACTGAAAGAGCTGTTTCACTGTGAATATCTGAAGTTTTCATAGATAAAAATTGCTTCCCCACAGTTTTTAAGTGTTATCCCTTCAGGTCACCTTACGTAAGGGAGATGTCAGGCTGCAAGCCTAAAGAACAGCTTGCTCTGGCATTCTTCCTCCCATTCAAACTCTGGTGTATACACAAAAAATAGCTACAGAAATTCTTTACTAACTAAATTTCTTCCTCACTTTGAGGACAAGGCTACAGTGTCATGCTGGAGTCGGAAGTGCTCACTTCTCCATACAATTTGGTATGATCAATGTGCCTCAAAGGAAGAGAGATATCCTTTTCCCCTTTTCATTTCATTGTTCTGGAAGGAAGGACTCTACAAAGGGAATGAAGAGATTTAACAAACCCAGGCTGCTCATAAGTAAGTCTCAACTTTTGAAGTTCCATCATTTACACTTCCCATAACATTTTATTTATATACACAACTTATTTAACTACAAAGTTTAAAATACTCCAGCTCATAATTTTGCTGAGATTGGTGTCAGACAAGACCCATTGTAAGCCACAGAAAAGGCAATCTACTGCTTCGTTCCCTGTCCATGCATGTATTCAAATACAATGAAACTGGTTTAACTCAGTAAATAGGAGCTGGAATAAGCTGCAGCTGCAAGAAGTGGTCCTCATTTTTAAATGCTAGCACTGCCATTTAGAAAAAAGAGCAACAAGCAGTGAAGAAAAATAATTCCCTTCAAGCAATTGAAATACCAGTTCTGAAGATAAAATAGAGAAAACTCCAAAGCCAGTAAAAAGAAACACTGTTGTCCTTTGAAGTTCACCACCAACTGGGGCAAGTGGCATGTGGCATTCCCCAGGCTTATGGGAAATTTGTTTTCTGTCGTGTCAGGAAAGAAACCACCACTATTGCTACGGTCCCTCTGGAGCCTGTAATTACTGATGCATATAAATTATACTTTATCAAAATACATTGACAAATGTTGCCTTGGAAGTCAAAACTAAACAGTCCACCTGAGCAATGTTAGCCTAATTCTGTTCTCATTAAAGAAAGGACTAGCAGGAATGGAAACACTGTGCCACACACATGCATTTCCCAGCCACATAACTAATGCCAAAAGATGATGGAGCTTCAGTAGGTAACTCCTTTAGGTGAGTCATGGTCTTCCAGGGCAATGCTCTTGTTCAGGCATGGATGTGACACTTCGTCCTCTCCATAAATTGAATGAAACAACATTACCAGATCTTAGGGGCTTTATTGCAGCCAATTTCACTGCAACACAAAATCCTGGGACTGGCATTTCAAGTATAGTTGCTGGCAGTTACATAAGTACTTAATATAGCAGAAGAAATATGAGGTCTCTAGAGTAAAGGAAGGGAAGTTGTTTAAGTGAAGTACCTCCTACTGACCAACAAGTACCCACATCAAATAACACCAAGGTCAGACCTTGGATCAGCTGCCACTTCTGGAGACAAAGCTCAAGTGCTAACTAAACCTTAGCGTGTCAGCTCTGCTCCCAGTAAGGGGATGTAAGGGTCAATCAAGCAGTTGGTGGGAAAAAGTAGAGCAGGATGGTGTGAGTACAAGTGACTCAAGAGAAAAAATATAGACAAAATCCCATTCTAGTATTTTGAATTATACAGTTACTATGTGCATGCATCAGTTGCAGGAAAAGCAGTTGAAGGCTCGGAGACTGAAAACTTCCTCCTGAATTCAGTAAACTTCTTGGCCTCCAACAGTACAGAAAAGATGTTGAGGCAGGACTGACCCAGTGGTGATTATAACTAACACAACTGGCAGCTCTATTCACATGTTGTGTGGTAGCATACGAGATTATTCTTTCAACAAAAGAAACTGCCTGTATAAGCATAACATTTGGATGCATATTGGATACCTTATTTTTCAACAGTATTGTCCTCACAGTTCACTGAGCACTGACAATGTACCTTGCACATAAACCACTCACAACATTAAACTTAACATTCCTTTATATGTCAATAGGAATGCAGTAAATCCATATCAGCTGTCTCCTGAAGAAACTCTTTCATAGACACATCTCTAGTAACAGCTCATCAGGGAGCTTAACAGAGCAAAGCAAAAGACAGGTACTTAATTCCAAACATTCTTTGTTCAACTTTCTCAGTAGTATTTGCTTTTTCATTATAGAGAATTAAACTTGAACAATGGTGATCACTGCATACCCAAATAATTTCACTAGGTTCCAAAGTATTATGTAAGGGAATCACATTAAAGTTATCTCATGGACTTTTTGTAACACAAAGTGCTCTAAGCCTTCGGCTTCAGCATGTTACAGTGAGTTAAGAAATAAAAGCAGCTCAAAGGAACACCTTGTGTGACATCTTTGTCTTAGTCATACGAGTAATATGATAATAAACCGCCCTTGCCAATCTATTCTTGTAGCACCATAGCATTTAATGACTTGCAAGAGGTATTTCAATTTTCTTTCATAAATAGTTTATACTCTTGTAAGTTTTACAATGTAGACTGCATTTGGGACATGAAACTGCATCAGCCTCTAGATCAAATACCTTCTGGTTCAGCTCCACGTTGACCCTTTTGACAGGCACACATATGCCTTGGGCTACAATCCCATGGCTTCTCTCAACTGAAGGAGATTTGAATCATAATGAAATCCTGGATCATTTATGACTGTATTTCAAAAGCAAATGTAGTGCATTTAAAAGTAATAGCAGTATTCAGTTTGGTGACCTTTAAGTGTTTGAAATTCTTTAAACAGGCATGCCTTATTACCTCTTTGAAACACAGTGAAAAGTTCCAGAAAGCCTGACTTAAGCTTCCCATTGTACACATTACAGACTTTAAAAAGGAAACCAAATGAAAATTAAACCAAGGAAGTATTCAGTCTTGCATAATATCACCCACAGTAACCTTAACTCACGGGTCACTTCGAATATTCGGTAAATCTCTGCAGATAAAGCTGAATTCAAGGAATCACAAGAATCGTTTGGGTTGGAAGGGACCTTAAAGCTCGTCTGATTCCAACCCCCTGCTACAGGCAGGGACACCTTCCACTAAACCAGGTTGCTTCAAGCTCCATCTAATCTTATTATTTGCAACTTATTTTCAAAGTATTCGCAAAGACTTTTACAAGACAATGAATGTGAACTGATCTTTAACATCTGGATGACACCCTAGGATGGAAAGCAATGGAAATATTTACATCATTATTACTATATTTTTCCTGTTATGCAGATGAGATGTCTGTGCTTTTAGTCACCAGTTCAATCTGTTCCTACATTCACCTTGTACAAAAATAATGCTAAACATTCCAATCTCCTGTTCACCAGGAAAAGGAGGTTACATTTATCCTGAATATTCTCCTAGCTGTACCAATGGAAGTTTACAAATGAATTTGCCACTGCTTGATGTTAACTGTGGCCAGGACTCCAGCAGCTCTGAACCACTGGCTCAACTGAGCATTTGGCAAAATGCTTCTCAGCTCCTTTCAACGTACAGCCAATGGGCAAAGTGCAAAAACCATTAACATATGAATTAACCAATTAAAAGGAATTTATTAAACAATAAAAGCAATATCCATCCAGCAATAAATTATGTGTAAGTTCACCATGTGCTGACAGTTGCACACTACCTCTAGTAGCAAGGCCAAAGAGCCGTGTTAACAAAGCAAATGCAGTCAATCTGGCACACTTAAGAGTGTGCCCAGGCAGACCAAGAGGGCTACTCAGTTTCCAATAAGGAAACTGCCTAAAAGCCATCAGGTCAGAATCTCTACAGTAATCACACACTTGCAGCTATAACCTAACTATTCTGACTGCAATCCACACTGCTAGTCGATCTGTTGATACTCAACAGGAGTAGCCCATGACTTCAATAGCCAAACCCATCCAGCAGAGCTCCCCCCGGCTCCCAGAACCACCACCACCCAAGCTGAAGGAACCAGAGTACAACACTACAGGGACATAGAACAGTTGAACTGGTGCTAACAGAAACAAAAGACCAAAGCTCTGAAGACTAATGTAAGAAAATTCTAAGCCAGTAATGGCCACCCACAATTACTGTATTTTGAGAACCCTGTAAGAGCTTAGTCATGTGAAAGCCATCATAACAAGAAATTGAGTCACTGTGTTTCCCCCCCAGTTTTAACTTGTCACTCTAAACACAGCAGTTGAAGCCTGTTAAAAAGATGCATTTCAGAGTTGGCAGAGCACACGCAACCACCCTCAGAAGCCATGTCTCCAGCTCCCGAGGTGATGACTAACCATGGAGTCCTGCTTGAGTTGCCTTTTCTGTAATTCACTTCAAGCAGCACAAGAGCCTGTGGAAGTTCAGAAAAGCCTAATTTTACTAAACATCTCTAGGATGTTCTCAAATATCCTGGATGTGGAGAAAAAACCAAACTCCGATGGGAATTAATGTCTAACAGGATAAAGTGAATTTTACACACTGAATTTTATCCATATTTCTTCTTGATACTGAGAATAAATACCAGAAACTATTTGCAACAGCCCTGATGTAAAGTCCTGGACAGGACTTACTAAGTTTACACGGCCACTCTTAGCGTGAGTAAAATAAACTAAGCATCTTCCAGTTCAGGACTGCATTAGGCACGCACTAACAGTGTAATCATTTCTAATATATTATCTCCAAGACATGCGAGTTGAAACTAGGACTTGTTTGACAGTGCTTTAAAACAGTCTCATTTAGGAAAGCTGACACCCAACAATACGGTTCAGGTTACCAAATAACACAGTGGCAAATTAAAGTCACAGATTGGGAGCCTCCTAATTTCTTGAGCTAAACACCAACCAAAAGCACCATGTCTCCTTTCTAGTAGCACAGGAAAAAACAGGGAAGATGAAAGGCAGTAGTTACATAGCTAATAGAGTAAAACAGCCTATTTCCAAAGGAGACCTATGCTTAATCTGCATGTGTGGTATTTCTTCTGGAAATGCGTAGTCCTTTGCCACAAACTATATTCAGTAACTTACCAATAAGACGGCCTGATCACAGAAGCTGTCTTCTTAGTAGAAAGATGCCACTAAAACCCAGCAGTATCTTCACAGAGCACCCTTTCTTCTCCCATCATGCCTATGTCCCCTCAGAGGGGAAAGAACACATCTGCACAGGGTAAATTTAAGTAACCACTTTCACACAGGGGGAAAAGTAGCATTGAGGAGGCAACCTTCTGGCTTCCTGACATGTACTCATTTGTTTTCTACTCTTACAATGATAAAAAACATAAAATCTTATATTCATCTTCTTGTGAAATGCATCCTCTGAACCAATTTAGACAGGAAAAATCCTGACTCTCCAAATAGAACTGGTATATTTGTATTAAAAAATGCTACATACATTATTTACAACCAGAGCCAAAAAGAAGATATAAAATGACTTCAGCTTGATGAACGGTATAAATGTCATCCAGCTATCTGCAGCACAAGCCTCTGACCTAATGCACATCTTTCAGAAGCCCAAAGTGCACCCTAGAGACCAGCAAACACTTACTGTAATTATTTACTGTCTTCTAGAAAGACCTGCTGTGATCTATACACAGTAAAACTACAATTATTGGATGTGGATAAAACCACAAAAGCACACTGTTACAAGCCCATGCTACTTTGTCATGGCAACACCATAACTCAGACTCCTGAAACAATTGAATGCCTTTAATGTGAAATGATAATGGAGCTCCAAGTCAGCAATCTGAGAGCTTCCTTCCTAGAAAGAGAACAGAAAAATACAGAGGGTACTAAGGAAATTTATGAAGTAGTTGCTTTTCCAAACTCAGCTTCTGATGACATCCACGAGATAAAAGAGCATTTGATCAGGAGTCATGATCTGATACTTGGAGCTTGCTAAGGATCAGGCTGGAGAGCTTACAAATGACAGTTCTACTGAGGCTTTCAGCAGCAAAATCATGGCAAATCATACACATGTGAAACAACCTCCCAGCTACAACAATCATCTTGGATTTTACCAATGCTTGCTTTCCTTTGAGTGCTTTTATAGCTAAACCACAGTGCACTTCTCAAATGCAAGCCAGGAGACAACTTCCCCAGGCCAATGTCGGTCTACAGGCACAGCGCAACAGAATGACATAATATGGCACAGGGAATCTAGAAGTTAAGTACACCTTCATACATATGTTTAACAAGGTCAGCTTCATAAGTAAAGCAGTAACTAAATAGTTCCAGCTATTCCTACAAGGAATTACCTAACAAAACTACTTATACAAAGTCAAATGTACAAACTGCACAAACATTAAAATCTTAAGGAGACAGCTTGAGAAAAGAGACATCAAATAGCAGTGTGTAAAAATAAAACTAAAAGCCAATACAATAAACAATTAACCAGACTACATAAATTTATTAGACACTGAAAACCTATCATTAAAATTGCTTTAAGCATGTGCATCCACATAATAGCACACAGCTCTCACCAATACCTTCAAAGCATATGAATTACAGGATAAACGTTATTTCTAGGCAGTTTTAATGTGGCTTTAACACCCAGCTTGAGAAGAAAAACTAAGTGATGAAGGTACTAAAGCCAGCAAAAGCAGTAAAACTTTGCCTGAAGAGCCTACAGCAGCATTTGGTGTGTTTTGTGTATGTTTGTACAGGCACACTTTCTTGTTTCTAATCTAGCCTTAAAAATTAAGAACAAAAAAGGTCAGAAAGATATTCAGTTTTTATTGGTGCTCCTCCAGGTATCACACTCATATTGACTTATTTGACTGTTTTACAGAACATACAGATGTTGTTAGCTATGAATGGGCATTTATTGCATAGTAAACTCAAAAACTTAGATGATCTAATACAATGCATAGCTGTAGTTACAAAAAGCAGACGAGATCGATATCAGTATTTTAAATACATTATAAACAAGATGAGAGCCACATATTTTTCTTGTTTCAGGAAGAAAACATTTTAAAAATAAATTAAATCTAATCAGATAGAAGACTATTTAATTTCATTGAAAATGACAGTGGATCAGCACAAGTTAACGAAGTTCCACATATTATCCTTTTTCATCCTTCCAAAAGCAGCCGTTCTATGTGGAGGCAGATGCCAGATAATTCCTGACAAGCATTAACCTAAAGGAAAAGTGATACACTTCCCTTGCCAATTTTCTGCAGTGAAGTATTACCTAATTTATGTCTGAGTAGCACTTTAAAACACAAAACATAATTACTGCTAGTCACCCTGGGAAGCATTAGTGCACAACTAAGAGACACATACATCAACAGCAAACTATAAGACTTACAAAAATCTTACATTTTCATGACTGAAGTTGCATGACCTCCAGCTAAGAAACCAAATAACAGGATCCAAGCTTTGTTCATGATCTATCTACTGCAAAATGGTTTTATCCATCTCAAATCGTTTGCTTAACCACACACGAGCTAATTGGCACAACATATTGTACATGTATGCAACAGAACAGCTTCCTGTTTCTGCCTGAACATAAAGAAGCGATTTTTACTGTGAGGGCACAGACTGACCAGGGAGGATGTGGAACCATTGTTCTTGAAGATACTGGAATGCCATCAGGACAACGGCACCAGTCTGCTCTAGGTGACCCTGCTTGAAGAGGTGTTGGCTGAACAAGATGACTTCCAGAGGTACATTCCAACCTGGACTGAGCTAGCATGGCAAGTGTTTGAGAGGGATGTTAGTGTGCTACAGGGGTAGGGGTGGCTTTTGTAAGCAGCTGATAGAATCTTCCCCATGTCCGACACAGCCAATGCCACCAGCACCAAGTTGGACCTGCTGCTGGCTAAGGCTGAGCCATCAGTGACAGTGGTAGTGCCTCTGGGATAACAAGTTTAAGGGGGAAGGAGCAATTACAGCCAGAGAGGAGTGAGAACACGTGAGAGGAACAGCTCTGCAGACACACAGGTCAGGGCAGGAGGAGGCAGGAGGTGCTCCAGGTGCCAGAGCAGAGGTTCCTCTGGAGCCCATGGTGCAGACCATGGTGAGGCAGCTGTGCCCTGCAGCCTATGGAGGTCCATGTGGAGCAGATGCCCACCTGCAGCCCATGGAGGTCCATGTGGAACAGATGCCCACCTGCAGCCCATGGAGTTCCATGTGGAATAGATATCCCCCTACTGCCAGTGGAGAAGCACAGATTCTGTTACTACCTTAAACAGCGAGCTAATCTAAAAGAGAATTTAATGGATGCTTCCACTCATCTGATACTTTTGGCATCAGGTTTCAGTATCTTTTTCCAGAGCCTGGTTTGTTTTATCAAGTGACAACTAAGACAGTTCATTAAAAGTGAATAGACCCAACAAATGTTCCATGGCCATAAATTCAGAGGAGGTATCAATTCTCACTGCAAGACTTCAGTTTAGAGCACTTTTAAGAGGATTGGGGTTTTTTTCAGCCACACAAAGGAACTTTGCCTTGACTACTTAGCGGCTTTAGATATGAAAGTTTCAACAACAGAACTAATATATTTTTACACGTTGGTGGCAAGGGGACTGTTTCCCTCTTGTTTTCAAAGATATTTCATAGACCCCCTAGCATACATGGCCTTCCGTGAAAAGCAGCCATGCTCTGATCATTTTACATACCAGCTGTGTACATGAAGGAAACTCAAGGACCCCAGCATGCACAAAGCTGTGTCTACAAACGTTGCTGATACACTTCACAACTTGTTTTGGATACCAGGAAATAATTACCTTGGAATCAAACTCTGGGTTTATGGCTGCTAATTTACATGGGTTGGTTTACTATACTTTCTGTGGGCATTAAATCACTTAGTTTAAGATTTATATTACCTTTTTCTTTATGGCTAGATAGTAGTAAAAAATACCTGAAACTATTCCCCCATCTCCCCCCCCCAAAATATCTTTCTTGTTTCCATTCCTCAGTTTATTAAAAGTGCCTTTTCCTCGATTCAGTTCTCATTAAAGTGCCTGCAGTTTGAATTATCAGATACTTAATTATTTATCCCAGATAAAACATTTAAGAAGCTTTAAAACCTTGAAAATTAAGGCAATAGAGCAATAGCAAACAATTCCACTAGAGAATCGAGCGTTCATTCACCATCCAACTTCAACTTAAAACTCTTACCTAAACTAAAGCAAACAAAATCCATGAGTCTCAAAGCCACTTTTTCTAGAAGAAAAGGCTCAAAACCTCATGAGAAACTCATTTTGTGAGACGTTTCACATTCCATCTAAGGTTTATTCCCCTATTTATATATATCTGCTTCTAATATCAACCAGATGTGACAAAGAAGTCTAAGCAGCACTGTAAAAGATGCAAGGATATCCTGTAGTTCAGCATTTTGAGAAAGGCTTGGATGAGAAAGGGAAAGGTACCTGGTGCTTAAGTGATTAACTGAGGAAACAGTTATAATCTGAGAAGCATTCTTAATGAAATATGTTCTAGTTATCAGAAAGACTGCACTGCAGGAACATGCACAGTGCCCCGACAGAAACACTTCCTGGTAACCAACCAGGATAACATCAGGCTCAGAGCAGAGCTGTCCCACACTCCACAGACATGAAACAAGAACCCAACATCATTGAACAGGATTGTTCTCTAGCATTTCAAGCACATCATCAACAGGAAAACTCACTGTTCTTCACTTCGATTTCCAACAGCAACAGGACTGAAGAGATTCTGCTGATCCTGAACTACACACAAATTAGTGTTCATTCCAGTAAACTCACAGGCAGATTTCAGCCCCACTGACAGAACACTGAGAAAATCTACACCTTTATTTTGCAACCTGTAACTATGCCTTAAACATCAACAGGTCTTCCTTGAAAGCCTCCAGCAGACAGCATGTTTAAGCAGGTCAGTCACTCCACCTCCAACAAACCCAAACACTAATGAACATGCCCAACTTTCACACTATTGCCAAATTACTGAAATTAACGTGTCATCCTTGTGTTTAACGTTACATCTGTTACAAAATCTGTTACATCTGTTACGAGTTTGGACCTTCATATCCAAAGCTGTAGACTGTTCTGGTTCACTGCTGAAGGGAGCCACTGGAAGAATGACTGCTGAAATCACTTTTATTTGCAGGGTGGACAAGACTATGAGCTCTTCATTTCCATGAGTAAAACCATAATGTACATTCTGGGCATAATGCATGGCAGTATTTAGTCCTTAAAGTTTTGCATCATTTGAGCTGTAGCAAGCTTACACAGTTAAAATGCTCTGTTTGGGACTTACTTATCAGGATTATAACAATTTAAAGAAAGAGAATAATTGACTAATAGCTTGGTAGACCAGACTCAACAGTTAGAAAATATGACAGCAGAAATGATACATCTATACTATGGAAAATTAAAATGGAGATCAGTATTATCTACACAATTTGATGCTCATTTTAATTAACTCCTCACAAATTCCACAGAATATACATCACACGTGTATCAGTCCCTCTGATCAACTTCTGCCTCACTTTTATTCCCTGTCATAACTTTCTCAGCTATGCTTTCTTCTTGAGAGTCAAGGTCAGAGCAGCTGCAGGACAGGAATGCAAGCACCATGTCTCTCTGTCAAAGTGCTTTGCCCAAAAAGCCAGAGGTGGACAAAGTAGAGCTACACACTGCTAGACTGAAGACAACTCATAACAGAAGTGAGAAAGAACAACCCTCCAATCTACAAGGAGAAGGAGCAAGACAGTAATACAAAAAATAGAAAGTAACCAACTTAAACACATAGTTCTATTTTTCCTCAATGTCTAAAAAAAAAATTCTATGTATTTTTACTAGTTCGAGTAGGTAGCAAAATTTCCCATTCTTATCCCATCACTGAAAACCATACAACCAAACCGCATTTAGAACCATAACAGTTCAATTTTAGCCAAGATTTATTTACTTAAAATATACCCTATATTTATATAACACTTGTGTCTTCAAAAGAAAAAGCAAGTTTTTACTTACAAACAGTGCTCAAGTGATCTATCTAAAGCACTACTCCACAGTAAGCAAGGCTTTGAATGAATGTCAGAGAATGAAGACAAATGTTGCGACAGCATCCATTGGGAAGCATTACAGATTACAGCATTCATATTAATCATTCTAATTTATGTAATTTTATTATAATCTTTGTATTCTAAATGCAAAATTATTACCCTTGCTTTTAAGGACTATAATATATCATGATTACATGATCTACTAAAAAGTACATACTCTGCTATTGAAAAGCCTCAATTACTTTCACGTGGTTTCTTTGTGCAAGGTTCCTCACAACAGACGTACACAGGTTATCAAAGACACGACATTCCCTCAAACCCACAAATTACAACAAAGTTACTACCAGCCTAATGATAGACATGTTCAACACCACCATTCAGAGAAAGTTTCAACATGTTAAAGTGGAATTTGCATAAATGGATACAAGTAAACTCTATAATCTTTCTTTTTCTTAAAGCATCACCATTTCCTTACACAACCCAGCTACATGAAACCACTCTTCTATTAAATAAATACAACTGTCATCTTTCTGAGTCTAGATAAGGGCATCTGCAAGTACCAGCTCATGCTTTATACTCAAGAGGAGTTTCAAGGTACATAACGTCAAAAACATGCACAAAACATGATGAAACACAACCAAACTCCTCAGCCCTAGCAAAACCATGAAGCAAATGTTTTCTAGTGCATTCAAGAGCTATGACCAAGCTTGCAAGATAAAGTCTGTAAGTTTTTCAAGCAGATTTCAAGACTACAAGACAGTTATAGTTTGTAAGTATTTATATATTTTTATCTCCAAAAGTGTTGCTCACTTGTCCAGTTTGTCATGAGCAAGCTTGGACAACAACAAAGCTCATTACAGAAACTCTCCAAAACTGTATCAACGTCACCCATGATAGTGTTCAAGTTGTCTGCTTTTAAAACATCTACAAAGAGCCTTTTTAAAAATAGCTGATTGCAAAGCTAACCTTCACCATCACCATATGTTCTGTATTTCCACAGGAAGACAAATTTACGGGACTGCCCAAATGGTTTGGTTGCATATAGAGGTATTAAAGTTGTAACAGCCTGTATTATGTCAACATGTGAATTTCTAAATAAGACTTCAACCTCTCTTTGTGGACATCTAGACTATACTGGATATGAGAAGTTGACGCATTCCATGGTCTCTATACCTCTACATAGAGAGCTAAAAATAATTCACCTTGAAGTTATCATGGTGAATATACAAGGAACAGAAAAATTTGTGGTTTCTCATCCCTCTGATATTTATGCTCTACTGAATTACAACTACACACATGCAAACATAACACATCATTTCAAGAGCCTTTACTATTTAGCAGTTCTAATATCACAAAGATTAAACCTCTCACCACAAAATACAAACGTGCAGATCTGTATAATAAGGAACATACAATAGGAACATAAATCAGGTTGTACTTACAATCTAGTTAACTTCTGTGTGTTCTGAAAAAGCAGCTCTGGAAGAACTTGCAATTTATTCTTGTTCAGACGCCTAAAACAGTTACAATAAGAATAAAAAATAATTAGATTATCTTCCAGTTTAAGAAGCTTATTCTACTATGCATAAACACATGAAGCTTCCATTATAGTAAACCTCATGGTAAGAGCTCATCACAGAACGTGTTGTGTACATTATTCCCACACGAGCCAAATGGCTCATGCCATCTGTAGACCACCTGCCTACGTTCTTGAGGTAGGGAGTCAAGTGACAGTGACCACAAAGTTGGAATGTTATAACAGGGATGAGTACACAAATCACTTATTTCATTTTCCTCTAGATGCCTACTAACTGTGAATCATATGGCCCCGATCGACAGCTTTCACTGCTCTGAAGGACAGTTACAAAGGAACTATCTGGAGCTGCTGTCTCCTCCTAAAGATCTAGGTTCGGTAAATGAAGTCATTTGATCAACTGAGTTTATTTTCACATTAGCTACAGGATACACACAAGAAGAGTTTTTAGTTTAAAGGCTTTTATTAAACTCTCCACCTTGCAAATATGGGCACTGCTGTAGAACACAGGAACACACAGGTAACAGAACAATGGTATGGTGATTTAGAATAGAATCTCAAAGATTCTTCCAGCAACATATCAGCGAACATATAGGGTTTAATGTTTATACCTTAGCCCATTTTGTTCATTCACTGCAAAAAGTTTTATACTGATGACCACAACTTGTGAATTTTATCAATTGTTACAAGTTATTCCAGCCTAGAAGCTATAAGAAGCATACGCTTTCTCTCCTTCATAGAATGCATGGCAGCCCTGCACAATCTAAAAGCACTTCTGCTTCTTAGAAACAATCTTTTTCCACAAGCCTTTTTCTGTTGTCTAATAGCAAAAAGTCGCTGCTTTCACAGACCTAATGAATGTTATTTACTTAATGAAGTTGACTAACTAATTCCTTAGAATTCCACTGTTGTAAACAAGAAGCCAACCTCTCTCATACATTCATACCTAAGCCTGTATTTATGCCTTCTTTGTGCCCAATCTACCTTAAAAGTTAACTTCTGTAACAGATTTTTGGTACAGTTTTGATCACGGAAGACATCAGGGACCTTTAGAAACCTGCTGATACTTAGCATCCCATGTCTGCTTTCCAGTTTTCTTCCACATTGAGTAATTTCACTATCACAATTCAAGAATTTTTGGAATTGAAAGACCTTCCTCAGATCAAACTAATGTTGTGGGGTTTTCATATGGCAGAGTTTTCATATGGTCACCATATGAACATGTCCTGGAAGACAAAGGGGTGATGGAAAAAAAGGGAATAAACTTCTCTTTCTGACACCTAGAACAGATCAAAGGATGCTTTGCAAACTTGCTTACAGAGCCTACACATTACACATGGCACGTGCTGCACGCGAACTTAAGCAGATCCAAAAACCACTTATTTCACAGTTTCTGAGATACTCGAGGAAACCAGTAAAGGAAACACTAAGCAAGAACACAGGACACACTAAGCACTGGTTCATATTTAGAAAACTATACAGGAAGATTTTAAACTGGATTCCCTTGCCCATGTGGAATTTCACGCTTTTATACCTAAATAATCTTGTTTAGCTTAAATTTGATAGTACAGCGCTACTGAATCCTCATCAAATTTAGGTTTTCAGCTAAGCATGTTTGTATTCTAGAAAGGGATAACAGGATGAAATACAACAAAAACAATTACGATAAAACAGGGCTTCACACCCCTCAATTCTGTCCTCTTTCAGCAAGACTCCCACTATTTCCTGAGAAACACTAAATTTGTTCAACTTCTTCATTGGTCATAAGGAAGACTGCCAGTGAAATGCATCTATTCCACATAGTTATCTAATGATTACTTCTGATTGTTATCTCCTCTCTCACAGTGTACATGTAAATATGCACTGTCAATCCAAAACCATCTGACTTATCTCAAAGCAACATCCAGGAGTATTCTCATCTCTATTCACAAGGATTGCACAAATGCTGAGTTTATGCTTATTGCTCTAAGTCACTGAAATAAGCAAAATCAGGTGAAGTTTCTAGAATAGGAAGTTCCACCAACAAGCAGACAAGAAAATGTACATAGTAACAAAAAATATATCTTCAAGGTTAGGAAGTTTGCAACCTGAGAAGTCACCATTTCACAGTGACAAACTTCTTAGAGAGTAAATAAAAAGCTAACATCATTTTTTTTCCCCTTACTATCAAATTAATCCAGAAGATCAATATTTTAAATCATTATTACCTATTATTTGCATGTGCTAACACTGCCCTACCTGTCATGCATAAAGGACCAAGTTCCCAGTTGCCCTTTTAATTGCCCTAAGCATTTTAAGATCTCATTCTGACATCACTTGAGTACTGATTTTCTTTCAAACACTACATGAAGTCTACACAAGGATGGTTTTGAAAGGCTCATACACCATCCACCCAGGACTTACAGCACACTACACCTTAAAACTGCCTGTCCTCTTCTCCCATGTTAAACACACACCCACCATGCAATCAGCATGTGTGCATGCACACGTGTGCACACACAGCACCAAAACACCACCACCCTAGCACTGAGCTACACCCAGAGGAAGGAATCTGGGGCACTGAGCCAGACAAGATCTGGTCCAGGTTATTTGACCTGGGACTGCTGGATGTGAAAGCAGCTGTTCAGTGTCTGCAGTGTTTTGAACTGGATGTTTTACAGCTAATAAGACCTGCAAAGTATTCCGGGAATTCAGAGCGCTGGGCAGAATGATGCATAATCATTTAATGCCACAGAACAGATGAGTTCCAGTGCTGGATCCCAAGCAGCTCTGGACCTGCACAGCATGGAATCCAGACTAATAAAACCTCCTGGAAGCTGAAGAACTGTGCAGAGAGGCTCTCCAGGAGTCATATCAACTCTGGCAATACCTGCCTTGAGTCAAGCTTATTAAGTCTGATTAGACAGATGCTGACTGTAAGGTCAACAATTCCCACAACACTGCAACTCCCTCCATCTGCCAGCTTATTTTAACCACAACTATGCATGAGAAATAGAACTTTATACGTTCTGCTCGTTAGTCTTCTCAAGTCCCTGTGACCCATAAAACCTGACCAAGCACCAAGAGATCTGAAGATGTAAGCAATGGTGTTCCAAGAGTCCATGTGTCACCTCCAAGGCTTCCATGTAAGACCACCACACTAGCACAGCATCCACTCGCTAGGCTCAAATGTGTATGCACCTATGCTTCTATTGGAAGATGTTTAGGAAACTGGAAATGGTAAAGGCTAAAAACCTATATTTCTGTATGCAGGGATTCACTACAGCAGTGAACTACTGTTTCTTCTGAAATTATTATATATCACTGACACACTTTTAATAACTAAGATTGCTTAGTAAATTGAGAATTTCAGCCTAGGGTACAAACTCATCTAGTTTAATTATGCTAGGATAGAATATGGCTTCATCCTCCTACTATCTCTCATATAGAACCAAGCATATAAGAGGTTCAATCCTTCTAATCACCTTACACAGAAATGCAGAGTAGGAGCACTTCCATAGAATGTTGAACATTATTATATATAAATATTCATAACACTAGACGTATATATGCAAAATATCTCTACCCACCATAATAGTTATGAATGATAGCTTTATGTAACAGAGCTTCAGACTTACAAGACGTACCCATGAGTTTTTAATGAGAGTAACTCCTTCCTTCAACACTGCAGACAGCTAGACATGTCAGCATTATTTTGCAAGATATATAGCTCAAGTAACTTGTTGACTAATATAGACTAATTTGTTGACTAATATGGGTACTGCATGACATTGTTTTTAAGGAGAATATAAAGATAAATAGACATTAAAAGAGAAGAAATACTAGGCTACACCTCAAAATGATCTTAATCATAATGTTCAGAGAAAGATGACAATGGTGATCAGAGTTAAGGAGCAACTTCATATTGGAACAGCTTAGTAGACTTCCCACAAGGAAAACAGTTGAGGGAGAATATGCTAAAGGTCTGTATGATTAGGAAGCAAGGGAAGGTGATAAGAAACAGTTGTTCTCATCTTTTGCAATACAAGAGAAAGCTTGGAACTATCAAATCAGAAAGCTTGGATATATCAAATGGTGGTGGTAGCTTCAAAAAACAAATGGAATTAATTTTCCCACACAACATACAGTTCAATTGTGTACCAACTGATTGCTTGCCATTGGATACTAGTTTGTGTGGGTAAAGAAGACAAACAATGAAGAACATTAAGTGATATTAATTAAAAAGGCCCAGTTAATGATTCAAGTGATCTCTGCCACAATATCATTTATATATTTGTTTTTTCTTCGTTTGTTCTTCTTTAATGAGTTTCAACTGCAGACATAGTACTGGCCTACTCATATTTTGGGTCTGAGCTCACATGGCGTTATCTTCTAGCTTTTGGCACATCTGTTTCTTTTCCCCTGTTGAGTTCATCACAAAATACTTTCAACTCAGTACTAAATTCACATTAAACATAAATTCATATTAAACAATACAAATTGAGATTTTAAGCCTCTATTCAAAGCATTTCTGCAAAGCTTCTTTAGACTATGAAGCCTGCCTGCTGCAAAAATTTAGCATGCTCCCAAAAGAAAGCTTAAAATGACCATCAGTGGTCATTGAACACCAAGGAGCAAAGAAAAAGATTCCTCATTACAGTGACAACTAAAAACAGGTAGATGTGTGTATAGGCATATGTATGCATACCTGTATATCTATGTATACATCTCTATGAAAATTACTTTCTTCTCATTTTATTTCAGCCAAAGCCCTTGTGTCCCAACTCTGACACCCTCACTACCCCCAAGCAAACTGCTCTTCTCTTAATTATATTTGATGCTTATTTTAATTTCTTATTAAATACATAAATACCTATACCACACAGCTGCATCATGTTACAAACTGTGTTTTCTTGCTTTCTGATTCTGATGGCCTAAAACACAGATTTATAGAATTTGTGACCTTTCAAAGTCACACATATACATGCAACATTGTCCTCCAGTCTATTATTGTTTTCCTTAGAACAGCCACATATAGCACCAAACACACTGCTTCAACACAGGACAAACACTCTCACCTCCTGAGAATATTTTGCTCATATATATACATAACAAGTGCCAGTTTCCCCCCTTTCTCCCTCATTCTACTGCCAGTTTGGGGGTTCTATGTCCTGAAGGAAAAGGGATAGAGGGAAACAACCTCAATGTCAATCACAGACTATCAAGGGCCCTTAGAAAAACAATGAAGAAGTTATTAGCTGTGAAATTCCTACCTTCCTGGCTCCAACCAGGCTAATAATATTCTTCCTCTGTCTGAAGGTGGGATAGGAGAGAAACTTAACTATTGAGATTCCCCTGACTATTAAAAAACCAAGTACAAAACAACCACTGGATCTTTGAAACATAATGCTATCAGCCTACAGGTAGACCTTTCCATGAAATAAATGGAGGAGAAGACCTACACTTTACAAGGGATATTTTTACCTTTATTTAATTTTTGGTTTATTCCTTTTCTTAGCTTCCGGAGGAGGAAAAAACATTTTTTTTAATAGGAAAATGCTTAAGTTGCTTTCAAGCCAGAGAGTCTGCTTCCCTTGGGGTGAAAACTTTCTTTGGGGTACTGACTTCAGCTGCATCCCTCATGTTTACACTATTGGAAGGGTCTCATCCCATTTGGATACTGTTGTCTTACGGAGTTCCACTCACAAGAGCAAACACAAGATAAAACTAATCTATATCAAAGGTCTAATCAGTATAGATGGAAAATAACAAGATGCATATGGAAGCACAAGTGTAACATAGCAAGAAGTCAGCCAGCATCTTCCAGGGTTTTACCATTTCAACTGTAGGACACAGTTTGTGTTACAGTGAAATGACTTTTCTTTTTCTTTGACATTTCACCTGATAATTTAAGTTGATACACTGGCTATGACAGAAACTGTCAGTTTTATTATTGGCTCTTTGGTTATAACAATTATCTAGATTTAACCCCATGAATGTGGGTGATACTCACTGGCCTCCAAATTCTGTGTCTGCTTTTCTACTGAGCAGCAACAGCTTTACTACCAAACCACAGTACTGCATATTTGTCATGAAATAAGTAGCACTCTGTTCCTTTCCACACAAGTTCAACAGCTTTCAAGTTTGATTTAAGATCTATATTTGCGTTGCTACCCATTATACAGCTCATTCTCCAACAGAAAATCAAAATGACAGTGATTCTGATTTCTGTTTAAATGGGTGGCAGTAAGGGAGCAGCCCTGGTACTCCAGCCATTAATATCCAGAAGTTATCCAAGTAATCTTGGGTTCACTCCCCAATTTAGTCATTTGTTTAATTTCACACTCCAAACATCTGGGTCTTATTTGGGGCAATAAACAAGCTAGCTTGTTCTCCTTTGTTATTAAGAGCTCTGTGGCATTGTCCTTGGAGAACAGCCTCGGGGAACATGATGCAGTTGAAGTTGTTTCTGAAAACTACTTTAAGGGAGAAGTGATTCTATCACAAGCTTGGGCATAACCAAGAAACAATAAAAATGAATTAATGCATAACAGGAGACTCAGACAGAAAGTCAGGAGTTACTGATCTCTGTAGAGTTACTAAGTTTTCTCCTTTAAATAGCACTGACTTGGGAAGCAGTAAAGCAGGAGCCCAGTCCATTTCAGTCAATGGTTTCACCAGAGAATCCTATTAGCATCAAGAAATATGTTGTGGTCATTAATGTAACTTATTCTTTTGCTTTATATCACTTCCTTTTCATAAGGGAAAACAGCCAAGATACAGCACCCATTAAAAAAAAGTCAACCTTGTTCATTCCTTTCTGTCAGCACCTCTTTATATTACTACACCAGGAAATAAAACCGGACGATACATAATGGAATTTCAGAGGTTGCTACGAGGAAGCCCAGCACAACCATATTACAGGATTATGGTGGGGAATAAATGAACTTCTTTATTTAGGTGACATGTTAGTACAGAAGCTTTCCCCAAAACTGCCAGAGATCCTGCTGTATGTCACTAAGGGAGTGTTTTCTGAAGGAAAACTGATCATAAGAGTTACAACTTTGAGACCCCTATTACAAACCCAGCAGACTGGGTGGTCCTGGTTCCCATTCTCAAAGCTGTCAGAAGTAATAACCCTTATTAGTGACTTTTCATTAGGCTGAAATAATTAGCTCCCCTCTACCAGAAGCCAGCTTACATGCCTCTGCACAGAACAGCAGCATACAAACTGGTAGCTCTACAACACTTCAGTTTCAATATGAAAATCCTTCGGTTTGTTTTCTTCAGGATCCCTTAACATAAAATATGACATTAAGATGGAACATCGAGCCAGTTCATCGGAGATGTCCCCTGGCTAGGAACAAATTAGTAACATAAACTAAGTATGAGGAACAGGTTTAAACTTCAACCAAAGCCAACATGAAGAAACAAAAAAGGTGTAATAACATTTGCATATGCATTAAATAAATTGAGACCAACAACCTGAGTCATACAGAAATGGAGAGAAACGTTAGTACCAACTTCAGTGACAAAGGGAATAGAGAATCTTAAGTACCAGAGAGTGCTTATTAACAACATCAACAGCAAGAAAACCCTGTAAATCCAGAAGCAGCAGGCAAAAGTACATGGGCAACCTCTTAACTCAGTAGCGTATTTATAAAACCAGTTGCACTCATGCAGGATGGGAAGTTATAGCTGCTTTTATCAGCCTTTCATGAAAAACTTCACAATTTCTCTTAACTATCATATAAATAAATCCACCAAAGTTGATCAGTAAACCTTCAGAGATGCTCTCTGCAGCTGTTTCTCAGTTTGAGTGTTTTTAGTAAGTTCTATTGTTTCAAATAATAATAATAATAAAAGGATTTACACAGAATCTTCAACTTCTTACATCTTCAAAACCCTAACACAGAAAAAACATAGTTACTTTCTCATTATTCCTCAACAGACTACATGAATATAACAGGAATTTATTGAAGGAATATAAACTATTGCAGCATCCCTCAGTGTCCACCATTTTTAGTACCTCATCAATTTTTGTAAAGGCAGTAACCGTAAACCATAGTTAGACCATTTGCTGACACCAGACAGTGAACTCTCCAGGTCAGGGCTGAAACGGTGTGAAGAAAGCAGTGTGAGTTTTGGCATGTGTATCTCCAAGCTATGCTGCTCCAGCTGATAAGTCTTAAAAGTTGGTATTAACCCAACCATTTCCAGACGTCAGAAATAACTGAATAATCAGGCAGAAAACTCACAAGTAGGACTGTTACTTCAATGTCTACCAGAAGCAATAGACTGTCCCTGTTTGATCCGCTGTAATGACCTGATACCAGCCCGGCTCACCGCAGTCTCCATATATAGTAAAGAATGCTCCTGTGGCATGTCACTCCTGCCTCCCCAGGGCCATGTGCCAAGCAGCACTGTCAAAAAGGAAGACTAGCAGAATCATCTCCTGCCCGAAATCAAACTCGATGTTTCACAGAGGGACCATCCTCCAAAACCAGCAGAGTGAATATAAGGGAATAATGAAGTGAAGCTAAGAGCAGCTTATACACTTGACTTAAGCCTGAGAACAAAACACAGCTCTTGTGACTGCTTCATCACAAGCTGGTGAGAATTACCTATCGCAACTCATTCAAAGGACACTTGCTCATTAGGAAGCCACAAGGAGTAACCAGCAACAAAAAATCCACTGTCATTAATGAAGCTCTTACCTAAAACTTGAGCACACTTGGTTTTGTTGATACGGCTTTTGATCCAATTCCACTTTCCCAGCAAGTTATCAAGTGCTTCAAACCTAGCAGTTTCCATTTCTCATGTTCATTACACCTATCCCACTCAGAATTATCCATGACAAGAATTACAACGTACATACATAACATCATCATGAACCCTAGAATCCTCCTGTCGTCCTGTGATCCTCACCATAACACCTCAAGACAAAGATCTAGAGAAAAGATCATCTCCAAGCAACTGGGAACACGATTCTAACATAAGGTGAACTATAAACCAAAATGGATTAGTTTGTTGTTCTATATGAAAGGCTGCAGCTTCTGGTGTGTTCAATGGACAAAGTTAAAATGGAGTTGTGCCATAAGAAAAACAAGATCAATACTGTACTGGTCTGACAGAAACCCTTCAAGACCTGGATATTCATACATCCCACAAGAATAAAAATACGTTAAGCAAAGCACTCTAAATTCATCATCATTTCACAAAGGAACAGGATGATTTAAGGATTGCTGTGCTTGACACCATGAAATTCAGCCAATAACATGGTGTTTTCTAAGATGGCAAGAAGTATAATCCTCCTAATATGAGGAAGCTCAGAGAAACAAAACCCTTTTGATAAAGTTATTTAAGCTAAACAAAGTTCAACCAAATTATTCCAGACCAGTGATGCAGCAGTTCTTACCCAACAGCTACACAGACCTTGAATTATTTCCTACAGATCCTGGAGAAATGGCTGCTAAATCCTTTAAGTGTTTTGCTTAAGCAAATAACTCCCATAAATCTTCACCAAGTATAAAAAGCTGCTAAAATCAAACAAGCAAGCCACAGAAAAGAATAATGTTTAGAACTCTGAAGGAATATTCAATGCTGATCAGCTCTTCCAACTGAGTTATGGTTACATTGTAGTGGAAGTGTCATTATTCCATCTGCTTTGTAATCATCGCTTCCAGAAGCTGAAGAATCCTGTGGTTACAGAACCTCTTGTCTACATAAATGAGACCCAAATTTGTTTTTCCATGAGTTCTTCTGGGTCAGTGACCTACTATGAAAATGTTTTTGATGAAATCAAGCTCGTTTATTTTCATGTTGTTAAAACAAACCTTTTTGTTTTGTAGCCCTGGTCAGATGTACTAATGCAAACCAAAACCAACTCACTGAAGCATGCATCCTGCTTTCTTGCTAGCTGCCCTTTGCCTGCCTTGCACTTTTCCTGTGTTTGGATTCCTCCTGTGCAGAGCTATTGACAGAGCTGCTAATGGCTTCCTTCACAAAAGAGGGGCCAATTTATTTTCTTAATGTGTACAAAAGAAATAAAAGCTTCACTCTTGCATCAGCAATAACAAGAAAACTGGGGCCGACCAGCAGTGGCTGAGTAATATGTAACTATATAATTATGTGCTACAGACAGACATAGGAACTATGAAATCTGAGGATATTAGTGCCCTCCAGGAGTCCATAGTACATAAACACAGTTACCTGGAAGTGCCATTTTCCCAAATGTGTATACCCAATTACAAGATAGAACCACTATATATCTACACATCTCCAAAGAATCATTGTAAGTAGTTTGTCACAACTACTTTATTAACCAAATAGTCCCCAAATGGTAAGCAAGTGACAGCTGCTACATCATTAAGAATATATTCCAACAACAGTCCCATAAAAATAAACACATGAAGAAATATCCTTCTTGTTCACTTGACTTCAGGACAAGAGAAAGCAGGAGGGATTCATCCTTGAACTACTTTATCACTGCAACAGGCTAAACCAAGGTGGTCCAGCAGAAATAAAGCGGCAGGTAGTTCAGGGCACTCAGACCATCATCTGATCAAGGCATACCCTTACTTCTTTTACCTGTTCTTTCTGTTTTCTCACCAGATTGCATGCACAAGATGTAGCTCATGCAAGGTATTTAACAGCAGTAGAAGGCAAAGATTGAAACTTCTACTCTGTAAGTATGTTCATGCCACTCGCATCAACTACAGCTGCATATGAAGTATTTCTCCAATGTGCAAGGACACAGACATTGTCCAGCCTACTGTTGATAGATATGGAGCAAGTTTTGCCAAGCTGACCATGGATTTCTTTCCTGAGTTAATCCACAACTACTTCTTCAGTCATGAAACTTCAAGCCCAGCAATCAAAGAATATGGGGGCAAATCAACAGTTTGCCATGTTAATAGGGTAACAGAAAGGGGCAAGGCAGTTTTCACTTTTTTCTCAAACTATCCTAAGAAATAGAAACCATTTCCAAGCATATAAACTGTATGAGCATCAAACACCCGCTCATCTGTGTATAAAGACAATTACACGTTTCAATGCCTGAAATAATGCTTAACTAATTTCAATAAAAGCTCAAGTTATACGCTCTGAAATCAGGAAAATAGCCAACATCGAGATCCAAATTGCAGATGCCTCTCACCTCAGGCCAAGCTACCATCAGAGCACATCATATGCCTAAGCACTGCTGTTTCCAAGCACACAGTGCCCACACGATGTTCAAAGTTTGTCTCCAAAAAAACCCAGTATTTTTTTTGTGTGTTAAAGATTTTTCTTACTCTTCTACAAGAGCCATGTTTCCATATTTTGACTTTCTGGAAAATAATGTAAATGCTTTCATTTCAAAGTTATAGTGATAGCTCAGACCTGTAGTACATCATTTGAAGTTCAGCCAGCAAGTTCTTATGAATATCTACTGACCAAAGCTGTGGCCACAGCTGTTTTGAACCTGCATTGTCCTGTCTTGCACTGGGGCAGGACATCTTTTCAGAGTTGCAAGAAAGCACTGATGTCTGAAGTAGCCAACAGGTAGCTGTTTGAAGTGCTGTAATGGACCAGGACCATGGCAATGAACACCACACACTGCTGGACTATTAACTGTAACAGTTCACAGCAAAAGGTTCTGAAGAAAAAGCTAAAACTGGAAGTTGCAATACGTATGAAATGAACAAAATTCAAAAGGAAATTAATGAATTTTGGACTTCAAACAAATGTTAATATTATCTTAAAGCTTTAAGTACATTTTGAGATATGTATTTTACTACTCATTACGTATTAAGATGATTTATCATTACTGGACAGTATCATTCTACTTCAGCCAAAACAAAGTAACATTTTCCTGATAAATTAATATCAATAATAGAACACATTATTCACTATCTGAACTGCACATCTGCATGAAACAGGCCATACTGGAGTATTTTCTACAGACCTTAACTGTAGTGAGAATCTTGACTCTATATGGAAATGTATGTACTGGAGATCTTACAACATTCCTTTCCAACCAGAACAACTTTTTGGACTAAGAGTTGTAAATGTCCCTTCCCCCACCACAATGTTATATTGACTCTGTATTTGAATTGTGGGAACAGCAGAGATATAAAACCTTTCCTCACCGTATCTGCTATGTCCTTTACACAAACGACCAACTTTCCTCTGAAGTACTGGCACTTAAGTAGTAGAAGAAAAATACATTTCAGTGAAATCTTCCAGAGTAGCCAGTGTGCAATAGTGAGAGAGCAGTGAAGTACGTGAGCCATGCCTTGGGAACATTGCTCTTTGCTGTTTGAGCCAAGAGCAGCACATAAAGCTGAATCAAAAGCAATATAAAATTAATGAGCTTCCTTCTTTCCTTCCAAGAATTAATAAAGGTGAGCTGACAGATTGAGCCAAGATGTGCCTTGATAAGACACAACATTTGCACTCCTCCCCAGTGATTTACTCAAGTGTACTATTCACACTCAAACCATCAATATCTCTTTTATTTGCAGACACACACACACACACACACACACTCATACACACCAAGAACTACCATGTACTTGCCATTAGTTTTGTTCTGTGTGATTCTCAACGTAAACTGAGATACTGACTGTACAACTAAGCAATCCACCATTTCTATCTTGTGTAACAGTTGCCATCATACCTCCTGAATAAATCTTGTAGCTGTTTCTCTTTGCATTACCATTCACATTTCGCAGGGAAGCTACTGGTTTTGCCTGAGATTTTTTATTAAGCAAGTCTTACAGGAAACAGGGATTTGCTACTGCTGACCTGACGGCACTCCTTTCCAGCCAGATATCCAGCATGAGCTTCCTAGCAGGACAAATGTCAGCTGAAGTCCATGAAACACCTCTGCTCTAGACATGAAAAAGCAGCAGAGCTTTCTGAAGTCTCAGGCCTCTCCATGAAAACCACAGGATATCCCTAGTAACTGAATTGTAGGCAGATAGTTCAGTACAAGGAAAATAAGATCTGGAAAAGATGATAAGCAGCGTAGTTTCTTGCAACAGGTGAAACATCAGAAAACATCCAGTACCGGCACTGATTTCTAGCCTACCTAGATCAGCATCCTGTTTCCAGTAGTGCCAATATGCGGGTGCATACAGAACCATAAGCACAGGACGCATAAGCACAGCTTTGTTAACTTGCAGCCTCTCTCTTCTTAGCTGGATTAAGTTTTTCATGTTCAGCATCCCTCAATGGATCTCTCTTTCATGAACACAGCCAGCCTTCTGCTGACCATCTGTGAGCTTCTATTTTAGTCCTGTAAGAGTTCCAACATTTTAGGATTTCCCTACCTCTTCTCCCCTCTCCATTTCCCCGTTCTTCAACCCTGAATTGCATCTACTGTATTATGTCACAGTCACTCAATTTCATAAGGTACCTTCTACAATTCCAAAGACTGGGCATTTGGACTAAAACTGCTCATGAAGCAGTTTTCTGGAAGGCTATAGAAGGCTGATGAGAGATGGAGTGGCTTGGGTCTCAGCCCCTCTACTAACAGAGTAAACCTTGATCTTGCTGGTTATTTTACATATAACTCCAACAGCACAAAAGGCAAATGTATACAAATTGCTCTTTAAGAAAGAAGGGAAAAGTCTTGAGGTCTTGGCTCATAGTTTAGCCAGTCAATTGAGTCAAGCCAGTTCCAAAATGCTTTGTCTGGCTGGAAATGATACCTGTGGTTTGAAGGTTAGGTGAATCTACCTAGCAGTATTTAGAAAGATTACATGGAGAATTCAGACACAATCAGCTCCAATAATGAGTCATAAACATTCCAGACTTAAAGTGAAGGTGTTATCCAGTTACAAGCCCACAAAAACAACTAAAGACAACTCTTTCCCCATGGAAAAAAGGAAAGCATTGGTGTAGACAACTCTGATTTAGCTGTACACAAGAGACAGCAGAACAGCTCTGCAGCAAGACATGGGCTGTTTGGGGACCAGGAAGTCACTCTGCTTTTACAACACATGAGAAGAAAGCACAGAGTAGGAGATCACAGCACTTGGATCAGCAATAAGAATGGCAGAATAATGAGAAAGCAGAAGTAATGATACAGACCAGTAAAACCTGTGGTAATCCAGGCTCACAAAAGAAAACCAGGAAGGTACCTTTCATGCAGATGCCCAAAGAACTGCATGATGCTACAGGAAGATGTAACATATCACTGTGATGTATTTGCACAGCCTTAACACATGAACATTTCAGGACTCAACTTTTTATCTTCACACAGACATTAGAAGTCAAGAGCTTTTGTCTGGCTTCTGCCACAGAGGATGAGCTAGAACCCAGACACAGCTCTCACAATGTCACTTTGGGATAGCTGTTCTCTGACAATAAGACAAAAGGCAAAGACAGGGAGAACGATCTCCTGTACTCCACAGAAACAGTAGATGCACACTATGCTACAGTAAAAATTAGAGAAGATTTAATCTTCCTCTAGACTTCTGGTTGTGAATCAGTAGCAGGGTCAGAGTGTGGAAAAGGTTTTGTGCAGTAAGTTGATGAAGAAACTCATGAACTGTGTATAAGGGTGTTGCATTGCAGATTATACAGATTAATTACTTATACTGTGGTCCTCAAATGCTAAGAACTACACTATGGGCACTTGAAAGGTAAGACCCACACCTCAAAAGACCACAGATCTTGAAGAAAGCAGTAATGCTGTACATTAATGTAATGTACAATCACATTAACTTGTAATGCAAGTTAAACCAAAGACTCCAAATAAATTCCTGATTTTCCCATGTATTTTTCAGAGTGATTGTCTGAAAGGAAAGCCTTGGCCAAACCCCAAACTTGAAAGTAAAAAGGAATAGAAGTGACTCACATAATATTAGGAAGACTGTGCAATTCAGTGTGCTCCATGATTGTCCCATTGGCCCCCAGGAGAAAAATCAACAGCACCTCTTTGGATACTCACACCCAAAACATTCTAATTCATCATGTTAGACTCATCCTAATGTAAGCAGGCACACAGACACTCCTTTGAAAGGCAGTGCTAAACTTGTCCTGCAAAAGCAAGATAAAAGAGACTGCCTTTTCACACGTTGGTTATAGGATTCCTTTTTATTGTTTTAACTGGAATAATATCTCACAAGATATGTGACAAATATTATTAACAATATTAATTAAATATTAAGCAACATCAATAAATAATACTTGAAGTTGCGGTCATAAGCCAATGCAGCAAGGAGCTTTGTATTGCTAGCTCAGACTCAGGCAGTGCAAGTATCAAGTATTAGTCTATCCTCCAAACCAGGAGAACAAGAACACACCTGAAAGTGGCAGAAACCAAATTTCAGGTTTTAAAACTCTTTGCCAGCTCCCATGAAGAATGGCTAAGCTTACACCAGGTTTCTGATAGAAACTGTTCGTGCCCATTTACAACAAACTACAGCATTAACACACAGACTGTGATCTGGGATTACGCAGCACAGGTTTGGTTTACCCTACTGATGGTGATTGTTCGAGCAGTAATTCTGCCCTGTCTGAAACAGTAACTCAAGTTTTGACATATGCTATACTTGGTTCCTTAGGAATCAATGGGGAATGCTATTGTCTTTGACAGCAAAGAAACCCATCCTTCCAAAATGCAAAGACACTGCATCTTCAACATGCCTCCCAGTTCATGCCATTCATACCCTCCTCAGAGGGGAAGGCCCAGTGTCAGGAGCTGCCTGGGTAGCAGAACACAGGCACAAGGTTATCAATCCTCACTCCTGAAGCACCACAGGATCCTGGGGAGTTTGATAGCAAACCTGGTACTACACCAACTTACACGTGGTAGCTTCAGAAGGTAGAGGAAAGTGTGCAAGTAATAAAATTGATTAAATATCAGATCATAGCTGTAAATCCATTTTAGTGTGTCTTTGTTCTCCAGCATTTCCAGATAAGCATTTTATGATCGCTGATTCCCAATTAGATATGCTATCCATAATGTCATAGGGAAATACAGACATAAAAGAGTAAAGCTTTTTTTTTGAAAGGTTACATTCAAACTGTCTTATATATTTACAAATACAGCTTCATAAATATGGGTCGTGGACACAGTTCCAGCAATGCATCTACACTGCACACACTGCAAAGCTTGTATAAACACTATAGATCTGTCCAGGCTGCCAAAGACTTGCAATAAGCCTTTGTTTACAACAGCAAAGAACTGTCCAATGCTTCCATTGTTTTGCCCCTCCTCTGAAGCACTTAGCAATCTTTCCAGTCAGCAAGTTAATTACGGAAGATGCTTTTTGTATTACATGATTTATTTAAAGCCTCTTCAATCTCAATTTATGAAATCCAGATTGTGAAGCATCACAAAGCAATTTATTCTTCTTAGCATCTCTGGTCACTAAGAGCAATCTTACAGCATACTGTGCCAAACAAATACACTTAAATACCTTAATCAAGCATTTGAGAAACCAGTTACAAAGGCCCAATGCACAATAGCGTCTCTGCAGTTAAAGGTCAAATGCAACTTCCATTTCAACGTCTGTCTTAGCACAAAACCAAGCCCATCCATGCATAGGCAAGGATTAAAATCTGGATTCTAGCTTTTCGTTTGGTTAAAGCTAATCATTTTTTCCAACTCAGAAAAGATTTGATTTGGCCATACTTACACATTCCCCCCTCCTCTAAACAACAAAACATATTTTTACTATTTTCAGATGTTGAGATCTTTTATGCTAGCTACAGACACTAATTTGAGAAGAAAGAAGCAGCCATCAGCCAAAGTCCAGCCTTTTGAAGATAATACAGCTACGTGACAATTTCTGGCAGTTGGCTGTGGAAAAGTCAGGATCCGTTGGTGTCTTATATCCTGCCTCATTTTTCACATAAATGTATGCCATACATCTGGAAACAAATCTCAGATCATCTTTAAGGCCCACCAGTATGCCTCTTTCTTCTCGATCCTCTCTGTACATGGAATGTCAGAATCATTTTATCTCTAAACCATAGAGAGTGTTAATAGCAAAGCATACGGCTGAAATGCTAAAATCCAAAATCAATGTGGGTGTAACACTTTGTGCCAGGATAGCACTGTGTTTGTACAGGCATATGTACGCTGCTTCAGATCACCAAAACCAAGGAAGAGGATCAAAGTCAGACCTTTCACAGTTAACTACTAGGGGAAAAAAAACAGTGCAGAAGGAAACTAGTTTAAGAAGACCTGGAGCTTCTGAAGCCTTTCACACACAACAGGCACAAGGTGTGGTTCTGAAGCTGCTCCCCTGCTACTGGCAAGAAGGACATGACTACAACAATTTACAAGTGGCACTGTAAAGTTTAGCAGAACATTTCCATAGCTTCTTAACCACTTACTGAACAAATGCACACATCTGCCCTGCCCAGGTTGTCATTCAACATCAACCGGGAGCATATTGGAGAAAGAAGCACTTCAGAGCTAAAGGAAAGGTGATCACTAGAGAAGCCTGGGGAGAAGCTAACAAGCCTGAGAGGAGACAACGGACACACAAGTCACACTGAACCATAGGCTCTGCAAGCAGCACAGTATAACACTGCACCAGAGCACTGCTGGCTTGTCTGAGGCTCAACACCAGGGCAACAAGTAGATGGTAGTAAGCAGTATGCACCAATTATATCCAATTATATTAATGTTGCCTTTTATCTTCTCCTGGTCAACTACCTCACCATGAATCTTTTATTTTGGAATAGAACTATAGAAACTTATTGGAATAAACCCACTAGAAACACCTCTGGTTTTCCAGTGTGGTGAGTACCACTGGTCATTCTGAAGAATCCTTAGGACTCAGCAAAATAACTTCTATTACTCAAACCACTGAATTTTATTAAGAGGCAATGGCCCAAATTCCTGCGCCTTTGGAAAGCTGAATACAAACATGCCAAAGTTAGAAGTGGCTTCTACCTTCCACATTATTTCTTAACCTTGTACCATCCATCATTTTACCATAAATTGCATTATGCGCTTCCTTAAGCTGATATTGCCAAGCCGTATTAAGCTAATATAAGATTTTGGCAATAAGCTGCTCTGTATCTAAATAATGCCTTTAGATACTCCAGCTGGTAGAGTTGGAGTCAAATCCAAATACCTGGAGAAGCACCATGCCAGTGCCTGTGGCAGCAGTGGCCAAGAGCTTTACAGGTATCTGACTGAAAATGTACTTAGACTGTTACTCAGGACATGTCAAACAGAATTCTGTTCATGTACTCTGTTAATAATGATGGATTTGCTTCACTATCCAGACAAGTGAAAATATATTGTACTAAAATAATATTGGCCTAAGGGTATGGCCTTTGAACCATCACCATGGGGCGGGTGTAGAACAATATACATCCACTGTTTCTTTGAATGGAAGACCTTTATATATGGTATCTTGCCAGGAATAGAAATTACTCTTGTTTTTTCAAGTCTGACTCAATGCAGCTGCTGTGTTTCAAAAGTTAATGATTACTTTTGCATCTACTTCAATAGATCAAAAAGGAATGTTAGTCCAAAATCGAAGCAGTATAAGCAATTTTTATTTGTTATTTGAAAGAAATTAAATGGAAAAAAGCCAGGTTTTTTAAATTCAAACAGCATACTTTCTTCATTAACATTTTGCAATGTTTGACAATACTTAATAAAATAGCTTTAATATTACCTAAAATGTTGCAATTTAGCCTTTATAAGTTATGCCAAACTTTCCGCAGTTCATTCTCCAAAGCCTACTGACTCATAGCTTTGTCCTAAAAATGATTTAAGCTAAAATACAAAAAAGTTGCAAGTTTCCAGGCCTCCCTTTCATAACTACATTAATTTAGGAAATATTTTAATGACAGGCAATCCTAAAAGAGAAGCAGAGATGCGGTATGTTCCACAGGCCAAGTTAAGAGTCCGCAGAGGAAAAAGAGAGAGGCTTTCAAACCTCACATCCTTAAAAAGACATTATCAAAGGTTTCACATTTTCTGACTTCCTGTTTCACAAAATAATGATTTTCACTTGCTAAAAGAGCAGCATTTTCAGAAAACAACACACTAAGATTACATTTGGGTATTATTTCTGGTTCCTAATAGCCAGCCCTTCTCCCAGATGTTTTCCAATCTCATTCCATAGTTTAACTAAGTATCTTTGTCCAAATAGAGGAAGGTTTGTTTAGATACATATACACACACATACATACATACATATATATATATATATATATATATAGAATGAGCTTAAAACTACAACATATTCAGGATACTGACTTGCACAGATAAGATATAACATGAACAAACTCCTTTCTACAGTATCAGGCCATGCTTAATTTTGGAAAATTAAGCTGGTCATTTTTTATTGCCCAGGAAACATGGCAGAAATTGGCTCTCTTTTCCTGAAAGTGCTTTCTAACTGAATATAGGTAAAAATGGCTTAGAATCACAATTTAAAACTCACCTCCCTTACTGCCATAAATGGAGCTTTGAAATTCAAGACCAAAACCCTGAGTAAATTCATGTAAAAAGTTCAATGCACTAGTTAAACAACTTAAATGAGAATCTAATTCTGAGCTCATCTGAAACAGTTTTAGTACAGTATATGCTCAATATTCCACTTCTCTTAATCTCTCGTGGGAGCTTAACTTTTGAAAGCTGTTTTAGAAAATAAGAATTAGAAAACACCAAGTCATGCAACAAATGCCTTGCTACAATTACCAAGCACAAAAACCTGCTTCTCCATTTAACAAACAGCACTCCAAACCAGCATGAGATTTTATGCTAGTCAGCTACCTCTAACAAAGAGTAATTCTCAGAAGTATCTCTGTATTACAGCTTCATGACAATGCTAAACAGTACAGACTGCTCAGAGGAGCAATTGGATATAGCACTACTGTGGTACTTCCTGATACTGAAGTTTATCCCTTTGCAGGGCCAGTAGTTTCTATAAATCAGATCCTGGATTAACACCCCTTTTAGTTTCACCTTTTCTTTTTCTTTTTTAATAAATTAAATTGCTGTCAAAAGCAAAATCTCATCTCCACCAAGTCTTGCATTATACGCTGGCATTCACTGGTATCACTGGCATTCACTGGTATCACTGGCATTCACTGGTATCACTGGCATTCACTGGTATCACTGGCATTCACTGGTATCACTGGCATTCACTGGTATCACTGGCATTGTGCAACTTGAAAGGAAATGAAGCTAAGCAGAAAATTATGTGTTAGAAATACTGCTGTTTTCAGAAGAGACAACTTCAATTTCCATTAGTATAGATTCTATATATAGATGAATACAAATATATAATCTACATATAATATGAAATTGTCATAAACAAATCTTCTTTCACCTACATACCAATCTAAACAGTTGCCCAGATAATGACCTTTTGATAATATTAAGATTCTAGTGTCACTGACAGTTCCCTTTTCTTGGCAAGCACTTACACATTCTATTTCAACTATTAACTATAATGCAATATAAATTCCACTGTGTTTAAAAGCATACCTAAATTTAAACATGAACCCTTGTCTTTTCTTGAAGGAAGTTTACTTTATCATCATGAAATACTGTAAATAACCAATGGTGAGGTAGAAAACCTGTAGATTCCCCACAGGTATAGAAATAGACATACTTACAGCCGTTCAAGTTGTTTTAGATCCTGAAAAGCTCCACGTTCAATCACACTAATCTGATTTTCTTCCAAGTGTCTGCAATTCCAGAAAACAGTTAATTTTAAGACAACAGAATACAAACGTTTCCCTGCTTCTCTTCACATATGCTACAAAAGCCATTTCACAGAACTACAAGTAATAGTTATAATTAGAGATGATTAAAAGCATGGCGCTGTTTCTCTTGGTCAGCAGCAACAAAGTGAGTCAAAAATTGCCTCCTGATGCCAGATTTGGGAAATGTTTTTGTTCCTACACTTCTATAGCCATAACCATTACACTCAGAAAGGTGTTTGTCTTGAAGCTGATTGTTACATCCTTAGTATACTACTCTTTGTATATGTAATGCAACTGAAACAGCTGACTCCTACAGCCCACAGCAGGAACCTACTCAATGTCAACATATATTTGTGTCCAGGCTTTGTGGTCTGCAAAAACTTCAGGCTTGACCCAGAGTAAACCATTCATAAGCAATCCAAAGGGGTTCAAGCCCTCGAGAAATACAGCCACAGCAGTTATGTGTCACAGCCCTGTATAGTCCTGCTGTACAACATGGTCCAAAACCCTAAGGGAAGAGTCCCTGGTTTTCACTGCATCTGACCCAGCTTTTTTTCACCTCTGAGACTAAGACAAGGAGGAGTTACAAGCAATGGAGTCTCACTTCTCTTTGATTTACACTGTGCAGGAAACGACTATTCATTTACACAGCTGAAATGCTCTTTAGAGGTATAGCGGAAGCCAAGGAACAGAAAGACCAACAGCTCCATTTAAGCCAAATTTTCCTCTCACACACCCATATTCTGCTTCTGTAAGAGCATTCACATACATAGACTTGGTCTCTAGGCCCTCTGAACATTTTATGTGGCTTTAGCTGTAACACAGAAAGGAAGAACTTAACACACAGTAAGTCTGGGCTCAGCCAAGACTAACTAGTGCAAAAGCACCATTCTTGCCTGTTCCCAACAGCCACTCCTCCACTCCCAATCCTATGAGATGCTCAGAGTGGTTCAACTGGATAGCAGTTGAGAAGAGAGACAGCATGAGAGTGTTCCACAGCTAAAATCACATAAGAAGATCAAAAGTCAAATTAAAAAACCCTAAACATGTGAAGCAGAGAGGTATGCTCCTAAAAGGAGGGGGAAGAAAAACTGCACAAGGAAAGAGAAACAAGATGAAGTTACAAGGACTAAAAGGAAACATGCACAAAGGAATACTTTGCATGTATGTTGTCAGTTTGAGACTGGAAGCTGGCTTCTGTTGCACTGTTCTACCAGTTTGTTGTCCAAAAAGAGAACTAGACTTCCTTTCTAGGAACTCTGGGACAGGTTTTATGTTTCTGTGCTTTCAACTATATCCCCATTGCACATGGGGATAGATCTGGTTTTAATGGGTATATTCTGGTTTTATTTCTCATGACTTGTATAGCAAACACCTCACTCCTCAAAGATTGAACGAACATGTTATATAAACCTCTACTGCATACAGAACAAAAAGAAACATAATGTAAAGATGGCAGGCCTTATTTTGCTTATTGTTATGGGCATTCAGCATAAATGACTGCAACAGCATTAGGCAATGTCTGACACTATAAAAAAGCAACCAAAGCAAGACAACTACTGACACGATAGTATAGTACATATATTTTAATAGACTTGCAAAATGGTATTGACAGTTGGGATGGGAGCCAGGGAAATCTAAGTAACTCCACTGTTAGAGAGGAGAGAAACACCACAGGAGCAAAAAGTCTTCCAATAGATTAGAAATGTTTTCTTAGTATATGACAACTTGTTCCAAAGTGTTAAGGTAGTAGGAGAAAAGACTGATCTCAATTCAGTTCATTAATTCATTGAATTATCATCAAGTATCTGTAACAGTTCAACAGGTGCAGTTTTAAAGCTTATTTTAGAAGATAATCAAAGTAGAACATTGACTGCAGAGGGCAATCTTCAGTATTACACAAAGGAAACTTCAGTGAGCTGGTGAGATTATGTCCTGGGTTCAGCTGGTCATATCCTGGTTATTTTTCTCCTCCCCAGTAGCTGGTACAGTGCTACTGTGTGTTAATAGCACCGTGTTAAACAGTGTGTTAAGTCTGTGTTAAGTCTGAGTTAAGCAGTGTGTTAAGTCTGAGAACAACGCTGATAACACACCAAAGTTTTAGTTGTTACTCAGTAGCACTTACTCTGATCAAGGACTTTTCTGTCTCATGCTCTGCCAGTGAGGAGGGGCATGGGAAGCCAGGAGGAAGCAGAGCCAGGACACCTGATGCAAACTAGCCAAGGGGGTATTCCAAACCACATCATGTCATGCCCAGTATAGAACCTGAGGGCAGTTACCCACCAGGGCATATAGCTTCTCGGGTCAGGCTGGGTATCAGTCGTTGTGTGATGAGCGCTTGTATTAGGCTTGTGTCACTTCTGTTTATTGGTTTTTCCCTTTTCCCTTTTTAGTTTTATATTCTCTCCCCAAGTAGGCCTAATTTTCATCACTAAATTAGCGGTGCCATCTGAGGTTCACAGAAGAGAAAACAGGAAATCCAGAACGACAAATCCTATAGACTGATGTTTGCCTTTTTGATGTTCAAAGCCCATTCAGAATTACAGCTAAGCTCTTGCCTGATACTTCTGGCTCAAAAGACAGCACTACCTAAATCTTTTTTGTATTTATTACTCCATATTAGACAAAGAGCAGCAAGGCAGCTTCTATACAACTAAGCTTTTAGTCAAATTCTGCTTCATCTTCTGCAACAGTGTTATTAATGGCACTGGACCTAAAAGTGACTAACTCTCAAAGTCCTGTTTGCTAGCGCTTCAGTGTAATTGATCTATGAACAGTGATTGGCAAGTGGACTGAGCTTTTTACCACAAGATTGATTAAAAGCCAATGAGAAACACAAATAGCTCTGAAACTACTTTCAGACTTCAGCATGGAACTAAACTTCAATGTTTCACTACACAAACTGTTCCAGCTGCCTGGTTTAAAACAATACAAACAACTGAATAATGTGCAGAAGTTAATAGCATCTGAACTCTAGAATTATGGACTTTCTCAGGACCAGCGCCCTAAAACAGCCTTGTAAAGGAAGACAAGCTTTATGTTGTACTCACAAGACACGGAGATTCTTCAGTCCTGTGAAGTCAGTCTTTGTGATTCTTGTGATGTTGTTTTTTTCTAGATCACTGCAGAGGAAAAAGAAACAACATTCAGAGACTGTATGACACCTCCAAAATCTGGGTAGCAGAAAGTATCTCCATCACTGGACCATCCATCAGCTGCTCAAACTGCACAAATTAAGGTTTTCAGTAAAAGCTCAAAAAAGCAAGTCATCAATCCTGATGCATTTTGCCTCCTTCTCTGAGTATGTTGCTCTCATACAAGGAGTTTCTCTCATTTTTGTTTCTAGTACCAGTCCTCTATGTTTCTTTCTCCCTCAAGACTGCAATCTTGTAAGAGGCTAAATATACTCAAGACCCAATCAGTGTAATACAGCTGAAAGAGTATTGAGCCACAAAGTAAAGGTCAAACTGGGGTTAGGCTAAACCCAAGGGAGTCTAGCCTGCCACAGAAATTTAAGCCACACAGACCTTGAGGAGAGAACACTTACTTTAGTGACTCCTCTGTGTGATCCTACCCAGATGATTGGAAGATTTGAAAGGTTATGGTTTGTTGGGTTGCTTGGCTTGTTTTGGTTTGTTTAGGGGGTTTTATTTAAGCACCTTCAGCCTCCTGATCCCAGCTTATTGGAAATGCTTGTTTTCAGAAGATACTATTAATCCCACTGCCCTGCTTCCCAAGTGTGCTCACCCTGTGCCAGTTCCCACCTTCTGTCTTCAAACTCTCAATTTCCTAACACCTCTGGTATGTGCCAACACATTTTCCTCATGTGGTCACATACCAACTATTACCTCCTGCACTCTCTTTCAGTCTGTGCTAATTTATGCTCTAGATTCAAAATTACTAACTGGAATCTTTCTGACCACAGGGAAAACCCACTGTTGACCAGACCTGGAGCTGCCCTTATGCCTGCAGCTTTTCTTTGGAGTGGACACACTAAAAATACACCCGAATATCCAGTTTAAACTTGTATCTTACTGCACCAGGGTTCAAGATAAAACACCCTAGTTTTAAAACTGAGTCAAACTCAAAATAAAGGAATTTATAAACTAATTCTCCTTGCAAGACTGATCTTATACTGAAGGATAGTCCTCAGGACACTAACTCTGGTGCCTTTAAAGTCACAGCCAACCCAGAACCCCTTTTGTTTCCCAACAAAAAGAGTCTTTCTGTCATTTAATTTCCGAAGAGTATCCCAATACCTCCCGGTGCTCCTGAGTTGCTGTTTTGTCTCTCCTAGACTTGTCTTTGCTAGACTCCACTACAGTTGTCCCGGTTGAACATGTCCTGGGGATTGGGGTTTGGGGTTTCTTTGTAGCTTCTTTCTGTGCAGATTTTTCTACCTACCCTAGTGCTAACAGAGAGGGACAAGACATACAGCTTATCCTTCTTCCTTGGTTTCAGCCATGCTTATTTAACAGAATAAGCAATATGCAGCAAACTTACAAGGAATAAAACCAGATACCCTCCATCAGGTCACTACAAGCGAGTTCCAAGTATCAGTTCCCCTGGATACAAATCAATTTTCTACTATTGGAGGAAGTGTTTTTAATTCTGACTCACATCTCATGTCTACCAAAAGCTGCTGAATTTCACAAATACAAGCCTTCGGATTAACAGTTTTTATGCAAAAAAAAAAAAAACCAAACATTCAGTATTGTTCTAGAGATCAGCCATTGTAAACAGCACAGTGTGATAAATTCTGCACTCTATTGCCACTAAATGAAAATAGAATCATAGAATAGTTAGGATTGGAAAGGACCTCAAGATCATCCAGTTCCAACCCCCCTGCCATGGGCAGGGACACCTCACACTAAACCATAGCACCCAAGGCTTCATCCAACCTGGTCTTGAACACTGCCAGGGATGGAGCATTCACAACCTCCCTGGGCAACCCATTCCAGTGCCTCAGCACCCTCACAGTAAAGAATTTCTTCCTTATATCCAGTCTCTAATATGAAAAATAGCCATTAGTCTAGGCATTCATTTCCTAAAAAGACTATGAGATCAAGGATCCGCAGCAGGAGGTAGAGGCTTTTCCTATGCAACTTGCTTTTACTATAGCTCCTGCATTAATGTGCACTGGGATAAAACTCTCTTGTATTTAAAAGGTTCCACTTCTCTCTCATTTCTAGTAAAATTCAATAACAAAAAGCAAGATGACAGATTACAGTATTACTTATAAGTACGTTTGGCAATCATCTGACACCTGCACAAACCTTGACCCTGTAATGCTTTCTGAAAATCAGATGGGTGTTACCAAGTGCAGTTTCAAGGTGATTATCTCGGTACAAAAAGGAACCCAAGGAAGGTGCAGAAATCAGAACTTACAGGAATGCCTCAATTGTCACGTTTGTATTTGGAGAGACGCTGCATAGACAGCTGTCTAGGATGCTTCTAAGTGCCTGGCAAGTAATACAGCAAACAGTACAAAACCTCTTCAAGTGTTAAGAACAGATTAATCATTTGTAATCATTCACATCCCAGCCTGCATGGGGGAAAAGTTCTCCTGGCTGCACAGTTTCCAGTAATTCCCCATCACACATGCAGCTCCACAAAAGCTTTCCAGAATGGCTGCCACTTAAGCTAATCTTTTCCCACCTCAGGTGAGGTCCTAATAGCAGGATAGAACTACTACTAAGAACTATGTGAGTGTCCAAGCATAAATGAATATTTGTTTTCAATCAAGATCAGGTTTTTCTGCAGACATAAAGTAATATTCTTCTAAGGCATGAAATAAAAACTAATTGTCATGGTAACAAATTCAATATTTCTAGTGTGGACCACATCATTAAATAAAGGCAGTTATGTATTTTGAAGTTTCAGCTTATTAAAGGGTATGTTTTCAATATGCAGAGAAGAAACAGGACTGACTATATAATCTAACAACTTCCCCAAATGCTTCTAACCATGAAAATAAAGAGGTTTTTCCTAATGCAAACACTACCCTCCACCTATCACAACTGTAAACATTTAGATGAGTACAGGTAATAGTACTCATCTGAAGAAATATTTCCTATTTCTAAGCATACATAATTGTTTTCTGATGTGTTCCCTAAATCTCAGATGCAAACAGATATGGAATTAAGCTCCATTTACTGTCATTTTAACATGCTGGTGCATTCACTTGCTGGAATTGAAAAGCCAAAAAAACCCACCCAAACCAAGAACTTAATAGAGTTAATACAGTATGTGCTGCTTCAGAACTGCAGGTATATATCTGGTGCTTGGAAGCCTACAGTGACAACGATTACACTCACGCTTCACACTGACAAAACCCCAGGCTAGATGCCTACAAGATCTGTGGCAGGGACAAACCAGCTGCAGTTCAAGATCTCCATCTTTTCCACAGCAATTTAATTTGCCACAGACAACAAAAAGAAAGGACAGATTAAGGGCTACTGAGAAAAACCCACAAACCAACCCCTGAAATTCAGACCAATAATTCTACACATTGTCCATAACGAGAATTCTTGACTGAATTCTGCCATTAAAAACAGAAGCCTTACAGACACCAATAGTATGTTTTGCATCAATCCTACAGTGGGTGTTTCTAAGGTATAAGCAAGACATTAACAGGATTTGAAGCATGAATAATAGACTGGAGTGCATCAGCAAGTGTTTTGTATTATCTCTATATAATCTATTTCTGATTGCTATTGATAAATGTCAAAATAATACTAATAAAATTCTTAAGACAAAATTGTTTAAAAACAGATAAAATTTTGGGACTTTATTTATGCATCTTTGCATAGGACATAGGTAAATAATAGAAGAAACATTTTCCTGTCAAGAAACCCATTTTCTTAAGCACAAATGGGTACTAAGGTAATGATAAGGAGATGGGGGGAGAAATCCCTACATTTCAGCTAAATGAACAAGACAGCCGGTATCCTTGATTGACTTGTGTCAATTATACCTTAAAAAGGTCCATTACAGAAAACCCACAAAACATCCCCAGTAATTGCATGTACCAGCCATTCTCTTCCACCGCCTTGATCCTGTTGATTGAATTGTGCTTTTCCCCAGGAATACCTTTGAATCACTGCCTACATTTTTCAGATTTTCCAGCTTCATTTCCTCCTCTGTTCTCAGTTCAGTTCTTCCACCCTAGTGCATCATTAACTACTCACTGGTGCGCCAGCATGACCCGATCGCAGGAAGCATTGGAAAGAATTAAGTCTGGAATAAGCCACGCATAAATAGCTTGTGCTTTAGTTGCATGGCGTTTCCCATCTGCTTTTCATGTCATTCCTTCAGAAGTTTTCCCTTGTCTATATCTCACAGAAGGTCCAGCAAAACACAGCATTATGATAGTCAAGAGTTCTCCAAGGCAGGCAGGAGACAGTTAAGGTGTATGTGGCAGCAGAGCATCATTGGCCCCACTTCTGTCCATTCTGTAAGACCTAGTTCTCAGCACAGCTTCACTCAGGTTAAACGAATGCATGCAGAACCACATTCCTGCCACATACACAGCAATCACACCTTCCACCCAGCCTGAGACCAGTCCCACACACCAGTTCTGCTCTTCTCTACTTTCAGCCCTAGAAACACTCCTGCTATTCAACATTCTTCCTCAGGTGAAACCTGCGGTGCCCTATTCCGAAGATTTTAACATTCCTTGATCAATACATATCTTGAGACTGCTTTCTTCTCTACTCCTGGCAGAGAGGCACAGCCTACACTGTATACATAATAGCAACCATTCTATTAATCCCTTCTGAAGGTTAGTATCCAAGTCCATTTCTGTAAGTGAAACTACTTGGATGATGCTCTAACTTGAAGAGAGCCATTGTTCATGAAGCTCACTTTGCTTAGACCATTTAGGATTTAACTGACAACTGCTGCCTCTGTCTCTTTTGTTTTAGAAAGCAGTGTTCACCTTCTGAACATGTGCCTGCTCCAGCATGCTCTCCCTCAAGGCTTATCTGCCATTTGAAGGAAAACAGACTAAGATCTTGAACTACTATGTAACACTTCCTCCTCCTGTTCACAGCAGGTCTAACACTGCTGCAAAGCAGCAGACTGCCACAGGTTACCCCATCAGTCAATTAAACTTTGTGACTGAAGTTACTGAACTAATGCAGACATTAGTGGTTTACAGCTGGTATTTGTGGGCATCATAATATTTTATATTTCCTTTATAAAGTTTGGCAGCTGATTATGTGCTCACTAGTGGGTTTCAACTACAAAAACCCAAACCTTAACATCTAATCTTGGTTGCCTTTCAAGCATACTGTTATTCATAAGAACTGTTGGAAGCAAGCACAGCTTGGAAAAGAAATCATCTGAGTCAAAGATGCAGGGAAATTATACAGTAAAGGTGAACTGAATTATATGTAACATCAACAAATACGTGCAGACATATTCATCCTACATAAAGTCCTTATTGTGCACAATTCCTGCATTTTGCTCAGTATGTGGGGCCAAAAGGATCTTAGATCTTGCTCAACACGTCTGCCCCACCCCACATACATACAATCCCAGCTGGTACTCTTTGTCATATCATGTCCAGATCAGATTGTCCCACCATCTAAGAATATCAGAGAAAACTCCACTAATGAACACAGGTCACTTCTAGTGTGTCAGCAGCAAAGTTCATATCCCTTGCTTAAAAGAAAATGGAACTGTCATCCACACCAGCTTTAGTAAAGCTGTTGGTATCAGGTCTTTCTTGTTGATCTCTGTTTCCTTTTAGCATGTACCACTTTAAGGACAATACAGGTGTGGCCACTTTCAGAAAGCAGGCATGGAAGGAATCATTTCAGTGGGAACAGAAACATGAATTGGACTAAAATGGTACAAGACACCATGAAAGTGACTTCAGATGAACTATTAAAGGGAATTCTACTCATAAATATGTCCTGCTACGTTCTAATAACAATTTAATTCAATACATATTTTGTAGCTGTTGAAGATTAAGTCACATAATATACGCACTTAATGCAAGCAGGGATGCTTGGAGCAAGTGGAGCAAATCCTGCTTCATAGCAAGAATTCCTCCAAATTGCTTCAGCTTTCACTCTTCTCTAAGGACAATCTAGTGAACTTAAGACAAACTTTAAAGTGTTTTAAAGCACCAATATTCTCTGGAGCATACCAATACACAGCTTCAAACAGCACCAGGAATGCACACATCTCCTCTGTCACACTGCTGAAATTTCAGTTGATAATCATTGTGCTTCACCACTCAACACTTCCAAAACATCCGGACACTGTTCCGACTCCCCACCCTGTTCCTTGGACTGTGGGAAGTTTATGACTTGAGAAATAAATCCACTTGTCACTTCACGTTACATGACTCTGTCTGCCAGACTCACGTACGTTAGCAAGTAACACATGCTCCTCTTACATAGCCTCTTTGTGTCCAATATATAAGATCAGAACTGTGTTTGACAACATATCACCACTGCAATGAACATGAGCATTCTTACAAAAGAGCCAATAAGAAAAGCAGATGCTGAAGTCTTACAATAATCTTCAAACCAATAATTCAATACTTAGAATAAAGAATCCTTATGCAGTATCTCAATCCTTTTATATACAAGGATACAAAACCACAAAGCGCTACCAGGTTGTAGCAAGTTTCCATTACTCAGACATCATTTTGCTACCTGCTGAACCCCATATGTATTATAGTCTCCAAGATAATCCAAAGATTGTGCCCAAAGATTTGTTTTTTAAGCCTGTGAGGTATGGGCACTGTCCGGGTTCACAGGCACACAAGAGACTCTCAGTCTGATGTCTTCCTTCAAGAGGTGCATTCACTTTGAGACAAGCTTATACTCCATGTATTAAGTTACAATTTGCTCTGATGTGGAAAACCACCAGACTCCAGGCCTAACCCCGTTAGCTTTTGGTCCGGAAACAAGTTGCTGAAGTTTAGTTCTCTTTCTAGAAGAACCACAATTCTTTCATTTGGTTACAAGCATTGACTGTCAATACATGTTCTAGAGCAACGAAGTTTTCCTCCTTTTCAGCAAACTCTCAGGTGCCAATCTGGCAAACACAGCAGCATTCCTAACACCAACACTGAAGATCACCTCCGATGTCCAAGAATTCCTTGACAGCAGCTGATTTTGCATCTCAATGACAAGCACAGGTCCAAGATGGGAAGTTTATCAGAAAGTATGTATTAATCCATTTGTCTTTAAGCTAGGAAGACATGGCAAAAACTGAAATACATGCAAAGTGAAAATGACCTGCTCTCTAAGGAGATGGGAATCTGGAGCACCAGCTGCACCTTCATTCAAGTCCTCAGATGTTTGTTCAAAGAATTCAGTAAGAGCAGTATAGGAACTGCATACTGTATTTAAGAAAAATTAACTGCCATGCACTTCAAAGGACAGCCCTTACCCAAGTTAAACAGCACTAGGATTCTTTCCTGTCCAACTGCTTCCTAAGTAAGGTATGTATGCATTTCCAGTCATATAACCTCAAATATGACATTTAGTTTCTGTTCCAGCTAAGTTTTCAAAGTGGCTACCACATACCAGCTCAAAGCTCTATACATTGTGTCACATTTGAAACAAGAGCATCAGCATAAACCCCAACACTGTGGAAAGAATCTCGATTAATTCAACACCCCACGTACCCTGCAGGGAAGATGCGTTTGTCTTCATCTTATTGGTCAGCATTTTCCAGCAAGGGACACACAAAACTGCTATGTCACACAGGCAGCTCACTGGGAATTAATAACCATCTCTCCCTTCCCCTAAGAACCAAACAGGTCAGTGCGTAACCCATCATGTAAAACTGACATTAAAACAACCCTCAGCCAGGACCTAACTCTTGGAACTTCAAAAAGCTCATGAAGAACAACAGAAAAACAACCTTCCCTCGAATGTGAGGGTGTAACACACATGCTTTGTTATGATTCATTTGTAAAACATTCCAAAGGATTAATTTTCAATTATAAATCAACTTGGTGGCAGCAACATGCAAAATGTGGGAGCTAAATTTGAAGTGATAACAACTGAATCCCGATTCCTGACTCAAAACTGTTAGTGATATTTTTCGTTAGCGCAATTGGTCCAACTACCTCCAGCAGCACACATTCCTGGGAAACAAGGCTTGTATTGTTCTGCCATTACAGTGCTAAAGGACTTTGTGGATCCAAGCCACCTGCTAGAATGACAGCTGAGTCATCCACTGAAAATGTTCCTGTTTGAGTTTCTTCCCAGCCCCCAGTCCTTAGGCAAGGTAACTATGAACACCAACACGACACATCTGAGCTAGGGGAAACATGCATTTTCACAGGTAAGTTAACCATTCACTTGCACTCCACAAACTTAAAGCCATGAAGAATACCTTCTGGATTGTTATGAAGGCTACCTGCGAGGTTGGAAGCAAACGGTTCTTCAGTAAAGCCGCCTTCTTCTCTTTACAAGTCCTTTTCCTCTTAGCTTGGGAACATGCTAACAACCACACCTATTAAAAGGGGAAAAACCCACTGCCATGTGTGAATGTGTCCACAGAAGAGCTTCTGGAAACTCTCTGCAGTATCTGTTTTATTATTTTAACCATTTTCCAGGATTTCTGCTATGGAGTTAATTTGTCTTTAATGGGTATGGACTACCACTACCCTCTTAACCTTAAATGGCTATAATTCCCTATAGTAAGCGCTCAGCAATTCTCTTATGCCTTCAATCCAAGAACTTCAAAGTCACCATGATAAACTACTCAATTATAGCACTACCCTGCAGCCCTCTGGCAGCACAATCTGCATATCTCCACATTTAACATATTTCCATCTCAGCTTTTGCAATGCAGCAAATAAACTCCTGGAACTGGATTTTATGAACTACACAAACTCCATTAGCTTCCAAATCACTTGGGCAAGTCTGAGTATCACTTATAAAGAAAAAAGAAATCTTCAACATCATGTTCAGCTGAAGTAATCCCATATTTTAAGGCAGACAGTACCTCCCATCTCCATTTAAGACCTTTTAAGCAATTTTTTCTTCTCAAAACAAATAGTTGACTTGGCAAAGGAGCACAGGGATTTATTTTTGTTCTGGCTTCTTGGAAGAGTGGTACTCTCTGAACACTTCACATCAGCTAAGTTAAAAGAATCCTCCCCATGCAGCAATTCAAGGTGGGGCACTGTCTGACCAGGGAGCTGCTTTGTAGTAGGGTTAGGGTGTTGCTCTGCAGAAGAGGAACCTCCCATGGCAGAGGACTTGAACTGGATGATCTAAAGGTCCTTTCCAATCCAAACTGTTTTATGGTTATATGGAGTCCCATCGGGCCACAAAACATCAGTAGTGTGCCCTTGCACACTAAAAGTCACCCCAAACAGACTGTAGTAGCAGAGCGTAGCCAGAAGGCATTTGACAAATGGACTGATCTCTTGTGTTCAGCATTTCTGACAGCTCATCTGCAATGCTGTACCCAGTTTCAGGCTCTCCATTATAAGAAAGGCTATTGGTACATCGGAGAGAGCCAAGGAAAGGGCTACTGAGACTATCAGGAAGCTGTAGGACACAACAAGCAGAGACAACTGGCCTTGTTGAACTTAAATAACAGGTTAAGGGGAGACATACCTACCTTGTAGGTAAGAGAATATAGACCCCTTTCCTCTGATCTGCAGTGAGATGAAGTCATATGTGGAGGAACATCAGCAGAGAAAAAACAAGCCCTACCACAACCACCAGTTCTTGAAAGGATTCAGAAATACACTGCATAGATCCAGAAATGGGTACTGCACAGAACGTCTTAACAACAACAGTGGGACACAGACACTTTGCTATCGCTTGCTATCCATGTTAAACCAGAACAACAATAAACTTAACAACCCAACACTTAATAAATGTTGTTGCTGTTGGATTGCACCACACCTATGGCACTAGGTAGTTTCAGTCTGCAGAAAAATTAAGCAGTAATTAAATAGCCACACAATAGCTGGAATGTACAAATTCTTTCCTGCAGTCCATCGTGCTTCTGTAACACACCTACATGATACAGCTCTTAATTCAAAGAAATTAGATCATTCCTTCTGATTGCAGAAGGCTTTCAGGTCTGACTCACACTGTTTTCTTTCTGTCTAACAATGGGAAAACTGATCTTTGAGGTTAAGTGCCCTAATTTTGTGAATAACCTATCCATTCCTGAGCCCATTACAGCAGCGCTCAGTTAATGACCCACATGGAGAGTCCAAATGATTTGGAACTGCTTGCAGTCAACACGCTTCTGACCTCATCCTTATAAAAGTAAGAAAAATGACTTTGCAAACTATAGGTGTTAAAAAACACCATGAAAAAACTACCTTTTGCCACCTGCAGTGTCTGGACTCCCCACTGAGCAGATGGCTGTTGAAAGGCACACTGAGACCTGCAGAAAGCAGCAGAAAAGACTGAGGAATTTAAGCACTATGCTTCTTCCAAGGAAATACATGTTTGTCCCAGCCTGCAGGAACTCCTGACTGATTATTATAGTTCACAGGTTTTATTATAAAGGAAATGTTATGCTAGCAGAATAATGTTCTAACAGTACATGGTACACTTCCATGCCCTCCACCTTTGCCCCCAAGGTCTTGTAGTTACTGCTGATGTACTCAAGATCTCCCTTAGCAAAGTCATCTGTGCCCTTGTGAAAGATAAAGAAAGCCTGAAGAAGAATAAACAGGTCAGGAGGTTGTACTGGTACAACCCCATGTGCCACTACACAAATACAAAGCTTATGAAACATGCAGGAAGAGCTCGGTTTTGTGCTACAAATGCAGAAATAAGCCACCATTAGAATAAGTAACATAGTGGGAGAGCTCATGTAATAACGTGTATGTGTGGTGATGGTTGAATACTGGGTACTCAGTAAAAATAGGCAAGGAAGAAGAGGAGAAGAAGAGGCTGTCCCTCATATGAAGGAATCAATAATTGTTTGCTCCTTCAAGACCAAATGTCAGGAGCTCTTCTATGGACCAGGCAAGAATCCCATTGAGCGTGCAGGTCTGGAAGTGACATCGTAGGGATTTGTTAGCAGCCACCCACTAAGAGTGAAGGAGGAAACAACACTCCTCTTTAAGCAGTGGGGGAAAGCGTCCAGATCACAGACCCTGGTTCTCTGAGGTACCCGAATCTCCCCAGCATTTACTGGAAAGGTAGCACAGGGGCAGGCAAACAAGCCATGAGGTTTCCAGAGGGTACCAGACACAGCTTCCTAAAAGAGATGCTAGATGGGCCAACCATGGGGAAGTTTTCCTGATCTGCTGCTCACAAATGATGAGGTTATTGGGGGCAAGATATTCAGTGGCTTTAGTGATTATGACAGTGACATTCAAAATGCTGAGGGGTGTGAGGACGGTAAGGAGCAAAGCATGAGCCCAGACTTCAGGGATGAAGAATGATGAATTTTCTTACAGAATTCAGGGTATTGATGGGGGAAATCCTGTGGAAGCAGCCTAGAGTAACCTTAGCACAAGAACACTCCATCCAGACACTGAGGAAAATGAGCGTATATAGCAGAATACCACCTAGGCTAAACTGGCATCTCATGAGTGAGCTCCAGTGCAGAAGAGAGGTTACAGTACAAAGGAGTACAGAAGTACAAGTAATAATTGATGGTATTAGGAAAGCCAAAGCTCAACTAGATCAAACTGGCAAGGGTCATCACGAAAAGCTTCCAGCAGTACATTAGCTATAGAAGAATAAAGATGATATGACTGTTTAGTGATGGACTGAGGTATTCAATGCCTTCTTTACTGGCACAGCCTCCAAATCTTTGTGTCTAAAGATAAGGTTCCAGGAGGAGAGGAACAGCCAAGTAGGGGCAGAGGATCAAGTCAAGCATCTCTTCAAAAACCCTGACCCTTACAAGCCTGTGAGAACAGACAGAATGCATCTGTTGGTTCAGAGAGATGTGGCTGATCAAGTGCAGCCTGGCTGTGACATCTCTGATACAAGTAAATGTTGTGTGTGTCTTCAGAAACATTCAAAAGAATGCCATGGTGAAGTGCCAGCTGGTCAGCACCACCCTCATTTTGGTCACTGGAAAAGTCAGTGCCAATACTACTGGAAGCAATTTCTGGATACACTTACGATGTCTTAAAATATCCCACAGATTTACTAAAGTGAAGTAACACTTGACCAGTTCAACTGCCTTCTATGCCGAAACAACGTCTGTGCATTAAGGGAAAACACTGTCTTAGCTGCACAGGGAATACTGTGCCCAGTGTTGTGCCCCTCACTCAAAGAAAGAGGTTAATAAACTTAAGCAAAAATATAATGAAGAGACTTGACTGTGTAAGTTGAGTCTGAGGAAGCTCTGCTTGTTTACTCTGGAGAAGGGCAGGCTCTGAGTGACTGGAGAGCAGCTTTCCAATACCTCCAGAAGAGTTACTCTGACAGAGCAAGGCTCTTTACTGAGGTACACAGAATAACAGATACAATGATCATAAATTGAAACAGGAGATTCTGCTGTTCATAATAAAATGGTTACTATCAGGACAGTCAAACTGTGGAACAGGTTGCATAAAGGTGCTGTGGCTTTCAAGACCAACTGGATAAAACCCTGTGTATCCTGTCTGGATTTCACATTGACATTACTCTGAACTGAGGCTGGACTAGGAGGCCTCCTGAAATCCCACCCAGCCTTCAGGATTCCATGATCCTACATTTTCCAGAAAGAAAAGGGTAAAACGTTTGTTGCTTTCTGCTTGGGGTTGAGGTAAGGGATTAGTAGAAAGCTTTAAACCTGAAGCACATAGAAAACTATGGAACATTTTAAAATACAATTGCTACAGAAACATGACTTAATATGAAAAGGCAAGGATGTGCACATTACAAAGTACAGTACTGTGTCATATTAGCTCAAGGATCCTTTTCATTCATATAAAATGACCCAAACATGTTAACAAATGCATATGCAAACCCTTTATTTTTTACTTAAGTTCTTGATTTTATTTAACCATTCCTACTTAATGCCTCTAACTGTAGGTCATGCTTCATATCCAGCATGCTCCAGCTGGGTATAAGGACATCAAGTGGCTTCCTCAGTCAGGGCTAGTCCAGCAAAGACAAAGCAGTCACCCAGGTGTAAGTCAGACAATATCAAACATTCCTTTGGGCCATATTTTCCCTCAATTATTTAACAATCTCATCAGGATATGAATAGGTACATGCTTGCACTTCAATCTCCATCACTTGTGGACTTTTTAAAGGTTACCCAAATAAGTTCACACTCACTATCGCAAATAGGAATACCTTGTAAATCAATGTAAAATACACGATGATAACTTGACCTCAGAAACATCATCTAGGAAGCATGAGCATTCTATTCTTCAGAGCTAATACAATTACTGCAGTTTATGGCAAACACTAATACTTACCCAAAACTTAGTATATAATGCTAATTTAATGTTAATTAAGGACTTATAGAACAGAATGCAACGAAGTGAGAAACAAGAACTGACAAAAGTCTTTTTCACAAGATTGGCTTTCGCCCTGACACTTCTATACACTTGCCTTTTGTTAGTTTTGTGTGTTTAATTCCATACACAGTCAACCACAACAGGCTCATCCCAGGGAAAAAACCACATTGCATGTAAACTTCAGCAAAACTCCCATTTCTTCACTCCACAGAGACAGTATCTGCCCTTTGCATTCATGTCTATTTCTCTTAACCATGTGGTATGTGACTGAAAATAAAGCAGTGAAGAATCACAGAATGCTTGGAAGGAACCTTAAAGATGACCTAGTTCCAACCTCCCCCCCCTCCCTGGGCAGAAACGGCTGTTGAGGTGCTCTTCACTAACACACACAATTTGATGCTTAGGACTTGAAATGTTTCATACCTACTTCTGACTACTGGAATTCTTCATGACTTAGGGAAAAAGTTCCACCAACAAACAAATGATTTTAGTGAAGCCTGACATGAAATTCAAGCTTTGATTTCATCTCCTTACTCACTTACAGACATGCACAGACTAGAAACTCCTCCCAGGAGATCTTTCCCTGGAAAGGCAATAGAGATCTCGGTTTGTGTTAGGTTTTATTCACTGTTGTTCAGGATTTGCTGGGTTTTTTCTTTAAGAAGCATTCAGTCTCAGCAACTCCATCCCTTCCAAGCACCACCACCATGAGTATACATGTCTACTGGAGCCACTGAGGAGCAGATAAAGCCAAGAAGTTGCAGTAAAAGGTGTAGGACAGCTTTAATACATCAAATGAAATTTGGAGCAAAGTTGTGTGTTCACTTGACCAAGTTAATGTCCAGATGTTACGACCACAAGCACATCATTCTCAAGCAGATTCCCACCCTCCCTGTCTCCCATTCTCTTCCAACGTATGGTTTTCAGCAGCTGACTTGAAGTACAGCTGAATTGACTCCGCAGTGTTTGCTAAATGAACACAAAACTAGAGATTTTCTAAATAAGACTTGGCACATGTATTTGATTTTCCAAGTTACTAAACTATTCATGCCTATAAAACCACTTTGCACTAAGCTTATTATATGCCTAAGAACTACAGAAGACCAACCTTGGAAAATATCTGTTCTTTAAGATGAAGTTAACATCAGCTGGGAACAATTCATTTCAACTCCTAAAAAACTTCCTAAGCAATTAAAGAACATCCCAGAGGAAAAAACCCAAACACACACAAGCCCCAAAAAATCCATAAACCACTTTTGATTGCTCCTTATCTCTTGCTGCCATTTCATGTGTTATCTATTAAAACTCACAACTCCAAAGGATCATTGGGCTGTTTCTTATACTTTCACATTCTTATCTGAGAAACTTACATCCAGATGTGTGTTTTCATCTCACTCTGAAAAGACAGCCTTTGCCTTAGGGCTTTATTTCTCAATATCTACTTCCAGTCCTAGAAAACAAGTTTTCTTTGCTCAAGAACTTGACCTGTGATCTGTTTCAACACTTCATTCCTACCTCTAGCTTACCTCCCTACTGCATTTATTTGGGCATTTCAGAAATGCACAATTGCTTCCCTGTGCTATTTCCTTATAGGAAGTTCCCTTTTTTGCTCCCCAGCTATATTCTTAAAACACCATCTCCAACCAGCTCTACCACTTCAACAGGATGAGGCAGGCAGCCTTTTCTCATTACTCCACAGCTATTTCAGAGCAGCTCATGACCCACAAGTTCCCACCTTGCTGAGTGATGCTGTAACCACTGTCACCCTCAACAAGCAAACGTGTTTCATCCATTTCTTTCTGGAATGCCAATTTTGTTTAAAAAAGGTACTTAAAATAAGGTCTCCCCAGCCTCCCCAGTCCCCTGTGGTCAATGGCTCAGTATCCAGCTGGAGACCAGTAACAAGTGGTGTCTCTCAGGGATCGGTGTTGGGACCGGTCTTGTTCAACATCTTTGTCAGTGACATGGACAGTGGGATTGAGTGTGCCCTCAGCAAAGTATCTAGTATCGTTTTTGCTAGACAGCCAACAGAGTACTTCCTCAATTCTAAAAGCTGCTAAAGCATCAGAAGTGCTCATTATCTATCAGTGCACACCCAGAGAAAGTGCCAGTGACAACAGTACAAGAGGCCAGCTTGGCTGAATTGACTTAAATCCTTAATTTGACTCTGACCTGAGAAAGTGCATAAGGCTCACAACTCACTGCCTCTATCTTCTGAACCTGTCAGGGTTGTTTAGCAGGGTCCCATAAAACACACACAGGTAATACTTCACAATCTACCAATACATTAGTTTTGTGCAAGTTAACTAACACATCCCTCACCTGCCACAGGCACAAAGGAAAAAGACCAACTGAAAAATAAACCCCAAGGATTAAGGAACAGTCTTCTCAGTATTAGCACACACAAGAATGCATCCATCCCTCTGCTTTCAGCCTGGTATTTCCATGATAGTTAAACCCTTATCTTTTGAAAGGTTTCATTTCCATACTCTTCTTCCCCTTCACTCTGCTTCCTTACTTTCCCCCCGGGCAAGCAGCCAGCCTTGACAGAATATAGCTCTTGGAAAAACTAGTTTGGAGCCAGACATTAAACCCAGCATTTTATAGCGCTGTGATTTTGGAGATCAGAACCTCAGATTTACTAATACGGAATTTATTACATTTTTGTTATCATGCCTAGGAGCGTCCTTATGATAGTTCAAGATTTCTTCATGTTAAGCTCTTTATAAAGAAGTCCCAAATGGCTTTCAGCAAAGACAAAAGGAGCAGAGGGATGAAGACAAGCAGATGAAACTGTACTGACCAGTACAGCAGGCAGAGTCCTCAGCTATAAAGGAACCTCAATTGTATCACACATTTTTAACTGATATCATGAAAATTACAGTAAATGTAAAACTGGGCAAAACAACCTTTCTTGTTGAAGAATAAGGACAGCTCTTCCCAAGCAAGAACAGCAAAATGGAAGGAAAATAATATTAACCAATAAACCTATTGGAAATGGAGTTCATCATCACCACCCCACCCCCTTCTACAAGCACCTTTTCAGGCTGTTCAATGGGTTACTAATCTCCAAATCATTAACTTCCAGAGCAAGTTGTCTCTCCACTCACATGGAGCCTTGGCAGAAACAGAACCACCAATCTTCTGTCAATGGAGATGGGAACAACTGTGAAGACACAGAGAAAACAGTCCAAAAACTTACAGGCAACTGATTTGTCCTGTTCTTTTGGGTGACTGCCTTGTATGCACAATCACAGCACAATGTCACTACAGCATCCCCATGCAATAGAAGAGGGGATGTTAAAGTTAAATCTCCAATTTAACTCCTCAATACAGCATCACTGATAAAAGCCTTGCATCTCCAACTGGAATGAACACAGGTCCACATAGCAGTCAGCAAGGTTTCAACAATAAGAACACTACCTCCCAGAATTCATAGTGTTGCTTGGACTCTACATACACTTGAGTAACCTGATTCTACTTCCCAACGGTCGGTTCTTCCCCATGGCACTGAAACAGGACAGCAATCAGTGACTTCTCCACAGGAAGCATAGAAAGCTTCCTAAAAAGCCCCTTCAATATAATAAGTTAAGAATTGTTTCTGCAACAGTATCGCAAGAGGCAGGAAAACACAGGCAAAAGTGAGCTGGTGAGCAAGATAAACCCCAAAATGAGCTTATGATTACATTTCAGATGGGTTTTCAAGGTTGTTTGATGAAAAACTAAGACCATCTTTAAAACACTGAGTTTTCTTCCTCATTTTAACTGAACTGGTATTGATTGAAAATGCTCCCTTCATCAGTGAGAGAAAAACAAAGAACACAGCCACCAGTTAAAAACATTTCCATGTGAGGGAGAAAATTAAGTTAAGGCCTCAGAAAAAGAAGTAACTCACAGGTAGAAAGGCAAAAAACTAATTAAAAGCTCCAAAAATGTATCAATATTGGTACTGATACATTTATATAATTCAAAACATATATTGCAGCCATCAGATGGTGTAAAACTGAGAGACAAATTTCTTCTGACAGAGACAACCAACAGACCAGATTCAGCTCGAGTAGGGAGAGAGCTGAAAATAACCAGCAGAGAGGTAAGAATCAAATGATCTTTTCCACAGATGTGACCCTCAACTCATCAATACTTATTCTGAGTACAACACCACAGACCTGTTCCCCCTATGTAAATAGACAGATCTTTCATGTATTTAGTACCATTAGAAAAGACTGCCAGTTGCTCACAAGGCCATTTCTCACAGGGAAGTAGTTCCTGTTATTGGTGAGAGCCATTCAAGATCCTAACCAATATGTGTGGCTGGACAACATTAAAAACAGACTTGAAAATAGAGTGTTACAGATCTCTGGAAAGAGACCTTTGCCACATGTCACTTATTCTCCATGGCATTGCCACTGTCTCCAGAACACTTTGGCATTTGAAATTCACTTCAGCTTTTCTCCTCCAAAGTTATAGAATCATAGAATAGTTCGGGTTGGAAAGGACCTTAAGATCATCCAGTTCCAACCCCCCTGCCATGGGCAGGGACACCTCACACTAAACCATATCACCCAAGGCTTCATCCAACCTGGTCTTGAACACTGCCAGGGATGGAGCATTCACAACCTCCCTGGGCAACTGTCGTGGTTTAAACCCAGTCCACACACAGCTCGTTCATTCACTCCCCCCCTTCGCTCCCCCAACTCCTGGAGAGTTAGGAAGAAGAATCCAAAGAATGAAGTTAGAAACTCGCTTTGTCTCAACTTGCAGTGGACAATCTAGACTGCTTTGACCTGGAAAGAGCAAAACATAAGCCAAACAGGAAAAGAAAAGCCACTTTAAGGAGCTGTCGAATTGCAGGACAGAGGATACCTATGTGGATTTCTACCGGTGCCATCAAGCCTCCACCAGAAAGTTGGCTGTACTTATAACTGCTCCTTGATCTGCTAGTACTAGAAAAGGATACTTGCTCACAGTCACTCATTCTCTCCAGCCACAGAAGATCAGCCAGCGTTGAAAAGGTTTTCAATCCTGAGCCACAAAATCCTTTACCTGACCCAGTCAGTATCCATCCGTAGCTGCAAGAGCTAGCAGGTACTTAACAGAACTAAGAGGTACTAGGTTACTTATGGAGAACATAACCTCTTCCTGAGGTTAACACATTAGAGACAATTCAGTAGTTGCAGACACAGTGAAGCTTGCATCAAGACCAAAGTCCACCAGCAGGCCTGCACTTCATATAAGGCATTTGAGCATTCCCCTTTAACTTAGAAAGGAAGATACATTCCTTTAATCACAAGGAGTTTGCTACAGTGTAGTGCCTCATGAGGCTGGAGACACTTCCCAAGACAAAAGAAGCTCCAGAACTTGCAAGTTCACAATTCATTCCCAATTGGACAGAGCTGCTTCCATTACTTCAGTAACAAGATGTAGCTACATCTGATAGGTTGAAATTTAGAGAAAGAGAAGGATAGAACAAAAAATAAAGGAAATCAGGAATTTCTGGGGGAGGAGATGATTTATTTCTGAATTAGATATATTAAACATTCTTGGGTGGTCAACTACAGTCCCAGCCAAAGGTGGAGGAGAGCTCAACTGAAGTTCAGCCTTCAGAAAGTTTATCTTATCACCACACCGTCCTTACCATGTAATATGTGGAAAACACAGGGCACCACAATTGTGACCATGAAAGGATTCCAGCTTGGAACTCGAAGAAAAATGGTTTTTGGTTAATTCTAGTGCATCGAGTGTTAGGCAACACAACAACAATAGTAACCAAAGGCTTCTGTTCTCTGTCATGGTTCAAGAATTATCTTTTTAAGAGTTATTTATTCTTTATAATAGTAATAATTCTTTATTAATAATTCTCAAGATCAAGGAAAAACAGACCCCACTAGAACAGAGAATCAGATAATTCATGTAAAAAGACCAGCTGCAGCAAGAGGCAGCCCAGAGAAATCAAGCACTGGGGATACCACAAGAACTAAATCAAGAGTTGTAGGAAAATGAAGCTTCAAGTCATTCAAGCTGTGTGCCTGGGAGGGAACATGTCCTGATATAAGTCTTCCGAACAGTCTCTCCATTAAACAGGCTCAATTCTTCACATACAATGGCTGAAACTTCCTCACTGAATGTCCTTATTAGAGCCAAGATCTTTTCCACTATCTCCCTTAGAACTCCCCAAGCATCCTGTGAGATTTCTGTGGGAAAACCATTTTCTTTATGCTCTGTGGAAGCTGAGGAATAAGTTAGATCCCACTGAAATGCAGGCAACAAAGCATATCAGGAGTTAGTGTCTGTACAGGACAGGCTATTTTTAAGTATAACCAGAAATGCTTGAACTGAAAGAAAAAAAGAAATAAAATAAATGCTTCACACTAAAAGATAACTTACAGTACTCGATATGATGATCAAATAACTTCATAGCAATCAGCTTACAAGTGGCAGTGCACAACACAAGGGGTTTTATACAGACTGCTGTATGACTATAGAAGTATTAGTACTGCCTTATTTTTGGCCTCACAATCCATCTGTACAGTTAAGCTATGCTGACTTGGTACACACTTCACCGAACTCATACACAGATTCCAGGGGGGAAAAGCAATACTTGTCACCTAGATTTTAGGACTTCCTAAAAGAACACAGGTGATCTTTAGAGGGACAACTTTCCTCTCACCAGATTCTTCCACATGAATCAACACTCAGCTACAGAAGTAAGAAATGAGAAACACAATCAGACTCAGAGCAACTCATCACAAAACTCTGCAGTAAGTACTCTGGTGCCTTTGATCTCAGAATCTAACCAAAAGCTGTGCAAACAAATACAACGTGACAATGGTCACTATTTGCTCCTGTAGCTACCAAATTACAATAACTAATTTCATCCTCCTTCCTGTTTCCGTCACTTCAAAACGAGGTAACAAATTTAATAGAGCAAGACTCTGATCCTACACCAGGGCACGTCACTGTCCACTCTAGCACAAGTAGTCAGCATTAAGTTAGTAAAGGGAAGTATCCACATTAAATTAAGCAATTCAAGTTTTCCCAGGATCAGTGCTCTGAGAGCAAGCTCAAGGCCAGAGGCATGTATGTCTACTTACTGACACATGGCTTAGGAAAGTAAAGATTTGGACATGTTCCGTGCAAGGTTTTGTAGCCTGTTACTACAGACAGATGAATGGTGATCCCTAGTGAGAACAACTCCAGTTGAGAGTTAGGGTAATTATACCTGCAGGTGTTTAACACCGTGTTCGGCAGTAACATGGAAACATTCAAGACAGGAGCTTAGATTTAATTTGGAGACAAAACTGAGGAAGTTGAAGACTTATTACAAGGCAGTGCAACTTCAGCAGCTCTATGCACCTAGGCCAAAAACGCCATAATAATATATTCGTATAACAGAAACCCCAGACCACATGAAAACTCCGGAGTAAGCAGATGACTAAGCTTCTAAATTGCACCTAAATGTAGACACACTCAATTTAGCTACTCAGACAAAGCACAGAATGGATTAGTCTTGCAAGCTTTATCAACTGAGTAAGGTAAAGAATCCTTCAAACAAAACAAAGCAACAGCTAACCCAGGAGACCTATCAAATAAATAAGACTCTAAGCCACCAAGTATAGATTCATCAACAACTCAAACATGGCTAAATCCTCCAAAAAGCTTCCGTACATACAAAATGTGCTGAACTAGACATCAATGGAAGGCTCATGCCTCATATTCAAAGAGAACATGGATACTGACCTAGAAGACTGAGCAGTTTCTCCATGTCACTTGTTCCTTTCAGAGCTGAAGAGCACAACTGTCAAGCAGGTGGCTTTGATCTGCTCACTGCATTTACACATCATCTCAAGCTAAACTTGACTATCAGCATTATTAAGTGTTCTAAAAAGTCACATGTATAATGTTGTACAGATACAGAAAACATTTCCACTGAAGAAAATGACACAAATAATCACATATAAGACTGGAAGCGCTGCTAAACAAACTCTGGTTAAAGGAGTTTGACAAAGGAGCTCTCTAAGGAGCTTTTCAATAAGGTAAAAGATTCAAGATCATTACGGATGTATTTACATATTCTTAATTTCTAAACCCTAACTTCTGATTTATTAGCACAAAATATCAGTTTAAATCAGCTTAAATAGAAGAATCACTGCACCCATCCCCAGAATTTAACTATTATTAGTGTTCTTCACAACACAAAAGGTCTATAAACTCCTCTTTTCGGTAGGATATAAAGCTACTTAACAAATGTGGGATGAATTGGTAAATACTGACAACCAGCCACAAGGTCAGCTTCACCACCCTGCTCTTGTGCAGACTCCTCATCACATCTTGCAATGTAGGGGAAATCTCAGTCCTATATCCATGTGTCTCTCCTGTGTGAGATGTTGGCTATTCTGAGAGTTCCCTCTCTAGAGCAAAGATAATTGGAAGCAGCTCTTGGAAGTGACAACTATTTGTTTCTCCACTTACTTTCTCCAAACAGAACAATTCCTTTGTGCAGCAGCATACGGCATTCACCTCCTTTTAGCTCTGCACAAAACCGAACTGAGCAAAGCTTCAATCTACACCACACAATTAAAGGACTATCACAGAATGTAATAACTAGGTAAACTGCAACATAAACCTAATACTACTTGCTATATTTGTAAAGCTGCTATTAAAAGTGAAGCTGTGTAAATGAAGTTTAGGATAGTTTTACAACTCTGTGATCACTGGTTAATTTGTGGCTTCCCCTCAAGACAGACATCACAGGTACAACAACTCTACAAAAAACACTCCTTCAAAGCATTCAGGGAGTGAGGAAAGAGCACACATCACATTTCTCATGAAGAAACAGTAATCAAAGCTCTGGTGATGCCCATTTCTCGGGGTATCAGGAGATCATCACAAGTTCATTTAATAGAACTTTACAATAAGACATATTTCCCCTTCTCCTCCAAGACATTTCCCATTGTTTTCCTTGTTGTCTTTGCAGTTTTCCTGACACAAACTTAAATACTATTTCCCTTGGCTCCGCTAGCCCAAACAACCTGTAACATCTGTACAAACATCATTCTAAAGCTTAGTGGCAAAACACTTTAAGTGGCATCATTACATCTCTTATTAATTAAAGAAAGCTTTCTGACTTGACCAGGTATGTGCACTTCTCAGCTGAAGAGAATGCAGAGAGAAGTGAAGAACTTTGCATAGCACAAGAGTCTAAAAAGTAACCTGGTGTGTGCCCATCAAGAAACTTGTTAAAATAATATTCCCAACATCTACATATTTCCTTGAGTTTAAAAATACCTTTTATAAATACACCTTTTATAATCAATTTGGGATTATTTACAAGTTAGACTAATTAAAGACTACACATCAACCCAGTGTTGTATCATGAAGAGTTACAGGTTGCTGTGGACCACAGAGGAAAGTGAGATATTCCAATACACCCAGCATCTGGCTAGTGATCTACAGGCAGAATTTAGACTTGGAAGATGATAATGTTTTCCCTTTCTCTCAGTGCTTTCCTCAGAAAGCTCAAGTTAATGCAACTAGTACAAGTCTAGATTTGACAGAATTGATACGAGCTTTAAGCACAGTAGTAATGAAGATGACAGTGAACACTATAAAACCAGTGAAAGGCTCATGATGGAAAATGAAGCCAGTATTGTAAAACATGGAATAATGTGTTACTACATGATCTACCCTGTGCTATTTCCACAGGGTTTCAGTCACGGAATGCTCCAATAATACACTATCTAAAATAAAAACAAAACAACAAAAACACCAAAACAAACAAAACCAAACCAAAACCCAACAACACAGCTACATTTCATATTCATCAGTAGCATAACTCTGAGGTGAAATATTCAGACTGAATATTGTGAAACAGCTGCTATTGTTCTTCATGCAGCCATTCGTCTGCAATTTAAATCTGTAAACACCACCAAAACTCATCAGGACCAAGAGCACAGAGATTACTCTTTCATTCTTTTTAATGCTTAACATACAAAAGCCAAGAAACTTCCTTTTCTAGCTTAGCTTCTTACAGCAGACAAGGAAAGTTAACATCTCTCTTATGTACCCTCAAAAGTGAAAACCCAGTAACACAATTCAGTCCCCCTAAAGCTTAGGCAATAAAAGAGCATTTTGAAACTCTTCTCGGGTGCCACCTAACCTTACATTTGTGAATTTAAACATTTAATGCTAGGCTTTGAGTGTTAAAACCACCAGAACACACATCACCAATGAAGCATACAAAACCTCTGTGTTATCACCCATACATACAGTGGCATGCTACTTGGGTACTGGTTTGTTGTGGGGTTTGTTGTTTTGGGGTTGGGGTTTTTGCTACCCATCAGTTGGAAAGAACACAGAAGTTAAGCTTTCTGTAACACTGACATCTGAACACTATTGTTCACCCAGCTGGGGTGAAAAGGAAGCCTGATATAGCCACAAAACATGAAGGATGTTAGAACAGCATAGTAATCTATCTGCATATTGCTACCATTTAAGAGCTCTCAGCACTATAAAATGAATTTAGCAGCAGTCAAGGATGCTATAAAATTCCATTGTGGGATATAACTTAATCATTACAAGGACTATGCACAAAAACGTTGTTTGCTTAGTAACTTCAGCTAGTTTCCTTTCTTGGAGGAAAAGTTGCTTGAGAGCTCGAAGTTTCCCTAGCAATATGATCCAGAAGGAAGTGAATTTGGAAGTCAGGCCATACAACCTACAGCACTTGTAAACAAGTTCAGAAACACGGTCCAGTTATCAGCTAACCCACATCAGGCACAAGTCACACCGGAGCACAGCGCAGAGCCTCTGAAGCTGTTTAACATTCCATTCTGGACATCTTCATATCTAGCACTGGGCACTCTCTGAAACGTGCCATATGCTATGCATTAAGCAATGTCAGAGATGCCGTCCTCAGCACCAAACGAGTGCCAAAACTGCATCAGAGAACTGAAGTTTGCTTTTAGCTTTTTTCTTATAAACTTATTAAGCAAGGAAAAAAGTCAACTAAAAAAACTCATAAAAAGTTACGATATAGGAGATTTCTATGCACACATTCATTACATTCTTCCATGGGGAGTCTGGAAGTGCCCCACAACATTACTAACATAAACCCTGAAGGAGATTAGAAATCAAATAACCAGCTTCCCCACCGCAGTTTAAGACAGAAATTAGAGGCTGCTTTAATGGGACTTCTTATCCATTTGAATCTGTTCATGGCAGTAGTCGATTTTTCCATGGTGATGAAGTCACCATGCTGAGAAAGCAAGGAGAAACTGCTACCAGCCCCAGGTGAAAGCACCCAGGTTTCTAGTCACCTAGTAAATTGGTGCTTGCATTGACAATGATTACTGCTGGCAGCACCACAGGTGAGAGACATAAACTCCATTAAGACAAATGAATGCAGAAGCAACCAGATGGTAAGTGAACCCGAAAAATAAAAGGTGAAACTCTCAAAGCAGCTGAGTTTTTAAAAGCCAAACAGCAGCAGGAGAGCTGCAAGTTCGGGAAAGCTCCTCCCCTTCCCTCCCAAAAACATTAATCCATGTTTGATTACTGAAACTGCTCTTAGCAAGTATGTTGCACCAATAGGCAGGTGTTGAGAAACTCATCCCAGGTGCTTCCACTAGTACTTGACGAGCCCTGAAACCGTTTCTACTTACAGTCTCTCTGCGTTTCTGGGAATATCCCTCGGTACAGTTTTGAGTCCCAGTCCGTGACAATCCACGTTGGAAGCAATACATGTACATTTATGTGGGCATCCTCCGACAGGCATCCAACTCGCAGAGCTCCAAAAGCTCCATATCATTCCAAGGCACAGAAACGCACTTCTTCCAGCAAACAACATGGTTTCTTGGTCGCTTCGGTGGGTATAAAAGTGCACGCAAGCAGCCGGCCCTTAAAGATGAAATGCCTCTAAGAAGAAAGGAGAAAGAAAACAAGAGGCTCTTAGTACAGCCCAAGGGAACCCACCACTGCCATCATCGCCGGAGCACCAGCAAAGCTTCAAAGGCGCCTGGAAAGGTTACGTTAGGTGGAAGAAGGTGGGGAATTGCCTCTGGGGCTCAGGCTTCTTTCTGTTATCTACGACCGGTACCAGGAGGCGGAGAGTTGAACAGAGCTGGAGCCAGACGCGTCCTCAGATGAAAGAGAACCCGTGAGCAGAGGTAACCACACACCAACCATCCCTCAGCAGCAGCCTCCGAAGCAGCCTCCTCCGCTCCGCATGGCCCCACCTGGGCCGGGCAGGTGACCCTCAGAGGGGTGACCGTCAGCGGGGGTGCCCTCCGCCGGCTGCGGCCGCACTGCCTCCCGGCGCTCACTGCCTCTGCGGGCCGGAGGCGGCGGCGCTCCCACCCGCGCCCCAGCGCTGTGCATGGCAGCGGGCGAGCGCCCGGCGCGCCGCCGCCCCCCCGCCCAAAAACACCTCCCGACGAGCCCATTGGCTGCCGAGGCCCTGACGTCACCAAACTGCCCAACTTTTGGGGCTCGGGGAGGGGGGGTCTGGGCCCTATAGGAGCTGTGGGGTCTGCATCCTTGCCCTGCCCCACAGCGCCTGTCGGGATGGGGGAGCGCTCCCCATCCCATACCGAGCACCGGGAGGCAGCGCATGGGCTGCGGCACCCGGAGGGACTCGGGCTCGGGCTTCCCCTCCAGGGGAATTCACCTCTGCCTTTTGTTCCCCCGTTCCCACTCCCCGAGTACCCTCTGGCGGCGACGGGACCGGCTGCACCTCCCGACCCGAGCCCTCTCCTGTGCGCTCCGGGGCGCAGCCGTGGCTTGCACCGGGTCTGCGAGCGCGGAAGTTCAGCGCCGGGTTCCCACTTCGGGAACTGGTCCTGGAACTGACCCCAAGGATGCTGCCTTCAAGTGGTAGTTCCGTTCCCAACCCATGGAGCTGGAGGCTCAGAACAGTAGACTTTAGGTGTACTAAAAAGCACAGAAAATAATGCAGGATACCCTGGAAATGTGATAGCGTTTGCAGATCGGTTGGGAAATTGCAAGGCCTGAGAGACACACAAAAAGGCTTCTGGGGTTTTGTTTCAAGGTAAGTGTTAAGGCTCTAAAGTAAACCCATGGATAGGAAGGTTTTTCTTGTAGCACACCACACACATACAGTGACCTTCTGACCCAGAATAAAGCTGGTTGGTGTAAGCACCTCATGAAAACCTGTGTTTTCTATATACTTAGTGTTTTATTTTGCACACTTACAAGCAGTTCTAAAGGCACTTTTATGCACTACAGACATGGGAATGTAGGTAACCTGTTCATGTGAGTTACAAGCTCTTGGTCCACAACGATGGAGTCTAGCCTATGTTCCTACAGTTGGGAAAAGGTTTCCTTTTCGCAGTTCAACACGGATCATGGCCAGCATGACCATGAAACCCTCAGAATGGCTCCAGTGATTCAACAAGCCTAAGTAACAGCAGAACTCAAGTTCCCAGGTTGTGCTTAAATGTGTTCTCAGCCTGAACATACAGATTGAGCAGTTGAAGTGAAGGTCTTGTGGGAGAACAACCACTGTGAATGCTCACTGTAAGATACAGATATGGCACACCGGTGAGCAGTGGCACATCTTAATGCCTGTTCACTTGTGGCAATATTTGCTTCCTGCTTTGATTACTGGAATCTGTCATTACTGGAGACAGTGCAGTGGTTTTCCCCACAACAGTGAAGTGTCCCCTGTACAGCCAAGAAAGCAGCTACCGCTCAACTGCTCTCCCTAACAAGCAAGGGCTTGATACTCAAGGAGTTCACTGAGAGCAAGAGCTCGCCAAGGAGCACACACAAGACCACAAGCTACCCCTCACCTCTCCTGGTCTGAAAAGGCAATAAAGTGATCTTCTCATTCCACAGGGAATTACACACATGAAAAACTTCATTTTTATATAGAAACCATTTTGATCATGCCTTAAGATTGCACCACTCACACAACCAGACCTCAGAGTCGAGGTATGTAGCAGGCACTCAATGTGTGAAGGCTCATGACAAATGACAGGAGGTTTGAAAAAGCACAGAGGGACTGTGGCCACTTCATACTGCTTCAGAGAAGATTAGTAAACACTCTTCTTCCTCCACTCCAAAGCTATAGAAACCATACATATGGGAAGGTGTGTGTAATTCTGCCTGTATCCCCAGAGGAAACTTTCCTTTCCTGGGGCATGAGGCACAGAAAGATCACTTTAACCTCCTGTGTTAACAGACACTGTATGGGGCAAAGCCACAACGCTCCCCCCTTCCTCCCCCCCCAGCCTTGCACCACTCCAAAGAGCAGCTATAGTTGTAGGAACTTGAACCATACCCCTCTCCTTTACCCTCTTGACAGAGCAGGAGCACAGACAGCTCCAGGCATGTCACTGCCACTCACTGCTATCTATTCTGAGGCAAGCACCCTCCCATCAGTGCTAGTCTAGGAGGGATCAGCTCTTGAACAAGGGACAGCTGGTTCAAACCAGACACAGCAATCACAGTGCTTGTGAGGACAAAGGACACTGAAAGCTCCGAGGTCTCCTCCATGCAGACTGGAGGTGAAGATCCTTAGCTCCGTCAGGCAGAGAAAGTACTTCTGTCGTAGCCTATCTTTCCTTGGCAGCCTGGCAACAGCATTCCAAAGAAGACTTTTTTGCTTTGTTCAAGTTTACTAGGAAGCATCTTCCCAGCTTCAGAGATGGCCATATGGAAAGACACACACCACTCTCCTCAGGATGGAAATACAGAAGCTGCCAGATACCAAGTAAATAGGACTACAGGTACCACAATTGTCACAACCTGATGGTAGTTTAATTATTACAGTTGCTAATGTTCAGCTGTCATTAACTTCAAATAACACTGAAAAAACTCCCTAAAGCCTCTGAACCAGAGAGAATGGCAGCAAAAAGATGAGCTGGAAGTCAAGCTTCTCCTTGAAATACATCTCATTATTATAACAACTAAGAGGCATATTCCCCTACATTCCCATTAAAGTAGCTTAAGAGGGTCTCATACTCTAAAGCCATGCTACAGTGAAGCAGAGCCATGACTGCTTTTTCTCCTAGCCATCTACTGTGGCTTCTGGTGTCTGGCCCTATTTGTGTCTTGGTGTAGTGCTGGCAGAGGTCTGCACGGTGCCTGTTACACAAAAACCCGCAGCCTATGGAATAATCAGAGCCTCTCAAGTGTTTCTTTTTTGTCTTTATACTCATTTAAAGCAGTTACTTTTATGAAGCAATCTAAAGCTGGACAGATTTTATCTGTATTTCCTGAAGTATTTGAAACAACCAACATCTCCATATATGTAGAACTCCTTACAAACAAGATGGTTATCAAAGGTGTGCTGTCTGCTCAGCAGGGATTTACATCTTGCCTGCTGCTTCTGCAATAAGAAATAGAATAATTTCTCATAGAAAATTAGTTGTTTTCTATATTTAGAATATCTTTGCATCAATTTGGGAATTATTCAATACATATTTTCATTTAACCTATTTGTTTTCAAGGAAAAAACTGTAGTTTTGCCTTTTTCCTCCTTTACTAGACAGATGTCCAGAGTATATTTAGCTAGGCAGAGCTGTCATCTAGGCATTCCTGGAGCTGCCTTTCTTTTGATCCAACTATCAATACCCTCACAGACCCCACCACTATGCTCCAGTAGCACCCTTTGCACCTCTCACTGTCTAGAAGGGAGCTCAGGCCTGGGAGCAGCAGGAAGGCAGGATGGGCATAGCCAGGAGATGAGGACAGCTGCTTTGGGAGAAGTGAGAGAAAAACCACTTCTTTAAACAATGCTGAACTTCTAACACCATCTTCACAAAACACACAAGCACAGTGAGTGTTTAAAGGTTAATGTAAAGATAAATGACATGGTGTGGTATGCAAAACGTCACCACATTTCTTGTCAGAGTCTTCCTGGCCAGTTATGCACTGGACAAGCTGTGTACCAAATGTGACGTGTCTGAGGAGCATAGGACTCACAGCACTCATGTTGTCCATGTGGCCTGCACATGTACAGTAAATGGGATGGCTCCCAAATGCTCATGCTCTTTGCATGCACAATAGTCAGTTGTCTAAAGGCCTGATGGAGCTGTAGCAAGGGCTGGTCAGAGGCTTGTTCTGAAATCTGAATGTTTACTGGCAATAAATGAGACCCAGTTAAAGACTCCAAGCACATGGTACTCTGGTTCAGGCAACAGAAAACCATCCTAGAACCTCACACTGCAGGGCTACACACACAACATAACAACCCCCCCACACCACCACAGCAGTAACTAGCAAGGCAGAGAGGAAATGAGTAATTTTGATCACTTCACAGGAATCCAGCCTGGAATCTCATTATCTAAGTCACAAGGCTCTCTCAGCAGCCCTAAGAGGAGGACCTCGGCCACATGCAGCAGTGCTTAATGCTCTGCCACGTGCTCAAGCTGATTTGGGCATCTTAAACAAAGTCGGTCCAAACCCTGAAGTCAGTGATGGACACTTTTGGGAAGCAGGGATGCAGAGAGCTCAGTGAAGCGTCGCAGCACGTTATCTAAAACACATATTTCTATTATCTTCCTTAAAAACAACTATTATATGATTCTATGGCATAGAGCCCTGTCGGTGCCGTGGCACAGGAGCTCGGGGAGCCGGGAATGGTGAGGGGCCCGGTGGGACAGCGTTACCGAGCCCGACACCGGCACGGGGACGGCAGAGGCAGCGGTGCGCGGTGCCACGGCGCCGCCTGGCGGTGGAAAGCGGTAAGCGCCGGTCGGTACGGAGCTCAGCGCTCTCCCAGCCCCGAGGGGGACACGCAGCTGCATCGTGTCCTCAAGACTACGGGATCAACAATGAGGACACCAGAGCACAGCAGAGAAGAGGAAGAAATGCCCCTGGTCAGGCTCTGGTCTCACTCTGAGTTTCATCAGCCCAGAGGTTTAATGCCACAGGTCTCATAAAGACACTAGAATTTTCTACACCCATTTCAAGAGAGCAATTAGTTATCAATTAAACACTAAATATTGACTTTTATAAAGCTGTTTTTGTGGTAATTATCATTGTTACCTAAGAATGTGTTAGGCTGAGCAAACACTTTACCTGTGTCTTTATTCTTAAATACTGTCTTTATTGAAGTATTAGTTACTCTTAAAATAATCACACTATAAAATAAAAGAAGCACCAGCAGAGTTAAGACACCACTAAAGAGGCTAGCACTTGGTATGGAACATCAGCTGGATTAGCAAATTCAGCAACAGAAGCTGGGCTTATACTCCCCTCAGACAGACTAGAAACATGGATATCAGAATCTAGATATCTTTAATCCCAAATTCATTCATATTTGGAGATGTGTTGATAAGGAAGCAACCTTGTGTCCCTATGCCACTAGCATACCATGATTCCTGACACATTACCCAAAACCAGCATGACTGTGAGCAGCAAAGTATTTAAACAGGATTTCTCTCACTCAGTGAGGCTCCCATTCATAGTAATTACTTAGATGATGATAAATGAAACTTAATAAACCATTTATTTTCTTTCTTGCTTAGATTCAGAGACAGAATTGCAATTGTCCTTGACATTCGGAATTACTCTGTTAGCTTAATTCTATCAATGGCTGAATGGAATTCACCTGCTCCTTATCCCAGTGCCCAACACACTGTGGCTCAGGTAGCTGAAGTCAGACTGGGGAGTGCCAGGAAACAGACTGACTGACCTCAAGAAGGGATCCTGCACCCTCATTGCTGCTGAAGACGTTTTAAATGTGTTAAAGAACTTAAAATTACAGCTTATGAAGAAAGCACAAAAGTAGTTCCACTCCATCTCTTCACAATACAGTGGTTGTCACCCCTGTGTTGAAAAAGTTTTCACTGATGTATCAGAAGTCTAAAAACACATTCAGCATCAGGCTCTGGTCATCAGCTAGGTCCTGTTATTGACAACACACCAACATTCAAAGGTTCCTTGAGTACAGAAAGGAAATATCTGGTGCTTAAAGCAGGAACCAGAAAACCTGGATTTTGTTTCTGTGTTACTTCAAGGCTATGACCCTGGCAAGTCAGCCCTCTACCCCCATTCACTAGTGTAGAAAGACTGATAATGCACACAAGGATATACAGCAGGCTGAGTTTTACAAAGCCTGTTTCAAGAATCATTTTCAGTCTAACTTAAAGTCTGCATTCAATGCCATGAGCTAGATGTATTCTGTAAAAACACAGTATTTTTATTGATGTGACTGTTTTGTCATCTCTGACATTAGAATTTTCTTCCCCCTTATGGATGTCTTGAATGAAGATCGTAATGGAAAACAAAGTGCTAGAAAAAATCTCCAGTTCTCCCTTTAAGTGTTTACATATGTATGTGTATTGATCTGGGTGGCTGTAGAACAGGATTTAGAACAGCACTCATCAATATCTACTCTGCATACTGTATGAAAGAGACAGCCAAAGAACAAGAGATCTGGAAGTGTTTTATGCAAAGCCCTAGAAGAGGAAAATGTAATACCTAGTTCATCAGTGTTGTGGGGGTTTGGCTTGTTTGGGCTTCCTAATCCACCCCCCATCACTGCTCCCCAAAATGAGCATGAGAAATTCCACTATGAAGCTGTAAATGTCAGGACAAGCAGGTGACCGAGCAAAAAGGGTTTCTCCTCTGTTGTAGGGCACAAAGGCTGTCTCACATCATTTCTTTCAAGCCACCACTTGAAAGAAAACTTCATAATGGCTTTCCACAAAGTGCTTCCCATTCAAGTTTTCAAGCTTGAGTTTCACATGCTACAGAAGATTACTAAACCCATAGGCATGAAAGCAGTTCGTGTCCAATATGGGTACCAATCAGAAAGACAAATGCTATTATTTAATAAACTCAATGGTCACAAAAGACACAAAAGTACCACTGACACTTGTTTGGGCTTTCAGACACCAAGAATGATCTGCTCAGGCTTTTGGGATTTTAAGAGAGCTAAAACACTGTAAAACTACAAATTAAAGACCTAGATGCTAACAACATTCCTCCTTCTAAAAAAGGAATAGTTATTTTTAGGCCAAACAAATTACTTGCCAATCTTCCTGCTGGTTATAACTGTTTTTTCTCAAGGAAAGCCACCTGAAATCCTCTAGAAACATTGTTTTAAAGCACAACTATGTTTCCTTTAACCAACATACAGACATAGGGAAACAAAAGAACAAATTCAGAAATTCCCAGTGGTAACTCTTACAATTCACCTTGGCACTGGTGGGGAAGAAGACCCAAGAACCCTGTCTCCTTCTGCCAGCCACACTCCAATCTGTCAGACTTGCAGAAGAAGGCACCTATTGAAAACATGACTGGAGCACATTTTGGGATCATTTGCTCCTATTTATTTTCCACAAAATCCATCCTGATGACTATAGTATCCTTTTCTCACATAAAATGGAGACTGTAACAAAACGGTTCATGGGAAAAGGAAACGACAGGAGAATGAAGTAGCAAGGCTCAGAATCTAAGCATCACACCCCAGCACATGGATGACACTCCAATAAGTGACACTGCCGAAGTGTAGCAAAAGTCCAAGTGAAACTAATCCAGTAAACCAGGAGTGTTATAATCCATTTCGAAATGCTGCAGCACTATGGGATGCCAAGAGGTTGAAACACCTTGACAATAATCATATGCCATAATTCTCCCCTTGAAACGCTTTTCAGAAGGGAGTGGTGCATCTAGTGGTGCCAGTAGACCTCATTTCAGACACATTTTTATTCACACACATATGACCTAATTCACTGTCACTGTAGAAGAAATAGCAGATAAATCCTGACATTCTAGAACTTCATGTATGAACTCTCTCAAGATTTCATCATCTCATTCCTTTCTCTATCATTTTCTCTTCAAGATGCATTGAACTAGTTTATGGTTCACCTTCAACAATCCACTTCACAAACAGAATACAAACTACCAGAAAAGGCCACATGCAATTAACCTTTTAATTTTTTATTACTAAAAAAATGCCACTAAACGTCAAAATACCAATTCGACCTCCAAATGACTCCAAAATCTGGCTTCACATCCAGGGTAATTTCTAAGCTTGGAGGTTTATACCTTTGAATTGAATAAACAGCCACTATCTATCACTTCAAAAGAAATCTAATAGTATTGTAAGGTTACTCTTTCATTAGAATAGCTTAATAAATTAAACTTTATTGTTCCCTTTCTTTAAAAGGTATTTCATTGAACATTATAGTTCCTTTACTAGCTCTCATATATGCACTCGTGTCTTTAAGCACCAGAAAAAGCCAAATTCACAATCACAGATGGAATTTTTTTCCAAGATGATGTCCTTTGCCAGAACAAAATGGGCTAAGACAGGGAATGATGTTAATAAAGGTCATGCTTCAGTTTTCATGCATGTTTAAACATTAAAATGGAGATTTTAACTAGAAAAATGTATAGAAGGATTTGTAGTACAGTCCAGTATCTTAGAATTAGTATTTGCTGGTTACTTGAAATAGAATATGCAGACACACAACAGAACATCGTAACTGAAGTGATCCAAACAAAACCCCAAACCATATATTGCTTATACTGCTAATACTAATAGAGAAAATAATGCCATTTGTACGGACTTACTGGACACTGCCACAAACCTATCCATATACTTGGATTGGGGTTGGGGTTTTTGCTTTATTAACCCAAGTTATTTCCCACTGATTTTCTAGGTTCATTACAAAATTGTTCAGCACTCTGAAAACTGGGGAGAGAATGTGGACCTTGATATTATGGGATTATTTAAGTATTAAATGGTTTTTGTTCTAAAAAAATTAAATCTAAACTATCCTTTCATCTTGTACTGGTGGATCAAGTACTGGATTTTAAGCCCAATATGATTCTAAGTGCTGAATGTCTGCCAATAGCCTTATTCCTCCCTAATCAAACAAACAAATATTCACACCTTTACCAATTATTATATCCATTTGCATTGTTAGTCTGTTTTTTAATTATTCTTCTCTCTCATTTCATCTCTGCCAATTGGAATTTTGGTGACACTTTGCAGGATTCATTGCACATGCCTCCCATGCTATTATCCACAAACATTTTGTGGTTTAGAAAACATGGCTCACCCCTGAAACAGTCAGACTGGGATACTAGACAGCTCCAGGATGAGGGTTGTTTGTGCCATAACAGCTTTGCCTTTATTCTGCACCAGGTGGTGAGTACAAAATACCAGCTGGGCCACTTGTTCTTGATATTTAATCTGAAGTAGATTGAGGAGAGACTATAATCAAGAGAAGCAACTAAACAAATATTAGCCAGTTGAAGATTTGAGAGCACAATAGTAAGATAGTTTTCCATCTGCATAGAAAAGTCAAAGCTATATGACCATGAAAGGAAGCATAAAAGTTATACTGTTGCTAGATGAGACAAACTCAGAGGGTGGGAAGCAGTTATTGTAGGAAGCCTGTACTCCTGCTCTCTCTATCAGCTGGAGTTTATAACTGAGATTTCTCGACCATTTACTCGTGATGCAACTGCTTCCTTGGGCCAAAATGTACAAAGTGATATCAGGAATTAGCACAGAAGTTGTCTTTTGGAAATATGCAGCTTTGAAGTGGTTTCCAACCCAGGCCATTGGGTGCAGTATGAAGTTTTCTAAAGAGCTAATGAAAGTAGCATTTCTAGGAGACAAAACAGTCAGGAGAAAGATATAGCAAATTAGCAAAGGCATTCCACTTGGAAGTCTCAACTCTTTGCCCTTCCATTGGACACAAACTTGGGTTTGGGTTTTCTTTGAATTTGAAATACAAGTATAATCAGGCAGAATAAATATGCAGGGAATAGGCTAACTCATAGAGCAAAGTGGTGTTGAGGGTTGGTTTGTTTTTGTATCAGAACAAAATAACCAGCTGGAATATTTATCTTTACTGGAGCTATGATTGACATTCCTGGTTATTTACACCTCAATATTGCTTCTTAGAACATAAATCATTACTGCCCAAGTACAGAAGACCAAGAACTCTGGCTAGTACTTTCCAAATTGATGTTATTAATTTCTATTATTAAAACTCAACATAATCTTCACTTACCTTTCCCATGTCACTTTTCCATTTTTCAGCTAACATCGACTCCTAAAATATGTGCAAAATACATACGAATTTCAAAGTTATGCTTTAGGCTGGACACATTCAAATTCTCATACAATCTAGTCACTATTATGGCAGTGTCTGGCTCTTAAGCACGCATCTAGTCAACCAAGCCTGATCTGCTAAGATCAAACTTCCATGCAAAACCTAGCATCCACCACCATATTTTAATGACATCACATTTCTGTGGTGTTCTGTGGTGTCCAGTTTACCATGTTCACATAAATACAACAGCACTCAGGCCAGATACACAGCAAGGTTTCCCTCCCTGGGTGCTCTCCTGTATGTCTACTGATGTCCTAAGGTCCTTGCTACATTACCATTTGAAGGAAGTTCCCAACAAGTCTAGTGCATCTCTGTGTGTTTGCTCCCCCACTGCTTGGTCAATCTACCTCCTGTAGCTAGCTCATTGCTATCACCTGCTTGATGAGATGCATATTTAAAGCCATTATAAAATAAAAGGTCCAAGATGGATAGTCAAGGGCTCACTTGCAGTTTTCCTGAGCTGACATTTACTAGTGCCTGACTGAAACAAGCTGGTCTAACTCTGGACTGGTGCCAGTGCATTGTTTCACACTCTAATGTCTGCAATTTCATTGATTTTATGAAAATGAGTTACTGAAGACTGTACTGAGTAGCAAAAAAAGGGCTTCTGAAAACTCTAGTCAAAGGCATTATGTCAGGACTGTTTTGGAGACATGTATGACATCCTGCTCTACATACTTATCCTTAGAAGATACTACAAGTCATACATGGCAAAACAGATAGAAGAGAAAGCTTAACAGGCTTCTCATCCACATTCAAACCTCCATACATGAACTAAAACTATCATAGTTTAAAATCTTCAGGAAGTTAACAATGCTGGTACCATGTGTTGCTGTCACAAAGCCATTTTTTTCCCTATTTGAAGATCAGTTTTCCCTAAGCTATTCAGCATGGTACAGTTGGCAGTGTTTTCATCTGACCCTCAGCACAGGCCTGAAGTGTTGTAACATCTGGCTCATTTTCACATTTAGCAGCCAGCAAACTAGATGGACAAGTTATTGAAAATAGTGACTCACAATAGGACAAAGGGCCACAGTGAATTTCCAGCATCAGTGAGGTTGCAGCTCTGAACCAACCTGTATGGTTTCTAACAGCTTTGCAACAGGCATTCTGAGATGCTGATAAGCTCCAAGAGATGTGCAAGACTGAAATCAATTCAATTACAGTTGCAGCTTTCACCTCTGAAGGGAACTTCAGTGCTTTATTCTGTATTGCAAAACTACATACCAAGTAGTCATATATACCATTTGTCAACATAAACAAACCCACAAAATGAAGTACAGGTTAGACAGTAAATTTCAGGTCAATCAACAGTGTCAGAAGCAAAATCAATACCATGACAATGGTATCTTACTAAGATGCATCTGGGCAAAAGAAATAAACAACAACTCTCTTTTCTAAAACTTATACTTATCCGGATCTTCAGAGCCAACTTTGGCAGATTAAGCAATGTTACGCACCTGTTTAATCCCATTTATCCAAATTCAGCATTACAACAGAGCAGCTGTTTACCATTACAGAATCCTTCTGCTGAGAAAACCAGGAAAAAAATCCCAAAGTTAAAGCTTTAACAACTGTAAGACTGTCAAATAGGTCTTACACTGTACAGATGTTTATTTTCATGGCAGAGTGCTGTTGTCTTTCAAGCACATCCTTTTATAAGTAGTAAATTGAACATCTATTTAGACCTGAAGGACTGTACATACAGCACTGGTTTTCCATGTGCTAGATACCCATGATAAGCAGGAACACCCAGAGCAAGTAGAAAATGATCAGGGTAAGAATACTTTCATCAAACCCAGTGACAAATGGGAGACTAAAGAACAATCACAAAGCTAAGGTTTTAGAAGCTTATAGTACACTATAACCTCCAAACTCTTCCTTAAAGAAAAATCAAATTACTGTTCAAGTACTAACTGGTAAGAGCACAGCCTCAGGAAAACACAAACCCCAATCTTTTACACAGATACAGAGCTATGATTCCCCATCCGAGAGGAAAAGCAAAACAGCTTCCTACACACACACAGTAAGAGAAGAGAACAGAGTTGAATAGAAACCTACAGAAAAGGTTGTTTCAAGTATCAGATACAAGCAGCATCAACAGATCTGGCAAGGCCACATTTCCATAAGAAAGGCAAAGAGTGGAACTGAGCTGTGACAATAGAAGCCTCTTCCATCACAAAAAGGTCCAAATAGTTTTTCACTTCTGTTTGTTTGCACTATAAAATGTTTTCTACTAAAACCTAAGTACACACCTCTGATACATTTGTTTTCTGTATGCCCATAACCCGCATGGTGGAATGCTGAGTTCCCTTGTGAATACTAGTAGCCTCGGGGGTGTCATGCTGTTTTCGTTTCAGTGATGAAGTGACTATTGGTGCAACTTGTTCTCCCAGTATAACAATGAGCACAAGGACCTGTGAATTTGTTTGTGTACTGAGAACTAATATGCGCATTACAAGTTGTGCTCAAGGCATACAAAGTACTTTGTACACAAGTTGGTTACCAAATAACCAAGAAATAGCAATTGGTGAATGCTCATAGAAGACATTAAGCAGCAGTAAGTTGCAGAACATAAACAGCCAGTCATCAATGCACAACATGGACACAGTCCAGAGCTCCTTCCCTAATGATCTCTCCAGAGATTTTCTTGCACCTGAACGAACTGGGAATTATTCCAGTGGCCCACAGCACTACCCTGCTCCATAATCGCCTGGATACTTGGATTTCATTTGCCTCCTATGGACAGGGGTTGGATGAGAGGACTTTGATGGCTCCCTGTGCACCTATATTATTCTGATATTTTAATAGACTTTATTAGCCTTTGGAGAAAACTCAGATAAGTAAAAATTGAGCAGCGTGTTCTGTATGTACACAGGTATCAAAGAGGAATCAAGTAGACAGTAAGCACAAGAGACATCATGGCTAAGCTCAAGCAAAAAGAAAACTGAATCTATTCTAACCATCATCTTCCAAAACAAGAAGAAACTTGATGAATCCTTCCCTCCAATCTGAGCAACTAGATGAAGAGCAAATGTATAATTAATGTTCAGAAACACTCTTCAACCACTGTACTAATGCTGTTCATCCCCACCTCAAGAAGCTTTGTAGAAAGGCGAAATTTAACTGTGTAAAATAAACTTGTGAAATCACTCCCCCAGATTAATATGCATTAGAACTGGAGGGATATTTATTTCTTTCAACCCTCAAGTTCCTGGTGTTATAATCAAGGAAGAGACTTGTTCTTCCTGGTGAAAGCTATTACACATGCAAGTCTCATTAAAAAATCCTCAAGCACCGTGGATGATAAAACTACACTGACAAACCACAAGGAATGTCTCTAGAGAGTAGTACAGTTATGAAATGTAGTCCCAGAAGAATTTAAACATAATCAAGTCTGTTAAGCTGTATACTGTATAGTGTATAAGCTATTTACTGTATGTATCACTGGTATATACAGATACAGAAGTACATGGATTTTGTATAACGCCTTCTGACCACTTCCATGGAATTACTGCCAAGCTCTCTCCGAGGTGTTTGAAATGGCTTAACACAAACATTTTGGTTGTAATCAACTCCTTGACTTTTTTCCAGCTCTCGGAAGCACTTCCATTAAACATCTTCAAAATTACCAATATGAAGAACTCCTTTATCTACAAGACGGCCTTTATCCAGAACACATATACTTACAAAAAGTAAAACAATCACTTAAAAAAATCATTTTTAAAGCTGTAGGAGATTTTTTGTGGCTTTGTGGGTTGTTTGGGGACTTGTTTGGTTGTAGCTTTGGGGTTTTTTTCTTTGTTTTAATGACTGAAGTAATACTTTGTTAGTTTCTTTATCATAATTTCATTTTTAGTTCACTGTTCATCTGTCAAACTAAATGCATTACTACAAATTGTTATTCAAACACTGAATATCAAAAGCACTCCTTGAAAAATACATTACAAGTTCATTGCATCTAACTTACTTGCTCAAGATGTTGACTTGGAAAATTTTAGGCTCAAACTAATGAATTCCTCCCTGTACATGTTATTTATTCTTACACACAAAAGGAACAAAACTTCAACCATTATTCAGCTTAAAGTGCTTTCCAGAACTGAATAACAACCACTTTGGATGCCTACAGAATTACAGAGAAAGCTATCATTCCATTTAATACTCTAACCAAGAAAAGCCTGCACAGTTATTTAAGCACCCATCAAGATGAGGTTTTGGAGACTCTGTGGATGGATCAAACCTAATGTAATTTCCAACACCCGTTGCTAAACTACCTTTTAATAGACTTGTTTCTTTACTTGTGCATGCTCTGATATCCTGATAGTGGTGATTTGTATTTATTGTATTATGCTTAGTGCAGACTGTTTGTGGCCAGTGCTCACCACAGTAATAGGAAATTTCAGATTATTTTTCTTCACACTGTAAGAGCCCAAATATCCAGGAAACCCTATAGACTAGAAGAACATGGTAGTTGGCTTTTGAAGGCTTATAGAAAGGAACAACAAGATAGTAACAATAGTAAACAACACCCACTCCTCCCCAGCTCTTTAGTATTCCATCACAGGTTATCAATCATCACTGAACTTCAAAAACAATGGTTCAATTCAAATTTGAGCCCAAGAGGTGTTCTCACCAGCACAGAGGTCCCTCCCAGCTCAAGTTGTTCCCCCTTTTTGGCCTTTTGCTTACATAGAAGCCAGGACTGAATGCAGCACTTGGTATGCTGCTGAAAGCTGGTTTCTCCTCTCTGCCTGCATTCCCTAATACTTCAGTCTCCCTGCCACAAACCCTTGTGAGACTCAGCTCCCTGTACATGACGCTCCAGACTGAATTTAGAAATTCAGAGGTTAGTCACCACCCAACTAAGGCGCTGTTATAAAACTGCAGTTGTTATGACATATGATGTGGCTCTGTCTCAGTGTGTGTGCGCACACATGCCCATCTGTTTCACTATGCCTTTGCAGCTCTGTTACATCTGCACAAATACCAACACAATTCAGACCCAGAGCACTTCATCTGCATGTTATAAATTCAGATTTTACAAACCCATTTTTGGAACAGGAAATTTCTGGAGGTTAGCTGTTACAGCTCAGTATGCTGAAATACACAGGCAAAGTACTGTTCAGATGTAAGCAACTGCGTACCTTCCAATCACAAGATGATGGCTTGTGCTACTGTGTGCATCCTATCGATAAAGTCAGAAGGATGTCACAGCTCCATGAGCACAAGCTGTTTGACTGATGTCTTCTTACAGCATTCCAGCTTCTTCTTGAAGGGAAACACATGCCGCAATAACACAGCCCTTTTTCTACAGCCTTACATGACTTCGTGTTCGAGGGACAACTGTTATAGAAAGAACTCCCACAATAAATTGCTTTAGTGTTTAGATGCTGTTTAAAGCAAAATCATCTGTCCTGATCAAAGCTGCAAAATAGCCAACTGCCTTTTCACATCTTACCTGGATAGTACACCAATAAGTTTAGAAGCTGCTAAAATGGTCCGAGATGCCTCAAAGCAGTGGAATAATAGGAGACAGAATGACAAACTCAAGGAGCATATAGCAGGAGTTTTGCACATTGGTTCTCTGTGGAAGCTACCACTGAAGGATAGTCTGTTCTCCAATGAGATTCCTTCAGCATCACATGAGTCGTACAGAGGAATAACATAAAACAGTTATTGAAAGGCTCAGCTTTACCACTAAATCCTGGCTCAAGATAATATTAACTGAATACATTAATAAAGACCACATCTTCAGTAATAACTCCACCACAAACAAATCATGATACTAGCATTCTGAAAGAGAACATTTGTACTGCCTAAATATTGCCAAGAGGTACCTGCTCTTGGGGAAAAATATCATGGTAAGATGTTTTCTTTCAGAACACTCGATTGAACACAGATTAGATACATGGTACACGTTCATTATTCATACACATCTTTCATCCTCAGCTCTGATGTCTCCAGATGTATTTGCTTATGAGAAAAACCTTGCCAGGAGAAGAAGCTAGTTTTTCAGTAGACCTTCAATTAATGACATCAAAATTGGCACAGTATGTATTGGAAATTTCAAGGTAGTAAAGCAGTTCTTCTTGTGATTATTAGTAGTCCGTTTATTCCCCTGACAAATTAAGACATACCTGCTTGAATAAATGTTGGAATACGTTACCTTGATATTCAGAACATATGCAATGAACACAGAAGACTTGTACTCTGATAAGCCTGGGAGGAGAGGATCATATAGTACAGCAAGCTATAAGCATCTGTATTTTTACAGCAAAGTACTTTGTATTTAGGGCAACTTGTCACCTTCCTAAGAGACAATTTTAGAACCACTGGTGCAGCCAGTATCAGGAAAAACAACCATTCTGGTTTTGACTCTAAAACCAAAAGTTGAAAGAGTCAGTTGAAACAGTCCTCTGCTTCTCTGCTGTTATACAGGATGATCCCATACCGATTTCAGCCACCAGAAACGGGACCTGCTAATTAGTTATTATATTCTAGGATTTGGTCAACAGCTGGCTGCCAAAAATGAGACCTGCCATTCTACCTCTGTGGGCTCCTTGACTTTACATTCCTTTCCCTCCCATTTCAGCTATGAATTCTTCTGTAGTTACATTGGGCATAATCAAAACATGACTTGTACTTCCAATGAGACTTAGATACATACATCAAATCTAAAACTTGTTACTGACAACCTACAGACATATCAGAAAGCCAAGACTGGGAAACATTGCAGAAACATTCCCAAGAAGTAGACAGAAAATGTACATTAATGGGATGAACGAGGTACACACATTTGCTATGAAGTGGACAAACTTGTCGGAATAATTTGACTTTCCTTTTGAAGCCAGTTATTAAGCCACTAAGGTATCAGACCTCAGCCCCTAAACCAGCTAATTCAAACCCAGGCATCAAGAAGTATGTTTAAATAGGAAGCGTGTTTGCTTTGTCTTTAGCTTCGTTATTAAGAAGAACTAAGGATGGGAAACATATATCTTGCACACATAGAACTGGTTTAAAGCTAAGTCAGACTAACTACCTGAAATTCCAGGCATCATACACTTCAGAAGTAATCCAGAAGTCTCTTATGGGGAATGGGGAAGTATGAATTACTTTTAGCTTATTACCAGAAATTCAGAAGTTACAGGTGGCATGAGGTATTTATAGCTCCTCCAAATGCCTCTGCCATCCACTTAGCACTAACTGATTAAATCATTCATTTGGTAACATACTTTGGTAATAATCCAACCCCCTGAAACATGTACACAGTTTAGCATGTCTTGAACTCCTACTTCCTGCGTGTTACTGGTGAGCCTTCTGCATTGTTCCAGCACTTCCATTTAAATATAACTGGTGAACACACTCCTTATTCCATAAGCAGGAAAGAACTTTAAGATACCTAGCATCCCTGTTCCCTTCAGTGATAATGGGAAGAAGTGAAGTTCTCAGATCATTACACTCCTCTAATTCCAGAGGAGTACATTACTGGTACATCTTGGTTTAAAAAAGCCCCATCATCCTGTTTCTTTCAAGCTCCCTTTCCTTTAGGAGGCTCTCCCAGAACAGCCAGCTGGCACTCACCAACTCTCACGAGTTATTTCAAGACAAATGTTTACTTCCTTTATGGAGTGCTAAAGTAGCACATCAGTGACAGTTTAATACCAGGACCAAAAGCAATTTCCTGTCGAAATCAAAAAAGTAACCTTGATTTAAACAACCTAGGGCCAATTTTAAGACACTGAGTTATCAGCTAAAAGAAGGAAGTCTAGAATTGAGTTCTGATGTATTTTTGCTTAGGTAGCATCCTACATTTCACTGAACAGAAAAATGAAGTCGCTGTTAACTACTTGAGACTTTAACTGCTGTCTTGCAGCTAAGTAACAGTCAGTGCTGATTCAAAGGTCAGTGTGTTGGGTTTTTTTCTCTAACATTATGTTGTGAACCATCAATCTACTTCTCACTCTAATAGATGTAGACTTGTTTTTCTTCATAGTCATAGAGCAATAGTCACCACCTAATGTCAAAGATTTCTATTGCTTTTTCAGTATAATTGGGAATCTAATTTTGAGAAGCTTTTTTAGCCAGGTTTGAGCTCAGAAGCTGCTGCTCCAAGCCAGCTATAGGAAACTCAGGTTCCATGGGGATGGAAAACAAAAGATTACTATTTTACTGTAAGATGTTAACAAAGAATGGATTTCTACTACGGCATACCCAGGTTAAGTATGATATAACTGATGTACACATACACTCCAGTCCACTTTCCTGAGAGAATTTTCCTGTACCAAAAGTAAAGTAAACCTATATCCATAAGTAGCTGAAAATCAGCATTATTTGATTTCATATGTATTCCAAGATAATAAATTTACCAAGTCAATAAAAGACAAAAGCACCCCAAAATATTAAATGCTGAAACTATTCACACTCACTATTTCTTCTGTGGTTTTTTGACAGTTTAAGGCTAACAGTTTCTAAGAACCTTTGATCCCTTGCCAATTGCTTCCTTTTCCTCTGATACATGCCAGCTTGCTGCAGCAATTTCCTTGCTCTTCCAACACCTCCCTTTTTCTTAACTTCCTTACCTTTTCAGTTTAAGGCCTGCTTTGGGATATAGACACACTATATGTACACATATATATGCTTCTATTCTTGCTCTGTAGCAAAACTACTTAGCCACTTTTTCTGTAGTAACTACTCTTTCATGCATTTCATGCTTACAGCTATTAGTCAAATCTTCCTCCTTTTTTCACCCTGGAAATTGCATGGTTGTGATATACAAGGCAACATTAGATGTATTCTCACTGCGTGCAGCAAGACCATCCTACTGAGGCACAAGTTCACTTTGAAGTGTTTTAATAAATGAAACGAAGGTGCTTGAAAACATTATCATTTCGTTTGTATTACCATATTTCCATTTTAACTAAAACAATTCCATTACAGTAGGACAAGAGGTGATGGGTACAAACTTAAACAGGGGAGATTTAGGTTAGATATAAGGAAGAAGTCCCTGCTTGTGAGGGTGCTGAGGCGCTGGCACAGGGTGCCCAGAGAAGCTGTGGCTGCCCCATCCCTGACAATGTTTAAGGACAGGTTGGACAGGGCTTGGAGCAACCTGTTCTAAGTGGAAGGTGTCCCTGCCCGTGGCAGGAGGTTGGAACTGGAAGAGCTTAAGGTCCCTTCCAAACCAAGCCATTGTGTGATTCTATACAGTCAAATAAGATATTCTTCAGTTATCTTCTCTTCTGTTGCTCTCTTCTGTGATTTAGGATTTCTATCAACTGATATAACTAAATAAGATTAACAAATCTGGCGGTTTTGTTGGGTTGGGTTTTTAAACACCAAAGTGAAGGTATCCCTAGGTAGCTGCTCGTATGGTCTCTGCTCAAGACAGTGAGGACTATATTCTATTCTCACTCCCCAACCCTTCCCCCCCCCCCCCCCCCCCCCCAATGTACAGTCACAATATTCCATTCTGAGGATTCAACTACCAGGAAGATAACACAAGAAAATTCATCTAAATCCCTAATAGCAACAAAAAACTAGTTGGAGGAATAGCAAGCTGTCCTGTCACCAGTTAAGGAACTGACATATTAACTAGGTAAACTGTGCTGATACTTGAGGGTGTAAGCTAAGCAGCTACCAAGAAATTGCTTTCTAAGCACTTCTTCCTGTGGCCTCAGAAAGAACATCAACTAAATCAGGCTGAAAGTGGTGTTTAAAGCTTTAGTTAACTCATTAGATTAAGCCTTGGGCAACTCAGTCTAGCATGAGTATTTCAGACTGCCACTGGTGAATTTTCCATGATTGAAAGATTATAACAATTTTAAAGTTATTATTAAAATTATTAGTTTTCATCATATGACATAACACCCCAAATTGTAATAACTACTTTTGTGCTACTACAACCTTCATTTAAAGAAAGCATTGCATAAGGGTAGATTAATTTGGAAGTTGAAGACCACAAGCTTAAAGGTTATGAATTTAGTAGAAATAAACTCTTAAATATATTTATTTCAACTTATATAAACTATCTACGCAAAGTAATGATTTATCTCTCTTAATAACTCCAATTATGCCATAAGAAATGTTCAGGAACTCATTCCCAGTGTGCCTAGCATCCCAAGTGTACTGTCAAAGAGAAAATGAGGAAAATGAGCCAGCATTTCAAGTGGCCATGTGTTTTAAATGACAGGTTTTTTGTGTTTGCATTTGAAGTTCAGAAATGCCTACCTAAGCTTTCAGAGTCCAAAGGTGGAAGCAGACCTCCCAAGTGGTGCTGTGTACACTTATGTCCAGCTGAAAAAGTAGAATCCAAGTTGAATAAAATCAGGTCCGAAACTACAGCTGCCCCATGTAGTTTTTACCTATGGAAACTGTGTTATACAAACTAATTTTGTGTTTTCCTGGCACAGTTTCAAAGCTATTTTTCATCCATGGCAGATAGCAAAACCTTAGACATGTTCCTAGTTCATTCCTGCTGGGGTATTAACAAACACTGAAATTCTGGTAGAGGAAAAAGCAGCTGTTGTCCCTTACGTGGAGCCTGGTTTTGCCATCAAAAACAGTTGAGTTTGGTTATTCTTCACTAACGTTTTACTTTTATGTTGTAACATTCATTCCACAAAGATTTAGTGCACTATTGACATCAATTATTATCACAACAGAATCTTTTTAAAGAAGAAAGTTGGAAATGGAAGTTTGGCTCAACATCTGCTCCAACATTCAAGGCTCAGAACATCAGAATATAATTGCCACAAAGCTTTGCCACTGCCCAGAAAGAAGATATCCCTTTTTTGCATGCACAAAATAAGAGAATGAGTGAAACCTTCGGATAAAAATCACAAAGATACTGATGTATTTCTTAATAACCTAAACACTTCTTTATTTATCCCTGTGTTGGGCTTGCCTATGAAATCGTCAGCTACTGATTCCCAGTCTACCAAATCCCAATGGCAGTGTTCACACACCCTGTAAAGGAGGCCCTCAGTAACATTGTTTAGTGGTGGCTTGGCAGTACTGGGGAATGAGGAGACTGGATGACCTTAAAGTTCTTTTCAAATCTGGTTGATTCTTAGTAATTTTAAAGCTTAAATATGTAATATGAAAAAAGGATAATACCACTAGAATATTCAAATTCAATTAATGCACATCTATTGAAATTAAGATTGAAATTCATAATAATAATTGTGAAGTATTTCAAACTAGTCACGTTTCTCATGTGCCAGGTTTTACAAAGAAACCAAGAAGCTGTTATGGTTTCTTCATCACCATAACTCAGCACATATACTGGTTAAAACTGAAGGCAATGTCATGAGAACACCTTAACCTGAAATCCAGGTGAAAACTCAGTTTCCACTTCAGGCAGCACTGGTACACATGAAATAAGGCAGTATGTTTAAATGTTCTCCTACATGCCCAGTTTAAGAGTGGATCAGTACACTGCTTTTCTGAGCCATTCAATCTCTGCAGAAGATCACAGAATCCCAAGGGTTGGAAGGGACCTCAAAAGATCATCCAGTCCAACCCCCTGCATGAGCAGGGTAACCTAGAGTACATCACACAGGAACTTGTCCAGGCAGGTCTTGAATATCTCCAATGTAGGAGACTCCACAACCCCCCTGGGCAACCTGTTCCAGTGCTCTGTCACTCTTACAGTAAAGAAGTTCTTCCTGATGTTAACGTGGAACCTCCAGTTTACACCCATTGCCCCTTGTCCTACCACTGGATATCACTAAAAAAGCCTAGCTCCATCATCCTGACACCCACCCTTTACATATCTGTAAACACTGATGAGGTCACCCCTCAGTCTCCTCTTCTCCAGCTCCCTCAGCCTCTCCTCATAAGGGAGGTGTCACCTTTGATTTAGGGGCTGAGATCCAATCCTGCAGAACCATGAAGCAAAACTATTGAAGTATATGGCCAATTTTTGGTACTGAAAGTAGCATCAGGTATCTTCAAGTTTAGCAGCATTTATACTGAGCATGACTATACCACACCAGAAATGAGGAACAGAAAATATAGTAGATTTGTTATTAGCCAGCTTAGTGGGAAAGCTGCAGTTCTATGACAGCAGAACACATATTTTCCTTCCCAATTGCAGCAGCCAGGCTCTCCCCAGTCTATATATAAAAACACATCCAGAATCACCACCAGAGGCTCAGAGGATGCAGCTTGTTTCCCACTACAACAGTTTGAATAATCATTGCCAAATCAATATGTGAAGTGAAAGTTAAAACTGGAATGTAGTCGAAAACTGAGGCGATCTTTACAAATCTATCCCCAGGTTTTCAAGCCACAGCGCTACCGACAGCAGCAGCCATGGCTTGTGCTGGGATTTCACCACTAGATGGCCTTAGGTAAATCACAACCGAGCATCTCCAGGTAAGGTTTGTGGAGCAGCAGACAGCACAAATCCCTTTTCCAAGTATACGAGATAATTCGAGTATTGCAAGGACAGTTGCAACCTCTGCTCATCAAGGCAGATGTCCATTTTCACCAATTCAAGTAGTTGGAAACCTCAGGAATTACCAGTTTCACCTGAGGCCACGAGTAGATCATAAGCATAGCATGTGACAAGTTTGGTCTCAGCTCAACTAATGTCTAAAATGGTGAGTTTCCTCCTTCAGGCTTTGGCTGTGTGTCTGTTGTTGGTTCTGATACACCAAAGCCTCAAGCACCCAGAGCTGGATCAATTCAGATCCTGATGAATAACCATTTCTGATCCCCAAAACAAATATTTTAACCTGCTATTGACATCCAGGGTATCTCAACGTAATTTCCTGTCATTCTCTGTTGCAACTGAGTCGCAGTTTACGGGCCTCTGTACTTACTGGCAATATTTTATCTTGAAGAATAAAGTAAACTTCAACCTTAACATCCAGAACCTTTACCTTACTTTATAGTAGTACCACTACCCAGATGAGAGTAAGCAACTGTAAGAGCTCTGACAGGGACTGAATTCTGATAAAGCTGAAATCATTAAAGAAACAAAAAACAACAAAACAAACAAAAAAACACAAGAGGGTGTCTATCCAAGTAATTAGAGGGTTGGGGAAGAAATCTATGTACGTCCTTCCCTGAAAGAAATACTCATGACCCAAGTGCTTTATCAGAACAGGGTCTCAGCTACCAGCCAGAGTAAACATTCTGCCTTTGTTTTCTTGCTGAACATTTAATATATAGGTGACTACATTTATGTTTGATTCAACCTACCCTTTATAGTAATCCTCAGTCATTAAGTCCCCTTCCTGGTTTTGGCTGGGATAGAGTTAATTTTCTTCTTAGCAGCTGATGCAGTGCCGCACTTCAGCTTTAGTCTGAGAATAAGGCTGATAACACAGCAATAGTTCAGTTGTTGCTCAGTAGCACTTACCCTGATTGGGGTCATTGGAGTCTCATGCTCTGCCAGTGAGGAGGGACCCAAGAAGCTGGAAGGAAGCAGGAAGGACACCTGACCCAAACTAGCCAAAGGGGTATACCATACCACAGCATGTCATGCTCAGTATAGGAACCAGTCACTCAGGTCAGGCTGGGTATCTGTCAGGGAGTGAGAAGCATCACTTCCTCTTGGGTTTATTTCTCTCTCTCATTTTCATTACAATATTATTATTTTATTTTATTTCAATTATTAAACTGTTCTTATCTCAACCCACAAGTTTTACCTTCCTCCCCACCCCCAGTTCTCCTCCCCATCCCATGGGGTGGGGGAATTGAGCCAGCAGTTGGATGATACTCAGTTGCCAGCTGGGATTAAACCCCAGCAGTCCCAATTTTCTTAACTTCTACCATTCATTATTAAAAGAAATGCAATCTTATTTACTAAGAAATCTGAATGCCTTATGATTTCAATGATAGTTCCCAAACCTTTAAACCCAAATATGTGTTTCCTGCTTCACAACTCAGTGCAATATGAATAGTCCAGAGGCAGCAAAGTCCCTCAGAGGACACCTGAGAAATCCATGACACCATAAAAATCAGGAGTTAGTGTGAAAAAGAAGTTTCCCCAAAAAGTCTTCATTTGTTTGCAAAAGAACAACATGAAGAACATTCAAGTGAGTTTGCAAATTCATTTGTAAATGAAATGACTCAAATTAACACAACGGCATCAGAAGTATAACCTCTATATGTTCTACTGTAAACTAACATACCTATAAAGCATATGGATCACAGTAGAAAACCAACTAAGCCTGAAAATTCTTAAACTTCTGAGAGTTCATTGCAGATTGGATTAGACTTGAAACAATCAACTTTATTCCTAATTATTTCACTTTAAGCATTTATTTCAAATAATACTGTGCTCAGAAAAAAGAGTGAAAAAGGTAGCTTTTATGAGTAATTTTGATACTCTGTTACTTGATATATATAACAGACAAAGAAATGAGAACTGAGCAGTAAGGAAGAAGCAATCCATTCACTATACAAGTGGAAACCTGAAAATAAAAACCACAAGAAACTGAAGTAATAAACAGCTTTTTAAAAAAGCTGTAAAACTGCAGTTGGGTTGCTGTTAAAAGCTGAGTTCAGCAATGTGGTATAACCACAGGAAAAAACCCTTCTTCATTGCCTCCCTTATAGTGATATTTTGCAGATGCTTTCAACAACAACAAAAAGAAAAAGATCTGAGAGCTGCTCTTTTATAGTCTTCCATGTTATATGGAAAGGTTTAACTCCACCCTATTTGTCCTTGGAATAAAACCCCAGGACATCTCTGAGGAACAAATAGTTGATTTTGCTGTTTTGATGGACTTGCAAAGTGAGGCAGAATAAGGATAACCTACACAAGCCTGAACTAAGCAGGATTGCCATTTCCTTATCTTCCATCTCTGCCTAAAGAGCTACAAAATTTGTGAACTTCAATGGTCACAAGTTATGTGGGATTTTTATGATATACTTGATTTAAATTGCTGAAAGCATTCCTTCATTTTGTTCTTATTCTCCAAGTTGTGGCACATGCAAATAGTGAAGTGAAACTATAGCTTTGCTGAGCCCTCAAATCTACAAAGACACAGTTCTTCCATCACTTGTAAGGCACCAGAGCATGTACAGAGTTCAGTGAAAACCAGGATCTTAGAGAATCATAGAATATGGGTTGGAAGGGACCTTCAAAGCTCATCTACTCCATGCTCCTGCAATGAGTAGGGACATCTTCATCTGGACCAGGTTGCCTAGAAGGACATCCAGCATGGCCTTAAATACCCCCAGGACGGCGGCGCATCCATCACCTCTCTGGGCAGCCTGTGCCAGTGTTTTACCACCCTCATTGTAAAGGATACCCAGCTGAATCCCCTGAATCTTCCCAACTTCCATCAGTACAAGTGGCTTTATGTTTCTATACCATCAGTCTTCTGGGCAGAAGAGAAAGAACATACCTGGTTACTTTGAACATGAGTGTGCTTCAAATACCCTAAGAAACAACCAAAGAGTAAGTTCAGCTTCCAACAACATTCCATAGCTCCCCAGGATTTGGTCAGGACACTACTGCCAGTTCTGAGTGTTTGTTTTAGGAGCTACCCAAGTTGAATTCTCAACTCCTGCTTGGAAGCCTACCTACCTCTCATACAGTATTTCTCTTTCTGACATTTATGTTATTTTATTAACTGCTATGCTTTAAAGTGGCAGACTGCAAGAAAACAAATAGACACAAAGATGAATCACAGCCAAAGTCCTGGAACACTGGCTGGTTTGTTGAAGGTGATGAAGGAAGAGCAGATTGCAAATGACTCTTCTGCAGAGAAGCATAGCCAGAGCTCAGTGCTGAAATCCAAGGATATTGCCCAGAGCCAGCACCAGTCTCCTTGGAGAGTCATTTAATCAGATACTTGGACTGACTGGGACTTGCCAACATTGTAATGATCATTACAGTGCATGTGGCAGACAGCATTCCTAAATACTTCCTTGAAAACTAACCAGTGTGCACAGGAGTTTGGTTGGTGATTGAGAAAAATTTATTTAAGAAAAAATATTTGGGGGATATATAGGAATAATTTTCCAGTGAATATACCTTTAAATGATCTTTTATATTTTACTCAACTACTTGAACTCAGCCACTGTTGAGATTTATAGTTTCTCATTCCTTTCAATATGAAAAGCTAAGCTTAACAGTTCATGAATTGCACTACGAGCTACAGAGAAGAACTTCCTGTGATAACATTTTTAAGCTCAAATTCACATCAACTAAACATAAACATCTTCTAGATCAACACAGTTCTTCACAGAGAAGAAAAAAAGAAGTATTTGGTTTAGGCACAACGAGACATACAGCAACAACTAAACAGAAAGTTCCATTGTTAAATCGTGTGTGGAAGCCAAAAAGTACAAAAGCACATACAGATGGTGCCTTGGTGGGGAGAAAGGCAGAAGGAACATCTGTCAGCACCCAGGACAAGAAGGTGGGCTGTGAAAGAGCTCAACTGTCTCTCCCTGTGCCTTCTTATAAAGAGGTTTCACTTATGCAAGTACAATGGAAGCAGTCAATAAATCTCCATTTTATTTGTAATTAATATCAGAAATCAGTTGCATTGTAATGCTGTGCCACCGTGACTGCACATCTGGGGACATGAGGAAGATATTCAGCAGCCTGTCGAGTGCATGTGCCAAGTCATGTACATCTTTATTTTCTCTGAAGAAATGAATCAATTCAAGTTTCTCAACCTGAAGTGCAATATTCAGCTACTCTGAATAGTAGCAAAGGCCTATCACTAACAGCTCAGCATTCAGAGCACTGCAGCCAAATTTACCCACATCTTTATACCTGGAGTGCATACAGATTTATTTCACCAGAGATATTCCAAGAATCAATGAAAGAGAATCATGTTTCTGGGAGTAAAGATCAGAGTTCAGAGATCAGAGTTCATAGATGCTGAGAACATCTATAATTCTATATTCTATGATTCTATATTCTATTCTATGATTCTATTCTATATTTTATGATTCTATATTCTATTTTATGATTCTATTCTATAATCTATGGTTCTATATTCTATGATTCATTCATCTATGATTCTGAGAACATCTGTGATGTTCTCAGAATAAGGATCAGAATTCATAGACGATGAGAACAAAACAAGCACTACGTATCTTGGATAAGTAACCTGGGCAAGTTATGGGGACTGAAGGATACAACACACTAATTCAACTAAATTGAGGTACACATTTTTAAGTGTTTGTATATGTTTTCATCTACTCTGATCTACGCTGAAAGAGCTCCACTTCCCCAGAAAGACTGCTAGATTGGAAAAAGTGCTCAAAAAATATATTTCTGACAACACAACGTATTTCCATTCCAATGCTTTGAAAGCTACACGTAACTCTGAAGTCAATGTATCAAAGCCAAAGAAAATAACCACTACTGTCAGTTTATCTGAAAAACCTCTGTTTCTTAGCATGGGAAGTTATGAGCACTGGTAACACTGCAACATAATGGTAAAAACATAGAGTCTTCACATAACTCTGTAGCTCGCTGGTTTTCACCAGCTCAGAGTCCTATCTGCAGCATCTAGTTTGGTTTAACTGATGCTTGGAGTCTCTACCAGTGCTTGCATAGAGGTGCAATAAATACAAATTAATCTTGGTAATGGTGTAACGAGGGGCACAGAAAGGGAGAAAGTTTTGCTCAGTCAGTATCTAGTATAGCAATTTTATAACAGGGTCCAAACACTAATTATTGTGTATCCAAACAAGACAAACAATAAAACTCCAAGAGCAGAGCTGTTTATTTTGTAGAGAAGAGCTTGCTAAAGCATGAGGCACTGAAGCCACTAACCGTTTCTAATGCCTCCACAAATCAAATCTCAACATCAGCATCTTGGCAATGCTGTAGTCAATGGACCCATGCAAGAGAGAGCTTTTTTACTTGCAAAACTAATGTAAGTGATGACTGTTGTGTAGTTTGCAAGGACTAAGACCTCACAGGAAACAACTGCAAGTAATTCTTTGAAAATCCACATTATTTGTGTTGTACTCTTGCCATCAGAGCTGGTATATTTCCAATCTCACATTAATAGCTAAACAAGAGCTAATGGAATTAAAGTATAATTAATTTAAGGAATATAATATTTTACCTTCTGCAGAACAGAATGTACAGAAATAGCTCCCTATGTTTTAAGCCTGGTGTGTCTATCTAATATTTTTATACTGGTGCAAACGAAGAGACAGAAGTAGCAGCAAAAGGCATTTGAAGAGATTATACTTTATGGCTGTTATGAATAACATGATAATTTGCTTTCACTGCTCTTTTCCCATACATTATGTGAGGGGTTTATTTGTCTTCTACCACTGCTAAAAGGATTTCCTCTCCCTTTTTCAGGGAGAGGTGGGGATACAAGGGGAGAGAGGAAGTAGCAAGCTTCCCATATTGTACATTGTAACTCCTTGAGATATGCACAGACTTGCTGTGTATTCAATATACTTAAATGCTTAATAGAGGTTGAAAAGGTGTGGAGTTTAAAAGAACATCTAACAGTAAGATCACTCAACAGCCAGTTCTCAGGCAAAAAGAAAAGCAGCTGCTGGAGCCAGTATGATTATTTCAGTCATCCAGCTACTATCTGTGACATCATCCGTCTAGATGTGATTATGCTTGATACTTACAGAAAAGAATGTACTTTAGTTCTCCAGACAATGAGTCTGGAGTGTTTTACATCAAACCATCAAACCTAAGGTACAAAATTCATGGCTCTTTTCCTAGTTGAAAGCTACCTTTGGAGGCACAGAAGTATAGTACAGCAAACACTGTCAACACAGCAGCTTTCCAAACAAAGCTAAAAGATAGACCTCTACCTAATGGGTGTTTAATTTGGTGACTGCAGTCATACAAGCATTCTTCCACATCCAAACCCTCACACCTCCTTCTACCTCTATTAACTTCATCAGAAACTGAAAATTCCTGGGAATTAAGTCAACAGCCAGTACATTGAAGACTACAGCTGTGGGAATAGATATTCAACTATAGCTGGTATGTCTGCCCAGGTGGTTGTTGACAGTTTTTAGGACAACTTTAAATGCTGTAAAAGCCCCATTATATCTGTGGGATACACATAGATAAAGAAATGAAAGCAGATGCTTAAACAGGTGTATTTCTTTGGTTATCATCACTGGATAAATATTTGGACTGCTATCACACCAATAGATTCTCATCATGACTGTAAATGACCACCTCCTCTGAAAGCACAAGCCAACTTGTTTCATCTTGCAAGGGAACTGACTAAACTTGCTCCCACTCAGAGTCAGTTACAGGAGTGGTAAATCAAATTTCTGTTTGCTTTTCATTAGTTTTCAGAGATTTGAGTTAATTAAATTACAATTATCAGAATGAACAAGACTCCTAAGGCTAAGATTTTACATGAGTCATCTCCCTTTCAACCCACTGAGCCAAAAACTGTAGGGCCTACATATTGTTCCAACTAGAGAGATAATGGAGTCTAGCATCTTTGATGCCATGCTTTTCTTGATAATTAGAGCACACTATTGTATTTCCCTCAACACAGCAGAAATCATAAAGGGCAATCTTTGTTTATAGTTCCAAACCACTTCTAATAAAACCTTGAACCAGAAAGCTAAAAGAGCTTTTATTTCTGACAGTGAGAAGTGGTGGGAGGATGGGGATGGGATGTCACACTGAAAACCTTTGCTCAAGGTACACTTACAGGTTGCTCTATCCATACTTGGGCCCTTCTCTGCAGCAGTTCCTATTGATCTCACATCTCTCCTGTTGATACGGTACCTCCCAGAAGGCAGGTTTCCCTCACCTAGATCCCTTGAGGGCTCTGCTCTTGGAGTTACAGTCTCCTAGTTGACCCTTTTTAATTCAGTTGACTTCAAGGAGAGAGGCACACTAACAGCTTTTGGTGCATTAGGTATTAATGAGTATAAAAACCAGAGCATCAGTTTCCCTCTTATGCAGGATAAAAAGCTCAATAAAGTGTGTTTTGCTACATGCACAGGACTTTCTACATAGATAAATTTCCTGTTATTCTAATGTCAAGCATGTTGTACAGACACTATGGAAAGCAAGACAAGTATTTCATTAGTATCTCCCAGGTAAGAGAGCACGGGTCCTGGGTTCAGCAGTAGCAGTCATTTTTATTCCTTCTTGGTAGCTGGTGCTAGCAAAAAAGCCAGCAGTCACTTTCAAAGAGAAGTAACCAAAGAAGCCATGCATCTAGAGTTAGCCAAACAGCCTGTTTCATTTCCTAAACATGTATTACCCTAGAAGCAATACAGGTGATAACATCTTAGACATTCCTCTCAAAAGCATAAATGAGTGGTGGCTTAAATGCTATCTTACAACAGATATGTAGGACAAAAGGCAAAACTGTTTTCTGCTTGCTCTCTCCCAACACTACTGACCCCAGGGAAGAAACTGGATCAAATCTAGAAGTTAACCTCATCACTGAGTTGCAGAAATCTCTCCTAGTTATCTGTGATCAGATTTTAGTAAGAAATCAGTTAGTAAAGAATTATCTGCAAGAGGAGAGCAAAGACCTCATGGATGATGGTCACATAGCTGCTTCCCACAACAGTATCCAGAGGCTAACCTGCTACAGCCACATTGAAAAATACAAGTGAAAGAAGTGTTCAAAGCATAGGAGAGATCTAAGTGACCTCTTTGCATAATGCTTTTCTTTAACTTGAGTGAGCTAAAGCCAAGTCAGTCATGTCAGATCACTGCACAAGCAGCATACAGACAGAAGCCAGGCTTGCGATATTGGTTGGGTCCTAAAAGGAAGTGGGGATTGCAAGTGTCAAGACTCAGTTGGGGTTGGGATTTCTGGGTCTTGTGGTTGTTGGGATTTTTTGGGTTTTCAGATGGGTTGCTTTTTTTGTTTTGTTTTGTTTTTACACAATCATTTGGGGTTCAAAATGGGAAAAGTTGGTATCACTTGAAATACACAATCTATAGGGCACAGCTTCAGGATATTTATTTGTCAAACTAGAGTTCATTACATCTCTGTCATCAAGTGACATCCCATCTTCCTGCAGAGAAGAGATCATCATGGTGAAATTGCTTGTCTTTGATTTGCTAAGCAATGTTCTTTAACTGTTTTCATTAGCAATAACAGAAGGCAAGCATTTGGCTCTCCTCTGATGGAGGAACAAAGCAAGAAGCAAAGAATTCAGATACTGAGCACATCCCAGAGCACTGTCACCACTACCTGACCAAGTCAGATAGTCTGGATCAGCTACAACGTAACACAACACACTGCTCCATGAAAACTCAGCAGCTGCCAAGCTCACTCCAACTATTACATGCACATCACAACTCCCAGGATCATCACTAGCCCTAACTGCTTCATGAAGTGCAAGATTAATTTCAGTGCTCACATAACAGTGATTCTTAACTGACATCATTATGGTTTTCATAGCTTTTCTTTTTGTTTCTAAAACCAGTTTCTTCCCATTTGCCTTCATTCTCTATCTTCAGACTAAGCTAGTTTCCCTTTTAAGTTAAGTTAAAGTCAGCAGTTTTCCCTAAGAAATACGATTCTCAGTCTTTTAATCCCAGTAGTTCCAGGAAAGCCACAGATTCAAGCCCCAGTCTGAAGGGTTAATTAAAGGAAGACAAGCATAGATTTTATTAAATACAAGAATACTTGACCAGCTTGCAATACAAATAGCTCACTGGAACATCAGGATCATTCAATGCAATGCTATCACATGCATTTTATGACAATTTTTCTAGACAGATTTGCTAGCCCTCAAAGCTCAAGTTACTGTACTAAAAAATACATTTCCTAACACTATACAAGAGAGTACCCTCACAAAAGCCAGAATACAGTAGGATAACTAATTTCATCATTGGTTCATGAACAGTTTTCCTTCTAGTTCTTGAAGAAGTGTTACTCTAGAAAACAAGGAAATAAACCTGTTGATCCCACAGACTATCTGCCTTATAGTTACTGCTATAATTCATGCATTGATAGCATTTAAATTATGGGTCAGGTGTTACTCATGCAGTTTTTATTAATGGACAGTGAATTAGTAAGCACTTCATAACTAGAAATGGTGTTCACATTTACTTATGACTCAAAGCACAGACTTGTATTAAGAGTTCATTTGGTCAGCTACTCCGATACCTTGGACCTTATGCACTGTAACTGGAGATGATCAGTCGTAAGAAGCATTGGTTTCTGCTATAGCCTGTGCCAAAACAAGGATCCACAGTTCCAAGGAAAAATCTCCATATACTTGAAAACTGTGAAGCATGAAGTAGACAAGCCAATTCAAACTATGGGTCAGCCCTGATCACTGCAGACTAGTAAGCCGTCAGCTCACTGATAGTCTCCCGATCCAGGATTCCTACAGGCATAGGAATTGTTCTGGTGACAGAGAGCCTGATGTGACCCAAGGTATTATCTTCTTCTGGAAGCTATTTTTCTTTATATTTCTCCTTCTTTTTTCTTACTTTATATAAGTCTCGGGAAGCTATGTGGGTAACAAGTCACAAAGCCTGATTTGCAAGCACACTCATGGGATATGTAGTGGCGAACCAAAAGGTATGTCCTCTGAGTATTCCAAAAAGCAAAAGGTTTCTTCATGGCTGGCTAAGACAGGAAGATGATAATCAGAGGCCAAATAGGATCCAGGAAGCTGCCTTTGCAAATGTGAAGAGATCTCATGTATTATGGCCTTTCAAGAAAGCAAACTGGGAAGAGAAACAATCACCTCATCACTTCAGTTTCATATCTGCTGGTTTGTTTTAAAGCTTACTAGGAAGAGCTTTCAAGTATCTGGGGAACTTCATTTTGTTTAAGTTTCCAGTCTTAATGTTTGTTTAATAGATACTATTTGCAAGCTTATAGTGTTGCCATGTCCAATCTCTATTTGTATTTGTTTCTGTAGCATTTTTCCTCCCTCTTATGTTTATTTTTGTATTGACATCAAGGGAGGGCCTACTTTTGGCACACGCTCCTGCCAAAACAAATTGTTTTATGCACAATTTCCTTTCATCAGAACTTCAACATATTAACAAGTCAGTATATTGCACATAAGTATATATCAGGGATAAAAAAAATTGATGGGAAGAAGAATGGTACACATGTTGAGGCAAGAAAGATTAAAGGAAAACATCTCTCTGAATTAAAGCCCTCTTAGCAGTGCAGATGAAACTACGCCCTAGGCTTTGTTTTATCCTTACGACAAGTTCAACCCTTGATGAAATCATGTTTACAAGTGACTTGAGATCAGCCTTCCTCTCCTGGAAACAATCAACAAGCAGTTTAAAGCAGAATACTTTGTTTTTGGAAGGAGAAGGGTGAGTGCAGGTAGTTAGAAGTTTAAGTTATTAGAAGAGTAGAACTAATGCTATTAGCTATTAGCTGTCTCAAGGGCACCCATGAGCTGGGAAGTAAAACATACAGCAGTTTAACAAATGGACTTTGGTCTGTTCAGTAGCATTGATCCACAGAGCCCACTTGTGGGCATTAGCTTCCGTGATTATTTTCTAGTTACATATTAGCAGGCATTCACTAGAATAAACATAGCTTAGTACTTGACATTCAAAACTGAAATGTAATACAGAACATTAAGTACTCTCTATTGACCAATTTAACTGGTTTTAGCAAAACCATCTTTGATAAAGGCTCACTTCCAAAAACATTTTCTTGCAGATCTGATCTGAGACAGTCCATGCCTTGCTGGCAATGCACAGAATTTTATTCAAGTCCTTAACACTAAAGATGACATGCTTTATATCACCTGGATTGTTTTGGAAGATATATTTCTTTAGGAATGAAATGTACAATAAACTGATACTCATTATGAAGCCAGTATTGTCACACAAGGTTAACATATATGCAAGCTGGTAGGAACTGCCCCCAAACATATTTGCCTATATGATCTATCATTCCAGAGGCATTCACTGTGAACTATCAGCCAGTGCATATCAAATAGCTATGGAGGAGCAGGAAATTTGCATGTGACCATTTTAATCTGGCAGCATAAGCAGTTTGTACACTATTGATACAATTGATACAATATTTTACACTATTGATACACTAGTTTTACACTATTGATACAATTTAGATTGGATATAAGGAAGAAATACTTTACTGTGAGGGTGCTGAGGCACTGGAATGGGTTGCCCAGGGAGGTTGTGAATGCTCCATCCTTGGCGGTGTTCAAGGCCAGGTTGGACAGAGCCTTGGGTGATATGGTTTAGTGTGAGGTGTCCCTGTCCATGGCAGGGGGGTTGGAACTGGATGATCTTAAGGTCCTTTCCAACTCGAACTGTTCTATGATTCTATGATACTTTCTACAACATTGATACTTACAATCTCCTATCATCACTACTATTGTTAAGGGACAAGAGATTTTAAAGAGAAACCCCAGCAAATCACTCACACCATAGCATTAACATTTCATAGGTGTGTATTATATGCATATAGCATGCCTTTCACTGCAGGGTAAGCAAGTGTCCCAGACATAGTAGCACAAAGGAAGGGGATCAGTGAAGGAAGGGGACGACATATTTACAGCAAAGCTGCTACATAGCTGCTTAAAAACAAGCAAAAGACTTGCTTTTTATTTGCTAAGTGATAAGTTGATGGATTATCATTTACAGAAGACTTAGTGGTGGGTGATGTTTTCAGGTGGATGTGAGCTCTTTCACACACTCTCCCCCACCCCTATTTGCATTGCAACTTGTCAGGTAAAACTTGGCCAATGTGCAAGTTGGTTTCAGGTTCTTATTATTACTGAACAACATAAAACACAAACACAACCAAACAAGTGCCATGTCAATGAGATCATGAAAGCAAACACACATACAAATGTAAAGTGAGAAGAATCAGTCATACAAGTACCTGATCAATTTGGGTTCAATTTAGGTTTTTTTGGGATGAATTTGGGTGTTTTCATCTTACAGGTTAGGCAGCCAAACACCACAAAACCTTTACTCCCTGCTTCAGAAGAATGTTTATCTCAGCCATCCAAGTGTGGACAGTACTATTTGCTTTGATATCACTAAATTATGTTGACAGCATCCCACCCCCATCCTTTAAACCTTAACTAATGACTACTAATTTACGAAGTTCAACTTAACATCTTTACATTTCAGTCAGCCAACCTCAAGGTTATTTATGAGGCAGCTCTACCTTCAGAAGCTGCAGATGAACAACATTATTGTTTCCAAAGATCTCTTAGCAACTTTCCAGTTTTAGACAAAAATGACATTTAAATGATGTTCACACTAACATGTTAGGATAAGAGGGAAACACAGATGAATAAGATGAGCAAGATGGAAGAAGAAAGGCTATAAAAGCACTGCTCCCCAGCACCCATGACTGAGACTTGTAATTTAGAGGAGAAAGTTACCTCTTCAAGACAAGGGATGAAGATGATGCATCAGCTTATGTTTAACAACATGTCCAGAGAAGGTGGCTTCATTTAGGAATGTGACCATTTAGAAATAAGGCTGAGTTTCTGATCAAAGTAACCCTATTAATTGTAACAAAGTAATCATTTGGCTGATACGGAAAACTCAGCACACAAGGGTACTGCCTCGCCCTGCTCCTCAGTGCTGAGACTACAGACATGCTGCAAGAAGACTGCAATCCATTTGATGTAAGCCAAGGTTTTGTCATGACTCAGCAGTATTTAAGCCACAAAACTTTTGTACATATATCCAATGCAGAGGAGTTAGTCCATATTAGGGGGGGAAAAAAACAACCCAACAAAACAACAACAATCAAAAAACTAAAACCCCTTTGAAATACCAGAGCAAGCTCAGAAACTCACCAACGCAGCTGAAGGAAAGTTAATGTAAAACAAACCTCATGAAGCAACTAGCCACAAAACTGAGTTTAAATGAAATTGAGTCCTTTTTCTTTATGCAATGAGTAATTTTACTGGGATTGCAGATGACCAGCAAATCATACAACTACATTTCATAAACCTATGAATCCCATGTCTGGCTTCAAAACAGCTTTACAAGAAAATGGTTAGAATGGTCAAAAGCTGCCTATTATAAGACAAAGTTGTATATAGTTTATAGCATAGCTTATAACCATGTGATATACGATTTATACACCTCTTCCCTCTTTGCCCTCAAATTCTTGTAGGCAGTAGCCTTCACCCTCACTGATGAGGCTTTGGTTTAAGAAGCTTCTGCAGCAATGGGTCACCCTGCCTGCAAGGCACAGACAGGAAGCGCAGGGGAAAGGTGGTGTGAAGCTGAAGAGATTCTGAATAGAAGCTAGGCATTCAAACCAAGCAGCTTTAGCACTTCAGTCCTTTTTCAAGCTAAAAGTTAGTTTCTCCCCACCATAAGTTTTATCAATACAAATAAAGCAAGGATAACTGGAAGACTACAGAGGGAACAAGACATGTCAAGTGGAAAGAAACAAAGGACCTTGGTAGTGCCATCACATCTTTAAAACAATGTCAAAAGAATTCGCTTAAGTTTCACATTCATTGGCACTTCTCTCATCAGTCCTAAACATAAGGACAAAGTTTTCCTTTTGATTTGCAAGGAAATTTAAGAAAAGTGAAATAAGCAATAATGATAATGGTGCTATATATTATTATATCAACAATCCCTGTTTGATCATATACAGTGGAAAGTGTGTCCTCATTCTTCCCCTCATTTCTGAGTAATCTGTTGTTTCCTTACCATATATTCTTGCAGTGTTCAAACTACCAACTTTTAACATGACAACTGTAACTGAATGTCTTAACTGTAGCAAACATTTTCACTTATATTAACTTCTTACTTACAGAACTCATCCATCCATTGCAAGACTGGACTGGATGTGTTACAACAACTATGTATAGTAGCAGAGAGCCCATCAGCTGTTACAATGTTAACACAACTCATGCAATCCTCTTGTAGAATCTTGTTATTTTTAAGGTGTTTTCATCACCCCGCTATCTCTCGGCTGCTTCTCCAGGCTCTATACTGCTGCTTACCATCTCTGTCCTGCCCAGTAAGTAGGGCATTCATTTTGCATACAGTCAAGGCTTCAGCCTCATGAAACACAACTAGCACCTACAAACTCTGATGAAAGGATCATTCCACAGACACACAAAGGCTTTGGACCCCCCACTAACAGTAAAGAAAACCTGAAGGAAGGAAAAGTGAGGAGTTGGCAGAACTAATTGCATTTTCATAAGATGGATAAGATCTGAAGAATTCATATGCATTGGAACACTTCTGTCTTGCATGTTTGAGACCCCAGTCACATTTGCTATGATTAAAGAGAGCCCGTGAAAGAAAACAAAACAACAGAAACACAGTAAAAAACCCACCCAGGCCCCTAGAGGATCACAAGACATCTGCCAGTCGGTGCAGCTCTGGCATGGAATGAAAGATGTTGATCTTGCCTGATTTTGATGAAGCAAGATAAAGCCTCAAAAGCGTAAGTATTGCCATTTATCAGGCCTTGCTTCAAAAGAGAGGTTCATATGCACATGAGACCCTGTTATCTTCAGATATGGCTTTCACCCACTACATGAGAATTAGTCCAATATTATGGAGTTGATCACAATAAAAAATAAATCAGGAATCAAGGATACACCCTGGAAAGAAGAAAAGCAGAACTGACTTCTTTCAACATGTACAGGTGCTCCAACGCTCTGAACTGGGGAACTGGCAAATAACACTTGTTAAATCCAACAGCAGCACAGTATTTGAGTTCTTATGCCATTTTGCCCGGATCTCACTTCGATGAAGAGACCCAGCTGTGAAAATTAACACAGAAGCACAGAATGTGGGGCAAACATATGGATATTTATGGGTGCAACACCACAGATTACTTTGGTTTTACTTTAAAATACAGCTACCTACATTGTGTTCATATTGCTTATTTGGTAACCCATACAAATATAGCAGATGAATGATGACAAGCAAGCTAGGTGTTAATGATACTGCCTTCACATTTTCTGCTCTAACCCCTTCTCCATGATCACACACCCTTGTAAAGGAGCCAGCTACAGAAACAGCTGACATGAACATGTTCATTTGGTTCAAGATGTGGTGAACTTCTTGATCAGTTATTACAGCTTAGCTTTGCAGTGTTAGCTTTTCAGTAACTTAGTAGCATACTACAGAGTACTGCTTTCAGAATCTGGAAGAGGTAATTCTTACCAGAGGAGAGTATTATGACTTCACTGCTGGAAGAAAAGCTTTCATTGTTTAAGTTACTGGCAGCATTTCATAGAAGAGTAGGCAGAAGATAAGCTTATAGCAGAATTTTCCATTCAGGCACATATCCATATCTTTACCTGTCTTTGTCTTAGAAGTTGCAGTTGGTCTATGATTCACCTTTCAGCTCTTATACTTGAGACAACTGGAACAAAATAAACAACCAAAAACCAACAAACAAACAAGAAACCCAACCAAATAATCATCCCATTAAGGACTCAAATAATTGAAAGCTCTTAAGTGAAAAGACTTCAACCCTTTAACATCTATACCAGATCTGTATCAGACTTTAAGGTTACAGAAGATGATGTAGTGAACTGTCAAGAATAGACTGATAGTCCTCTTGAGGAAAAATCAGGATTGTTCTATCCTTAGAAAACAGGTTTAACAACTCTAGAATGAAAATTCACATGAACTGTACATCTACAAGGCACACGAACAGCTATGCAGAAGCTTAAGTCAGTACAGTGCACTGTGTGGCTACCCCTTTATAGCAGTACTAGGGCTAGCCTGAATAATGGTCTTTTCATTCACTCAGGTTTACTTTGGTCCAGGAAATTAAGCTGGTCCTAAACCAGCACAGCCATAGCCACAGAAAGCAGAGTCAATGGCAAGATCTGGGGAAATTTAGGATGAGCTCCATGCCAGCTGCTGTAAAGGACTGAGGATTTTTTGGAGCTCTCAGAAGTTATGTTTTAATCCGTCAATAAAGAAGCAAAATCAGCATTTGGAAGCTTTACTCTAGTAACAAAAGGAAGCAGCTGAGACTAGATAACCATTAGCTAAGGTCTGACAGCCTGGCAAGCCATTCACCTTCATGTAAGTTTAACATTGCTCTTCTAGTTCACTGCCAGAGTCAAATAAGATGCCAGCACCAGTACATAGACAAAAACTGTACATGCTAAGGGTTTGGTGGCATCAAGATGTAAGAAACTTATTACCCTTTTGCACTTAACTTTTTTTCCTACTGCAGCGGCTACCCCCCATCAACCAGGAATTAATACTACAGATCCAAGAACACACATATTTACAGCAGCACACACAGCTACTTACAAACTTGAAATACTGAGTTGTTTACTTCAACTTAGTTACACATTACCAGCAATGCTCACAGGGGTTTTGGGCTACTCTGCAGTCCCAGTGACTAGCTATATGTTGTGTTCAGCAGGCTTTGGCACACTTCTTAACCCTTTAATGACATTGAAAGGCCACTCAGCACATGTTGCAGCTAAAGCGGTTCCTCCAGGTAACAGGAACTTGATTTCTGTCAATCATAGACCATATATCACATGAACACACATTTGTGCACTTCTGGAACAGTAAGTTTGAGGAACAGTAACCTTCCACATTTTCCTGCCACTCATAAAATATAGGGATCAAGTCTGACTATCAGAAACAATGCAGCAGAATCTGTGATGCTTAAAATATGACCTGGAGCCAGGATCCATGCAGGGAGCCCAGGCAGAAGCAAAATATGACAGGGCCAAAGATGGGGCTGGAGGTAAAGCTACTATATATGGCTGGGGTCCATGCAGGAGACAACCTACAGGACAGGGCTGAGGTCCCTCCAGGAGGCAGGGCCAGAGACAGACATCCTATGATAAAGCTTAGGCAGAAATTAAGGCCCCAGGCTGAGCTTAGGTGAGGCTCGTGAACACATATAGGTGGGGTTGTGTGGATCCCACATGAGGTTTGTCTGGACTGTTAGAGCCCATCGGTACACCTAAGGCCCTGCTTTTGAGTAGTTCTTGATGAACCAAGTTTAACAACTTACTGAAATATACAGCTTCAGTTAAAAAAAATCAGGCTGGAGAGGAGGTTTGCCTTTCTAACAGTAACAGTTCCAAAAGTAAATGTGCAACATCAGATTTAAAATATCAGTCTTATTATCATTACAAAAAATCAAAACCACAAAAAAACCAGAGCAAAATCAAGCATGATAAAAAAACCCTTTTCCCCCTTCTGTTTATAATTCCCAAATTTCTTTTCAACCTGCAAAGACAACTACTTGAGTCCCAAACCCTGCCTCATGAATGAGGGGGCATATCCATATTATCTATGCTATGAGCCTGCCTTTTGCTCTCTTTCATTCATATCCTTGCTTCCCATGATGTTCATATCCCTTCCTCCTACCATCCATTCCTTGGATCTCTTTAGAAGAGGCAGCTTTTCACTTCCTTCTTTTGACAAGTGCTTCCCAGCTCCAGAAAGAAAGTCTGTGTATATTCTGTACATTTGCAGTTTATTTCTGTTGCCTAGAATAGATTCCTGAGGACTGCAACAAGTCACCCAACTGGATGTCACTGGACACAAGCTTTGCTAGGTAGGGTTATACAAGCACAACTGGAGGCCACTCATGCTTTAACACCTCCTAGAACACTTCTGGGTTTTACACAGGCCCTTCTTTGCATCCCCTTAAATGCATGAATAAACTCCAGTATATTCAGACAAATTCAACTCAAGTTCCAGATTTCCTTTTAGTTTGCTTACTTAACCCATTACAACAGGAAACATTGCAAACCATCAGTATCTACAATATGGATTCAATATAGACACAGACAATTCTGTAGCTTCAAGCAGCATTACTGTAGAAAGCTCCCCACATACCTTAAAATCTAAAACCAGACATGCCTAACCAAGGCATAAAAACCTTATAATAGGTTTCAAGCCTGATAACTTTTACAAACACATGCTTCAGCAATTAGCTCACTACTACAGCTGTCCTATGACAGTAATACAAATATCCTTCAGGAGTAAGCAGATGACACCATAAAACTAAGATAACTCTCAATTCCAAATAGAAACCTCACAAAGGTACAGCAATGTAAATAACTTTTTAATCCGAGCTCTAAATCTATGGATTCTGACTCTGAAGCCTGGCTGCTTTGTTTATGTAAATTAACATGTCATTTCATTACCTCAGCTTGACCATTCAGAACACTATATCTTTTTGGTCCCATCATACTAAAACTGAGTTGTTCTCCACTTAAGGATACAACCCAAGTCTTGTTGCAAAATTATTCTCCACTTGGTAGGATTAATTCTTCATACCCAAACAACAGATTAGTTAAATAGCATTCAGGTAGATTCATCAACTAGGTGCTAGCTACCAACAGCAATTTTACCTCCATAGAAACAGTAAGAGAAATCACTTAAGCTATTTACTGACTGTGTCACACACTTATGCTCCAAAGGAAAGAGTACTTTCACCTGCTAGTGAAGTAGATACATGGAAAAAAATGTCAGATAATTCATAAAAAACACATTATGACATTTTCACCAAATCCAGAGTAAATTAATACTACATTTCAACTTGCAGAGGAACAACTCAAAGTGTCATCAGCACAAACGCATTTTGGAAAAGCATCATTTCTCAGTGATACCTCTTACTTACCAGAGGGAAAGATACAGCAAAGTCATTGTTTGACTTGTCACTGGAAACAAGTTGCAATGCACATTCTCTAGAAAAGACTATGAATCAGTGAAATTATCCCATCTACCTCTATTTTGCAATATGTATGAGGCAGATTACTAAAGGCAACACATTACAGAAGAAACAGTCCTCTAATATGGAATAAAGAGTACTTTTTCTTCCTTTTTCAGAAAGGGCTGCTGTGAGGCAAGACAATAGAAATGGCACCATCTGCTCCTAATCCAATTAGGGAGTTTCAAAGCAACAGCTAACCAAGCTAGCTGCTAGTGATTTATTTTCTTAAACATATTTTTCAATTACACCACATGGAGGTCCACATGCTTTCTAATTACATTCTACTTGGAAACGACAACGATTCATGGGATCAAGGAGAAGTTACATCATGGGGTAGTGCAAAACACAATATTTTCCCAGTTATATTTTTGTCTCCAATACATCTACAGATTTACTACCTTTTCCTCATATTCCCCATGATATGCGATGGTCAAACATGTCTCAGACATCACTTCCAGCAGAATATTCTCAGGAATTATCTAGGATACACCCTCTGTTCCCACTTGGTTTATGACAATTATCAGATGCACAAAGATAACAATAAGTGGCCTACTGAGACTAAACACTCTGAAGTGTTGTCTTTAGGAAGCAATTGCTACTTAACCTTCGAGGTTGTTGAATAGAGATGGAACTTAGCTAGCATTATTTAGGTGGGTCAGGTCTTTATGCCAAACAACTAGATGGCTTGTGTCCTTTTGCTGAAAATAGCCAAGTTCGACAGCCAAAAATGAAGCACACTAATGTCAGACTATGTCTTCACAAGTCATTGACAACCTTGGGAAAACCAGTTTCATCCTAGTTATAGGAGAGGGACAAATTCAGTGACTTGCTCAAGGCCTCACAAGTATATGAATGAATATACAGAATTAAATGCTACTGAAGTATTAATCCCTAATACTTTAGCAACTTATTCATTATATGAACAGATATGGCCAATGAATTAACATGGCGACACATGACATGGACCATAGAACTGCTAAGTTTAAAGTGCTTAAGGATTACAAACAACCTGTCTTGACAAGAACTTTGCTGAACCTAGAGGCTTAGTTGTCATTCTGCCTTCAGGGTCCTCCCATGTATCTTTTCACATCTGTCTAACAAATAGAAGATCACCTCCTTGCCTGACAAGATACCTTCAGTGAATAACATACAACAAGAATACTCAACAATTACAGCCAAATATTCCCCAGTTGCTAAGCAATATTTATCCAGCCAAAACCCACAAGCAACCTATTGACTTAATGAGCAACTTGATCCCATGTTATTTCCTATTTCTTTCCTATTCAGATGCTCTGGACCAAGGACGTTAGTATGCAGCTTCTTGCTCCTACCAGTTGCTGAAGAAAATGAAGGTTTGCTTAGCATCAACACTACTGAAACAGTATCAAGACTTGGAGCAAAATTAATTGGACTACTTTTTTCATGTACTTCTGGAGGCCATCATGAACTTCTGCCAAGTACAGTCACAAGAACTCTCAAATTCTATGTTCCTTCACTCAAAAAGACAATAAGTCCTTACTTTTTGTATCCTATGAATACATAAGCTAAGCAGTAAATCATGCCCTGTGTGAAGTGTTAATCCATCACAAGTAACTTTCAAAGTGATAAAATCAAAACTTGGCTCAGTATTTTTTGCATGTACCTGCCATTTTATTAAACTTGTCATTCCCAGCATCCTCAAGATCAATTGCTTTGATTCTTTCCTGGATCAAAGTATAGTCAAAAGCTCCAACAGATCCTGAGACTGATTTGAGATTACCAACTTCAGAAAATTTGTGTTCATGCCATGACATGCATTCATTTCTAACATGAATAGATAGCCTTCATTACCTGCCATAGCAAACTTGTAACAAGCAAACTTGCCCATTTCCAGTACTATGTTCTGGTGCATCAAGCAGCCAATGAAGAAGAGCATGAACCGGGGAAGGCAGAGAGGTCTGCTATGAAAGAAACTGTACAAACAGAAGTGACTTATAAAGTGGGCAGCTACATAAGGTCAAGCTTGCATTACTGAAAATTGCAGAAGTTCCATAAAACTGATGCCCTGGGTTGAACCCATCATTAATGAAACCTTGAGAAACTCCAGTGCTCTATCAAGTATTAATAAACTACCTTTCCTGGTTTTAGTTTAACTTAGTCACAAACATTAAGGCAGAATACGAAGCTGGAGTAAGTGAACTTGATCATTATGTTTGGAGACACTTAGAACTGAAGATATTAAAGGAAATCAGTTAAAACATAATAGGTTGCAGATGAACCTTGTATGAATGAGAAGGTTTGATAGCCAAGCAAAGCCTCTGGCTCCTCACAAAATGAAAAACTAGTCTTAGATATATAGTACAGATGCCAAATGGCAAGAGTAATTTTGCATTTCAAACAGGCTGTATGGATTGAATGACTTGTCAACCTTATGCAGTTTTTATTCAATTCTTCATTGTTCCTGTGGCCTTCTATTTAAAGTCCCAGTTGCTTAACTAAGATGGTAGGTATTTATTTACTGTAGTGTAGGCAGGAGTGATGTCATTACAGATAAATTACTCAAAAGGGATATTATGTTTAGTTCCATTTTTCTTTTAAGCTTTTGATAGATTTCTTCACACACAAAAAAGGAATTTGCCAGTCAAGTACTTTAACTTGAACAGTTATATGGCTCAGGCCCAATATATAACCACTGTGAGATTAATATCTGATCTTATCTATTGGCAATTAATAGTGAAATAATGTCAGGGGTAACTGATAGGGAGCTGGTACATATGAAAGTGGCAGGGGATTGCTCAAGGCTTAAACAATAAGTGAGCAAATGTAAAGAATCAAATGAGTTGCACTCAAGGCAGTAACTTTTTTCCCCAAAGGACAGTCAGATAACACAAATACTGTATCACTGGGCAAGATGAAAGACATCTTCAACTCAAAGCTGTATTAAAGAGGCCTAAATCTCACCTGTCTCCCAAACAGTTACTGTACTTGTTTTACCATAACAGGCAGAAAGTCTCCTTCCAGACCCATTTTTGAGAAGGAGTGCAACTTATAAACTATGAATTTGCAGCATTAGGATTTGCCTAAGTCAGTCTCTGATGGGACATGAAGAGGCTAACTCATGCTCTTGTGAGGAGTTGCTATTGACAGAGCTGGTTAAATTAACAACTGTACTATGAGGGGCTCACAAATGTGAAGGGATAGAGCTGTAGAAATATTTGGAAAGTACAATAGTGAAATATCACATTTCTATTTATTTCTGAAAAGATACTGGATAAAAAATAACACAGAGTATCTTTATAGAATGGTTCCATAATTCACATTGATTCTTTGTATCTCAGACGTTTGGAATGTTGTGGGTTTAACTTACAGAGAATGTCCAGCCACAGCAGCATTAATAAATGCATTGTGAAACTATGGCAAAAGAGGGAGCCATTCAAGGAAGATTGCTTTAACTGTCAGCAAATGTGTCTCAATCCGGATGGTGGGAGCAGCAGCAGCATTGTGAGAACCCCTAGGCACAGCACAGCACAGGAGGGCAGCCAGGGGCAGCACATCCCAGGCCTTCAGCAGGGCAGGGAGCCACACTCTCCACTCCAACACAGCACAGAAACACTGTCATTCAGGAGCAACACAGCTTGGGCACTACTCTGTGCCCAAAACCTAAGGAAGGTATAGATGGAAGTATAAAACCTATTTATGAAAAGTTCAATGTCTGTTATGTTTCTGGTGTTAGAGGGCAGGAAACTAACCTGAACTTCAGCTCAAGGCATAAATTAAACTACATTGTTAATAACAGGTAAGATATCCCTTAGTACAGCATACAGTGGAGTAACATCACAATGCATTTTCACTACTACAAATTTAACTTTAATATGTTCCTTCATGTTTTACCTAGATTCTTCCCTCTAAAGCCTGTTGCATTTGAAAAAGCTAAGCAGAGCATTACTCAGATAAGGCTTGTCTTGTTTGCTTCCAAATTTAACTTGTTTTTTCATGGCAACTGTAGCCCCTGTCCTCACTTGAGCATTCAATATGCCAAGAAATGAGATCATCATGAAGCTTTTAAGATCAAGAAATAACTTCATGACATGACACTAAGACTGCATTTGATGGACGGCTACAATTTCTGTTTATAGCATACAGGTCCAAGGAAAAGATACCTTTCTGAGCAATTTCATTTCAGTTTTATTCAGCTCATTTGCCAAGAAAAAGAAATGATGCTATAGCACAATATTTTAATGTAATCTATATATTGGTATGTAATAAGTCAATATGTGATCACATGTCACAGAATACCTAATATTCACTTCAGACTTTGACTTCTGTTTTCCATAACTAAACTATGAAAGTAAGGAGAAGTACTGCATACAAATTTCTGACAAAGGTACACTGCAACTGGATGTAATGAATAACAACAGAAAACCCAAAACAAAACCCCCAAAACTCCATCACAAAGCTACTGAATATTTAATACTGTTCCTTCTGCCTTGTTTGCACATTTAACATTGTGAAATATTATTTTTGAATCAGGTACTTCTGAATATTTGATCAGAAGATCGAATTCCACAAGAGTTTTACTTGAACATCAGTTACTAGCTCCATAGCACTTGCTGTAGAATAGAAAATCAATTACAGACTCTGAAGATGCTGAGCTGCTGCTGCAGGGGTTGACTATTTCCATATTCACTGGCATTGTGAAAGCCACAGTCTAAAAACACAACAGTGGTCCCGAGTAATCCCTTCAACTAGACTAGGACACAAATCCTGGTTTTTCTTCCCAATCCACAGTTTTAAAGTACTTGAAAATTAGAAGTTTAGTATCTTCCCTGTAATGCTTATATTCAACTAACTGTTTCAGTATTGTACTGAATCCAAACTGAGCATAGTCAGTACAAACTAATCCTTAAAACTTTGGTACTAGTGTAAGTATAAACATCATGTAGTACTCCAGCAAAATTCAAGAATCAGCTTTAGCATGTGCATATAGAAATACTTCCCTTTGGAAGTATAGCTCTCCACTAACCTTTTAGTAATACAACATGCTTGAGGAAGAATACATAAGCTGCTGAAAATAACAAGAACTACATTCACCAGTATAGGTTCCATTCCCAGTATAAGCACAGTATTTCCCATGTTGGTATTAAAGTTATACCAGACCTATACATCATGATTATTTCCAATAGCTGTCTGTTGAGACCCGTGTTAAAGCAACAGAAGTTTCTGTACCCAAGAAACAGCACAACAAATAACGGATGGAAATTTACATACCAATTCTTCCCTCATTTATTCTCGCCATAAGCAAATTGCTACTAACCTAAATGCCTTTCACTGACAGGTCTGCTAGTTAGACCAAGACAAAACAAAGACACATTTCTAGTGAAGCTAAAACCCATCAGCCACTGACGGCTGCTTTCTGCAGTTCTACTTTTGAAACTTGTTTCACTCACCTGCAATTCCAGAAGCAAGATGACTATATGCAAAGCCAAAGGAAGAGGCAACAACAAGAGCTAATGCAAGTTCTATGCTGGAGATTAGCTGCACATAATGGACTAAAAATTAAAAGACAATCAGAAAAAAAACCCTCAACAAATTGTCCAGTAGCCAAGATACGTCAAGATCTAAATGACTCCACTAAAGGCTGGGATCATCAGGACTCCTGAGGAAAGGCAGGTGCTCAACATGTAACTATTTCAAACACTTGTTTGAAGATGCCAGCCAAAGATATTAAACCAAATGTGGTCCAATTCATTTTAATTCATATTCTGTTGGAAGGAATATTACTTGCATAAACTTTTGCCAGTTTTCTGCCTAAAAATTAAGCACATTTGATTCTACTCCCCTGAAGGAAAAATAGGAATAAAGTAACTCCATCATTACAAAGGTGTATAAGGAGTCAGCATAAGTGTGCTCAAATAAAATGAAACTGTGGTAAACAACTGACTCAACGGGTGAGTCTTCCTACTCCTCCCATCACTTTTAAAGTTTGCCTAAGGAAAAACCTTAATTGAGGCTTGCTTTCTCAGACTGGGAAGTGACTGCCAAAACACTTTGTGCTAGAAATTAACAAATTAAAAATGCCAAAAGCACCTTAAGTAAATTATCTAAGACTAGGGAAGCTTCTAAATTTAAGGTAGGAGCTAAGTTTTATTTAGGAGTTAGGCAGTCTATTTTATTCTTCTAGGTGGTAATGTACTGCACTTGTATAACGTGACAGCACAGAAGTGGAAATAGTATACCCAATAGGTTTATATATACCATACAAAGGTTTACAGTGAAAGTGTAGCTAGTTCTATAGACCCATTCTATTCCCTCACCTTAGGAAACAAAGCAATCATCACAAGAGTGATTACTTTTATGTATACACTATCTCCAGAGGTATGAACCTTTTAGACTTCCAACCAGCTCTAAGCACAGTAACTCTTTAGTTCAGGTGAGCTAAAAAACTTCAGGCACAGCTACAGGTTAGAAGAAGAAGTGATTCAGAGCAACCCTGAGAAGGACATTGGGGGCATTGATTGATGAGAAACTTAACATGAGCAAGCTTCAGTGTGCACTTGAACTCAGAAACCACCCGTGTGCTGGGCTGCAACAAAAGAAGCATGATCAGGAAGTTGAAGGAAGTGATCCTTCCCCCCTGCTCTGCTCTCATGAGATCCCACTTAGAGCACTGTGTACAGTTCAGGTGTCCCCACCATAAGAAGGACATGGAGCTGTTGGAACAAGTCCAGAGGAGGCCACGAGGATGATCAGGGGACTGGAGCACCTCCTATATGAAGCCAAGCTGAGAAAGTTGGGGCTGTTCAGCCTGGAGAACAAAAGCTGCATGAAGACCTTATAGCAGCCTTCCAGTATCTGAAGGGAGTTACAAGGATGCTGGAGAGGAGCTTTTCTTTAGGAACTGTAGTGATAGGACAACAGGTAACAGGTTAAAACTTAAACAGGGGAAGTTTAGGTTAGATATAGTGAACAAGTTCTTTACTGTGAGGGATGGTGAGGAACTGGAAGTGTTTGCCCAAAAATACTGGTAAAAGCTCTATCCCTGTTGGTGTTCAAAGCCAGTCTGGACAGAGTCTTGGGTGACACAGTGTAGTGTGAGGCATCCCTGCCCATGGCAGGGGGTTGGAATTATATGACCTTAATGTCTCTTCCAATCCTAACCAATCTATGATTCTATGTCATACATATACAACATGATGTACATAGCTGTTCTTTTATTAGAGTTTCACATTTTGTGCTGAGTAACTAATGATTTTCATTTCATGCTTCATTATACTTTTCATTAATTGTCCAGCTAATCATCAGCATTCTTGAAACCACAAGAGTACATTGAACAGAGAACAAAAATAGGATAGCCAAGAATTTCTTTTTAGGATCATATATAGTTACGTGGTTCAGCTCAGAAATATCAAATTAGGCCATTCATTTTTAGTTATGGCTAGAGACCCAGCTGAGCAAGAAAATTAATGACAACTGAGACAATAGCAGGGAGATGTAGCTCAAAATCTAATGCAAAGCTAACTGAAGTCATAGGTCATATACCTGGATTTCATTTTCCTGTTAAAAATTTATGTATGAAGAAATGTGCCCATTTCTTCAGGCTCAAATTTCTTGCTGTCACTGAGCATAAGTATAGTACTAATAGTAAATTGGAAGCCAGAGCAGAGATTCAGATATAAAACACATGAGGTTTCAAAAGACATTTTGTGCTCAAATACAGATTTTTAAAGTCTTGTAGTCAAAGTGAGAGAAGTAGTAACTAGCATATAACAATATAACAGATTGCAATAACCAAAAGTCACATTGTTTTGCTAGAAAACTGTTTAAGTAAATAAACATTGTCAACTATAAAGACTCTATGCCTCTCAAGAGTTAGGTTAAAATCTTAATGTTCAAGCCTGTTAAGTGTGTAAAATGAATAGCCTCAACAGAAGGCACTAGGTAATAAATGTCTGCCTGTCCTAGCTGTAGCAGTCATTTTTCTCCTTAGTAGCTGGTGCAGTGCTGTGTTTTCAACTTTAGCCTGAGAACAATGCCAATACACTTTTGATTCTCCTCCCCACCCCTCCAGGAGCAGGATGGGAAGAAGGGGGGAAGAGAGCAAGCAGCTGCATGGTTCTGAGTTACTGTCTAGGCTTAAACCACAACACTGCCCTAATCAATTACATGACTTGGATACTTCCCTCTTTCCCTCCACCCCCAACCCCAGAGTAATGGGAGCTTCTCAATGAGCAGCTTCCAGGTCAGGTAGTACAAGCAGCCAAATGAACCATCTCTATCTCAGCCTGACAACTGATCATGATTTTTACATCTGACTTTGATTAGTTTTCACTTTCACAGTTGGTGCACAACATTGCATTAGATACCACTGAACTCTAGACAAGTAATAAAGACTTAAGCTAAAAATGAAGCACTTTGCAAAGGTCCTTCCAGCTGAAAACTAAAATTCTAGGAGCTCATTGTACATACCTGCTGCAAATATGTATGTTTTAAATGCACTTTCTAGAACACTTAGATACCAATAAAATCGTGAGATCATTTAGAAGTAACAAGTCCCTTCTTCAGAATAGGAACTTCAGGGAACAGTCCTATTGAAGATTCTAGATTGTAACCAGTTTCATTGTGACTTTCAACACAGGGCTACCTGGCTTCAGAGGACAATATTTTACGATAGAGCAAGCCTCTAAAAAGTTTGTTAGAGCTTGCATGAACAAGAGATGGATACTAAAAATCCAGCTTGAGGACTGTAAAGATTAAAGTTTTACATCTTTAATTTGATAACCTTGCCTTTAAATTCATGCAACTAAAAAAAAACTGTAACACTACATTGGTGAGCAGACCTCAAGGCAAGAGAAGTGCCCCCTTTCCTTGGAAGCAAACTTTGCTATGCAATACTATCTGTAAGATAACAAGAGTAGTAATTGTTTGATTTATGCAATATGTACTTCTTTCACTCCTTTCATTCTTCTCTTTTTTGTACACTTGCTATTCCAAAGACAGTTTATAAACATCTCATTAGTCTGTGAAGATCATACTTTGTAACAAGTTAGTGGCACATAAAGTTACTGTCTGATTATCCACCTAAACTGTGAACAGTGTGTATATATATAATGCTTTACAGCTGAACAACAGGTTTCCACTAGATCTAAGCTTATAGGAATCTTCTCTGTCAACATGTAATTTAAAGAATCAAGAGATTTATAAATAGAGAATAAGCAAGAGCCAAATATTCATTATGTGCAGAGACTCAGTAGAATGAATTAATTCATAACTAACAAAGTAGATGACCATTTTAGAAATTATCAGCTATTGATAGGAATGCTATTTGTGCTGAGAGGGAAGTGGCTGATAAAAAGCTGAAGGTAACTGATATTTCTAATCTCAAATTTCTCTGTAATTTAGCTGGTAATATCCAAAGAGGCCTTTATTCAAAAATGTTTCATGGAAACCTCTGTGAAGAAGAAGATGTTATGAAACTAAGACTTGGATAAAGCATCGCAGTCAATCCACTAGTCTTCTCTGGCAAGAATTACTATCCTGGGTATATGGAAACAATTAACAGCACAGTATTTTCAGAGCATGCCAGTTTTTCCTTAAGCAATGTAGTTTGCTTCTTATTCATGTGAAGAGCTATCCAGAGCTCTAAACAAACACAAGAAGCTATTGAATTTCACTCCAGAAAATAAAACTTGACACCTTAGAGGAAGCTGCACTCAGTAAGGTGAAAGGTGCAGGCAGCTGCATGGGCTACTGCAAGTATGAATCATTTAGTGAAAGGAATAAAGAAAGGTACATTTACAGCAAGTAAAATGCCATATCCTTCAATACTCACTGTAGAGGTAATCATACTGGCAGGAAAATATAATAAAGGAAAAACACATCAGCTTCCATGAGATAAAAGCCCCAGGACAATACAAGACTACAGTTAACAGGGTAAGTCATCCTAAAGGAGCCTACTGTCATCCTAGATGTTGGAGGAAAACTGATGAAGGGCTGTTCATGCCTTGCTTTGACAGTATTTGTAGTAGTCATTCCTACCTCTGCAGAATCTGTCTACTCTAATAATAAACTGCTGGATGGAGCAAGAGCAATATTTTAAATCATGCTGGTTCCAATATGTTGGACACAGACAAGTACCCATTTACCAGATGTCTAGTGCTCATCTACTTCCAGAAGGTAAGGAAAAACTCCTCACTGGCTAATGCGTTATATTTATCAGCTGAAACACAATCAAGCTAAACTAGCAGTGCCAGTCTAGACTACAATAAGCTATACCCTATTTGATTGTCTAGGCACAGGAAATCTGGAATGGAACTTACCTGTATTGCAAGTAGCTTACCTAGAGGAGTATCTGTTCATGAATAAGCAGTTTTCACGTATTCTGCAAGAACATGAGTAAGTTTGGGTTTTGGCTCTACAGGCTCCTGCCTTAATAGGCAAGAGTGAAGGGCTTATCTTTGCAGAAGCCTAGACAACTTGCAATTCTATACAGCTCAATAAATTTAACTCAGAGGGTCTATCTACTGAGAAATCTACTCATACAATAATCTGTTTTGTAAAACTCTTCCACATCTGCTTGCTCTTCAAAGGAGTGAGCAAGTATATTAGCATGTCAGAAACTTCACTGTAAACAAATCTTTTCAACTGATAAGGGAGGTTGATTTCATATAAAAGCTTTACCTTCACAGCAGGTAGTTATTTGCAGCTACACTGCACTGAACAAAACATTATTTAGCTAGCACAAAATACTTACATATCACTCCTCACCACAGGGTACTACCCAGGAAAGCACTAGCATCCTTACTTCCCATGCCTCATCTACTGACTGTAATCCCAGCTAGCAGACCAGTAAGAAAATCAAGTCTGTAAGTTCCAGAAAAACAAGCAGCAATTTGGAAGAGAAAGTAGCTGCCATTGCTGGGGAAAAACAGCTCTAGAACTGTACAACAGTACATGCCAAACATGAGAAAGTTTATAAGCCATCATAAAGTAAATATACAGAAACACAAGATTCATTAATTTTGTAACTCATGCAAATAATACTGCTCTGTAGCTGTCAGCATGTAAAGCCAGCCAAAACCCCAAGAGAAGAACAATTCTGTGGACAGGTGAAACATCTTGGCTGTAGGCATCAGGAAAAGATATGCAAAACAGTGTTTATGATAAAATACACAGAAGTTTTCGGGAGAGACTGAAACAGAATGGTATATGTATTTTAATTTTTGATTACTCATAAGAAATAAAGGCAAGGTGTAGGAGTGAGCCCATCTGTAGGGATGTGTCCCTACTATTCCCTATATAGACTTCAGTTTCCTAACCAAGTTCCCTATATTGTGCACTTCAGGATAAGCAGTTCAAATGGTTCTTTACTGTTTTACCAGTTGAAGTCTTTCTGTAACCTTTGCTAAACATATTCAGAGAAGTCAAACCCAGTAACTTCCCACCTTAATTTATCACAGTATCAAAGTAAAAATTGAGCTTCACACTTGAAGAAAGACAGTGACATCCAGTGGTTCATTACTTAGTAAATGACGTGTTCTAAAAAGCTATTTTCAGAACTATTTCCTAAGTCCTATTATTCATCTAAATAGGATCATTTAAACCAAAGCCAGATCCCAGCTGCTCAAATCAGCACACAATTTAAAACAGATCCTGAGACATTACAAAGACATTCTGCACGCTACAGGAAAAAAGTAGGCTTACTGCAAGCTTAATATTGCTATTCTTTGATATGATCAGTGTGAAAAAAAAGAAATCTGTTCACACTTAACATAAAGAACATTAGACTTAAAATGCCTAACAGAAGTTAGCTGCTTTCTTTGCTTTGAATCGCTTTCATTGTTTTCAAAAATAAATGGTTATTTAATGACTACATGCATGAAAGTTTATGCTAATTTCTATTTCAAGTGTATAACTTACAGGAATGATATCTGAATATATTAATTGCTGCTAAAAGAAAAGTCCAAATTCTTTCACTATGTTGCTTATACTCAAAAAGCTACTTTATTGCTGCATTTGGACCACATGAGTAAGAGTGCAATACCTGTCACAGGTAAAACTACATTTTAAAGTTTACCAAGATGATCAAAAAGTTTAACAACTAGTTTCAAAATACATAAATAGTATTTTATAAACCTGGTACTAGCTAAAACAAAGATACAAGAACAGCAACACCAAGTTTTTCAAAAGAAATAAAAACTCAAGCAAATAATATTGAAATCAGCCTCTGATACTACTGTTCCCAGTTACACAAAGTACACTATCATGGTAAGGAAGAGAGAAGAACCCAGGTAAGTTTCCTACATAACATGGGATGATGTTTAAAGCTTAATTTAGACCCTTTTGGAGTATTTAAAAATACTATGTTTAAATAATAGCAGGCCTTAAAAGTAAAATACAATCCTTGAACCTTCAAATATTTATATCTCTAAATACAGCTCTTAAAAGTTATCACACTTGATTTTTGTTTTTATTCTTTTTCATTGTCTTAAGCATGAGATATATAATCCCTAAATTACATTTTCAAAACCAGCTTGTAGAAAATAAATCGACGAAAAGTAAATTAACAAAAAAACCAACACAATCACACCACCACCATCTTTAAACATGCTAGAATTGGGAAAACAAGAAAAAGTGTATGGGTTAAATGGTTTTATGGGCTAAATGGTTTTTAAGATAGTGAAAAAGCTAATGACCTGCAGCTTGCAAAGCTGACTTTTGTCTCCAATTGATTAGAAATGCATGGTATCGGTGCTAAAATTATTGTCCAGAATGAAGCTCATCTGTGTAAAATTAAATTTATTCAGAATTAAAGATAATTACCCTGTCCAAAAGCTTATTGAAGACAAATGTAGTAATGTAAATGAATTTGAATCATAACTTTTATCCAAATGAAGCCATATCGCCTCATAAATATTTAATAGCTGTCACCGGCTTCTCATTATACTTGTGTTTTGAAACAAGGGGGACACAAAATCACAAAATGGAATATATAAACCTTTAGAATTAGTTTTAAGCAATGTTAAATTTGATGTGTTTGTAACAGTAGCAATGGAAAATTACTGAGGTGCATGATACATAGGAAAAAAAAGTAGAGTATAGCTGGAGAACATACTGAGAATTCTTGTCTAAGATAAATCGTTATAGTTGACATAGTTTTAAGGAAAACTGTCTAGAAGAACAGGACATAGGGATAAGGAGTATCTGGGTGTCCAGGATGGGCTACAGTTAAACTAACTGATAAGTAGGAGGATAGGATTATTATTATATCTCTGGTGCTAACGAACCAATTAAACTGGTATAAGCATCTACTGCACGTGCTCCAAAGGCTGCCAGAAGTGATGAAGACTGTTGGAAGAAGTAAACGACCCTCAGAGACCACCACAATTCTGTACGCATGCGGGGAGCTTTCTGAAAATAACGTAATCCATACGTAGCCTCATGAATATGTATGTATGCTCAGGGACGGCTTGTGTAGCAATAGAGAGACACACGTTAGGAGGAGCTATACTCTGTGTCTCCCGGCGCCGCAATAAAGAATGTCTGCTTGTCAGCTTGAAAACTTTGCTGGCAAGTTTGTTCCTGGGGTTGTCTCCGAATCACTTTCAATAAGAAACTTCCACTGCTGCTCCACCCGTGCGAGGCTGCAAGCTGGGGAAGCAAGCAGGAATTAGGCATAATAACCACAAGGTGGTGCTGGGGGTCTGCGGCAGATGGGCAGCCGCAGGAGGGGCCTCCGTATCTGACACGGCTCCTTGTTACTGTGGACGAGTGAGCAATTGGCTTGCGAAAGTTACGTGGTGGGGAGAACATCGGCTAGACTATCACCATACACAGGGAACTTAAACAGGACATGACTGCATTAGGGAAGTTCTGCTGTAAGTGGGTGTGTGTGTATGTACATATATAAAACAAATAAGTTTAGTTATTCATGAGTAGTTTCAATAAAATATTTCTAAATAGTAAACTACTTTTTGGGTTAATTAATAGTTATATAATTAGAACTGTTATTGATCATGTCTATATGTATATATTTATGTCACAAAATGTAGCTTTTATATACTCATTTGATGTTGTTACCAAAATGCTTTTCTATGGAAGAGGAAAGTAGCATTTAAATACTGAATTAACTATATATTAGTGCAGTAGGTTGAATGATGGCTGGTGTCAACTAAGTAAATGCACAATGGGTAGAAAAAAGCAGTAGTGATTCTGAACCACCATTTAATTACAAACTGTTCTCAATGTATATCTGATTGGATATGAACTTAAAATGACTTGTCCAGATACTGCTTAAATGAGGAAAAGTTAAAATTAATTTGAGTCACACTATGTCAAAGGTTCTATCACATGTAGTAAACCCGTTATGATACTGAGCAAGCTCAAGAGCTACCAGATATATTCAATCAAAACAATTCTCTAAACTTAGTACTATAAATAAAACTTGTACCATTATCTTGTTGATTTTAGCAGTATCTTGCAACTATGACTTTAACCATGGTTATTTAGAGCTTCAAAGGCATAGCCAATTTAACCTGTAATTAAAAAAACCCAAAAACAAACAGGAAAAATGAAAGTATAGTTTACAAGCTGCTAGTGGAGTTATAATGTGAACTTCCACTATATTTTGACTATAAACATATACTGAACATGAAGAATGTATGTTTTCATAATTGGACCCCTTGGTTGCATAAATCCAGCAATATTACTGTGAGGCTCCTGACCTACTCAAATATGTAGTAAAGAATATAACAAATCTAAATAAAAGTACTGGAAAGTTTTCATAAGGGACTACCTGAAAGCTTATATTTGAAAGCCTCTCACACCTACTAGCCAGATTTTTGCCAAGTAATGATGTGAACAGAAGGCTTGTTACGGTTAGAATGGTAAGAAAAAAAGCCAAATATCTTTGTTTAATGAAGATGACTGAAATAGTAAGATGTAATCATTTGGATGAAGTCAGTCACAAATAGTATAGAGAGGATTAGAAACAGTATGTTACTGACCCTCAATCTGTTGCTGTGATTAAAGAGCTAAGTGAATTCCTTACAAAACAGCTTGGGTGTTAGTGTTACTGTTCTTGGGTTTCACAGTAATAAATTAAAACACATACACCTGTAAATTCTATTTAATTGAAGGCAAACGTGTGTCATCAAGAAAAGAAAAGCAGAACAGTTTAACATTTACCAACTGGAAAACATGGAAGGGGTTAAACCTGAGCTTTTATGAAGTTCCACTAGCAAATAAAGTAACATAACTTTAAATTGTGCAAAACTGAATGTTCTTAAATAATTAGCAGCAACAACATACACAAAAAAAACCCCAAACCCAACCCTTAACAACCTAATGCTCCAATAAGTTTTGATCACAGTGAGCCCTGGATCTCATGTGCCAAAATGCTTGCATAGCTACAGCTCTGATGAGGTGCTTCTCAATAGGCTGCTATTAGTTGCTGGCTTCATATACTATTTTGAGTCTCAAGCACCATTAGTTAACACATTTGCCAGCTCATAAGCGATACTGAGCAGCTAGCATGGAATGACTGTGGGGGCATTATAATGTCATTTGGCTTTATGTAGATAAAGGTAACAAGCTCCCTGTTCAGAGGGTTGGGAGAGGGGACCCAACACATCTACTTGATGAAATTATTCTACTGCGTGTATGCAGTTTTTGCCTGCTAGAATAGATGAGACTTACAAACTACGCATTTACATTTTATACAGGGTCAGCAGCACACCAATTTAATTTAGTGATCTAAAATGTCAACAAACAGAAGTAAACATGCTTAGGAAACATTTATGCTTCAGTAACTACTGGATTTGTAGAATATTAGGAAAATAGCTGTTATTGAGGTCATAAGCAGGAGAAAAGTTTCTAAGAGCATATATATGGCAAGCAAGGGACTAGATGCAACCCAAACTGAAGAGAAACATGAAACCTAAAAGTTTTCTCATATCTCAGTGGGACAAATTTACTACAAATGATGGACATAATGACCTGATTGTTCTATACTCTAAAGGGAACAGCTAGCTTCAAAGCTAAGTACAACTCCATCTCTATACGCAAACTATAAATAGTGATACAATGAAACTATGGGATATTGTAACATTGGTGAACGACCTTGTAGCAATCACTCCACCAGACAAATCCTGTTGCTGATCAGATAATATCATCTAATGTGTGTGTTTTATACTCACAAGGAGTAGATGTTATCTGTAAAACAGTATCCTAGTGGGTGCCAGTTGAACAGGGGAAAGAGAACAGTTCTGAAGATAATGACATGCTTTAAATAATGAATTGGTTACTTATTCTTACTTATTCTAAGCTGACGAAAATACTAGAGTTTCTACTGTACTTCATATTTCAGCTGTTCCACATGACTGTGGAACTGAAGGTGTGGGGGAAGCAGCAGCTATTTTAACTGGTTTATGATTTATCATGCTATAGCAGTTAACTGATCTGGTGGAGTAATAATGTTAATACTTCGCATTTAAAATGCATTTTATATTTTTCCAAGATGCACTCTATGAAATGTGCAGAGAATTATATGGATTTGTTAAATAAGTCACTGTTATCCTTGCTGTAAAACAAGGGGGTTTAGCTGTGGGTATTTGGAATGGTTAAACACATGGTGAATGCAGCAGAATCAGGATTAGAACAGGATTCTCATTTCCTAACCCTGTTTTAATCAGCTTGGCATTCTTGCCAGTCTAGACAAGTCTCTATTTAATGTTTAAACCCATTTCTATTTACAAAAGCTAAACTCCCCTTTTGACAGAAGGGCAGAAGTAGCATCATTTTGACAGTAGTGGTAGTTTTACTGGCTTCCTCTGTAGAATTCTACACTGTTTATTTTACAAGCCCTTTTTATCTTAAGACATCTATTTCCATCCTGGTTGCTCCAAATCGGGTCATTATCCTTGCATCTAATTAAAGCCTGTTGCTTGAATTTAACCTTGCATTACCGGACACATGTTTCTTTAAAGGCAGAATATGCTTTCTATGCAATGGCTTTTGTTAGGAATGTTTCATTAAATATGAGAATAAACCTTCCACACTCGTTGATGTGCTTAGAGAAAGTGCAATAAATACATGAATCTTGCAGAGCAAAACTAAAAATTTAACCCCTGCTTAAAAGGTAAAAATTACTCAGGTTCTCCTTTGGGGCAGAGACAATGGTACATAGACAGCTATACTTGGGATCTCAACCAATCAGAACTGCATGGTGATGCTCTAGATGATTAATTTTGTTCATCTTTGTGGGTATTAACGAGATCTTCAATGGCTTAGAAAATCTGTGAGTTCTGGACAATCTAACACTATGAAATCCCTCCCTGCTGCATGACTTAAAAATGAGAAATTAGAGCAAGCTGAGAAGAAAAACAAGTGAATTGTTTGGCTGACAGGTGTGCTGCAAGCACCATAACTTGTTGTTTAGCTCTTAGTTTGGATGTTAACCTCTACAGGCTCCAGGGAAAGGTCTGAGTCAATAAGAAGATCGCGACATATCCTCACGGGCAGGTGGCCTCAGCAGCCGCCGCTGATGAAAGCAGGCATTAGGATAAATCACGCCGTTCTATTGTCATAACCAAAGCCTCTCCTATGGAATATTGTGCAGAATCCTCTGCTTTGCAAACTTCCCAGATAGCACGTAGCACTAGGTATGCTTTGCCTCTCATCACTTCCTCTGTGTGCTTCCTTTGCGTGACGGGGCACTATCTGTGGCTCTGGAGTCAGGCACATCCTCTGCATCTCCGGTCACCTACAGATGGGCTGCTAATTTCACTGCCTTCTCTTTCCTTTTTATATAACCCATGGTCTCTAACACCCTTTCTTACAGACCTCACCTGCGTACTTCACACCATACCAAGCTTAGAGGAGCGGCTCCAGTACAACACACTCAAGAGCAGCAACACCGAACCAACACCCCCATCTCATTCACTGCTCGTCACAGGAGCGCTCCAACCCCACCCCACGGGCGGTGACACCGCGCATGCGCAGAGGCGGAGCGGAGGAGGAGCAGGTTGGTCGTTGCGGCAGCTCTCGCGATATTTGGGGCGGTGTCGCGAGGCCGGGTTTGAACTGCAGGAGCGGCGGCGGCCGGTGAGCTGAGGGTGTGCTCGGGGACTGTTATCGGTGGTGTTCCGTGGGGTTCGGGGTCGGGCTGTCGGTGGTGGTTGTGTGTCCGTCTGTCTCCTTTCCGTGCCGCAGTGTTTGAGAGCTGCGGTTTTCAGGTCTGTGCCTCGCTGGGTCTCGTTGTTTGGGCCTTCCGCTGTTGTTCTGGGGGCAAAAAAAGGGCTGTTTGTGTCCTGCGGCTCCGGAGGTGCTGCGTTAAATGAAGTGGGTTGGACGCGCGTCCTCCTGCCTTGTTTTCATGTAGAGTTAACGCTATGGGCAAGGGGAATTCTTCTACCAGAACCGGCCATAAGCTCCTGCTCGGGTGTGAGGTGGTGAGGACGTGCCGGGGCTGGCCGGCCCCTGCTGCAGTCAGTGTGGGACTCGCCTTCAGGGAGCGGGTTTTGTGGGAGGTAGGAACCCTGAGAACGTTTCATTTGGCGTGTGCGACTTGGGAGGTGAAGACTTGGACCTGTTGTAGTAGCTGATTTGGAACGTAACGGGAATATCTGTCTTACGGGAGGGAAACTTGCTAATGTTAGCAGTCAGAAAACTGCATAGGCGCTTGCGAGCAGATCAGGACAGAGAGAGCTGTTAAGTGTGACCCTGGGAGACAGCAGTTAACTGCAACAGCAGCTAGTGGGAAAGGAAGCTTGCACCCCAGAATACTGCTTTTTCTACCTCCTACCTCAGTATTTTTATAAAGGAGTGCTTAAATGGTTGAATAATCAAGGGCTGAAGCCGTCAGCACAGAAACCATCGTAAAATGTTCAAAGATAATTAGTCAAAAGCGAGGAACTCCTCTGACTTCTGGTTGGATAAATGGAGACTGATTTCTATTATGTTCTGTCCTACACGCTCGTTTTACTACTTTTTAAAACGTTATTTTCAAGTTAGTTTACTTAATCTCATATATAATATTAAATTACAGGTAATTATCTCCCTATACCCTATAGCTTTATGAACAAAGCTACCAGGCCCTGTTTATTTTCATCCAGAATTGCCAATGAAAACTTGAGGATGTCTATGCTTTAAAGGCACCCTTTGATGTTTTAAACTTCAACTATAAAATTAAAGCCTAGCATCTCTTTTTATGACATCTCTGTGTAAATGATTTAAGAAGAGCTTAAAGATGTTGTATGTGAAACTGGAGGAGAGCAGTTTGAATAGACAGAAGAAGCAGGAGGGAACAAGCCAAAAATCCCCAAATAACCCTTAAAATTATGTGTGCTAGAACGAGGTGAGCCAGGGTGTACTTTGTTTACTTGTTTACTTGCCCCACAGGCCAGTTGCAGTTCATCTATCCTTTGGCAACATTGCCCGCTTGCCTGTTTCTAAGCTGACAGCTGCCTCAACTGCAGTTTGAATAAGATTTGCATTTCTGTGGGGTTTTAGCTTGTGATCTGCATTTTCATGAGACAGCCCCAGGCGTGAAGACTGTGCTGTAATGGCAGAGTGTACTCATCTGGACTAGACACAGTTGTGCTTTTTTCTTATTTCTAAAGGTGGAGTACAAGAATAAGTCAAGAAAGACTTAAATGGACTTCTGAAGGTGAGTTAAAAATATAACTCAAGTTTAGCTTAGTAAGCTAAAAGCTATTAAATTGCTGTGTTGCCTCAATACTGGTGTTTGTTCAGAAAATAAAACTGTTTTTAGAATTCTGTTAATGAAGTGATTAATACTAATCTTTTTTGCTAATGTGAATGCATGCCTCAAGTGGTTAACCTATATGCTTGAATTGATTCATCTTACTGTTTAATGTTTCATTATTCAATTGTACCTGGCCTTGCAGTAGTAATAATATTGTTTACTCTTAGTTATATGTATGCAAAATGCCTGTCTTTCAGTGGCTTACTTTAGCATAAGTGTACCAAAATAGTATTTAAGGCTTTGCAAAGGTTAGATGTGAAAAACTGGCTGTGGAGCCTGGCTGGATAAAGTGTTAGACTTTGATAACAGCAACAAGTGATGGAAAATGAGTAAACCAGAATTTAATAATTTCTGTCTTGTAGCTCAGAAAGGAATTGGCACAGTTGATATACTCCTGCATTTTAAAGTTATTTCTGTTTATAGGAAGCTAGGTAACCATGTAGCATAAGAGATAGCAAAAATAAAAAGTGAAGGCTGTACATTACAGTAATGACTCTTAAAAATACTCTTATGTATTGAGCTGTGAAATTTGCTCTTTCAATACCAGGATCTTGCTGACATACCTCAGAATATATATGTGCCAGTAAGAAATGGCAACAACTAAATTCCTTATGTAAAAAATCAAAAGCACAGAATAAGACCTTTAATGAAGAATTATGTTTATCTTTGAATTATATAAAATATATGAACCTTGGCTTTGAAAAATGAATTGCAGTGGTGTTCTGTATTTGTGTATCATTGGTGCTGAATGCTTTGTGGGAACTCTTGGACTTTGTTCAGAAGCCTGAGTTGATTAGTATTTTCTGTCTTAATAGGATTTGTTTGCAGTGTGCTGGTTTAGTAGGCTTGGGAGCAAGCAGTCATGCAAGCTTACGGTGTTAATTTAAGTTTAAATTTTTTTAATTGCTTGTTTGAATTTATTTTGACTAAGTTTTGCAAAATTCACCTTTACTTGTGTCTTCTGTTATGATACAAGAATAAAATGGATGAATTTTTGGAAACATGGTAGAGGTGGCAATTATTAAGTAGGTTGCCTGCAACAGGTTACCTTAGATTTAAAGACATGGAAGACTCCATTAAGCACTATAAACAAATAAATCTGTGTTAAAATTCCTTATCTTTTGACAGGTTTTCTATTTTTGGCTCTTTGCCTTTATCTCTTTTTGTAGCCCACATAATGTTACTAGGAATAAACTATTCTCATACAGCTGCCTAAAGGATTTTAAGTGTTATTTGTGTACACAAGAAATGCTATATTTAATTGTGGGTTTATTTCTAATACCACAGGAAATACTGTCAGCCATATACATAGAGTATTTTCAATGTTATTTCCTAACCTTCTCTTTCATACGTGGCAAGATAGCTATATGAAAGATTAACTCTGATTCTAGTGGGCTAGGAGATTGGTTTGTGAACAGGAGTTGTTTTGTTGCATGCTTGAATCCTGATTAAGGCAGGAAATCCAATCACTTCTTTCAGATTAACTGCTGTCACTTACTGCAGTGTATTTTTTAATCCTTTTTTGTTTGCTACGTTGAAGTAAGAAAAGGAAGAAAAATGGAGAGTGAGACCATTTTAAGCCTTAAAAACCAACTCAAGGAAGCAGAGAATGAACGAAGAAAGGCAGCACAATATGGCTTGGATTTATTGGAGTCCCAAAGTGAAGTTCAAAATCAGTTGGATGAAACACGTCGTGAATTGACTGAAAAAACAGAGGTGATGTTTTAAACTGAGTAGAAAAAGTAGTCAAGAACTTTGTTTTTGCTCTTTTCTGAATGTCACAGGTGTTTTAAATGCCTTTTAGAGTCTAGATTAGTTTTAATAAGCCTCTTAGTATAAGTATTTGTAGAGAGGGCTTTTCATCTCTTCTCTGAAGATATTCAGCATAATTTTATCGAACTGGGACAGAGTTTTGTAGTCAACTGTGCATCAAGCATTTGCTACCGTGTACGAATGTAAAATTAATATGAAGTGCTATTTTTGTCTTAAAGTATGTGGTTTGGGTATGTTTAGTGATTCTTGTTATGCTCTCCCTGTAAGCTTTGTATCACTTGAAGCTGTAAAAAGCACGCTGGCAGCAAGACTATAACGTTGAATTCTTGGGGTTTTTCAAATATTCTAAATACTGAGGGATTCTGATTTGTATTAATACATTTCTTTACAGCTCAGAAAAGAGTAGTATAGTGCTGAAATACAGCAGTATTACTTAGTCAACCTTATTCTTTATAGTAATTGTTTGAGAAAATTCTAGTCAGGAAAATCTCTTCCACTTCTTGTAAACATGGTAATGTTGATGTTTTTTTTTGCAGCTGCAAAGCACAAGTGATAAGAAAGCAGGGCAGGATCATACTTTTTTGCTGATAACCTCCTGTGGTAGCTAGTGTGTTGAGAAGCTGCATCCATAGGCTGTGATCCTATGTTATAGGCTGGAGCACAATTAGAGGCAAAGCTTATCTGAGCTATATCAGTTGGTAACTTCTAAGGGCAGAGGGAAGGAATTGTCTGCTTTCATGCAGTGAAACAGCATCTTGTGTGGGAGCCATGGTTATCCTACAAATTCCTTTGTGCTTTTGAATATGTGGCTCTCTTGGAGATCTGGGAGCCAAGATAGTTACCATGAGCACAAGTTTTAACAGTAGGCACAAGGGACGGTGAGAAAAGTCTGTGTACTCTTCTGTAAAAGTCTGGGATTTATTTCAAAGCAGTAGACAATTTGGATGTCTTTACCAGACATTGAAGGCTTGTGCAGTAGGGAAACACTGAATGGACTGTAATAAGTTGTAACATAATTGGGTTCGGTAGTGGTAGGAAGGACACCTTAAGCTCTCTCTACACTTCTTACACTCGTAGAAAAGATGCCCAGAGCCTTAGTGGGGGGTGCAAAGAGATGCATAATTCCATGAAGCAGAGAGTGTTGCACAACCAAATAAGTCATAAAATTTCAGGGCAGTTTTTCTTTTTTTAAAACACAGGTCTGACGATTCCATAAATGGGACTTTAACTAAAGGTTGAGTGAGCTACAAGTCTGAGGCATTTGGCATCTTGGTGCTGAGCATGTATTGAGTAAACTGCTCCCTAAACACTTATAAATATTACATCTAGCTTTATTAGTCTGTTATTTCTTTCAGAAATTTGAACAAGAGAAATATACTCTCCAGAGAGAAATTGAACTCAAGAATCGAATGTTGGAAAGCTTGAGTTTTGAATGTGATTCCCTTAAGCAACAGCAAAACATGCAACTGGATAAGCAGAAAGAGCAGCTTGCCAGGGTCTATGGACAAGAAATCAGCGACCTTAAAAACAAGGTTTGCCAACTAATATAAAGCTAAAGTGTTGCCAATAGCATTTTAAAGAATGTATTAAACTCATAATTGCACATTTACTACCAAACCAACTCAAATAATTATGTGTAGGAGCTTGCTTGGTTATTTTTTAGCAAACATCTGCATAGTTACATTGTTAATTATAAAAAATTGCATAGCTTATTTTCAAGAGTTTACTCTTACATCGTATTTCTAAGACACTTTCTGTGGTTAGAACAGTAAAAAGCATCATGTGTTGTGAGAGTTTGTTATAAAATGGTACTACTTAGTTATCAACTGTCTTTAAGCTGGAGAACCTGAAAGCAGAACTAGATGAAACCCGACTGTCTGAGAAACAACTGAGGCACAAAGTAGAGCATCAGAAGGAAATAATTGCCGCCAAGTCAGAAGAATTGCATATCATGTCTGAGCGTGTACATGAGACCATGTCTTCAGAAATGCTCAGTCTTCAGCTAGAACTCACTGAACTAGAAAGTGTGAAGGTGAGTGACTAATACTTCATTATTAGCAGTAGTGGAAGATAAAATCCTGTACTTTTGCTCTTTTCAGTTTTCAGTACTTTGTGTATGTTGCTACCTTATGACTGGCTGACTATTCAGAGAATGTGTACTGAACAAAATGGCCTTACTAACTATATTTTGAGGCCATACAACCTCTTCAAGATAATACTTGGTATTAAAAGTAATGCCTACTGACAAGGCTGTTTGGTTCACATGGTCCTGCTTTTCCTCATATTGTTTTAAAAAGACTTTATTTAATACTTTCTGTTTTGTTTTGTTTTTTTGTTTAGGCCAGTGTTGAAGAAAAACTGAATGAACTAGAGTACAGTAAAGAGCAACTAGAACTCATAAACAGTAACCTACGTAACCAGCTAGAGCGTCTACAGGGAGAAAAAGAAGAAAGGGAAAAAGAAGTTGTTTCTTACTGCAATGCGTTAGAGGTATTCTCTTCATGTCATTCAACAATGGTAGATGATCCCTGAATGGCACAAGTTGTGCCATTAACTTTTTAGTCAAGTGTGAATTTGGAGGGGGAGGATATTGGCTCATCATCTTTGGTATTGCCTCTTACTAAATACTCTGTTGGCTTTCTTTTGTGGAAGGCTGTGTATGGAGATCTGTGCACGGCAGAATTCTGTCTCATAATGGGACCTTCTCACAGGTCACTGATAGAATTCTGATTTTTATTTCAAGTTTGTACTGAATGCCTTGGAAAATTTTGTACTAAGTAGTAGATTTGTGACAAAATAACACAGCAGGACTAATAGTCTCAGTACCATTAGTTCAGCTGATAAACATCAAGTTTTCCTGAAAATGGGAATAAAGGAATAAAGTGGAATATTAAGCCTAATAGTGAAACAAAACTGATTGTCTCTTATTGACTAGAACTGTATGCACAGTTAAGTACCACAGTACAGTATAGTCTGCGCTAAAGACATAGGCAATGAAAGAGGTAAAATCACTTGATTAAATTCATACATGCATTATATCAGATGCTTAAATGGCTAATACTCTTTGCTTTAATCTAGAAAGCTCGTGAAGCTAATCAGGAGCTTCAGGTTCAGCTGGATCATGCAGTGCAGCAGTCTTTGGACCCTACAAGGAAAGGCAACTCTCTCTTTGCTGAGGTACAATTATTCCACAGATACCCAAAAATACACAGAGGAGAGAAGAAGTATTTCAGAAGTTGTTTTTTTTCCTTATATTGAGAATATTCAAGTATTTGTACTTGGTCTGGCCAGCAGGAGTCTCTGATCCTCAGATACTACTTCATGGTTGAACTGTCTAGGGACTGACCTATTGAAAACAATTCTTATGCATGCTCTGAATTTGAGGAGTTAATAAACTTAATGGAATAACTTAGTTACCTTGCTGTCAAGATAGAAGATGGGACTGAGAGTTCATGACAATTCTGCCAGCAGCTTTTAGCTGTTAGCAGCTTTGTTCAGCTGGTAAATGTTCTTTAGTGTAGAATATAGTATGTGAAATATAAGAAGATGCTGATGAATGCAGTCTTAAAAACAAGCTGAAAATGGTTGGATGTTTTCATGTTTGGGAGAATTTTTGGATTTGTTCTTTGAATAGAAGTTCAGCCACTGTTAAATGCAGAAGGAGTTATTTTGTTTTCTGGCAGCCCTCAGAGAATGGGTTAAATTAATACACAGTTCCAATGGACAAAATTATTCTACAGCAACACTGAATCATATGCAATGTTACTTGGATATCAGAAGATAAATTTGTTACACTTTAGTGCTTAGGCTTCAGCTGCTCCAGCAGTGTGTGCTCACTTTTATCTCAGAGGCATTGACAGTAGTGCATCATTTCTATGATTCTATGATTTCAAGTCTGCTTGCTAGAAAAGCAGTGTTTGCAGAACCAACATGGATTGCTAGGTAACACCTCCTTGTAAAACTCATCATCCACTTGACAAAAAGTCATGTTATCATTTTCATAGTAATAACTGTTAACAATGTTCTGTAGGTGGAGGACCGTAGGGCAGAAATGGAGCGGCAGCTGATCAGTGTGAAAGTAAAATATCAGTCCCTACAAAAGCAGTATGCATTCGCTAGAGAACAGTTGCAAAGAATGAAGGTATGACCATTACTGCAGTTCTGCAGGATTTCTTTGGGGTCTGACAAGGCGCTGCTTTGATGCACAGGATGGGGCTTTGGTTATCTTCTGAATATGATACAGTAGTCTGGGGGAGGAAAATGGGAGAGAAAATAAGTGAGATGTCATTGTGCTATATAACTTTTATGGTACGTCAATGTTTTTTCTATTGCTAATAGTGCTGCTACTTTATCCTGGAACTTCATGTTATACTGAAGGTGCTGTGTTTGCTCACTTTGGAATAGTTGTTAAATGGGTAAACCACAACTCCTGTTATTCAAACCAGCATTCAGTTAGTCTTGAAAATTGTTTTTAAAAATCTGATTCTTCTACCACATGAGTAGTTTACTTGTGAATTAACTATGGTTGCTAGGAATGAACATAAGGAAAAGGGCTTGTGCCCTGTCCTCTGATTACACCATTCTGTTCCCTCTGTCCAGGTTGCTTTCTTGTTTTGTTTGCCCATATTTTTTTCACTTTATCTGTAGTGCAAGAAAAAGTAATAACTTTTGTCCTAACTATTTAACTTAACTATTTATTTTAGACTCCCATAGGATGTGAGCCTGTTCGTTAATGCTGTTGAGAATGAGTTAGCAGGAGCTAATTTACAAGATAATGTGAAGGGGGTGCTGCAAAACTGCCAGCTGTTTCCATGTTGGTCTTGTGATTTTCCAGCTCAAGTGTGGATCCTTTCATTTGTTCAAATTCTGGAGCATACAGCTTGAGGAGAGTGCTTAAATATCAATAGTGATGATGAGTAACACTGATGATAGTAAGTCTGTGTTACCTGGTTTGTGAGGAGAAGTAGGTGGAAAATAATTAAACCAGACAACTACTGATGCAGCAAAGGAACTGTATTTCACTGAAATCTGACTTTGAGAGCTAGATACTTGAGGGGGTGGTTGAAAAGGATCTGTTTCTTCAGAAATGCTCTCCTTGTAACATGAGGGTAGGTCAGTCATACTGATTGAATGGTGTAAAAAACATTCCTAATAATGAAGATTTGCACCAAGAACTGAGGCAAATTGCTGTCACTGTTCTTCTACTTAGTGGTTTTATTTAGAATTTCAGTTTGTACTCAGTTCCTTGCAGTGTCAACACTGGAGACAGGCAGTTTGTCAAGACAGCTGTTTTGCTTACCTTGCTATCTTAGATCCCTCTTAGGATCCTCTTTACTTTGTGCTGTGTTATGATGTTAAAACTCAATCTGTAGTTAACTGATTGCTTCATTCAGCAGTGGATTCCCACAGTGTAGTTAACTCTTGTTGCAGTTGTAGTTGTCAGAATGCCTGACTTTGGTATGTACTGATGACTTCGGAAGATCTGGCTCCTGAACAGATAGTAGGCAGTGCTGTTGGGAAGGTTTTACCATGTCTGGTGTATTTTCCACAACCCACAGTATCCTTTATAGTTTCTTTAGAGTTTTGGGGTTTTTTGTTTGTTTTTTTTTAATGTAGATTAACTGCAATCTGCAGTTCTGCCAGTTAGCAAGTGGGCTTGTAAACAAAAGGGAAATAGGTTAATGTCTGTAAACTTGGGAAATGTAAGAACAGCATTAGTCAGCTAGTGGGGGTTAAATTTTTGCCTCACTTATGTCCTGTAGGAGCCATGAGGAGGAGATGCCTCAATCTTTCTTTAGCTCTAGTTTGTGTACAGGATCATTGATCTCCTTTACTAGATATAGGAGATCCTGTAGGGTTAATGCTCTTCTCTGGTTTTCTCTGTTAATCTGTAGTCCTAATTAGTTTGAGTTGGTCCTTTGCCTGTGATTTCTCCAAGTGTCCTGCAGTGGTACCTTATCCATACTGGCTGGACTGGGAAAAGTGCTACAGTTACCACTAAATCCCTGCTAAGTCTTTCTGTATTGCATTTCGTTTTGTTTTTCCACATGTTTGAACATCTGATGTATCACTTTTGACTAAAGGTATTAATGCCCTTGTACTATGATGATATTGTTAATGGCATCAAAAAAATCTGCTGTAAATGCAAGACTTGTTGATAAACTTCTCCTTTTGTAATGACAGAGGGTGTTGCCTTGCTTAAAAGGGTGTGTTCCACTAAAGGAACACCTAAAATTCTTGGATTGGTATTACAGAAGGCAAACTTAGTGTTTTCTATACCTCAGAATCAGGGTGACTAAAAAAAAAAAGGCTTTTAAAACTCATTGCTGAATTAGTGTGTTTTCCCAAGTAAGATGTTTGCAATAGATGCAATTTTGCTTTGATGAACAACTTGGACAGCAGTTGGTGACTTGGTGTTCATGGTTTGAATATGAAATGTTGTGTGTGTCCTCGACAGAATATTTACAGGTTCCTAAGTCAATATGTGGAAGGATATGACACCCCAGGACTATACTGTTCTGTGAGCTTTCAGCTGTCCTAAAGATTCCTAGTGTCATCCTATAGTGATAATTGTGAAGAATATATTCAGGATTAAAATGACAAGGCTTCCATACCCTAATTCTTCTGGGTAAGAGGCTGAGGTTTTCAGTTCCTTAACCCAGTATTTGTTGTAAAGGTTTTGTTTTCCTTTTTTTCTTAGCTGCAGATGGCTACACTGCTCCAGCTGAAAGGCTCTCAAGCAGATTTTGATCAGCTGGAACGCTTGCAGTCGATGTTAGAACAGAAAAATGGTGAGATACAAGATCTGCTTCTGAAAGTGAGGCAGCTAGAGAAATTTAAGGTATGTGTACTGTAGTTAAGTGAAGAAGTCATAATTGGAAGCTAAAGCATGAGAATAAGAATTATGAGACCTATCTGATATCCATGCTTATGTTTGGAAAGACTCTGAACAACTTCATTTGAACAAAGTTCTATTTCCCAGCTGGTGAACATACACTTCTGAAGCTCAGAGAAGCAGGAAATTCTACGCTACCTAGTCCCTGGTTTAGAAAACAATTTTTTCTGGGTTCCTGTGTGTAGCAACTTTGTATTTTACATAGTTACTTGTGTTTAAATTCAGCTATGTGGCAAAGGTCAGTTATCTGACATCTGATTTTTCTCTTGAAAGACTCAACCATTTCACCCTTCAACTGTGCGTTCTTTGGCTTTACCACTTTTTAGTTTCTCAGTTATGCTTGATTTCTGAAATGTTTATTTTTTCATGTTTCAACTTTGCAGTTGAAGTACACCCTTTTCCAGAAATAGACTTGCTTCATCATCCTCTAAAGCTATTTTTTCAGTCCTAGTATGAGAGTTGGTATCACCTTGTTGTATTTTTCTTCTTCCAAAGTATGTTACTGAGGTTGCTGTTTATACGGAGTTAAAACCTGTAGCTTTCTTGTGTGTATATATGTATGGATTAGTTTGGCTGTTTCTTATCACAGCTGTGACATGTAAACTTAGCATATTAGCTTATGAATTCTCTGTTCTGCATTTAACCAGGTTGGCATAAAGCTAGGCTTAACCCATTTCAGTAAGAAATTAGACTGCTTGATTGCTTTACCACTTCTGTATAAGCTTGAGTATTTTTTTTGTCTTGGTGCCATAGGTAAGTAGTGTCAAGAACTTAAATAATTGATTAAATAACCATCTAAAGTACTGGTAGTATTAAATCTTGAGTAGTGGTTGTTCAAAAAAAAAAAAACAACCCACAAAACAACCCCCCCAGAATGTTACATGTTACTGGTGTATTTTGTGGGGAGTTTATTGTGTTAATGGCATCTTTACTATGAACCAACTTTCTTGTTTAAGAGATGTAATTGACTTTGAGGGTTTGGCCATTGTGTTCCTTTGGGGTGCAGCTGCTGAAGCTTAGAAATGAAGACTGAAACGAAATCCCTGCAGGTTAACTAAATGGCCTTTATTTTCTAGTTGAAAGGAAGATAACTGGTCTTAGGTGCTACTTGAAAACTTCTGGGGTTGGCCTTACTTGCTCTTTGTATTTCTCTTTGGGTGAATGACAGGGAACTGTCAGTTTCAGAGCTATCTGACATTTGTAACCAGTGAGGAAGTACTTGGAGCAACTGAGCTCTCTTGTATGTTGAAATGCTCTATGATAAGGCTTCTCCATAGAAATACATGGAAACTGTCACCTGAGGACCTGAGTTAAAGTGCTTCTGAAAAGTCCCTATTTGACAACCTGATATTTTTTTCTTTATTAGACTTTGTATGAGAATATGGAAGAATCCAAAGCTAGTTGTAGTGCAAAAGGAGGGGAGTCTGAAGATGGTTACTATGTGGATTTACTGCAAATGAAACTTGACAACTCAAAGTAAGTACTTAATGGTCCAAGGCCTAGATATTGCTTGTAGTCTGGTTATATTCTAGCCACTTGGTCTTGTTCTCCCTTTTTTATTACTATTTGTAATCCACTGATTGTATGTGTAAATATACTCATTATCTTATTCTCTAATGCTGTGGAGCCATCCTATCTTTGATGTGGGACTGTGAGTTGGTTTGGTTTTAGTTGTTGTTGCAAAAGGTAGCAGCAGAACTATTAATTCTTGTTGCCTTCTGGATTTCTTGTTAATGCTCCAAGGTACAGGATAATTGAGAATTAAATAAAATAATCTGTAAGGGAGCTGTATTTAGCTTTTCAAGACTACAGGGTCTTTTTCTCTTCTGAAAAGAGCTAGCTAATAGCACTTAAAATGTTTATTGGACTTTTTAGTTGTGTTTGTTGGCTGATGAGTTCCATATCTGTCAATTAGGAACTCTGTAGTCTTCAGGACTGTTTTTGACCCCTCAGATTGAAATATTGCACAGGCAGAAGGAGGCAGTGGTCTGCTGTGGGAATGCCTGATAAGTCTGTTGCCTCACTGTGGTGCTGTTACGAGAAACTGGCATGATCCAAGTATTTTGGAATTGCCAAGGAATGCAGATTCAGTGCTTATGATGTGCAAGTTAATGGCCTCTGAAACAGAGGCAAGGACATGCACTGAGTATTAACATAACTGGTTTTGTGTTGGGTATTTAAAGTAACACCTCTGTGTAAAGTTTGTATTGTCAGTTACAGGAGTAATTATAGTAATTTATACTAGAAAACCCCCAGTGAAAGAGTGAATTTCTAGGTTATGGAAGGTTTCCTAAGCCGGCATACAGCTTTGTTTTTAACATGAGTTTTATCCCTGGTAACTAAACTCGCTGTTCTGTGTGAAGTTCAAGTGAAAACTTTCATTGTATTGAAAGAGGTCTCTTGCATTTCTTACTAGAGTATAATCCCAAATTTTATGTGCAAAATGCTTAGCTGACTTTGTACTGCTTTACTATGGTCCTGTATAACTCTATCATTTTCTTCCCACCCCAGCAAGGAAACAGAAACCTTGAAAAATGAACTGTCTTTGCAGAGGATGAAGGCCCTGCATGAGAGCCAAAGGGTTCTAGAAGTTGAAAGGAAACTCTTTGCAAATGAGAGGCATCTGCAAACTTGCCAAAGTGAAAATATGAACTTGCGAGTTAGGCTGGATGAGCTAAAAATGAAGTATGAACCTGAAGGTAAATACTGTTCTTTTGTATGGGAAAAATTAAATCTGGTCTTGTCAACCTTTGCAAGGTGAATGACATCAAACAGGAAACACTGGATTAGTTAAGACATGAACTAATATTTAAATGGCTGCCTCTGTGATAATAACCTGGTCCAAAACCCGCTGAACTGAAATAATAGTCTTATCTTTCTCAAGGACCTTATATCAGTATGTATACAAACACTGATATTGGGAGACGAAAGTGTACATGTTACAGTGTTCAGCAGTTTTATAGATAACCACAGTCAAGTAGGTGGGAACAGATTCTCAAGAGATGCTTTTCATCTTAATAGTAGTATCTGTTGATGAGAAGTACTGGGTTTCTGAATGCAGGCAGCTTGAAAGGAGCTTTGTACAGAGCATTTAGAAGAAAAACTGCTTAGTAGCTTAAGCTAATATGGATTAAGTTTTGACAGCAGAGGCTCGCTCAAAAACCAGCTGATGACCAGCTATGTGCAGAAACAAGGGAGTCGCAGCCGGTGGAGGAGAATGAATGTGGATCCAGAGGGGTGATCTGCATTTGATGCTTGTCCATGCCCAAAGGATTTAATTTTGAAAACCTAGTTGTGGAAGCTTACCTCAGCAGCCTCCAAAATAGAAATGATGTAATAGAGCATTCCCAAGTAGTGCAGACCATGTAATTTGAAAGCCTTGGTAAAATCGTGGAGTGAATGGGGAGAAAGAGTTTTGTCTCTTTTTCAACCTAATGTCTACTGGGCTGCTTACTTACTGTAACAGGTTAGATCAAGGACAGTCTTTAAGGGATATGAATTATCTATTAAGAATTATTCCAAGGTCTTTAGTTATGTGAAATGTTTTTTATTAGCTTTATTCTGAACATGTTGGTGGGCAAGTTAACTCCAGCTTCACTTGTGTACAAAATATATATTTCTTTTCTCTTAGAATTATTTAAAGGTGCTAAAATTAAAAAGAGGAGGGAGAAGACTCCAGTGGACAATACTTGTGAATACTTGGACAGCAAAAATACTTCAGTAAAAGAAGCTGCTCTTACTCAGTTGCCAAGTAAGGAAGAAATCAAGATGACTTCCGTGAACTTGGAGCAAAGTGGTGCTTCTCAAAAGAAACATGATTCTGAAGCAGCGCCGGTGAATATGGCTGTTCAAGTAATACAGAAATTAGTTGAACCTGAAAGAGAAAAAAAGAGAGTTAAAATTGAAGATAAGAATCATGAAGCCTTTACTTCATGTAGCAGAAGTGGAAGCAATTCTTTGACTTCAGCTGCCCCCAGGTCAGTGTCAGCTTCTGTCTATGGTCAAGGCAATCAGCACAGACCTGCATCTCTTTTCTTTCGCTGCATGAACTGTGCTATCCACTTCTTTATCTATTTCCTCAGTGTTGCATGCAGTGTAATTCCTCAGCTCCGGCTCCCTGCGTTGAACCTCTCAATACCTTTAAGAAAGACTAAGATGATGACTAGTAAAAGAGACTCTTGAAACTGTAACAATCTTTGAAATAACTTTGGTGCTGCTTGAGAATGCTGAAGGTGTGCATGTAGCATGACAGCGTGCCCCATTTCCTCTGATGTCAGAAATAGCTCTTCTGTTTTCTTGATCCCCCTCAGAACTATTGCATATCATGTAATAAAGGCAGTAGGTATCATGCTTCAGTTTCAGACTGAATTTCAGCCCTCATCGACTTCAAGATTTAGCTGAAACCCAGAAATTAGTTAAGTAATTATTAACCTGAATTAGATGAATAGAGTTTGCATTGTATGAGAAAACAGACAATCTACGATGCTTTTTATCAAATGACTTCCATAATCTGGATGCATGATAACTAGAAACACAATGGTAAATTAAGATGAAGTTTTTTCCCTGAACAGAACTTCAGTTTCTTCATAGATGAAGTAACTTCAAACAATAATTAGCTCAAACATTTTTACCTTGGTAAAAGGAATGCTGATTTCTTTTCTGTTTCTCAGCTGATGCTTTTGTATTCTGTTCATATTCATAATCTTTGTAAACATGTGTTTTGAGTGTTTGGGGTGTGTGGGTATCTGGGATAATTTAGATACTTGGAGCTTAGAACCTGGTTATGTCTGCTAATAGAAATAGTTTATTGACTCTAAAATGACAGCAGCTTAAGAGATGGAAAAGGGTATAACATATAGGAATTTGTGTGGTATACCCTAATCAGTGGCATTCATTTGTAACTGGATTGATACTTTATCAAATCAGTTATTGAAGGTTGCATTGGATGCCATAAGTAGTTTTAAAGTAACCAAACAGTACCATGTTCTGAAACAATCTGGAAAGAATATGTCTGAATTGCCACTTTAAGTGATTGTATCAAAGTATGTGGGGTCTTACCACCAGGAAAGATCACAGAGGTCAAATGTGGGAGGTGCAGGTTGAGAGACAATGCTGTATAGTTTAGTGATGGTCTTGTGTTTTGGTGGTGTTCTGTACACATCAAGGAACAGATAGCATGTAACCAGGGTGTGAAGAGTTAAACTAATTTCCTCCTGTTTCTTTTGGAAAAGAAGATTGAGTGTTTGCCAACAGGAAGTTGTTGGAAACAGTTTATGTGAAGGGAAAACCTACCAGAGAAAGTGGGTGAGGAAAGTATTTTGTGGAGTTGATGTTTGAAAGCAGAGTGAGTGGGGAAAAACATACTAGAAGGTGGTGAAGTCAGTTCATAAGTTCTAATCTTGGACCCATTGCTGTTGACTCAAATAAGAAACAAATCATAAATCAATGGATTTAAAAAGTAAAATCACCAACAAAACAGGAAAATAAAATCCACGTAACTCCATATAAGCTTTTAAGTTGTTTTCAGTGGTGGTATGAACCTGTGAAAAGCAAATCCAGGCAGAAGGTTCCATTCATATTATATGTTAATGAATTACTAACTCCACAGTTAGTGATGATGATAAGATTGAGAATTTACTTAATCCTCAACCATTATCATTTATTATGAAATAGGAAATCCTTATAAAATCTGAGTGTTTAAGAGGCTGGCTTTCTAAACTCTGAATCCCTGGAGTGTTCTGTGGTGGATGTGGCCAAATGCTAGATAGGAATCCTAGCTAAATGCTAAGACACAAAAAATATGGACAACTCGAGCAGAAATGGAGAAAATGGAACCTGAAAATGGAGATTTTGGGGAGGAAATAAATGTTAGGCAGTTGTCAGTGTTTTACTTTGTGATGCTCCAGCTGAGAAGGCTGTTGTGGTCGTTAGGGATATTTTTGCAAGTGGAGTAGTTCTTGTGCAGCCATTAGCCTAGCTCTGTCATCACTGACCTATGAAATGTGGCAGTGAAAAGTCATGATAACTGTGAAAGGATTGCAGCCTTCATTTCTAGGAAGGGCTTTTTTGAAAAGCTTTGTCATTTTTGCAGAGGCGATGATGAAGAAGTGTTCAGAAGTCATCTGTATGTACTGGTATGGGTGGCAGATTTCCGTATTTGAAGCTGCTTCTTTGCTGTTATGATTGAGTAAGATAAAGCTGGGTAATGGGGAGCTAAGAGTATTTGTCTGTATCTGTAGCACATATGTGTGTACTTAAAGTGAGTAAAAACTGGAAAACTGTATTTAGGTGGTGGTGCTGATTAGGTTATGGCATGTGGGTTTGAGAACATAGTACGTGAAGGTGAAGATTGAAATGTTAAGTCATTAATTGTTAATTGCTACTGTAGTTCAGGCAATGCGAAGGTTATAGGGAGTGATGGTTTGTGTTAGGCCAGCTGGTCAGCAAAAAGACACAATTCTGCACTAAAATTCTTTTCTTCATGTTTGACACTGAAATGCAAATACAAGACCTTGCTGGCCAGCTTAGTTTGCGTTTAGATTTGAGCTTGTTTGCTTTAGTTTGATCTCAAGAAGGGTTTGTGTGCCTAAGAGCTTATTTGCTCTTTTAAATTTAGTTGGATTATATATACCAAATCCACCTCATTTAAACATGGTCCAAATGCTTGTGGCCATTTGGCTCAGCAGGAGATGTGGATAACTGTTCTCTCTGGAGCTTTAGTCATGGTGTTCATCCTCACGAAGTAAAGCTCCCATCTGATGAAACTGCTTGATATTCCTCGTATGGGTAGAAGGAACGCTCATTACATCTAGTTTATTTAGTCTATAAGGTCAAAGCTTGATAGAATCATGTCATAGTTTCACAAATGGTTCTTTATCGAGTGAGAGTGTTTAACTGCTATCTCTCCTTTCTGATCCATCCCTTGCCCTGTGGTAACACTTGATGAAACATGCCAGTGCTGTTAAGGGGTGTCAGTGCTGTGAGCTGGCCTTGGTATGAGGACTGTGGTAGGTTAATGTCTTGTTGCTAGCTGCCCACCCAGCTGCTCTCATTCCCTCTCTTCAACAGGATGAGAGAGAAGAGAAGGTGGAAAAAGCTTGTGGGTTGAGGTCAAGACAGGGATCAATTAGTTATGGGCAAAGCAGACTTGGGGAATTCATCGCCAGTTCCAAGTAGTGGGACAGTGAAAAAGAATGGCAACTATCTCACCCCTGATCCCCAGCCCTTCTTTCCAGGTTCAACTTTACTCCTTCACTTCCAGTTTCTACCTTCTCCTTACCACATGGCACAAGGGGAATGGGGGTTGCAGTGAGTTCATAACATTGGGTCACTACTGCTTCATTGTTATCATAGAGGTTGGTAGAAAAGAATTAATCTGAAGGTGATGATCAGCTCTTTACTTGAGAATCTGTTATCTCTGTAAGCTCACTCATTTGTCCCTTTTCTTGTGATATATACCAGCCTGTGGACATGATCTGTCACACAAGACTAAGAATGAAAGAGGAAAAAATTTGCTTGTATCGTCCATTGTCACATTAAAGCTCAATGATTTGAATATTCAGGCATTTTTGAATACTCACTGTCACAACCTAAGGTTTTCGTAATGAAGTAGATTATGGTGATTGCTTACTGACTTAGAAAAAAGCTGTCACTAACATAAAAGTGTAGTTTGTAATATGAGATGGCTCATTTCATTTTCATAAGCCAATGTCAGTCCGCTGATAAAATCACTTCAGATATTTACTAAGGTGGCTGTAGTCTGAGGAAGTTAACTCACTGTTTGCTGCCATGTGTAACCATCCTGGTGGGCATTCAGAGCATACAAAGGTGATTCTTTTCTCTCTTTAAATAAGAGATTCTAACAGCTGTTTAATGCTATGAGACAATCTTGTGTTTCTGCTGTGAATTTGATTTCCACAGTTCTTACACTATACACTAACAGAATTACCTAATAACATAGAAAGGGAGTATTTTGTATAAACCCAATTGTGCTGCTTTAGAATATAATTTAGGTCTGGATTTTTACAGGAAATTCCTCCTGGAAATTATAGCTGCTGGGGTACTGTTTCTGGTGGCCTTGGACAGAGATGTTTTAAGATAGCATAGTGGAGGGACAAATGAAGAGTATCTACCACAGGAACAAGCTCTCCACCCCTAGTTAGAGCTGCTAGGGAAGCATAGGCTGAACTCCAGACTAAACACTACCCAGATTCAGATTACCAAGAATGGACTTTGCGCTTTTTTCCTTGTTTTACTCTTAAGCACTGCTTGCTCTGTCTTAACATATGTATGGTCTTGTATGCCAGTTGTCTTGTTGACTTTGCTTGACACTCTTATCTTAGCCATGTTTTTCAATAACAAAATATGTATTTAGAATGGTTGCTTTGCCTATAGGTTAACAGCTGAATCCAGCTTTGAAACTACGGAAAAAGAAGAGAAAGAAAATAAAATCAAAACAGAGAAGAAAATGCAAAAGAAAAAGTACACAACATTGTATGTATCTTCTAAGGCAACTTCTGAAACACAGTGTGCTCAGCAATAACAGTTCTGGAAGGCACCTCAAGAATTTGGAGTCCTGCTTCAGCAGGAAATACTGAATAAACTGATGTCACACATGAATGTACAGATTTGAAACTTCACTATTGATCTGCCCTGCTCTGTGAAGAGTATGGAGGCATTAATAAGAGATTGCACTTTTGATACCTTAGGGCATCCCAGAGGGCAGATCCCTGGCACCTGAAGTGGTACCTTGTCTTGAATCTTGGCTAAATTTCTAAACATTGTAGTAGTTATTTCTTATTTGAAGCAGTGTTATTCTGAAAGATAAGCTCTTGCTACAGGTCTCCTCACTTAAGACGGGTCAGCTCTGAGCAAGAGACTAGACAGCTTTGATACAGAAGTCAGCTAAGCCAAATGCTCCCAAAATTCTTCCCTCCTGGATTCAGAATTCGTAATGGTTTGTTTTTCCCCCTTATATGTAATTGTTCGACTTTCAGACTGACCTGATTGCAAAGGTGCATGTTAATCTCTATGTATTTTTGTGGGACAGTATTCTTTTGAAACTGTAAGTTCTTTTATCTGTACCAGTATTTAAAATAAACCTTTCTCTTTCTTTCTAAAATATAGTCTCTATTGCGTTTGTGAGTTGCCCACCATCAGAATACTTCTAGATAATGAATAAATATATCTTGTAGATACCGTGTCTGGAGTTATCTTTAGAAACATGATGGTGTTTGTTTGTGGTGGGGGGAAGTCAATGTGTTGTGGTTTCTTGCATGAAATAATGTAGGAAGCTTTTGGAGAAATTGCTTACTAGATGTGCGTGATGAAGCTGTGAATGTACTTGTCTGACACAAGTGTTGGGATGTGCTCATTTACGTTGCCTGCTCAGAAATGATGTTGGAGTCTGTTAACTGTGCACAATCAAGTGCTTTTGCTGTCGATTGCTCATCTCCATATGTACTAAACTGTACCATTTGAAGTGACACAATAGTAACTGAAGATGTGGCTTGTCACTTTGCAGTGCAGTTTGAACTTGTTACCAGCACATTTCTACGTAGTTGAATTTAGGCACAGTCTGGTGACTGTTACTGCTGTTGTTGAACAAGATAATCAGAAATCCCTGCATCACAGAATCTAATTGTGGCATGTCATCGATCTAAGAAGTTACTGTTACTAATTAAGTCTGCATAAACTGAGAATATTGTATTTGTTAACTTTTACTAGGATGTTCCATGACATTACAGGAACAAAATGTTTATCTATGGAATTGTTCTTACTACTCTCGACTCTGACTGCACATATGAACATTAATATTACAGTGAAGAAAGTATTTTTCGTGCTACAAAATATAAGAAAGCTTTTTTCATGCATCTGGTGACAGCTTTGTTTGCTGTTGCTGTACTGAGATGCAGACAGCATAAAAATGAAGTACAGAATTGCTCTAATAAGAGAAAAATCTGCAGTAATTTGGCATTAGGTGTATGTACTTCAAACAGAGCCCTGAGCTGTAGATGTCTACTGAGACAGCTAATGATGTGTTTAGCTACTTCGCATATGACACTTCTGTTTCATGGCATTTATGACGTCTTCCAATTAAAATATATCAGTATTAGGCTGTTATTTCAAAAAATGAATAGGTCTGATCAGTGTTACCTAATTACACTGAAACCAGCCCTGCTGTGGCTTACTTCGTGGAGGTAACACCTTATCTAATGCTTGCATGCTTATCTTTTGCAGATTCACAACTAGTAGGTGGGGAAAGATGTTTGGAATTCAGGGTGTTGTGGTGCCATAACATGCTTCAGGTATTGTCCTTGAAGTGCATGAGAATATCTGGTGTATTTTATTTTGTTTAGTTGCCTCAGTTGCTTTCCTGCAACTATGCCCACAGGTCTTGTCATGTAGTAGAATTCAGAGCCAGTTAAATGCAGCTGAGGTGTTCTGGTTAAGGTCTTCTGTGTTATGGAAATCAGTGTAGCTAAAAATTGAGAGAGCCAGCACTGGCCAAGATGTTGTTTTCTGAAATTGATAGCAATATTAAGCAAAAATTCTCTCTTCTTTGCTTTCCATGAGGTAAGTTCTGCCCATGAATTCATAAAGATTTTTGGCTTTTGGGGAAGCAAAGAATTATCTACTCTACTGAAAAAGACTTTCTGCCTGGAAAGAAGACTTCAGGAAAAGGTGACAAGGTAAGTGAGAGCAATAAATGATTGTCTGTTCACTGTGTTCTGTGGAATAGTGATGTGGAATGGTAGTTGCACAAACCAATAAGTACTTGGAATAAAACCCTCCACTGAGAAGGGAGTAACTGTTACCCTGAATTCTTTAGAGCCGTGTTTGGGGTTGCCCTCTACTGCAGGGTTACCATGCATGCTTTACTCTTTGGATGCATTTTCCTCTTCAAGCTGAATAAAGATTCTGTTGCTCAACTCATTTGTTAAATCTTTCACCAGGGCTTTGTCATACACAGGAGGTTGTCTGAGCTGACTTATGGGAAAGTAGTGGTAGGTCTGAGTACCTGTGACATGCGAAAGCATCAGCATGGTAGTAGGAGTTAGTAGCCAATGAGCTGTAAAAGCAGCAAGTTCCTGTGTGATGTACTCTAGGTTACCGTGCTCTTGCAGGGGTGTTGGACTAGATGATCTTTTGAGGTCCCTTTCAACCCTTGGGATTCTGTGAAAGTATTCCACATGTCAGCTGTTACTTTCTCCTGAGAGCTGAATGTGGGAAAGGGGGTGTCAGGTGGGAAGCAGCAGTGCTTCGAGCTCTGAGGTGTGCATGGTGGTATTCAGGTGCCTCTGTACACTGCAGAAACTGACTGCAGGTGGGAGAGATGGAGGGTATCATACAAGTATTATACATTGGATCCCAGTTTTGCATGACAGGAAAACATAATAAGAGCAGTATAGAACAAGAAAATAAATGCAAGTCATGACCTTTAGGCCAAATCATATGTGGGAAGGGGTGATTTGCTGCAGCAGGGGGTCAGAGGAGTGAGGGAGATAGTTATTACTGGTTAGGAAGTTATACTCAAAGTACATAGTAAACTAAAAGATGAAATGTTTATCTATCAAACAGATTTTGAAGCTGAATTATGAAGTGGGTGTTCCATGGAAAACAAAGATTGCAAACTTGATGAAGCTGATAGTCTGTAGATGGAGATAATCTGAGTTGCTCAGAATCATGCTCACTTTTATAAACATGGATTTTATGGAGGTTTTCCTCCAGAAATATGCATTAGAGTTCCATGTGCAACAAGGCAGCCTGTGCTTGTCATGATTGCTGTTTAAAACTAAGAGCTGCAATGTCATGTGCTATCAAAAATACCATAGTGGACGTAGCACTGTCGCTGTTAAGAGGCTCTGATGAACAAGGGTTACTGAATTGCAGTGTACCATCCAGGGGACAGGATTGTCATGAATTTCTTTACAAACAGTAAATATTGTAAAGCATTTTCTGTTTAATTCCCAACTACAAGTAAAGAACGTGAATGATGGTGTCATACTTGTCTTCAATTCAGTAGTCCAGATTAAACAGAAACTTGGCCTGATCCTTGCACATCCAAAATACTCTCACAGCAGCTTGTGTGAAAGTAAAGGCTGAAAAAATATACAATAAATTGCTGTTTAAAGTTTTGTCTTGACAGTAAGTCTTTAAGCAAGTTCTGCTTTAAGAGAGTAGAGACGTTCTGCTACTCTCCTCCGAAGGTAAAATGACAAATAAAAAGGAACAGGTGTAGTTTGAAATGTAGCTTTGTCTTCAGAATAGAAGTTTATTATGAAAAACAGCTTCTCATTTCTGGACAGGTTGGAAGAAAGTAGCTTCAAAGATGGAGTGTCCTGTGGAGTCAAAAGTTTAACATCTAGTTCGGGCACAATGCAAGAAATAAGGTCCCTGTGGTGTTTCAGAGCTGAACTTACCAATGTGTAGAGACTGTTGGTGTAACTGGACTTTGTATGAAGCAGCCTTACAGCTTCGAGCTGAAGATCAGTGGTGGTGCAGGCACAGGCTGGGGTTTTTCATTCCCTTTTGCTTGCTTATGTGTTACTGCCAGTATTGTGCAACAGCAACACCCAGTTTGGGATTCCCCTCCCCCATAACACTTGGGTACGAGATCTTGTGTTAAGAAAAGAGGAAGGAAGCTCAGCTCAGAGCAGCAAATCTCGCAGCTGCCTCAGCCTGCTGCTAGTCCTGAGTGACAGCAGCTGGAAAGGTATCTTACTTCCAGTGCCTTTGTTCCTTATTTTGAAGCCTGTGTCCTATAAACCTTGGTGGTGAGCATCCTTCAGAGCCTCACGGATTCATGTACGATGGCAAGATGGAGCAAGACAGACAAGAAGAGTGGCGTGGGTATGTAACTGGGTGAACTGCCATTTGAGTTTTGTCTTCAGAACAGGATGTGGGCAGGTGTTTGTTGTCGTGTGAGGGCTGAACGCTATTTTACCGTGGTGCCTTCATTAAGATGATCCATTTTGTACAAAGTTGGAATCTGTCAGACATAATGATGAGCAGTACATGAGTGCCTGCGGTTTTGCTGTCATAGGAATGCAGCTTTCCCCACCTTGATATTGTAGAGCAGATTGGGTCTTGTGTATAACACAGCAGCTAGAAGGAAGGGGGAGCAAATATAAGGGGAGGGTAGTTCTGCAGTTGCTTCTGAGACTGTCACTTAATGTTAGAGAGAAACCTATAATGAGTTGGCAAGTCATACTTTTTGGAAGGAAAGTCATCTTCCAGCATCAGTTTATCTTAAAATGAATGATGTTCGCTTGCAGAAAGGACTGAATTGGGGTTTTCCTAAAGAGAGACCTTTAAATAAAGACTCAGCTGAAGTACTTGAAGTTAACTGCAGGTTCTCAGTACAGAAGACAGTCTTGTACTGCTTGCGTTTTAACTACTAGTGTAGTTATAAGTGTGGAATCCCCAAATTCTTCTAGAAGACACTTGTTATTTAAGGAGGCCATGTTATGATACACATTAAAAGCAGAAGACCCAACTAGCTTCATGAAATAAAATGAACCATCAAGGAATTGGTAAGAGGAAAAGAATGCCTTCCTGTTCAGCTTCAATGTGCAGCAGTGGCAGAACTGCAAAATGGAAGTAGCCTGTGCTGATGGCAGTTTGCATTGCAAAATAAAGGGTGCCCATATTTTTTCTTTCAGTTTTGTCAATAGCAGAAACTGTTAAATTTTTCCCGTGTTTTCCACAAAGCTGCTGATTTGGGAGACTGTGACTTTTGGGTTTTTTTGTCTGTGCTATCTCTACCCTATTTACGTGATGGATATTAACTTGTGTACGGATGGAAGTTCTAGGTACACATTGGTTATTTCTGGGAATAATATAAGCTTTGCTTATAGCAGCCTCTTACAAGGAGCATTTTGGGTCTGGGTGAGTTTCATGCCATTACAAAGAAAGCTTACTGCTGTTGTGCTATCACTGCTAACATTATGGAGGCCAAATAACCTGAGTTGATGTTCAGTGTACTATGGGCTAGGGACTTTATTACACCTCTGCCTTCAGTGGACTAATGTACCAGGTTTGAGGAGGCCCTGGCTGTGATCTGTCACTTGCTCAGCAGGCAGCTGCCATGCTTGGCTTGCAGTGAAGTTCTGACTGTTTGGAGCTTCGCAGCCAATGTGGTCATGGAGTGGACAAAAAGGCAGAGTGATGCAGAAGACTCCATTGTATTTGCAAGGTGCAGCAAACCAGACACATGATAAAAACAAGCTTGTGAAACAGGTTACTTCAACTGATGCCAGTCCTGTGAAGTTCATTTTCATGATACTACAGTGTGTTTGGATTGAACCATTTGACTTAAAATAATCAGATATGCAGTTTTGTGTAGCAGTAGTTGTTGCCACCTGTGGTCAGAGCATATTTCAAACTAGTACACCTGAATAGTACACTGAATCACTTAGCTTGAGCACTTAATGGATAAATGAGATCAGATAATAGACTGTAACATTTAATTGTAGTAGTTTGGTACTGTTAAGCTTAAGGTACCATACAGGTACCATACAGACAACACAAATGCAAGAGTTTTTAAAAACTCTGACCTAGGTTTTCTTGGACCAGTGCTCCTGCTCTTCAAATACGGTCGAGTCTAACAACTCTGGCACTCGTTTTAGAGTGTGGCTCATAGGGTGACATCAGTGCAACCCCTAGTCTGTACAGGTACTGCTTTCTGAAACATGGTCTGTACAAATATGGCTTCTCCTTCTCTCACCCGTCTCCCTTATCAGACAATTGTCACCTTCAGTCAGGTTCTGTAGGTTTAGAACAGAGATTGTAATCATAAGACCTCTGTTACAACTCCTGTTGTGCCAAAGACGTGTGGATTACTCATGTCAGTCACCTCACTGAACACTCTTCAGTCTGTTGCATCATGTGGATGAGGAGCCCTGAGACTTTGGATATTTCTAGGTGCCAACACAATGACCTGTAGCTTGTGTACTGGGTTTTAGAACTAACTGAAATACTAACGTGCTGTTACAGAAGCACTTAAGACATCAGAGATAGTTTTGTGTCAGGAAGAATGTAGATAAGGACAACATAAAACTCCATTGTTGTTGGGGGGAGAGAGATATTTATTTATTTGCAAGTTTAAACATTTCCTGCTGCAAATTAAAGAGTCAGCACTTGACTTACTGTTGAGATGAGCTCAAAGAAACAAATGCCACTGCTTGACTAAAAGAAATCTGCAGAGACGGCAATTAATGAGAAGGGATTAGGGAATGCACCAAATAGGAAATGCTGCAACTGGTTATATGTATATTAAGGAACTTTACTAGTGTTTCAAAGGAGACAACCAACGTATCAAAGCTTTGATGCTGTTGAGTTTAAACTGCCATAGAGACAACACAAATGCAGGTGTTGATTAATAAACTTGAAAAGAGCTTTGATAAATTTCCTCTAATTGGTAAAGGAAGTGATGTATCCAGCTTGTGATGCAGCTGATGGACTTCTGCTTTATAGCCTGGGAATCCTCAAAGATGATACTTTTTCCTTTGTAAACAAGTAAACCTGGTCAGCCATGAAGTCGCTTGAAGTCAGGAAGTCCAGAATAAAGTCTGCATAGACTTGCCTGTGCAGGGCTAGTAATGGGCCAATGAGATGAGGTCTGCTTCCCGTAGAGATAATTCTGGAAGTCTCATGGCTGTGAGGCTCAGGGTAAATACATTTAACTGGCACATATGAGATCTTAAGCATTTCAAAGCTGGAAAGTAACAGCAGTTCTTTAACACTGCCATATTTGCTTTGAGTATACATTCCCTCTACTGTAGTTACCATAGGTGTGACAGATGGTTACACTACAAATTGTTTTAGATGTTTCTTCTGTGTCTGTTGAACTGATTCCTGAAGGGTAGGCATGACAGTGCTTTCCAATGGCAGCTCCAAAATGGGGAATCACTTTTCTAGTGCAGGTCATGGGGGAGATGTGACACTGGTGGGGTTTCCTAATGCTCTGCTATGCTACAAGCATGGGTGTAAAAAGGAATCAGTGCAAGCTGTGTCACTGTGTGGTAACAGTACACTTGCTGTTCCTCTGCTCACCCTATGTGGGTCTGTTTCCTAGGTTAGGGAAGTTTTTTCCTGTTAAATGTTGTATTATAAAACCTGTCATACTTGTATCTGAAACAAAAAAGTCACAATTGCAGCTATGTCTGTGCCTTACAGACATTGTCCATTGGAAGCCTACAGTGTGGGGAGGAGTGGGTGAGTGCTTTCAGACTGTAGCAAAGCATATGCTCAGCCTGAGAGCCAGGAGCTGTGACTGGCTGGGCTGACTTCGTCTGCTGAAGACCTCTGAAGATGAGTTGGCATCTCTGAAATCAAACAACGTTGAGCTGTAAGGGAGGCAGAGCTTTGTTCAGGGTAGGTTGCCTACTCCATAAAATGCAACCCTTGAACCCCACAGACAGTTGGGAAACAAAGAGGAACTTAAGTAAGGTGAAAATAAAGCTGGGAAAGGAATCTTTTAATCCACTGTTTTCCATGAAAGGAACAAGCACAGTTAAATACTCTTCATGACGAACAGATTTCTAGGAAAAGAACCATGCTCCTGTTTTCTATAAGAAGGTAAAGGGTCAGGAGCAGTATTGTCATATACCTAGTTGGGTGTGTTAGAACTTCCTGGTTCTTATAATCTGTACTGGCTTTATTGAGTTTAAGAAGGAAAATAAGTAGCTCAAGTCAGCTGAAACCTCCATCTGGCCCCAAGATAAAGCACAAGAAGAAATCTGTATTCAACTACTACCTGAGCTAATAGCTTCTCATCTGGGAAATGACCCTTTGCTGAGTGATTTGCAATGAATGAATTCAGCCTTTACCCCACCTTGAGTTTTGATCCGTTCCTTTGACTTGTGACATAGTTATCAGAAGTGTGTCATTGTCATGTTCATTATAGTATTTGGCTCTTTAAGAGCTATAATACTGCAATGCAAATTTTATAGGTTTCTTTCCAGAAGTCAAGAAATCCTTTAAATCCTGTTAGGATTGCATGCTGTCTTCAGCTTGTCAGTGTTCTTGCTGAGTGATTTCACCTTGTTTTAAGGAGAAGAAAATGGTCACTGAACACAAAGAATTGATCTGTAAGGAAACACTACTCAGGAACAGGATTCTTGCTGAGGCTGTTCATTGGAGCTGTTTGAATATGCAAAACTCTTAATGAGTTATTACATAGAAATCATTCCATATACTCCTATTCTGGTAAAGTGAAATGAAGAGCTGGTTCAGCAAAGCTATACCTCAGCAATGTTGTTTCTAATTCTCTTGAAGTGGAAGGGTGAAAAGTAGCCAAGGAGACAGCTTGAAATGTGGCTTATTACTAAAGGTGAGTCTCAAAAATATAAAGAACAGAACAGGGCCTTCACATGAAGCAAAACAGGCAGAAAAGACAGGGAGGAAGATCAGGATAATAAATGGCTTCAATGTTACAAGTCTGTGGGATTTTCTTAACTCACCATTAGGTTACAGTCTAATCATGTAAATACCAAGCATGTGGGGTTTTAAAGTACATAAATACTGAGGAAATCTAGTTGGTTGAGGAAAGAATTCTGTTACCTGGATTCCTCTGAGGTTTCTTTTAATGAGTTTGGTGTGTGAATCTTACCAGTAAAGTACATATGATTTTTATTCCACTTTCCCCTTTTCCTTACTTCTCATTTTCTAAGTGGAAGGCATATAATTTAAATTACAAAATGTTAACTCTGCTTCTATCTCAGTTTGTGGTTGTTTGAATTTACTTCTCAATTCATAACAGGAATCTTCCTCAGAGCAGTATGAGACTTTCATTTACCTTATGTCTTCTGAAATGCCCTCTACAGATTTTTCCACTTTGGAAAACATGTACATACCTGTGGCTGAATTAAACAGGCTTCATAGCCACCCATGTAGTGATCAGTATTCGTGTGTCTGTATACAGTGGGAGTGATGTGCATCTCATGTCTAACAGCTCTGGCTTTAACAGATATGTTGGAATGAAGTGCAAACAAGAGTTTTCTTTAACGTTCATAGTCCTTTTTTGCTGCTGGGATGGACACAGGTAGCTGTGTTCACTTCTACTCTGGATGGCTGAATGTGAGAGTGGTAGCAGAATTAGACACGGAAGATCTTTAGAGTAACTGTCTTTACAAGAGGTCTTATTTGCCTGAACAATAACACTTCCATCTTCCTGAGGTGTAATTCAAATCCTGCTTTATTTTAGCATATTTCAGTTTGAGAATCCTTTCTGGTATTTCTTTAGGCTTTTGTTCTGAAGCAATATGGTTGGGGTGTGCTGGCTTCCAGCTCAGCTCCTGAGGGAGATAAGCCAGGCCCCTAGAATCAAAACAGGATTTGCACTAGGGTTTTGGTTTTCTGTGTGTATGTGTATGTGCGTGTGTATGTGTGCCTATGTGTCCTGCAGTAAAATTACCATTTAAGTTATGGGGACAAATTTGCTAACTCTATTCTCAGTGAACTGTGAAGTCCGTATTCAGGAGATTGTCTTAAGGCTGGTTTTCCTGGGCATTGTCTTTGCTGTTCTGGGAGAATGTGACAGCATCTGTGAACAGATACAGTATTGATGAGAACACCTTAGTTTAATGCTGGATGCTGGGTATATGCTGTCATATGCTGTCCAAATCTCTCTTGTTGATTTTACTGACATGGTGTCAGTTGTTCCCGAGGCCAGTAATTGCTATTGGGATTTAGAATAAATGCCGGGGTCTTCAAGCAGGGCACCTTCTGTGCCTTGAGGATACTGTCCCAGTTTGTGTTTATGGCTGAGATAGGAGATGCCAGGGAGTGGAGAACTCTGGTGGCTGATTCAGGGGAGATAGATGCAGTGTAAGAGAGTCACAGTTTGTAAAGGAAGTGATATCAGTTGCAGCTGACAGGAGGCATAACTGGATGGGATAGTCAAATTTTGACTCACAGTTCATAATTCAAAGCTAGCAGATGTGATAGTCACATTGTCCGGTGCTGTAGATAATACAATTGGATGTAAGCTGGTGGTATGAATATCAAGTTTTTTGCAGTGGTATATGGGAGACAGTTTCTTACAATGACATGTCTGGATAGGTCTATAGCTTAAAACTTTGTAAAGGAATCTGTGAAACTCATGCTACCAAACAATCCAAAATCTACAGCCAAATCTTTCTCAAGTTTCCTCTTACTCATTTAGAAAAGTCTGAGCTGATAGAGCTGCTTCCATTGTCTTTAAATGAAGGTTTTAAGAGCACAAACCCAATATGCAATGTGAATATATGGCTCAGTGCGTTGCATCAGTATTTTGAGGTCAATACAGCTGGAAGTAGAGCAGCATATCTTTTGAAATATAAAGTAGCTGCTAGTCAACAGTGAACTTCATCTGCATGGACCCTTCAGGAAAACAGTAAGAGCACTCACACCCCCCCCAACACTCTGGTGGAAGTATGAAATATGGGAGGCTTGTTTTCCATCTTCCAGTTCTTGAAACCTGTGTTGAGATGAACCAAAGGAAGCTGGTCAGAATACAGCCACACGTCCACCATACAAACCTATACTGAAATGGATCACTGAGGATCACTCTGGATCACTGAGGAGGCAGCCTCAAGATTCCCTTGAATCTGGACAGCAGTGCCTCACTTTTCAGTTAGTTTTTCTTTTTCTGTTCCTCCTCATTATGTTTAATGATTGAATCCCTGCTCTGCCCAGGCAGGAGGAGAAACTGGTGGGAAGGCCTCTATATGTCAATAAAAATAGCAACTTAGTTTTGGTTTAATAGGCCTCTTAATTAAATCTGGAACTCCTTCTAATTTATGTCCAAGAAATATAATAGATATGATGGCAAAAGAAATTAGAAACTCAATTTATGGAATTCAAACAAGTGAAGAGGGTGAATCTGATCAGCTCTACTCTCCTATCTGAGACATTTATGAAAGTCAATTGGATTTGAGATTTTAAGCATAATTTTAACTAAAACGTGTCATTATTATATACTTTTTGGCCTAACAGAAATGAATATCATGTTTTAGAAGCCAGTGGGGACAGACGAGCAAAAGGTGTGTAGGAATATACTGAAGGTATGACCTCTTGTTAATGTAAGTTTGAATGCTCTGTGTCTGTGGCTTGGGACACTGTCATGAGGAAAGGAAGCAAACTGCTGTATGTTTACCAGCCAGTGTGCTGTTCCTACCTGGATACTTTAGTGTCTTCAGGCTTACTCATTTGATTTAGTTTCCCCGTGTGATACTACCTTAAATAACCACTTCTACACTGTAATGCTCCTGTAAGTCTATAACTATGCCCGTGAAGAAGAAATACACAGAAACTAATGGTTAGCAGAGCAGCCCACATCCTGTAGCACTGGAGGGTAAGAGCTAGTAAAGAAGCTGCTGTTCTTGAAATCTCTCTGAAACTTGGCTGGTTCTTAACCACATACAGATAAGATTCTGATTAGAACACTTAAAATCCACTGCTCCTCTGATCTTTTCAGAGTGATTAAGTGCAGAAGATGGTGAAACTTTCTGCTTGTTTCCATATGAAACACAGTTTCATGTTAAGATGAAGCATCTAAACCCAGTAACTTCACTTTCTGGATGCATGTCTGTGCCCCTTCTCATCAGTGTAGCCATAATTCCTGTAAACTGTGCACTGGACTCTAATAACAGTTTTCCAGGACAATCAACAGGTGTATATCGAAGACCTGCATCTAAATACGTGCTCTTAAATCTTGCGCAGAGCGGTTATAAAGAACAGCTTGTTTTTATGTGTATGCAGATTTGTTTGTTTTCAGCATTGTCTTTTCAACACCTTTGCATTTTCATAAGGAAAAGATTAAGTGATTGTAACATGAAACTTCTTGATAGAATTCTGATTCCCTTTGTTTATTCTAGTGTATCAGCATCTTAGTAACCTTGTGTGATTTTCAGTTTAATTCCAGTTTATGGCTGTATTGAAAAACATTATTGTCATCCTTCAATTTTTCAGCTATATACAATTTCAAAGGCACAGGAATACCACAACTGACTTTACAGATTGGTGACGTGGTCCACATCTTGGAGTCCTGTGAAGGTAAGTCAGTTGTCTCCAGGTGATAGGTTTATCTGAATAACTTAACCTTTTTACTTCTTAGCAATTCCCCATGTTGCATAAGTAGTTGTCTAACGTTCTTATTTGCATTGGTGTGGTGTACTTTGAGGAAGAGCCTGTTCCTTTCTGGAGAGCCTACATCAGAAATGTTGCAGTACATGTGCTTTTTTGGGAAGCTGTTACCGAATGAAGAAATCATCAAGTAGTCTGTGAAGTTCATACAGCTGTAGTATACCTGATGAGAGCTACAATAGGTTTGATTGATGTTTTAATAGAGTTCATTTTTGTCTCTAAACTAAATATTTGTAGGAGATATTCAGTTTTTCCTACACTCATTTTTCATGCTATTTCAGTTTGTTTTACATGGACAAAATATGCCCAGACATACATGTGCAGTAACAACAAATGGGATTAAATAGATATTACATATTTGGATGTAAATTGGAGAATATGTGCAAATAATTCAGTTTGATAAGTAGGAGTTGAGGAGATAATGGGGAAAAAAATCCCAGTGCTGAGAAGAAAATCCAGAGCCTGTTTTTGAGGTCAGTGATTCTCCTGAGTCTTGCAACATGGCCTTTCTCACAGGACTGCTTGGGGTTTGGGATTCCTTTATGTTGCACAGCTGAAATACTTGTTAGAAATGGCGAGAGAGAAAAAGTGGTAGGAGAAAAGGTAATATCTGTTCATGAAACTATACCATAAAATGTATGCTTTTCATCATAAAATGCTTGCTTTGGATGAAATAGAAGAAACATTCAGCAGAGTTGAATACTGTTGCTATGTAGGTAATGTTTCATGACAGAGTGTGTGCACATTGGATGTGCCTTCTGCTATAATTTAGTAAGGGTGAATTCTATGTTCTTTTTAGATGTTTATTGTGACTGTACTGAGGCATAGATGGAACGAAGCCTGAACTAGTACTGCAGTACTGCACTCTTTTCTTTCAGAGCAGGGTCCTAGTTATGAATGGAGAAGAAGCCCCATAACAGCCCTTCATTTTCTTGAGGTTCTGTCTTGAACTTTACAGTAGGAGTAACTTTTGAGTTAGGTCCAAAAGCTGTAATTCCTCATGGCAGAAAGATGGCCTGTTCTTCCATTCAGGGAAGCTGGATCTGTAACTATCATGTACTGTGTTGGATTAATAGGACACTTAGAACATAATTGGAAGAGCTTGATGGGCTGTCCAGTATCATGAGTGATCTTGGTTAAGAGATATATATGCGTGTGTGCTTATTATATATTGCACTCCAAAACAGTTTATCCTACCCTTTTTTAATGCAAGTGTGCGGGTATTATAGTCTGTGTAAGATTGTCTGTGCTTACTATGCAAGGCTTGAAAATAGACCGTATAATAATACTTGCTAATGTGTAAGTCATGCTCAGTATGCTTCCTGATATTTGATTTGCTTTCATCCATGTAGTTCTGAACTAATTATTAATGTTTAACATCCTATGCTAGATAGTTCTTATATGAAACAAACCTCGTGATTTTCTAATATACTTTTTCATGCATGTGTTCTGTCATACTAAGTGCACTCTTCTTTTTAGGTTGGTACAAGGGCTATCTAGTAAGACATAAAGGATCAGAGGTAAGATCATGCTGTTCATTCCTATGAGACTGTTTTTTAAGGAATTAACCCATGAAGGTCTTTATTAGTACCTCTTGTCAGATAGTCCTCTTGTGATCTCTGAAGTCAGCTCCTTCCTGATGAATAGAATGATCAGCGTTTGTCTTGGACAGTGTGAGTAAATACTAGAAGGACTGGGAGAAGCAGATCAGTGAAGACAATATTACTGTGCCTTCAGGTTAACACACTGAGGAAGACATCATTTGCAATAACTTCTAAGTGAGTTTGCTCCTACATGTGTCTGGTTCTGCACTTTTTCCTAAGGATTCTTTAGGCTACATGCAATATGAAGAACTCCCGTGAGACTTCAATTCTTAAATACATGTAAAAAAGCTGTTTTCATAAAAAAGTCTGCATTCCTATTTCTAAATATGGAAAGCCACAAATGAATAATTTTTACCTTGTGTAGGATGACTCCTGACTTAAGTAGCAAGAAAATTACTTTTTAGTTTCAAATGCACTTTTCTAGAAGAAAAGCATTTCTTTTGAAGCTTGCTCTTAGTACCAGATTCTTTCAGGGGTGCAAATGCATTTCAAGTTTGAGACTCAGGCCTGCATTACAGTGAAAATATTTGGTGGAAGTTGCATCTCTAACCTGGAAAAAAGATGTACAAACCCTTCACAGTTCCTTAAAATGGGATCTCGGGGAGCAGAGGGACCATTGCTGGCAGAAAATATGCATCAGAAAAAGTCAGAATAGGCTTTCTTTTGCATTTCCTCTTATTCTGTATTCAGTGGCTTGTAGGGATTAACAATAACTTGCATTGATTTAGAGTAACTGATTTGTGTCTGTTTTCAAACTGCATGTGACAGTAGAATATTTTAATTTCCTTTTGCAAGTATTAGATGCTTGATTGACTGTTTCATTTCATTGCTCAATGACTGCACATCCTGAAAGACAGGAATGAATAACTGTGATCTCCAGACTTATGCCTGTTTCTCATGTTCTATGAGCTCCAATACAACTGCATAGAAATGGAAGCAAGCAAGGTGAACTAGCTCACCAGAAATGAGGGGGAAGACAGGCTAGTCATAGGGGGGGTTCACCATAAGTTCTTAATGCAATGCAGTATTTTAGTGGAAGCTACCTAACGGAGTTATCAGCTGCCTAATCTGCAATACTTAAGGGTGTATATGAGAGAATGGTTCCCCATCCTGTCCAGTACAACTGTGTTTTAAATACTCCTTTGACATTTCTTTTTGGCTCAAAATGCTATAGTTGTTTAATTAAAGTTTGTATTTTAATAGCCTAAAGTTTAATCTAAAACTAAAAAGGGAAAATATTTACCAGTACTAAGCACTTCCTTTCAACTCATTTTTAATATTGCTAAAGGGTTCCGAGGTCAACATGCATTACATGTTTTAAGAATTATTATTAATTTCATAAGATTTTGCTAAACTACTGTATTAATCTTCTGTTTTCCTGGGGAGTATATGGGGGTGGGTGTTGAAGATGGCATTTCTTATGAAGAAATGTAATCCTATGCATTCTATGTTTGCAAAAATGGATGGGACAAAACTTCTGTTATTTGTCTGTCAGACAAATGCATCCATCTGGATGGAAAACTAGATAGACAGCAATTTAACCTCAAGGCCAGGTTGGACAGAGCCTTGGGTGACATGTTTTAGTGTGAGGTGTCCCTGCCCACGACAGGGGGGTTGGAACTGCGTGATCTTAAGGTCCTTTCCAACCCTAACTATTCTATGCTTCTGTGGTTGTTCCCTAAATGCTCTTGGAGAATAAATGTGGATATTTTTTGTTCTCCTTCAACAGGGAATATTTCCTAAATCTTTCATCCACATCAAGGAAGTTCCTGTTGAAAAGAAAAGGTATTGAATGGTTTATTACATTAAGGATATTACCTGCTAAAGAATGACTTCTAAGGCATTTACGTGCCTTAAACATGGTAACTATAATACAAACCTGTGAAATTCAGATACTCTTTTTCATTTTAATTGTGTTAGAATTTCTTCCCTTTCTAGACATTCAGAAAACATAATACCTGCTGAAATCCCTTTAGTTCAAGAAGTTACTACTACTCTTTGGGAATGGGGAAGCATCTGGAAACAGCTCTATGTGGTATGACATTTTGTATTCTGTGTGTGGCCTGGTCATTAGTCCTATTCAAGCATCTTGAGGTCTTGTTCAAGTTACTGTCTTTTCTTAGATTCAGGGCAGGATCTGAAAGGATTTAAGCAATTACTTCTTCATCACTACTTAGATGATTACCATTTTCTTCAATGGCTTTAAATGAAAAGGCTGGCTTACTGATGAGGAGTAGCGTAACTGCATGCTGTTAGTTCAAACCCTGAGTACCCTGTACGTTACAAACTTCATAATTGCTCTTTTTAGAGTTAACAAGTTTCAAGACAGGAGCATTAAACATAACTAAGATTCCTTTGAAAAAGATTCGCCATGTTCTTGAATGTTACAACAAAAGTTGTTCTATTGCATAGTGGGAGTGTGTAGCTATTAACAACAGGCACTTTCAATAAGTCAGTCTCTTTGCCTTCAGTATCTTAACCTACATCTCTTAAAGAAAAACATGTATTTATCTTTTTTCCACCTTGGAGAAAACCATTTTTTTTCCTGTGAGCACTTTTGCCAATACATAAAAGTGCAATGAATTTGGAGGTATTAGTCAAAAGGGCCACTGCATCAGCATCTTTGTTACTTGTAAGCAAGCAGCCCCTACTCATGGTGGTCTTTTGCATATGCCTGTAATGTCCACAGTGTAGTGTGGAACTTAGAAGTGATGAATGCATTATTTTTGATTTATCTGTTTTATCTTGCTTGTTGTAAACCTGCGTTAATCTCTACTGATTCTAATGACTTGTTTAACCTAAGCCTGATGGCCAAAAAGCCATAAAGTGTTGACTGGAAAAGCATCAAAAGATAGTGAATTCCCTAGTACCTGAGTAATCTCTTCTACTAACCTGTTTCAACAACTTGCACTGACTGCTCCAGGATCTCAGCCATTGGATTTTGCTTTTTCTCTGCTGGGGCAAAGAAATCTTGAATATGGGTGGGTTTTCCTCATTAATGTATTTCCTGAAACTTGTCACTTCTGAGTCTTCCTCTTGTTACTGTCAACAATTAAAACCTTTAATGTTTCTGTGAATGACATTGGAACTGCTTTAGTGACTTCTATGCATTCTCCCACTATTCTCTTGAGTATATTAATACCACAGTGTTCTTATCAGTATCTTATACAGACCTAAACTGCTTTTATAATGTTTTCTCCTAATGAGACTTGGTTCATGAATTTTAAAACAGCACAATTAAACCCAAAAAACGCAATTCCCTATCCCCATACAAACTATTTACATTCCATGGGATTTCTTTGTGGTCACATGGAAGGTCCTGTCCTTAAAAATTTGTGGGATGAGAGAAGGGAAGAAGCTAGGGTTGGTACTTAGCCTAATTCTTGCTCCTACAATTACTTAGCATTAAATAGGACACATCCTTGAATTGTCAAGACCAATGCTTCTCTTCAATGGCAAGTTTGAAACCTACTGTTTTCGTTTCTATCTTAGACAAATAAGAAGGAGCAGTTCCAGCAGGTGCAGTCCATGATGTATGACCTCATGGAGTGGCGGTCACAGCTTCTGTCAGGGACTTTGCCAAAAGATGAGCTGAAAGAACTCAAACAGAAAGTCACCTCCAAAATTGACTATGGTAACAAGTAAGTGGCATACTTTGCCTCTGGAAAACATGATGTATTTTAAAGCAGACAGCTAGAACAGAGATGATGATCAAGTTTTCTTTGTGGTTTTGTAACTCATTATTGCAATATGTAGACATAATGAATCTTCCTTTTCCAACTTCTGCTTGTTATTCGTGTGGTTATAGTAAGTACCAGGTTGAGGCTTCTCATAACCAATTGTTACTGTTTTCTCAAAATATTAATTTGTTTAACTACAGAGATATGATTTTTGTCAGTTGTAAAGATTTGAGGTCAGATAACTGGCCTTTATTTACATATATAACATCAGTGTACTTGGGACCCAAAATGTTTCCAGCTTTCACAAACACAGCCTACCACCAGTAATGTTAGGCTACCACTTCAAAAGTGTTCAGAGAGGACTTAGTGTGGTGGATGAATAACAAAAGTCTGAAGTGTACAAAGCCTTTACTAGAGGCAACACACCACCAACCTCACCCCAATTTACTTAGGGAATTTCCAGGCAAAACTCTGGTTCATAGAAGTGAAACTATCAGGAATGGAATAGCCATCTGACGAAATGCTTTGTTTCTTGCCAGTGAAAACCCACTGCAATACAACACATTTTAGGTAAAAATGAGGTTATCTAGGGTCAAGATATTTAAAATGGCTTGGGATTGTATATAGGAAAAGTGCAAGTTGGGCAGTATTTGTAAGTGTAAGAAAGCGTGGGTTTGAGTTGTGATATGTGAAGGAAACAGTGTGGGAAAGGAGTAAAGGGGAATGGCAGTGGAGGCTGAATGGGAAGAGATTGAACACCAAACCTGGAGAAGTTGTGGGTAATCATGTAAGGTGATGAAGGTGGCTTGCAGTCTGATACAGACTGCTTCAGACAGCATTAGCAGTGCCAGAAGGGCAGCCAGTGCCTCTTAGAACCTGAAAAATACTGTCTGGCATGAAGTAGTCTGGTTTAAGAGAGACATGGAAGAGTGAGATCCTGGATAGGCAAGAAGGATACCTCTTGACTGAGGTGACACTAAGACACTGTGGACAAGAATGTGTCATATGGAGTTAAGACTGGAGGTTATTAACATTGGGGTGGGGGAAGAGTGGAAGGAAAAAAGGCATGATTTGTATGAGAGCAAGAAAGCAGAGCATAGTAGCTAAGTAACAGGACCAGGAGGGTAAGAGAGCAACACAAAAGCAGAAGCCAACAGGAAAAACCTACGCACTTTGATTGCAAAGGTTATATGTTACAAAGCGAAAGAGACGAAGACTGTTTAAAGTCACTGAACATGGTGAATCTACTTTATATGAGATGCATTTAAATGCTTTTTTGACATTACTGTAAATTCCCAAAATGTATAAATACTGTACAACAGCTTGAAAAGAAAATCATTGGGTTAGTTTTTTTCTTAGTGAAATGCTGTTACATGTATTTAAGCCTTGAAGCAGCTCCTTGTGCGTTCGATCTCTAAGCTTTATTTTTGTAGAAGAAAATAATCCTGCCTTTACGCCCTTTGTATTTTCACAGAATACTTGAGCTAGATTTGACAGTTCGAGATGAAGATGGAAATATTTTGGATCCAGATAAAACCAGTGTCATCAGCCTATTTCATGCTCACGAGGAAGCAACTAATAAAATCACTGAGCGAATTAAAGAAGAAATGGTAGGAATGACTGGTAAACTTCATCACTTGTACTGGATTTTCTTTTGATTTTACCCATTGATGCAGTGACTTTGCAGGTTGTAACCTACCATGAAAGCCAGTGGAAGCTTTTGCTTCTGACTTAAGAGTAGAATCACGTTCATTTGTTATAAATATGGCAGAGCCTCAAACTGATTTAGCTGCGTTTATGCACTGTATTCAGGCTGTGGGTTAGGATGAAAGTCTGTTTCTAAAGTGGATTCTAAATCAATTATTGGGTTCTTAAATGGAAATACTTTTTCTCATTCTATCTGTGGGTTACTGAGTAGGCTGATTCACTTAGTGAATAGTTATGTGCTTGGAATTCAGCCTGCAAGCTATGAGTAACCAAAGCTTGCTCTTAGAAGATCTTGTGAGAGGACTAATTGCTGTATGTTGCTTATTAGTTAGTCTGATGGAGTTGAAGAATTTAAGCTCATTACAGAGGAACTCAGGTGAACTCAACATAATCTTGTGGACACCAGAAGTTAGCATGCCTAAGCAAAGCTGATGAGTGCATACACTTCATCTTTTATAATGCAAAGGTGACTACTCTTCCTTGACCTTTCTCTATATTAAATCTGTTCAGGGATTTGTAAGATAATTGAGTTCTTTCCTGGATTCATAAGAAAGTAAACTGTAATAAAGCAAGTTTGGGACTGTGAAAATGAAGACCCTAGGCCTAATGTAGGAGAGGATCTGGCTTGAGACCACCTTAAGAACCTGAACATGCACAAGCCCATGGGATCAGACGACATCCATCTGCAGGTCCTGTAGGAGCTGGAGAATGAAGCTGCTAAGACACTGACCATCATATTTGAGAAATCATGGCAGTCAGGTGAAGTTCCTGATGACTGGAGAAAGGGAAATATAACCCCCATGTTCAAGAAGGGGAAAATGGATGACCTGGGGAATTACAGACCAGTCAGTGTCACCTCTGTGCCTGGCAACATCTGGGAGCAGATTCTCCTGGCAGGCATGCTAGGGTACATGAAAAACAACAGGGTGGTTGGTGACAGCCAGCAGGGCTTCACTAGGGGGAAATCCTGCCTGACCAATTTGGTGGCCTTCTATGATGGGGCTACAGAACTGATGGACAGGGGTGGAGCAGCTGATGTCATCTACCTGGACTTGTGCAAAGCGTTCGACACTGTCCCACATGACATCCTTGTCTCTAAATTAGAGACATCAATTTGATCGGTGGAGCACTCGGTGGATAAAGAACTGGCTGGATGGTTGCACTCAAAGAGTTGTGGTCAACGGCTCAGTGTCCAGCTGGAGACCAGTAACGAGTGGTGTCCCTCAGGGATCGTATTGGGACTGGTCTTGTTCAACATCTTTGTCGCTGACATGGACAGTGGGATTGAGTGCGCCCTCAGCAAGTTTGCCAATGACACCAAGCTGTGTGGTTCGTTGATATGCTGGAGGGAAGGAATGCCATCCAGAGGGACCTTGACACACTTGTGAGGTGGGCTGATGCCAACCTCATGAAGTTTAACCATGCCCAGTGCAAGGTCCTACACCTGGGTCGGAGCAATCCCAGGCACAGCTACAGGTTGGGCAGAGAAGAGATTCAGAGCAGCCCAAGGAGAAGCACTTGGGGGTGTTGGTCAATGAGAAAATGAACATGAGCCAGCTTCAGTGTGTGCTCACAGCCCAGAAAGCAACCGTATCCTGGGCTGCATCAAAAGGAGTGTGACCAGCAGGTCACAGGAGGTGATCCTGCCCCTCTGCTCTGCTCTCGTGAGACCTCACCTGGAGCATTGTGTGCAGTTCTGGTGTCCTCAACATCAAAAGGACATGGAACTGTTGGAACAAGTCCAGAGGAGGCCACGAGGATGATCAGGGACTGGAGCACCTCCCATATGAAGACAGGCTGAGAAAGTTGGGGCTGTTCAGCCTGGAGAAGAGAAGGCTGCATGGAGACCTCAGAGCAGCCTCCAGTATCTGAAGGGGGCCTACAGGGATGCTGGGGAGGGACTCTTCATTAGGGACTGTGTGTTGACGGTGAGGTTGGACTGAGTCTTGGGTGACATGGTTTAATGGGAGGTGTCTCTGCCTATGGCAGGGGGGTTGGAACTGGATGATCTTAAGGTTCTTTCCAACCCTAACTACTCTAAGAGTCTAAGCAAAACACCTAAGTAAATGAAAGTTCAGCCTTTGTGACACTTGAATAATGCCCATGACAAATCACTGGAAAGCACCTTGTGAGTTGTTCTCATCAGTGTCACTGAAGAAGTCTTGTTTCTCAGACATCATAATGTCATTAACTGACAATATAAGGAAAATGAAACTAAGTCTGCAACAGATTGTGTTGACTTGTTTTAAAAATGTGTAAAAAGAGTTCCAGGACATCAAACAGTAAATAGTTGTTCCTTTGTGGTTAAAGTGGGATGCAGGCAAAACTTAGGAGCCTATTTCAGAGTCAGTGAACCTCCTCAGCTGTGTCCTTATCTCAGCATGTTATTTGTTTCCTCTTCACACAGGTGTATTTTCTTTTGCTAGTGCTCCCAGTGTACTGGAACCCATCACGATGTGGATAGTAGGATTCTGGTGTATCCTACTTGTTCTGACAGCATGTCTTCCAGACTTTTAGGCTTGCACCTGTAGGGACAGCTTGATACATTTTCTCTTTACAAGTGGTAGTAATTTAGCTAATTCTTTTCCTTCTTCTGTGTAGTCAAAGGATCAACCAGATTATGCATCATACTCCCGAATGTCTTCATCCCCCACCCACAGTCTGTATGTCTTTGTAAGGAATTTTGTTTGCCGAATTGGAGAGGATGCAGAACTCTTTATGTCACTATACGACCCCCTGAAATCAACAATTATAAGGTAAGATTTCTTTTTATTGCAATGGAGTAGCAAGAGGACCTAGCCAAAATGAAGCAAAATAGTTGCCAACATGCTAGTAATGCAGAGGATATGTAAATGAAAGGAAGAAAACTCAAAGGAAGTGTGGGCAAATCTAGTTTTTGGTGGCTATTAAAGAATTCCAAGGTGAGGGATCCCAAGTAGGTTGATGGCAAATTATTGGGCTGAGTATTTCAGACCTGAGAACACTTCAAAGTGAAGTGATTATTCTTGATGGGTGTCCAGAGTGAAGTACTGAAATGAGGTGAAGGAGACAAAATGGAGTTAATTTAAAAGTTCAAAGATAGATTAAGATTCTATTGAGTTTTCCTGTCAAAAACATTATGATCACAGTAATGTTTCTTCCCAAAAAAGGTGCCATCCTGCCTTGTGTTCAAATTGTTTTGTATAGCATCCTTCTTGTCTGTTTAGTCTGGTATTAGATTTAAGCAATCACCAGAGACTACTGTCCGTTATGCAACCTTTGTTACATACTGTGGGTTTTGATGTACTGTGAAAGGGAAGAATGTTTAAATCCCGTGACAAGATATTTATCTTTGAAACAGTGAGAACTACTTGGTGAGATGGGGGAGCAGAGGCTTTCCAAAGGAAATTGATATGCTCAACAATCTTAAAGTGGTATTCACAGTAAGTGTTCTCCCGTTTATCTTATTTGTATTCTCAAATCGGCTTCTCTGTGGTCACTGTCAGAACTCCTGAAGATTGAGCAAGGTGAAGAAGGAGGCAGAAGACATCTTAACAACAGAACAAGATGACCAGTCACTGAGTGCTTTAAGGCGGTGACAATGCTTCAGTGACCTTTCTTGAAACCAGTTTGCTGCCTCACAAATCTACTGTTTACTTGATTGTTTTTATCTGCTGTACCTCTTGAGTGCTACTATTTTCTCTGTGTTTCTTACTTTGTATTTTCTTCAACCTTTACACTGTCAGGTTTTCCATCCTTTCTGTGGGCTCAGTTTGAGTGTGTTTGGGTTTTCTTTCTTTTGTTTTTAAATCCATTGATTACTGAGGCTCTATGTATTAGGGGAGGTCCTGTTTAGATTTCACAACTTGCTTCTGCCTCAACTAATCCTGTAGTTCTCTTTCATTTGTATCTTAGGATCTTGGAAATAAAGACCTTAGCCGAGACAAAATTTATCTAGTTTGTCAAATAGTCCGAGTTGGAAGGATGGATCTCAGAGACAGTAACTCAAAGAAATACACACAAGGACTAAGACGGCCCTTTGGAGTGGCAGGTAACTAATGTTCCCTGTGCTGACTGTATCTGAGGTAGGACCCAAGTAATACATGTCAATGTTGGACAGTAGTATTCTGACATGCCTTGATAGAGATTCAAAACAACCACATCAGTTGTCCTTCATGTTTGATTCCTTTTTTATTTAAGGCCATAACAACTGCACATACATTAACATTTTCAGGTCAGAAATGTGCTTTTGAATTTATTTTCCTAATAATTCATACTTGCTGCTATGTAGTGCAAACCAAAACATCCAATGCACTCATACCTGTATTCATGGGATTAGACCAAACGTAGTCTGACGTCATTCTCCCTTTACACTGAATCACAGAATCCCAAGGGTTGGAAGGGACCTCAAAAGATCATCTAGTCCAACCACCCTGGAAGAGCAGGGTAACCTAGAGTACATCACACAGGAACTTGTCCAGGCGGGCCTTGAATATAGTGTGGACTTCGTGCTACGTGTTCTGCCCCTAAGGTCTACCTCTATTGGGCTGCACTGCTTGCTAGTGGAAAACAAACAAATCCCTATTTAGCTAGAAGCACAAGGACATTAATGTACACCATGTAGAGAGAAGAGGAGCTATTTTGTGATGCTATTGTATGTTTTATGTTTTTTCTGTTACTCTTCTAGTCATGGATATTACAGATATCATAAAAGGAAAAGCTGAAAGTGATGAAGAAAAGCAGCATTTCATTCCCTTTCACCCGTAAGACAGTCGCAGATCTTTTTCTTTTTCACACAAAAAAAAATTCTATGTTTTTGGCTGTAACAATCATGAAATGCTTCAGAAAAAGTAGTTTTTTCTTTTAATAACTTCATGATTTAATAGGGCTAATGATTTAAGTATCACTTTAAAAGACATTTAAGACTTAACAGGGGTTACATAGTGTATTAAATGAATGCATATTTCTATGAATGTGCTCCTTCAGACAGCTGGTCCTGTTTAACAAAACCTGAGTAAAACAGTTATACATGCTCAACAGAAAGCTTTACGCATATGAATAACTAGTACTTTGTGCATGATTCTGCCTTGGATATGGGAAAAATCTGTGTAAAAATTAGCTTTCAGTTAAAAAGTAGTTGAATTGTCACACGTTAACTGCTTTTAAAAGAATGCCAGGCCAGCTGCCTGACAATATGATTATGATACTTGCAGATCAAATGAAGACATGCCAGTATTCACTGGAAATGTATTTATGCATTCTACATACACTGATGCTCTGTCAAACAGAGAATGAGTTCAATTCTGCAAGACCTGTGCATGATGCATTCTCCTATTGTTTCACTTGCTTAAAATTTGATTCACCACATTTCTTATGTAAGAATTTGTTTCTCATTGCAAAAGTAGCTGAAAAGTTCATTTGTTCGTCAGGCTGCTTATCAGAGAAAGAGGAGTGGAGCTGCATGTAGGTGAATGCACTCATTTTGTGCATGCCTACAGAATAAGCTTTCATATTGTCACTTTGTCACAAAATGCTGTTCGTAAACTTGCTGACTGGATCTTTTTCACTTCAGTGGACACTAAGTTTGATGTGAGTGTTCTGCAAATGGGAGTAAGAGTTATGAAATTACAGTGTATCACAATAAGGTCAAGTACTGCAAAGTGGACTGATCGTTTTTGTCACCTCTGTTCTGAATGGGGTTCGATATAGTTAGCACTCATTTCTAGTAGAAATTATTGTTTTTCCCACAGGGTAGTGGCAGAGAATGACTTTTTACACAGTCTCCTAAGCAAAGTCACTGCATCAAAAGGGGACAGTGGCGGACAAGGTAAAGTAGATTTCTTTGTTTGATTTTAAGTAACAAGGTGTTTTTATGGAACTTGATTTTCGATGGGTTACATTTTAGAGAGGGTTTGTTAGAGCTGTATCCCCACAATGGAGGTTGGTCAACTCTGATGGAAGTGAAGCAGCATGAGTTTGTGGCAGTATCTTATTTAAATGACTAGCTACAGTGTTTGATTATAGAACTTTCAGCTAAATGAAGTAGAGTAAATGAGTTCTTATCCCAGTTTTGATGGGTGTTAGAGGCAATCATCTGAAGACAGATTTTTTTCCTTGCCATGAATGTAATCTTTGTTGTTGTTATTTTTCTCTCAATAGGTCTCTGGGTAACAGTGAAAATGCTTGTGGGAGATGTGATTCAAACTAGAAAGGACTATCCCCATCTTGTAGACAGAACTACAGTTGTTGCTAGAAAGCTAGGATTTCCTGAAATCATCATGCCAGGTAGGAGATGCTTTGTTCTGTAATAGGAATGGAATTATTTTCTCCCATTTCCTCAGATAATGAGCATCAGCTGCAGTCCTATTTACTGATTTCTTTAATGGGTAACTCAGAGACCCCTTTGAATTCACTCTTCATAGTAAGTTTTGTTCCAGTATTAGAGGTTTATATAAAATACTTAAATTCTTGGAAAGTATTTTCTAGTACTGAAACAGAAAACCGGAATTATGACAGATGGGGATAATCCTAGCTCCTTGTATATAGTTTTTATTTTCTTCTAAATAGATTATGGTGGATGCTTACTTGAATTTTAAATGAACCTTATTTTTATTGCAATTTATCACTGTCATTTAGTAATAATAAACATAGGAGTTCACAATCTGATCTATTTATTTATTTATATATTTCAATTCAAGTCGCTGTGTGCAGTGCTGCTTTATGAAAACAAGCAAAACCACCACAACACAACCCATGCCTCTCTTCAAGTCAAATCTCGGTCCCTTTAAAAGGCGTGTTGATTATTTCAGAGGGGAAAAAATATGAAGGTTCCTCGCGATAGAGAACTAGATCTGGGGAAAATCAGTAATGGCATCATAAGCCAGGTCACCAGCAGGTGTCAGTGCAGGACGACAATTGCCTCCAGTCACTTGGAGGATGCTCATTTGGTTCCTTTCACATCCCAGTATCTGCTTAGCTAAGAATAACAGCTGAAAATTCAAGTTCAGGTGGAGAAAAGTGATTTTAATCTGTTTTACCATAGAAAAAGTGGTACTCTTGAAAAGTCCCTGTGACCCTGTGCTCCCACAGCTTCTCCATTGTTGTTTTTTTGTTAACTTTTGAATTTCTTCCATAGGAGATATAAGAAATGACATTTATATTACATTGCTGTATGGAGATTTTGATAAATACAATAAAACAACTCAAAGAAACGTGGAAGTGATCATGTGTGTCTGTGATGAAGAAGGAAGAGTGATGCCAGTAAGTTTTCTTCTTCATGGATGATGGACATAGATACATGAGTTGCATTTTAGAAGTAAAGCTGAATTTCCTATAAGAATACCTTTGTATAAAATCTTACAGTTCCCCCAAACGTGACATCCTGTGACTGATAAGTTTCATGGTGTTTAAAGTGGCAAATCTATTAAAGTCTTATAAATGTCTTGCATTAAACTGTACCAAGAAATACCATCGAATGACCTATTTTAGCTGTGCCAAGGAACAAATGCTGCTTCTGACAAATCTGCATCTCCACGGTTTTTCTTGTGGAAGTTCCCAGAGGAATGCCATTTGCCTGTTAAAATGTTAGAAGAACCATTTCTGTTATATGGCAAACCATTGATTTGTGCCAGGAAGGCTGTGTCATTGTCCCTTGAAGGAAGTGCATAGACAACAACTAAATTAGTGAAACAGAGGAGTGTGTACACTGTGCATATATGACATATTTACAGTGTGGTTTTGCTTGTCTAATTGCATTTTAAGGAATTTTTGCCTTTTCCTCAGGGTGTTTTAACACAAGGGGGATTTTTGCCTTTCCTTTTCTGAGCTTTATACTGTTCATTAAATAAATATTGTGATCATGAGGGTGAAATCATAAGGACACTTCTTGAGATGAAATGAAGATGGACTCACTGTGGTCCAGGGCTTACTACAATGAGTTTATGAACTACAACTGAATTCTTGACCTTAAGGGTATCTTTAAAGCTTGAATGAAGAAAATCCTAAACCCGTGTAATGCTTGGGGTCCACACAGTAAATTGTAACCCTGATTACAGAACACTACCTATATCTATGAAGACACCCAACCACATGACTTGCATTTACAGAAGTTAACTCTGTTAAACTGATTTCAGCGATCTCTGTCTATTGACAGGTTATATGCTTAAAACACATATACCAAATATTTCTTAAAGAAATTCACCTATTTGGAATGCATTAAATATTGTATTCCAGTGTTAAACATGCCCAGTTCTACACAAGCATCTTTTCTACAAATACCAGGAGAAAGTGGATTTGTCACTTCGTCTACAAACTGAAATATATGTTCAGTTTGTGCTTGTGTTCTGTGGGTAATATGCCTTAGACATCTTATGGCAACAATTTTGAGAACTTAAGTGAAATGCTGTTGAATGCAAATAATCACAAAAGTAACTGATTTTCCCTTTTAGCCTAAAAAACCAATAAATTCAAGCTCACGAGTTTGGATTAATTTCAATGCTTCTAATTATCCATAGGTCAAAACAGGTACATGTTCACTAAACAGCAGCCGGCTGGCTGTGCTTAGGTGTCAAACTAGTTTCAGCTGAAGAGCCAGCACAAGATTTACTGTTCAAGTAAAAGGCATTTTGCTCCAAGTGAATGTCACAGAATGGTTCAAACAAGCCTCTTGGTTGTTCTCCATTCAATAATATGCACAAGTTAATCAGCACTGTTTCTTGCCTCTTTTTTGTAAGAATGCTGTTTGCTTGGGAGCGGGGGACAAACCCGTGAATGAATACAGATCAGTTCTCTACTATCAAGTCAAACAGCCCCGTTGGATGGAAACATTGAAGGTATGGTGTAGATACTGTCCACCTGCCTTTTTCTGTTCATTCCTTGTTACCTCACACAGAAAGTTGCATGGCATCAGCTTTTCCTAAAGAATAAGAACTGTTCCTGACAACAGCTGTGAGGATGGAGCCTTACTCGTACATCAGTTGTCAGAGATACATGGTTACTGAGGCTGAAAATTTGGCCTAGAAAACCATGTTAGGATTTTGTTTAGCAAAATAAATAAGGTCCTCTTAGATAACCTTATGTCCTAACATGGCTCATAAGGAATGAAATATTGCATTTGTTCTATTGCAGTGAGACAATGGGCATGTGGATCTCCAGTTGCATGATTAAACCCACAAAACTCCCAAACAAACAAAAACCCCATACAACCCATATTCTTTCCCCCCAGTATTGTGACTAGAGAGAAAAAAACTGCCTTGGATATCTCTTAAGGCACACCAGTAGTTATCTGGACGTAAAGTCTTTGACTGGAAAATGCTCAGAAGCTTCCAACACTTAGAATCATAGAATCATAGAATAGTTAGGGCTGGAAAGGACCTTAAGATCATCTAGTTCCAACCCCCCTGCCATGGACAGGGACACCTCACACTAGACCATATTAACGAAGGCTTCATCCAACCTGGTCTTGAACACTGCCAGGGATGGAGCATTCACAACCTCCCCGGGAAAGCCATTTCAGTGCCTCACCACCCTCACAGTAAAGAATTTCTTCCTTATATCCAATCTAAACCTCCTTAAAAAGTTTTAACCCATTACCCCTTGTCCTATCACTACACTCTCTAATGAATAGTCCCTCCCCAGCATCCCTGTAGGCCCCCTTTCAGATACTGGAAGGCTGCTGTGAGGTCTCCATGCAGCCTTCTCTTCTCCAGGCTGAACAGCCCCAACTTTCTCAGCCATGTCTCAGGCTTGCTAACAAGTATGATTGTATTTTTAAGACGACTGTGGAAAGCAATATTGTTATGTATGACTAGCTTATAATTATTACACCAAAGTGTGTTGCTGAGATTGGGCAGGACAGAGAGGGAATGGAAGCTGGAACAGAAACTTATTCATTGCTTTGAAAACATTCAGCCATTCTGCTCATTGCTCACTGTATTCGTTTCAAACATTAACAAGTAATTAATATGAAGGAGTATTATGCAGTAAGGTTTTAGAGGGAAATCGTGAATGAACACAACAGAGTACAAGTCTAAAGCTTCATAACTGTAAACATGATAATGTCAAAGTTTGTTCTTATTCTTATGCAGTTGAGCTTTTTTGTTTTGTATTTGTTATAATTATACCTATTTTTTCACTCAAATTTTCGTGCCTTTTTCACCTGTTTAATAAATTGGTTGTTAGTTTATGTGTATGAAATAGGAGTTTCACAGAACATAATTTGGTTCAGTTAACAGGGTAGATAATAAGGCTGCATTGTGCTTATTATCTAGTGTACAAGCGCCTGTGTGTTTTAACTCACTGTGTTCAGTGCTTCCTTTCTTTGGTGGTGCTAGACTTTGAGCAAAGTCTAACAAGTAATTGCTTATCAGCCAGTACTTCTGCTACTGGTACCAGGCTCAATAGTTTTGAATGGGCTGTGAAAGGCATGGAGCCAGTAGAAGTGGTGCTCATTTGTTGGAAGGAGCTGGTTGGATGTGAAACTGGTTTCTGCCTCCCCCATAACTAGTTATTTTCTGATTTTACAAAAGGTAGCAGTCCCTATTGAAGACATGCAAAGGATCCATCTGCGCTTCATGTTCAGACACAGGTCATCTCAAGAGTGTAAGTAGGGAATTCTACTTTAGTGAATAGTCATTCCTTGATTTATTAATTTCAGTCAACTGAAAATATTCTTCCTTGTAGCTAAAGATAAAGGAGAAAAGAATTTTGCAATGGCCTACATAAGACTAATGAAGGAGGATGGAACAACTCTTCAGGATGGCACCCATGATTTGTTAGTCTTAAAGGTATTGGGTCACTTTTATTCTAACCCTGACACTTTTTTTTCACACTGTTTCCTTTGACTGCATTGTTTAATTTCTTAGTGAAGAAATTTCTATTATTCTGTCAAAGAGAAATATGGTTTTCATCTGAACAAAAAATAATGATATAACTTGCTCCATGGTGAGTGCACGTTGGTTTAAATTGTAATTAGGCAGAGATTGTTTCTAAGCACCATGAGACACAGCTACTCTTCCTACTGTTTTTATGGAAGTTTGTGCTTTTGTCCTTCCATAGTATAGAGGAAATGATGCTAAAGCTCAGTACCTGGAAAGGGGGAGGGAAATGTTTTGATTCATTTAGAATCTTTGTCACATGAATTATCAGGCAGTGTAGTCTTAGAGAATTGGTTGCTTGAACTGCTCTGTATAGTTACTCAGGTACAAAAGTGAAAGTTTCAGGAATTTGATTGAAATCACTTCCAGTAGAGAAGAAATTTTACTGTAGGTGTTAGTGATTTTTCCAATGAGCTAGTTTGCCTTAACATTAATGGCAATTGAGATGCATATGACTAGATCAAGTAGTTTAGATAGTGCAACAGAAGTTTTTGGCAGTGTAATAGTATTTAGTTTCATTGATACCAACATTGATAAATACTTAGACCAGAAGGAAAACAACAATCATGTTGTATGACTGTGTGATTAATGTTGGTTATGAAATTCCATCTAATTAATTTCTCATCATCACAGTAATTTTTCCTTAAGTGACACCATAGATGAGAAATGCTAAATGGAGTTGACCTAGTTTGTTCGGGAGACATAGACAGATTTTCTAACATATGTTTGCCTAGTCTAGTATTAAGAACAGTAACTGTAAACTAGAAGTTTCAAACAACCATACATCTGGCCTCTCAAAATAAGTAATCTGAAGACTGAAGTTTAAATAGTGTAATTTATATTTACTGTCTTCAGGTGTTGAAACTTTTTGAGAGACTTTTGGATCAAAATGTCAAGTCTTTTATCTTTTTTTCTGTCTAACTTGTCTCAAAAAGAAGGAGTCAAGGTTTTCTTTGGGTTCCAAAAGTTCTGAGAAGTAATTATTTGGCAATCTTCATACAATCATAAGAGTTAGTAATGCTGTCTTGCTGCATAAGGATTTTGCCTTTGTCTGTCTAGGTCTCTATATAGTCAATTTTAAATCTTCTTGTTTGAATAGGAAGTAGTCTGCAAACCTACACAATCGGTCACAGAACTACAGAGTATTATTCTAGATCCTGGTTTCTGCAGCTCCTTATTTATGCACAATTGTAGATGAAGGGTCTGCAATTGAGTCATATCTGTGACAGTGCTTTAGGTTTAAGTGGCAGCTCAAAATCATTGGGGGAACTTTACTGAGCGGTTTGTGAGGAAAAATCATATCTCTAAGCACTTTATTGTCTGTGTCTAACAGCTGCGTTCCTGTCTGCTGTATGGATTAAAAGTTGAGATGCAAAATAATCTGGGAGAGCAGATGCGACTTGATGAAATAAGGGGTGAAAAATACCTGTTGGTTCTCTGGTTTTGTACTGTTTGTTCTACTGAACAGCATAAAACCTGTGATACCTGTGTCAGTTACTGCAGCATATTTTGTTATTTAAATACAGTCTTACCATGCTCTGGTCTTTGATAGTGCTGCTGTGCTTTCCCTATGCTGTCCTATTCTCTTCTTTAATTGTATGCATACATCATAACTGTTTTGTCTATATCCTGTGTACAGTCTTGAAGGTGATGCTCAATAGTTTATTGCATTTTGTAGCTATTGATATTTTAATGACAAATTAGCTCTTTTATTATGATGCTGATGTCACACCTCATAGTTTCTTATTGCACCTAAGAAACACATACCTTCATAATTTCAGTGGAGTATCTTCCCTGTGTGTTCATCACAGCCTTTCTTGCTGACTAACATTGACTCTTGGTTTACCTGTACTGAGTCATGCTGGGACTTGGGTATTCTTTGTCTTTTAGTTCATGTATTTAAGCCCATAGGAACGGAGCTTTTTCTTTATTTCTTATGAAGTACAAAATAAATCTAATCTTAAATCCATTGTGTGAAATATGTAATAAATGCTATGTTGTTTTTCAGGGGGACAGTAAAAAAATGGAGGATGCTAATGCTTATTTGACATTACCTTCTACACGTCAACACATAGAAAATAAAGGAGCAACCATAGGGAGGAACTCGAGTATTGTAGGGGGGCTTTCAGTAAGCTCACGAGATGCATTTTATATTTCAACTCTTGTTTGTTCTACAAAGCTAACTCAGAATGGTATGTATCTTCTAAACAGGTAGAAGCTGTAGAAAGCAGACATCTATACAGATGATAAATCATATCTTAAATTCTATTGTCTGTCCATTTATTTTCTTCTAGTGGGGTTATTAGGTCTCTTGAAGTGGCGTATGAAACCAGAGCTGCTTCAGGAGAACCTGGAAAAACTGAAGATTGTGGATGGAGAGGAAGTGGTGAAGGTATATCTCTATGTAGTTATTTCCATAATGGTTATTCCATAATGCTTAATGTAATGAGAACATAAATATGAAAAAAAACTTGTTAATATTTTGGAAACTGGAAGATACTGTTACATTTGTGTTATTCTTCAAATACAAGCATTTCATGTCTCTGGAGAGAAGGAAGGAGGAAGGAGAAAAGAAGAAAAACAGCTTTGAATCAGAGCACAGGCATATAAAGTGTGTTTTTAATCATCATGTATATGTGACAATAGCAACTACTACTCAGTATTACTGAGAAACTAGGAATACAGTTTTAAATAGTTCTGTCATTTATATAATATTTTTAGCTTTTCCATATTCTTTGAGCTAGACATTTATCATTCCCTGCTCATGGTCTGAGGATGTAAGCTCTCAAAATTAAGGGAGCTAGAGCCTAAATCCTTGGGAATATAAACGACATTTCAGTGAAGGCCTTTAGAATTCAAACTTGAGAGAAACCAGGTCTACTGTCTGAGAACTGACCGGTTGTAACTGGTTGCCAATTTGTCTTTTCATGTTGTTCTATAGTTTCTCCAAGACACGCTGGATGCCCTGTTTAACATCATGATGGAACATTCTCACAGTAATGAATACGATATTCTCGTCTTTGATGCACTGGTAAGAATCAACATTGAAGAATTTTAGTTGCCAAAGTCAAGAACCCTGTATTTTTGAATGGGCTATCAAGATGGTTATTTCAGGGAATGCTTTAAAATCTCTATAGAACAACCAGAATATTACTATTTTAACTGAAATGTAAATTTCTTTTAAAACTCCTAAATAATAGATCGCAAAAAATATTTCAGAAGATTAATAGTTAACGTTTAAAATATATCTTTATGGAAAATGCTGATTATGCCCATGTCTGTTTAGATCTATATCATAGGACTTATCGCAGACCGTAAGTTTCAACATTTCAACACTGTTCTGGAAGCGTATATCCAGCAGCATTTTAGTGCAACGCTGGCGTACAAGTAAGTTTGTTTTCTTTGATTTCTCTTTTTTTGCTGAATTTCCATCATCACATTAAGCAAAGTAAATCGTGCTTGTGACTTTTCGGATGTAATTTATGGCGACTGCTGTTTTAATGCTGCCATTTGCTTATCTGGGAATAAACCTGCCTCTGAGAGAGACAAATGAGTATGTGTAGAGTTGACTGACAGATAGTAATTAATGTGTAGTTAAATGATTCTTCTGGTATTAATTTTCTCTTGTCTGAGCACTTCACTTGTACACTGTCAAATTTGTCAAAATATACTTTGCTGTAAAGCCCCTCTCTATATTCTTGGCCTTGGAATGCCTTAAATGAGGACTGGAGGATGTCCTTAACCTGTTTATAAAGGTTTCCATGTCTTCTTTTACAGCAAACAAACTCATAGGGGAAAACAATTTGTCTGTGAACTGTCAAGTCTACATGTGTAATTCACAGTTAGCTGCTGCACCAGGCAGGTTTCAGTGCACTGAACTAGAATTTGGGTGGTTGTTATGTGGTCTGCTGTTATGTTACATGGCCATGGCAGTGGGCAGGTGGACAGATTGTGGTGGACTTTGTTCCTTTTATTTTTGGAGCATCCAGATAATGCTCAGATGGGAAGAAATGGCCTCCTAGAAAAGAATAAAAATAAAACTCTACAGTCATGTTATACAGTAGATTTAATACTGGGTTTCTACTTTATCTGAACAAATTTTTCTCCGATAGTGGTAGGATAAAATTGCTTTGAATGATGAGGAAAGATAACATCTTCAGTTAATGCTGATCTTGGGGAAGTGCCATAACAGGATAGTTGTGTTTTTTAATCTACCTGAAGACTTGTTCTGGCAGCTTAATGGGGTGGCAGATTGAAGCTGAACTTGAATTTGGGATAGGAATAGTAGATGGAAGACTTTAGCTGAAGGATTGGAATAGTTGAGAATGTCTTGCAGTTTCCTGTGCTGAATTTACATCCGTTCCAACTCAACAGGAAATGGCACACAGACTGAGCACTAGAACATGAATTTGCTGTGCTGAAAGGCAGTAGTGCGCAGTCAATCCTTTCTCACATTCTGGGAAAGGTGAAGTTAGCATTACTGGGCTCAGAAAGCTCAAGCACATGCTCTTCTTTAATCCTCTCACTACGTGTGTAATAAGCATGTTTAATGCTTTATATTATTGTGAAGGAAGAGAATGCTGGCTGTGGACATTTGTACAGCCTTATTTGCTAAAAGTATTTCTAAGATTTGCCTAACTGAGAGTTTCTAATGATATAATCAAAGTTGTAGAGGCAAAATGATGTTTATGACTATTCCCCATATCATGAGCTTTCTTGGCATCATTGGTTCCATGCACACTGTGGAAGATGAACTGTGTTTCAAGTATAGTTGACAATATCAACACATAGCTGTTTATGACCTAACTCATAATTAGGAAGGAAACACTGTGCCTCTCAGTATTTTGGCCAGACTGTTAGTATACTAACTGGAGAAGACCTGTTTGTTGTTTGGTTCCTATATAGTTATCCATTTGTACCTAGCTTTTATATAGGACTTCACATTGGCAGTTGAGGGACCTTGAGTGGCCTGCCTCTGCATGCAGGTTGGATAAGTTTTGTTACAACTCAGTACAAGTTTCAGAGCTGTGAACTCAGAGAAGCTGTAAAAAGGAGTAAATGGAAACACACAATGGGTGTAGTGCTCAGAAGGCTGAGAGGCTGAAAGCATGGTATTTTGGTCCTGAAATGTAAGTTAGGCTTAGGGCAGTGGGGCTGAGTTTGTGTCTGTTAGTTACACAGATGGAGAAAGATATATTCACACATAGATGTATATATTCTCTGTGTGATTGCAAGCAGTTCTTGTTGCTATTATTTGAATGCAAGTCTGTTCCGAATATCGTGATCATTTACTAACATTTCAACAGTCCAGTTGGTGAAATGTTATGTTTCATCAGCATGCAAGTGCTTTGTTTTTTGCTGTTTTGGTTGTTTTGCTTTGCTTAGGGTGGTGGATGGGATTTTTGTAGTGCTACAAAGAAACCCAAAGCAAACCAACAAAAAACCAAAACCAAACTACAAAAGAAAAATAGAAAGCAAACTAAAAACAACCCCCGAAATCAAACCACCCTTAATTCTTATAGCTGCAATGAGCTCAATATTATATCATTATTAGCCAAAACATTGAAGGTGAAGCTGTAACTATAAATTAAGGGTCTTAGTTTTAGATTAGCTTTTGCACTTTATAAGGCAGTGAGTTTAAGAAGAAACTGCCCTTGGGTACAAAGCAAGGAAGTGTTTAATGAAAGAAATGCTTTAAGCGGCTATTGCTGTGTGCCAGAATATTGTACTATTTTTACATGCTGTTAATTTAGAGCATGTCATAACATTTGGGGGTGTGTGCTTGACTAAGCAGAAGCATTTATTTAGAGTAGCCAAACTCAATAAAACTCAAGTTAAAGAAGTTAATTAAGAAATTAATAGTTATTTTTGAAACGTGTTATAACTTCAGGAAATTAATGAGTGTTCTGAAGACTTATCTGGATACCTCCAGCCGAGGGGAGCAGTGCGAACCTATCCTGAGAACCCTGAAAGCACTGGAATATGTTTTCAAGTTCATTGTTAGATCAAGGACATTATTTTCACAGTAAGTACCCAGGCAATTGCCATTTAACTTGCAGCTCAATGACAGGACTAGAAGTAAAGCTGAGAAACAGAAAATATTGGTTCCAGAACAGGATTGTATCTTTTGTTTTTACAAATAAAACATAAAAACTGGTAAATAGCGCAAAATACAGACATGCTGAAATATTGTTTTGAGAGGGAATGTTCAAAACTCTGCTGTCTGATTCACAGTGTAAGTTCCAGAGACAAGTTCATCATCATCTGATACCGTGCAGTAGCAGCAGCTGATTTCAAAGGGTGATTATTCTTCGTGTCAGGTGACTTGGCCTAAGACCAATGGATGGCCAAATGTGACAGATGGCTTGAAGCTCGATGCTTGTCCTTGAGATCACAGTGTTCAGCACCTCAGACTGTGCATAGAACAATGCAATTTTCAGTAATCATTGTCCATTTGCATTTAGAGTTTCAGATCTCCAGTTAAGGCATTTATATTTACATTTTGGACACACATAAAAAGGGTGCAAAGCTGTGTAAAGGAGGAGATGATGCTTATGAGAATATAACATAGGTAGTAGTTCAAAGCTTTATTTTAAACTTAAACTTAAATTTTAAATTTAAGGTGTTGTGGCAAAAAGGGACAATTAGAGTTTTGGGGAAGGAAGCATCATGTGGAGGATTGTGGAAGATGTTTTGTATGGAAGGGTTTTGTTCCAGGGTAGTCTCTATTTTAATTCCTAGTAATAGCTGCAGCAGCATTGGACAGTCTGGCAAATGAGGTCTGAAACTCTGAATGCAGTTGCACCATCATTATTATAGGCAGTATAGCTCTTGCAAACAGTAGCTTCAAGCAAATACAACCAAACAGTGAACAGTATCATGTGATACTGTATATTCTATCTGTGATTCTATTTATCTCCAGATATTGTGATCTAACTTTTTGTAGACAATTTCCTGTTGTTACACTAGTCATGAGAATAAAGAAAACGTGGAAAAGAAATGGATTAATGTATTTTCTTCCCATGAGAAAAGTTAGGGTTTATGGTTAAAGTGCTTTACTTTCAAAGGTTGAGATTAGCCTTCTTGGAGACAAATATTTTGAATTAATAGAGCTGAGAGAGATCTTTAGATCATTCTCTCATTAATTTGATGGGCTGCTGAAGAAACTAAGCTGCCTTGCTGAAAGGTAAGAGATGTTACAGAGTGGAAATTGTGTAGGAAAGAGATGAATAATGATTTCTAATGTTAGACATAAAATGAGAGACTTTTTTTATCTCGTTGTCAGGCAGATACATTGACGATAACCAAGTTCTACTTTAATTTACATTCAATCAATCCTGTGGAGGCTGTACAGAGATGTCATGAAAGCAGATTTGTTATTTTACTCCAGTCAGCTGAACTAAGGTTATGTCTTGCAGCTGTTTGTTCAGTAACTATGTTTTGCTGAAAGGTCATATACATTAGTGAAAGGTTTGCATAATACGGACTCTGAAAACATGAAATGTTTACTGTCCTCCTTTCATTGCCCTATGTATATTTTTGTTGCTGAACTTCATGTGCGCTCCTGGGATGAAGTTGTTTCCAAGCACATCATTAAGCATCTTTCTAAAATCTGTTTTCAGAACAAGTGATTTTAACTGAAATTTAACAAAGAAAATCTAGATCACGGGTCAGGAAATAGCTATAATTCCACCTGGCATAATGAATCCTAGTGGAAAGTTTAAAAGCATGTTTAATACATGTTGTGTGATGCTTCTGTCTCCCTCCTTTCTCCAAAGGTTGAGTCAAGAGAACTTCCAGTTTCCTCTTGCATTAAAATAATAGGTTTAAGAAACTTCCTTTACTTTTGCAACGTTTTACAGTCAATGAAAGTATCAGTGCATTAGGCAGGTAACTTAAATGAACACTTAGTGACAGTCACATTGCCACAACTTCCGTTTACTTCATTCCCATTTAAAACGAGTTTTAAATAGCCCCCAATGCCAAAATCTCCAGTATTTAAAAAAAAATAAATCGACCAAAATCCAAGCTCCTAAAATATGACTTGATACTAAATGAGGTGACTTTTCTATGTAAGTGTGCTTGTGCTAAAACTTACTTGTTTCAAGATGCATTTCACATCTAAGTTTTTTGGGTATGTGTTTTTTGTTCAGCTATCACACCTCAGTAGGGCCATACCTCAAGCAGTGTGTATTATGTATGTTTTTCCTCTCCAGATGATGTTTTGGACCTTGGGATTCCTTTCCAAGTACTGACTTAAATCTCATTGACAAGCAATAACCTGATCAAGTGCAGTTCATGGGCCTGAACAGTGTAACCGTCTCCCTTCCTCAAAGCTTCTTTCCAGTCACTGTATAAATAACAGTTTGACTTTTCCTTGCTGTAGACAAAAGCTCTTAATTTGCCTTTAGGTCCTTTAAGGGACTCAAGTTTCAAGTTGAAAAGAAAAGAACATGATGCTGGTATACATGACTTGATAAAGAGGGATTTTTCTCTTCCAATAGATAAGGCAGCATTCTGATAGGTGCAGTGTTCTGTTCACAGTGTTCTACACACATTTCTGGCTTCTCTTGCTGCCTCACTTTTTTGCTTAGCTTGTTCAACATTTGCCAGCCATTTCAGGTAATTAATTTACCATGTCACCAGTGGTTTTTACTGTTCGGAAGCAGCATTTAGTATTAATAGCTAGCATGAACATACAGGAGAGAGAATCTGAAAGGTTCAGACTTTAGGACAGGGAATAAAGAAATAATGGAGAGAGCTTAATTTAAATGTGCTATTTCACTTCTGAGCATCAAATAGAGACTTCAAAAAGCAGACTGGTTTATGGGGACAGTAAATATAACTATTTGAGAAAATGGCAGTAGCAGAAGTAAGCAGTGAGAACATGTGACAAATATCTTAGAGTACCTTTGCCAAGCAAATAGCTTTGAAAGTGAAATAACTTGTTTACATAAGCTCAAATCTGGGAGGTATCATTTGTTAGAGGCTTTTAAATAAAATGGAAATGCTTCTGTTGTGTTCAGGATGAAGAATTTCTACACCATGCACTGAATAGCAGATATAACCCACTGCTGAAACACCTAGGTACATAATATTGGATTAACTTCAAATATATTTGTAAGGTAGTGTTAAACCTGGTACACCTGGACTATGACCTTTTCTGTTTCTGAAAGGATAACCTGATGTGTCTCAACAGATTATATGAAGGCAAAGAACAAATAGAATTTGAAGAATCTATGAGAAGACTCTTTGAATCCATCAACAACCTGATGAAAAGCCAGTATAAAACTGCCATTTTGTTGCAGGTTGGTGTGTGTATAAACAAGCTTGCTTTGGCTTTTTATATGGCTTGGTGTGGGCTTGTTGTTCTTTATCAATTGAGGAAAGGACACTTGTGGGAAACTTATTTTTTGTGTCTCTTTTGTAATTCCCCTGTACTAGAAGACTGAGTTGCCTAACAGAGTTTGAAGTATAAGTTGAAAAGGTTAGGAGAAGAAACATTTAAGTGGCTGTATGAATATAGCGAGTGAAAGAACAAAAAAGCCACAGGGGCTGGAATCTTTCAGGGAATCTAATAAAGTGAAGCCATCAGTGGGAGCTGAATATTTAATTCCTGAGTTTCTTCTGATGATGCTAAATAGGGATTCCATCATCTTAGTTTGAAAAGTAAACAAGATAGTATCAGCCTTTTGGAAGTATGTCATTTAAACAGCAACTGAAAGTAGGATCAAGGCTTCGCATTTGTGTCAATCTTAGTTATTCTAACACTTTGGAATCTGATGTGAAGAAAATTAGAAAAGAAAGCTATTAAGATCATTAATAGCAAATAGTTGGTATGTGGTTCTGCATTAAAATAGAAAACTAGCATGGCTTTCTATAAAGTAGGAAGCAGAAGATTTTACTAGACAACTGCAATATTGATGCTTTGTATATTCTACATTATGTAATAATTGTATTTATTGGGCTTCTCTTCTTGTTTTGTGTTTTGATTTCTTTTGGTATGGCTTATACTATAAATAAATTCGGGGTGTATAAAATAAACACATTTCACTCCATGGGCATGTCAGTCATAGTAGCTTTCACTATGGACAATGTTTTCCTTTGCCTATTTGGAGGAGACTTCAGTTATGATAATTGAGACTCCTGCTATGGTAGGTGAATATGAATTGTCCATAACATGACAGGGAAATAGAGATATTTTCTGCACTGGGTGAGATGGAGCAGGAAGGAGTAGAAGTAATTTCCTAAGTCTGCTTCCTCCTAAAGCCAACACTGATTTTTCTTCCCCCCTGCCCCATATTAAGTTTTGGCACGACAGTGATAGATGATGTAGTAGTACACAGTTAACTTTGCAGGGTAAAGGAAAGGAGGTTATGCAGAGCTACAAATACCCAAGTCTCCATAGGTGTTACACTTTGCATATCCACAGATGAAAGTTCACTAAGTCTGTTGGAAAAATAGACAAATAATCAGAGTATCAAAATAGCCTTAAATTTGAAGTGATCGTTGATATTAAGAAGAAACATAGATCAACTGAATGAGTTCAGGTGGCTTATACTCTGGCAATAACAGACAAGAAAGGAGCTGTGAAGAAAATTAAAGCAGTTGGGTTTCCCAGGGTATTGAGACTTAAAATGTAGAGTTTGCAGAGCCTCAGAATGTGAAATCTTAACTCTTATTTAACCTTTAGTTCTCCAAATTCCTCTGATGTTTAGCTCTTGAAGATTTAAAGAATTATGTTGAAACCTGAAATGTCTGTTGGTCTCTAGTAATGTTTAGTCAGTAGTGATTTCCCAGTCATTTTTACCAATAGCAGGCAGACTCAGGCTTGTGTTGAATATTAATTCAGTCAGGAAAAACTGGGGTTTAAAATTACATGTCATATGAAACAGCCCAGTCAGTGCCTTGAGCACTTTATTGTTTCAATTTAGTTTTATCATCAGAGCAATATCTTCTTCATCTGTTACATGATGTATAAGTTTAGAAAGCTTCAAATCTAACTTTTCAATCTCTTGTTCTCAAGCCGGCTGCAGTAGATAGATGCTTTGACTGATTTTACTGCCTGAGCTTTGAGGAGGGTTGATAGCTGCTTCTGTTTTGCAGTACTGTTCATGTCAGCTTTGAACAGCTGAAGACTGAATTTCCAGTTGGTAATTCTCAAATCAGTGAAGTTACTGTTGTTTAAAGATACAGAAAGAATGCTCCTCAACTTCAGCATTGCAGGAAGTCATTTCACTACTATTAGGATTGTAATTGCAATATCCTAACTTTGCTGAGGTTTTAAAGCAACCATGTGAACTGGAGAGTGACCTCTTTTCAGGTCTTGGGACATTACTTTATAAGGAGATTGCTCCTTGTAGTCAAGACTGGAAATGTTATAAGTTCACTTGTATGAATGTGCATCTTTTAAGCAAAGTGTGCTCTCCCTTTAAGATGTTTTTCACATTTTTTTCTTTTTTTACATAATTTAAAACAATAATTTCTGAACTTGTACTTACCTAGTGGTGCTGGTGGCCTTCATCTTCCTAGAAACTAGACTTAAACCTTCATTTATTTTGGCTGGGGTGATATTGCAGCTCTGTTTCATTTATGACTTGCTTCTCTGTAGCCACTACTGGTTTAGTGGGTTTTAAAGATAGTTTTTCCTGAAGTCTGTACTTCTGAAGTTGGACTTCCTGAAACTGGGGAACCTGGAAGTTTATTCCTAGAACCTGCAGTTTGGTCAAGGGAGTTGCTGGGGACAAGAGGGAGTAGGGAGGTGTTAGTACCTTCTTTAGTCTCCCTTAGCTCTCAGGGAACAAACATTACCTTCTGCAGATGTATTTTCTATGTAAATCAACCTCTGTGTCTCAGGAATTAAATCTGATAAATTATTGTTAAATTTCAGGTTCCTTTTTTTCATAACGTTGTACTGGTGATGTGTGATTTATGGTCTGTGACTGTGCTGTGTCATTGACAAGCTTGTGCTCTCAACCTTCAACTGCAAATCTGGCCCCAGTTCTCTCCCCTAGCTGACACATCATATTTGACCTAGAGGCAGTCTTTTCTGTTGCAAATCTCAGCTACACTCAGCTCACACTAGGGACTGCTTTTATAAGTCACTACTCCAAGTTCTATGTATGTTTTCAGAAACCTTATATGACACAGTCTCAAGGTCAGGAAAACACAGGAAGGAGATTGACTGTGACATTGACAAGTAAGAAAATAATGTAATATGAAGATGCTACCTTTATCTTCTCATCTTTGCCCACATTTTTGACCCATTCTTACTGCTGCAGTAGATTCAAAGAGCTTAAGACAGTACAGGGATGCATAGATTACTTAACAGAGAATAAGTTTAGAAAGGTACTGCCAGTGGCACTTTGATTGTGGTGTACAATAGGGTTGGCACAGTAACATGTTAAAGCTGCCTTGATAACAAATAAAATTAGACTAAGAAACAGAGCACTGATGATTTCTTTAAATGTTCTTTTCGTCTCATGGGTACTGAAGTTTCATGAATATGTATAATGTAATGTAACAAAAGAGGGCTAAAAATAAGCTTGGTCAGGAGTAAAGGTGAAAATAAATTTAATAGTATATATTATATGTAAGAAACCATTTTCTGCAGCGCTGTGGGTTTATCGCTAACGTCTGAAGAATGCAGAGCATCTTGTACTGCTTTGTGGGAGATTTTTATGACTTCATTAAGGGCAGTGCTCACTTGTGTCCATAGTGCATCATTTGAAGTAATTACTGCAAATGAAACTTGGGACTTTAAAATAACGCAGGGGATATACTTGTTATTGTCCTGCGGTTGGTACTACAGATCTGCAGGGATGTGGCAGCTGTATCCTTCCAATTTCCCTCCTCATAAGGGTATGGAGTAGGGAATATGTGGGAAGAGAGACAGCACAATAGACAAAGTGTCACTGGAATACTGCCAGAAGTATTTTGTGGCCTTCTCCTTTATCATTATATTTCACAGTGTGAATTGGTGTAAAGGAAATTCTGTGCTGCTATTATACAGTATCTTTTATAGTATTTGGTGTGTGAAGAGCAGGGAACATCACATTGCTGAAGTAAAACTGGGGCTAAGTTATGTTTCTAGTCCACCACAGGCATTTGTAGAGGGGTTATAAATAGCTCTGATGTTTCAGTCTTGGTTTGGTTTGCTTTTTTTTATTTAAACCACATAGATATTTTTTCTCCAACCTACTTCAAGGAGCTGATAATGCCTAAGATCAGGAGGAGATACAATCTCTTCATTGAAGTGGCAACGGCTTTTAAACACTCCTCTGACCTTCCCAGATTTGAATTGCGGGGATGAAATCTGCAGAGGAATGAATTTATCTGACAGCATCTTAAGCCAGCATCGAGTCAGTCTGAAATACTGTATACAGCCGCACAGAAACTCACAGCAATAAAAAGCTTTATGGTGTTTAAAAAGCCTAAATGAGAGCCAAAGCAAGATGCGCTCCAATTGTCTTTATTCTAACCTCCCTACACCCAATAAAGAAGAAACTAAGTTTTTATCAAGGAGTTTGCTGTCATACAGATACAGAGGCTACATGTGCTTCATTCAGAGCCTCCTGTTGAAAGCCTCGTATTTGTTGAAAGTTCTGGTATAGAAGCACTGTGATGTTGGTAGCTATTGAAGCAGTAGACACCTGCTCATTTAGCAACAACACCAAAAGCTTGTGAAACCATCAGCACACTTAAATTTCAAACTGGTAACTGGAAAGAAAAGTACTTCTTCCTTGGTCTTTGTTGTTTCAGCTGTATATTCATACTAATATTCTCCCACTGCTGATTAAAAACTCAGGAAATGTAAATTCCAAGAGTTTTTTGGATGCTTTCTCATGTTTTGTGGTTGAGATTCAATGACTTGTAGACAGTGATGAAGCTGCAAGAAGCCAACTGAGGGCAATCAAGAGAAACTTCAGGGCTCTGGGGTGATTGGTTTAAGGAATTGGAAGCACAAGCAATGTTGGAGGGAACGATGTTGGAAGGAACAAGGAGCCAGCAGATCAATACCTGGCTCCAAGCCTGGTGTCAATGGCAGAATTTGTGGGGTTTTTTGGTTGTGAGTTAGTCTACACATACAAACCCTGTTGGCAGCAGATGGAGTACAGCTGTCTCAAAGGGGAAAAGGATCTTTCTGCAGGAATTAGCAGGGCTCATAGAATTAGCTCTAAGCTAAATTTGAAGGGGGTGAGGGATAGAACCAGGCTCACTGAAGATAAGCTTGATAAGCATGATATGATTGCACAGCATCTTTGTGCAGGAACATGCTACCAGATCTATATCAATGTGGCCAGATTTTCTGTTTTGCTTAATTAGATTCTATTTTACAAAATATATTTTTAAAACCACAGAGTCAGTTATTGCTTGGAATGTATTTAATGCAACTCTCAGCCAAGAACTATGACATATCCTCATGTGTTTGAGAAATACAAACTTGTTAGTTGGATAAGTCACAGGTCCTTTTGTGAATATAAAAATCATTGTAGACAGCTCTTATTATCTAAATAAGTAAATAAATAAGTGGACATCTGCCCAGCAAGTGTTATATATGTGTAATGTGTTTTTTCTTGATTTCAGTAAGGCATTTGATACAGTCTCCCACAGCATCCTCGTAGATAAGCTAAGGAAGTGTGGGCTTGATGATCAGGTAGTGAGGTGGATCAAGAACTGGTTGAAAGGAAGAAGGCAGAGTTGTGGTCAATGGGGCAGAATCCAGCTGGAGGTCTGTGACCAGTGGAGTCCCTCAGGGGTCGATGCTGGGACCAGTGCTATTTAATATTTTCATCAACGACCTGGATGAGGGAACCGAGTGTACCCTCAGCAAGTTGTATGACCTACAAAAGAGGGTCTTAGCCCTTCTAGCCTTCTGCAAAGAAAATATGATCCACTTGGTACCATTGAATGGAATTGAACTGAATGGAATTGAACTGAATGCCAAAGTTCCTCTGCATATCCCCAGCATAAGAGCCCTTGTGTGCCTGTATACTCCATTGTGAAAGAAATTAATATTAGAATGTGATGTAAAATGTCAGCCTGAGGAAAGAGCAAACTGATCATTGCTTATTTTGTGTGTATCTGTTTCAGTGGTGTGCTCTGTATTGTTACATGATGTATATGCAGATAAACACACAAAATTAACACGATCTCTACATCAATTCAGGTTGCGGCTTTGAAGTACATACCATCAGTTCTTCATGATGTTGAAATGGTCTTTGATGCCAAGTTACTGAGGTGAGCTGCTTCTGAGCATTTGGTACATGACTCACATGGTGTATATGATGTATCGCTGTTGTCAGTGATGAATTCTTGGTGATCGGCGTGGCTCCACAAAACTGTGTCAGTTTGTACTGACCAAGACAGTGGTGGAACACAGGGTGTATGTTTCTAACACAGAGTTCTTGCCTGACTCGCATAATAAATGAATCTATTATGGCAGCCCAATGTTTATTGAATAATTATTAGTGAATTATTGAATATTTCTTAGCGAGTTAAATGCACAAGTGGAACAATCTTTCTCTTTTTCTCTTTCTTTCTCCCTGCCCCTACCTTGAGTAAGTCCTATTCCAGAAAACCAAAGCTGATTTTAGCAGTTAGAAATAAGTATCTATCTTTATTTGTCAGAGCTCAGTTGCCTCCTCCACACAAAAATAACCTTGTTCTATTGAAAACAATGGAAAGTAATAAACATTTGTAAACATAGACAAAATCTTGTTCATCCTCATCTTGTTTCTCTTGAAAGTTTTCTTTCTAACCTGCTACTGATCAATGTTCTTGATATGGTAAATATATCTAAGCCTTAAAAAGAAATAAATGGTTAGAAAGATACAATTTTTTGCTGTTTCTGCCTTTATTAATACATGATGAATTAATCTGTATGGTATTTATGACACTTTTCCTTTCTCATGCAGTCAGCTGCTGTATGAATTTTATACTTGCATCCCACCAGTGAAACTGCAGAAGCAGAAGGTGCAGTCCATGAAGGAAATAGTGCGCAGCAACCTCTTCAAAAAACAAGGTACATATAAAATGCCTTTCAGGCCTCAAATAAATAGGTGTGAAAATATTGGCTGGCTTTTTGTGCAGTTCATGTCTGAAATTGAGTAAAACAAGTACTGAGAGGCTGTGAATACCTCTGGAGAGGATTCTCCTCTTCCTTCAAGATGGCTATTGTGCCAAGCATGACTCCTAGCCTAGAACCAGGAACAGCTGGGTCTCAGAGGAAGAGTTTTGTGTGGTTTTCCTATGATATAATGGCTAGATGGATGAGCTGCATGTATCCTTTCAACCCGTTTGTAAGCTCTAAAGTGAAATAGGAAGTGAAACCTTGAGAACACAGCTTTTGTTATATAAGGGCTCTGTCTGGGCAGAGGAAAAAAAGCCTGATTGTGCTGTAGTATAGCTCAGCTGCAGAGCAGCATTCCCAGTCATAGGAATTACAAGGTTTCTTACCCTTCATCAGAACTTGATGACCTCCTTCACTGGCAGAAGTAACAAGTAGTACTGAAACATCTTCATCAGCTTTGTGCTTAGTTTTCCTTCACTTTATAATGGGAAGGGAGTTGCTGCTAAAGGAATCCTAGCAGAGAAGTCCAGTTTTACATGGTTGACTTGATGTTGCCTGCGAAGTGTTCTGTCTCTCTTGTGGACCAGATGGCTTGCTTCTCTGTCAGCATCTTACTGCTGTGTAGAAGATCTCCAGAACATCGAAGGGACATAAGCTACTCAGCTGTCCATTTTGTCAGATGTTCAGTTTCTGACAACTCATAGATCATTCTAGGAACTTGACAGTTTAACAGTGGGTAGCAAATAGTACTGAGCATGAGTGCAGAGTAAGAGGATTGCTCTCATCTTATTCTTCTGTGTTCCCAGAAGGATGTCACAGTTCTAACTACCTAGGATAGATAGAAATTCAGCTGTATTTGAAGACCTGTGTTGCATTCTAATGAGCCTGTAACATATATTGTAAGCTATAACAATAATTATCTCTGTGTGTTGTGTTTGAGACCATTATAGATTTCCTGAACAAAAATCTAGAAAGTAAAATAGTTGGTTTTATTGCTTAGGTTAAATTAGGTATATTTTAACACATATTTGTATTAGTAATTTCAAGTATCACTTTTTTTCTTGAACTATGTGGAGGACTCAAGGTTGCTTGAATCAGTGGAGTTTTCATAGCTATATCTTGAATATCTGCAGACATTGATCCTCTATTAAGATCAGAACCAAGCAGCTGATTTTCCAACAGATCTAATTCTGTATTCACATTTTTTTTCCCTGTAGTTTACTGTATGTATTTTACAAGTACTATGTGACACATCATTGCATTGTCAGTTGCTGTTACTGCTATGGCTGCTAAGGTCAGAAGTGCCAGTCTTAGTTTTATCTCTGCTTCTTGTGGTGAGTAGTGTTTAGACCAGAAGGAAAAATATCCTGTCACAAAACGTAGAGGCTCCTAGGTTATAATAATGCAGTCTGTTGAACTTCTGATCTTACTAGAATTCAATCAGGTACTTACTAGAATTCAATCAGGTACTGTGTTTGGTACTGATTTTAATTGATTTTAAACTTTGGGCTGCAATTATTATAGGGAAAGTCCACAACATGTTTAAGTGCAGGCACTAAAGAGTAGGAAAAGACCAATACACAATTAAGTATCTCTTGTAGTAGTATTAAAAAGTTTCTGTGCTTTGCTGTTGCAATATTGTGTCCAGTAAATAGCAAACAAGTCATTTTTCTTGTGCATTATTGTGGTTTAAAATAGAAAATTCCCAAGATGTTTTCTGTTAAATACAATTGATTTTAAAATTAATTGGGTACAGAACCATCAGTGTGTGGAGGGTGTAGACAGTGCCTGATTTATTGCTCCGTGCAAGGAGGGAGAAGGTAATTTACAAGAATGAAAGCATATGTATTGCATCACTAAGTAAGATGCAGCATGATAATTAGGGTGAGATTGCCAACAGTATCATTAACTAAAGTTCACATTTATCTGCAACAGGTAGGGATATGGGTTATATTTAACTACATTGCTAATTACACTCAAGTCTTTTCATTTGAGTGTGTTTCAAATTATCCACCTTTCCTCCAGGCTTTAGTATTTAGTCTCTTTCCATGTAGCTCATTACAGTTCCAGTGTAGTGAATTTACCTCCTGTCCCAAAGGTATTGTCTTTATAATTCAATTGGATTTCCCATATTGGTAATTGTTTTCCGCTGCCCATTGATGTTCACAGCATTTGCTAAGGAAGCAGACGTGTGAAAACATGAAAATGTGTTTTTAAAGTAAGAAAAAAGCCAGTGAAATATGTTTTGGGGAGCCTTGAGGTTAAATTGAATGTATTGGTATGTATTCCCCTGCATTCCAAAGCTTTCCCTGTAGACTGTCATGGGCTAGAGTGCTGTTGTCAGGTAGGATGCACAGGCCTGTTCACTGCTACTATACGTGATCTTTAGAAAGCCTACAACATTACAGCACTATCAGAAGCCTTTAAATTACAGTGACAGATATTTTTGTTGAGGCCTTGAGTTCTTGTTCCCAGTCTCAAGCTATAATACAGCTTAGAGGGGTTATGAGGTGAGAGTTTAGAGGGTTCAGGTGTTTGAATAGCTGAATGTAGCAAGACTGATGCTTTCAACTGCTTATGCACATTCACCATAACATTTAGGAGCACTCTAACAGAATATGAGAGTACACTCACAGGCATTTACCTAGTGTTTGCATTCTGACAATAGGTCCCTAATCAGAGGACAAGAAACCTTAAACTTTTTCCACTTTCTTTTTAGATCATCTGATAATTCATTATTTAAAAATAACAGAGGGGAAGAAATTATCACCTTGTCCTGTGTAAGCACCCCAATGGTATCACCCCAATGGGATTTCAGACTGTCATTTATATAGGAAACTTTCTCCTGGCATATATTCCTTTGTATAGTGGGATGAAACAGATTATTCTCTGCCTCTTGTGAAATTCCCTATTAGGCTACCAAAGAAAAGTTTCACTAGAATTGTTTCATTTCTATGTAAAACTGCATTTTACATGAAAAATGGATGGAAAATTGCTTAAATCACTGTGATTTTTCTTTTTTTTGGGGGGGGAAATCTAATTGCCAAAATTTCCAGATCATTTCTCCATGCTTGAGAGATCCCTAAATTAAAACATAGCTGTTTATGTGCCATTTTTATTGTCGTTAGTGTTTCTGAGCTTGTGGTATTCAGAGCTAGATTTTTATTCTAAGCTGGCATGAAATATCCACTGACATTATGCCAAAGTTTGTATTCTAGTTAGCCTTGGGAGAATTGATTTTTATTGGTGCTAAATGAAAATAGAGTGTTTGAACATACAATAAAATATGTTTGTATTCACACTGCTGCTTTTGACTTGATATTCTCTGGAGCTCTACTCCTGATTAGGAGTTCGTGCTGTAGCAGAACATTGTGAGATCTCCTCCAAAGGGGAGAAGATCTAAGTAGGTCAGACAGATGGTCACTGGCAGGGGTGGGAATAGAGTTTCAGTCTCTTAGCTCAAAATCCAGGTCCTCTGCTCACTGTGGCTGTAGACACAGCTCCTGCATGTTCAGCATATGCAAACCACTTGCTGATTTTGGAAGAACAGCAGCAAGAGACGTATGTTAGCAGCAGGGGTTAATTTGTCAGATGCCAGAAGAAATAGTGAGACTATAGTAATTTCTCCTAACTGAGGAACTCTTCCTGTTGCACTACTGTTTAAAGATGATAAGTACCTGCACACACCTGTAATGAGACTTCTTTTTGAGGTTTACATCTGGGACATGAATTATGGTCTGTCAGGAAATGCAGGATTGTGTAGTATGATGCCAGTGCTGCACAAGGAATATGTTTGATTTCTTTGAAGGATCCAGCTGTAAGTCCATGTTGTCATTTTGGATGCGTGCGAGTCAGAGTCAACTAAGAAAATGTTAAATGGGGGCATATAACCCTGTGTAACCCAGTTAAAGATGTAGAAACAAGTGTATTGTCTTTGCATTTAGGACTGTTAAAAGCTATTTAAAAAAAGATAGAAGGAACATTGATTTCTGATAGAGCATCTTTCAGTTTAATTCTTTTTACCAGAATTGAGTTATAGATATTTTTGTTATCCACTCTTGTAATCTTGAGTTGTATTTTTACTGATAGGAGTTCCTAAACCAAGGTTTTACTTTTCATTTTCTGTGCTTGCTTTCCTGCACACTTTCAACACAATTTCTCATCATTTTAGAACGTTTGAACACAGGAATTGTTAATGCATCAGCTACTGGAACAAAACAGTAAATACTCACTGTCCATAAATTCGTTTAAAACACAAAATCTTTTCTGTGAATTAATTCTTGAGCTTTTTATTTAGCTTGGGGAGAGTTTAAGAAACACTTTTCTGAGAGGAGGTTGCTTTGTTTTCACCTTCCTCCTTTTGAAATATGCAGTAGCTTTTAAGGATATATTTCCTTTAATGCATCACTTCAACTCCTGTATTCATTTTTTTTGCCATCTCTATTCCTGCAGTATCTTCATATGGACAAGGAAGCCATATGCATACTTGTAGGTGTTTATCTGCATGTATTTGTGATGAACACACATTCATCACAATGAGAAAGCCTTTGCTTTCTGCTGTTTGTGGAGAGTAGGTTCTCAGTATTGCTACTGGTAACTTCTTGTTAGATGTGATGGATTATGGCGATTATTTAGTCACATTTTTTGAGAAGCTTGATATATAGAAATGTAAATCAAGGTAGGGAACTTGTTAGTTTTAACAATGAACTTCTGAATGTGTGTAGAAGTGTTTATAACTAGAAATAGGAAAGAGAGAAGTAAGGTGTGTTACAGACATTGATATGAAGCTTTAGCAACATTTTGTGTCAATTAAATGGAATGTGGAAACATGCAAATTGTAATTTATTAATATAATCATAACACGGAGCAAATTATGAAATCTGCTAGCAAGGAAATGCTGACAACCATTTGTGGCAGGCTATGATGGCTGGAAAGGGCACTGAACACTTGAAGTGTTGTTGTAGCTACAGCAATTATAGATGTTGCTCTGGCTGCCTTTGAATACACGGCATTACTCAGGTCCTGTGAGGAGTGAAGAAACTAGAAGATATGCCTGGAAGTTTTTAAGTGGATGTATCCCGCAGTGTTATGATTGGGTTGCAGTGGTGTGCTGTGGCCATTAGCACTGTAGCTGCTCTAATTTCACTCGGTTGGAGTGGTCAGCAGTGATGTTGTATGGTGGCTTCTGATCAACCACTGTGTTTCTCCTTCCTGTGTTAGTACTAGATTCCAGGAGACTAGAATTTGCATGTGAAAGTGCTGTCAAAATGAGTATGTGACTTATAGTACCTCTCCTTTCTATGGCTCTCATCTAAACTGTGACATTCCTATTTACATTCAGAAATTAATAAAATATATACAATTTAAAATTCATTACATCTGTGATCCCAGCAAAAATTAAATGGCAAATAACAAAGAGGGAAGACTTTTAATAGAAGATGCCTGCCAGTTGTGACTGGATGTTTGTGAAGGTGTGTAGTACTTTACTTGAGCACTGGCTGCCATCAGAATTCTCTCCTCCCTGAAAGAATGTTATTCACTGATTTTTTTTAAGGCTTTGCTCTAAATCAGTATTCAGATGATACCTGTGTCCTTATTAATATGGCATGCTAGTTTTTAAGTGGGCATGAAGCCATCCTAACAGATGGATATGACTACAGGCATGCCAGGGAATCAAGAGTAGTGTTTCCTAAGGGAGACAAAAGTGGTGTTAAATCTTTATTACCATTTTGGCTGCACAGAGGAGGCAGTGAGGAATGAAGCCCGTCTGTGATCTTTGCTGAAGGAGACCCAAATGTCTTTTTTTTTAATGACATTATTACATTAATGACTTACCTGGTACAGAAGAAATTGTTATCTTCTGAAGGAGAATAAGGTGAATAATGGGGTTCAAACCTCTCTTCCGCCCCCCAACAATAACAACCAAACCCAAAACTGAAACATATGACTGCGTAATCTGTTACAAGAATGCATCTACTTGTCTTTATTCAGGAGTGTGTGTCTTTATTCAGGGAACTTCTGAGAAGTGTGGTGGAATTTGGTGTTGATAAATCCCTGGACCATGTGTCTCTTGGCAGACCTTGATGAAATAAATGCAATGGACTCAAACCGTATTTTGATGTTGTATGTGTTCAAATACTATCTGGAGCAGTACACATACTCGCTCAGCTGTCAACCAGCACTCCAAGTCTTTTCCTGCCAAACAGCTTTCCAGCCACTCTTCTCCAAGCCCTGGGTTGCTGTAGCCCAAATGCATGACCAGGCATTGAGCCTCAATGAACCTCATGCATTGGCCACAGCACATTGATCCAGCCTGTCCAAAACCCTCTATAGAGCCTTCCTGTCCTCAGCTGATCAACATTCCCAGCCAATGTGGTGTCATCTGCAAACTTACTAAAGATACATCCAGTGTTGAGTTCAGGTCATCAAATACCAGAACTGTGAATTTTACTTCAGCTATTCATTTTCTCAGGTATTGTCTTCCATGAGGTTTGTTATTTCTTTTCCTTAGCCTATGTGTTGTTGAGCACTTAGCTTATTTTGCTTACTTAATTTGTGCCATGACACCTTCATATCTGAATTTATATACCCATTCAGTAAACATTCCTTTTCCCTACATAACAGAGCACTTTCAGATTTTGTATAATGTTCTAATGAAATGGTTTGAACAGGGTTTTTAAGATGAGAAAGCATGAATGTACTGTTGTGCTAACATTGCAGGCTCAGGCTGAGGCCAGGTATTGTTTGCTACATTGATTGTGTTCAGAACAGGATGGAATTGCATCCGCATGTGGGGTGTCTCATAAAGCCTAGTTAATTTACCTGTTTTAAGACTATTGTCTTTTGTTTATGAATAACGTCCTGGAAATACATTAGCTGAGCTCTTTACTCCACACAAAATGAAGGAACTCTGTATTGGCTCAAGTAAAAAGCTGAGTCACAGAATCCAGGCATATAGCCTTAATGTAAACCCAAATAATCAACACAAAAAGACAGTTTCATCATGATAATATGTTGAATGATTTCCCCATTATTTATAGTCACAGGGTTTGTTCATTTTAAGGAAACACTATAGCAAAGGCTGGTTAAACAACTTCTGAACCTCCAGGGAGTTTGACCCTTCAACATTGTTCACATCTGAAAACGCACTGTGAATAATTGATCGGCTGCCTCTGTTAAGCCCTTTTAATAGATTCTGTATGTATCAAATATGGCTCAAATTTTAATTTATAATGTAAAGTACAACTGGGAGTAATGAAGCTTGTAGAGCAATTAGCTCATAAAACTGGAGGAAACCCATTGTACCTTCTGCCTCAGCAGTCCTCTCAGTGCCGTAGGAATGTTTAAGAAGTATGAGTGGTTTTATCCAAAACAAAAATTATGTCAAAGACATTTTTGGGTTTTTTTTTGGTTGGTTTTTTTTTTTTTAACCAAAATACATGTTTTTTGTGCAGTTTTTCAATTTGTTTCAGTTGTGAGTCCAATTTTTACTAGGTCCACTTTTTAATATGCTAAATGCTTGCTGTCTTTCAGTAGCAGACTGGAAATCACTGCAGTCCCATTCTAATTCCTTTTGCAACTTCATAAGCAAGTTCCTTGCATGCATCTCACTGAAGTATCATACATCTACCTTAGCAGCATATGGACTGCAGGGGGAAGTTACAAGTCTGGCAAATAACTCAGTCCAACTGTGCAGAGGGAATGAAGGAGTCATTGTTGTGTTAGGGAAGTGGGTGTTCATACTAGTATGTTTAGCAGGGGTTTACACTAATAGGCTTAGGGTCTTTCTTATAACCATCATGAAATGAACTTAGTTAGCAATAAATATTATATATAAAGGAAAAAATATCTTCAGTATTTTTGTAGTGGTGAGAACCTTGATAAATGAATTTGTTGTGGTGTGAATTGTTTCTGCCCTGAGCAGCCCTGGCCTGTTGAAGGACAGTTTCCACAGATTGCTATGAAACCAGAATGAAACCTTGTATTTTCTTTTTTTCACAAATAGGTTAGTAATAATCTAATTTACAACTTATGCTTATTTATTTCCTGAATATATAACCCCTTTCTTTATTAAAAAACCAAACAACCACCCCCCAAAAAACCACAACACACACACACACCCCCAAATCCTATCACATTTTAGCCAGCTTTAAAGGTATTGCATGTACTTTTTAATATTGCTTATCATGTTTCTTTGGTGTAGTTTCTGGTCAAGAAGCTACTGGCACTTCAGTTGTTGCATTTAGAATTAATAGAGGTGGTTCATGTGAGCAAATCAAGACAGAATTTGCTAATTATGAGATTACAGCTCAGTGTCAGAAATGTGTAGAATGTCGAGTGTCTGCAGGTGGTGATGAGGAATCTATTGGCACTGGTGACTTTTGGAGGGCAGTTTGTTTCCATGGGCATCAATCTGAGCTGGAGTACTTCAGAAGTGTTAGTGTGCTCTGCTAAGTGCTTTGTAAATGCAGCTGTTTGGTTTCTGGATCAGAGGTGTTGTCTGTGTCCTGCAGTAAGCGCAGGAAGCTTGTCTAAGTACAGAATAGGTCATAAAAATGAGCTGTAAGTGGTGTGAAATTCCTTTTTATGCTGCTCATTGAATAGGTCCTGTGTTGATATGTGTTCTTTAACTGCTGCTGTACTGGAGAGTTTGTAATTTAGTCAGAGAGTAAGATTGTTCTTGTACCTTGGAACAAGGGGGGCTATATTAAAATCAGGTAAGTAGTGTTTATTCATGCTGTGGCATTACCAGCAGCAGAGATACTTTCTGAGGCAAGATATTATGCTTCTCCTTAGACTTGATTAAAAGCTGCTGGCTTTACATGGCTTGGAGCTGTTACTTGAAATAAGAATAATCTGCATGGATAACTTCTGCTGATTCATCTGCAACATACAGAAACTTATAATCTACTTCCTTTTGTTTTCCTTTCTCTTTCTTTCTTACTCTTCTGTCTTTCTGTACTAGCACCCATATTCTGGGGGGGGGAGATTCTGAGCCTGTCTTGTTTTGCATCACAATGGTTACGGTTTCACTAAGGCTCGCCCTTCACTTGTTTTATCAGTGAGTGCGCTCTATGTCCAGGAAAGGTGTTCTTGATAATTGTTAAAAGAAAAAATAAGAAGCCACATTTTAATGGCTGTTTGCAGACATTAAAGTTTTCTAGTTTTGTTCTGTTGTTTTCAGAGGTTGCAATACTTGGGATTGATAGAAATTAGTATCCAATCGCTGGTATAAATATCTTCCCAAAGGGTTAATACAGACAAGCATTTAAAGCACTGCAGCTCGCTGTCAGTGTGTAGAATGCTTCTTTAGTTCTATACAGATTTGATTCTGAGATAGAACCTTTGAAGCTACATTCAGCTCTGTCTTCTTCCCAGGTTATTTCCGTAACTATAACAAATCTTTGGAGCATCTGCTCAGCGTTACACACTGTTGTGCTGTACCCTCTTTAATTACATAGCACTGTATAAGCAAGTTACTACTTAAATCACTTGGTGACATGTAGCAATTATATTAGGCAAAACCCTGTAAGTTTTATTCTTTGGTAGGTAGTGCCTTCGGTGGAGTTACTTCAATTTTGTGTCTTGTCCTCCTGACATTTCCTATACACAGCTCTGTCCTAAAAAGTTCATGTGAGATGTAATGCTTGCTTTTTGTGTCAGCTTCCTTAAATAAGGATAAACATATGCATAGGTTGCTCTTTATTAATCTTTTCCTGGTCTGTGTTAGTACAAGGTATGTTTCAAAATGATTCACATAGAACAATTCTGTTGGTGTTTGTGTCTTATTTTCAGAAAGAATAATTTTATATTTATTGTATTTTTCTTATATTAAAATATTTCCACTACTTAAGTATAACTTATTTCCAGGTTCTTTGTACGTAAAGTGAAAAACTTGCTCCTAAGTGTTCGGGACAAGTATCATTATCCATATTTTTCTATGTGAGGACTGTTGATTCACATAATTATTACATAAGCTTAAGAGTATCCCTGAAGCACAATTGGAAAATCAACAATTCCACATTGGAGAGGACTATGGCTGTTAAAGCATGTTGTACTTGGCTCTTCGGAGTAGGATTTATTTGTAAGTGGTATTTGCTTTATATTCGTTAAGATAATTTGCTCTGTTTCAGAGTGCAGGGACATTCTTCTTCCTGTGATTACAAAAGAGCTGAAGGAATTACTGGAACAAAAGGATGATCAACAGCTCCAGGCCCAAGAGAAGAAATACTGTGTTGAATTGCTCAATAGCATCCTGGAGGTTCTGAGCTGTCAAGACCCTGTAAGTATTGATGATATAGATGGTCCAAGGCTGTGGTAAGCCTGAGCTGATGAGAGATTAAATTATTGATGCTGATGAATCTCATTTAAATTTTTAATACAAGTCAGTGGCAAATTGAACTTTTCTCCTATTATTCATGAATTTAAGTTAAAGGGCAGTTGAGCTATTAGAGAAGTACTGAAATCTATGCTGTCTCTTCTTATTTCACTATTATATGTTCTTTAAATAGTCAGCTGCTATAAGTCACTGTAGTATTAAATGCAGTGAGGCTGCTATGTTTTGCCTAGCAGAGGATTAGACACTTCTAGTTTTCAGTAGCAAAGTTCAATGGAACCCATTATGCCATGAAAACTGGTGAGAATTAAAAACATGTGCAAAACCCAGTAATTCATCTTTAAGGGATGATGCAGATTTCTCTTGAATGCAACACAGCAGTTTGGTTTTGAGCTAAAGTGAAAAATCTTGTTTCAAGAATATACACTTTTGACTTGCACTGGGGAATACTTTCCATCCCATACTCATGCAGGTGAATGGAAAAGGTTCACTCTATGACCACATTATTGTAATAGTGCTATTTAGGTGATCTCCTTTGCATACCTTTATTTAGGGTGATCTAGATAAAAAGAAGTGTTTTGCTAATTACCGAACTGTTTTTTGTAGGATTGCACTTGAACCTTAAAGTTAGTGCAGTTTCTACTGAACAATTAATTTCCTGCATCTTTCAGTGACTTTCTAAGAAAACAGATGATTTGACCTGCTGGAGAATGAGATTTCAGGCATTAGTGGCACACTGACCTCATAATATCTATTATAAACCTCACTCTGTTTTGAAGACACTGGCATCTTATCTGTATTTCTTCTGCTTTTCCATCCCAGTAGATAAATCTGTGTTTGAATTAGTATTTCAAACCTTATGTCAACTTCACTTTGATATTTTTGCATTGGATTTATTCTGTGAAAATCACCAGAAGCAGGCAGAAAAAGACAAAGGACAGAAAAAAGAAATGGCAGTAGCTGCTCTGTGTTTTGTGTGCTCACATTTTATATTGTGAGGTGATCTTTGAAGCTGTTACATTTTGAAGAATGTTTTCTTTGTCAAAGGAAAAGGTATTGCAGCATTAACTCTACTGCTTTTCTCTAGTGTTTTGTCCTACACTGTTTAGGGAGTGGGAAAATGTGAATGATCAGGTCCTTGTGTTCAAACCCAGCTGTCTAGGTGCTGGGTTCTGCAGGTAGCAGGTGCATTAAGAGCACAGGTTTATGTTAAGGACATGATTTTAATGAATAGTCTTTCATTGTTAAGCATCTGGGCAAGATGCTTATGTTTCGTTTTAAATTGCCTCTACAGAAAACAACATTTGGACCTGGATGACATTGTTTTGACTGAATCATGTCCAAAATTAGACTTATAGCTTGGCAACTGTGTGCTTTCAGCACCTGTGAAATGCAGTTGAAGCTCAGAACTGCAAGTAAATCGTTGCTGAAGGTCATGGTGAAATCCATGACTTCTTGTTTCTGTTTTAATTAAAAGCACTTCCTTTTTCCCCCTCACAACAGCTTTGATGCATGCAGTCTGACAGCCCTTCATAAGGTGACTTTGCCTTTAATCTGATATATATCTTATTGTTTAATATTCACTGTATTAGAACAAGGTTTTACTTATAGTGCTTACACTATAAAATATAATGGTAAACTTTGACACAGAACCTACAATAAACCCTTGGTTGAGACTGCACGTGGAATTGAGATGTGTAATCTTTTCCTGTCTCGTGTAGAAATCAGCAATTGGCAGCAGCTGCATTTTAAGCTGTTGATTCTATTGGCAAATGAGTCTCGAAGCAGTTTAGGGTTGCCAGAAATTTGTCAAACGTTTGCTTAGGTTACGGTTGATCTAAAGGCTTTAGCAAAAGAATACTTCAAAGGCACTTAGGGAACCTGCATGTTCTTTAAGGCTGGGTAGCTTATGTTCTGATGGCAGTTTTCGGGCAGCACAATGCATTATGAGCTATGCAAAGCACCCCAAACATATTTCTCTTTTTATGTATGCTCTTTGTTTCTGTGTATGTCAAGGGAAAACACAAGATTATTGAACTGGCTGCTTAAGAGCACGAGCATAATGGATGTGTGGTATAGCATTAGCTTTCTTTGTAGCAGCTGCTATGGTGCTGTGCTTTAGGTTTGTGACAAACCAGTGTTGATAACACATCAATAAATACTTCAGTTATTGCTCAGCAGTGCTTGCACAGTGCAGGTGCCTTCTCTAATTCTCACTGTGCCCCATGGTGGGGAGTAGGCTGGATTTGGGCAACAGGGGACACAGCTGGGATGGCTGAAATGAGTTGACCAAAGTGGAAATCTCAAGTACAGGTTGTGTAATCTTAGCATTCTGAAGGAGACCGTTGTCACTGTCCATATAAATGAGACCTCTTTCATAATCATGGCTGACTCTGAGGTCATTCTAAATTCTGTCCCAACCCTGTAGAAGTTTAACTGGAATCTGAAATCTAAATCAAACCCCAGCTACCATTACTTTGTGCTGGTATTTTTACAGAGAGTGACATTTGTTTGGTTTGGATTTTCTAGGAAGTTATTTCTGTACCAATGTGTTCATTCATCCCATCAATGAATCTGAAGGCATTTGAGTTCTGTGAGGGAACTTTCTACTGCTGACCTTGCATATATCACATATGAGCTCTGATTGTCTCATGCCTTGGCAAGGCATATTTTTGTGGTGACCATATTCCAGTAAACTAAACAATACAATTCATGTTTTCCAAGGGAGAATATATATAATAGTGCAAGTTGTTAATTTAGCTTCTGAAAAGTCTTGTGTTTAACCAAATGAACTGCAGCCAAATGGTGGGGGTTCCAGGTTTCACTAAAACATATATGTTATTCTTGTGAATTGTGGTCTGCATACAAAATGTATGTTACAGTGGGTCGCTGGATTGTCTTCTAAAGCTTAGAAACAGTTAAAATGAAAGCTGAAATCTTGTGTATAGGCAGTGTGTGGAAACACTATTTGTTATGTTAGCAATGTCAGTATTGAATGCCTAATTGTTCCCTGGATTATCAAAAAGAAAGACTCAGTTTCATAAAGAAACCATTCTCATTGGTTTGCTAGCACTTCTCTGCAAATTCAAAGGCTTAGCAGAAAATAACCTTTGTGTGCTTGAGTGTATATTAGATGCTTATCCAGGAAAGGTGTGTTATTTGCTTCTTGTGGATTCAGGGGCAAGGTAATGGTATAAATGTGTTGTACTTTAGGTTGCTTTACCTTTTACTACTGCTCTGTTAAATGGTAGCTAGAGCACATGGCAGGTGGTTTGCCATATGTTCCCTGCTGGCCTAGGATGCATTCTTACAACAGCCAAGAACACTGGTTTGAAACAAAATGCTAAATTCTGACTTTATGCATTGGGATGCACTTCACAGCAAAACTTGAAAGTATTTAATAAATGCAATATTCTAGAATAAGGGAGGGCAAAGAGTTTTCAGAGAGGAGTACACAATCATAAAATGTATTGCTATAGTCGAAGTATAAGAATATATTAGAAAAGCTTAGAAAAGGGTAAGAAAAAACCAAAAGCAACAGAAACCAGAAAAGCTGCTGAGACCTTTGTAAATAAACCAATATTCATCAAGAGTGTGTTCTGAAGAGATATCAAAACCTTACAGCTAATTATTTCCTGAAAGTTGCAGTTGACATTGCAGTATTGCTAGTGAATATGGAAAGCATTCAAATGCAAAGAACAAATAAGATGCCTTTCACAAAAGAAACACAAAATACTGCTGAAAAACACAAGCATCTGGAGCAGGCAGATGGATTTCACTGCAAGTCTACCAAACAGTTCCATGGCTCTACATCCGTGCTCAACATTGCAGTTTCTTCTGGTTTTCACTGTGTAAACTTTCTCTGTTAAGTAGAGAATGTCTAAATCTGATAAGATCAATACTTGGATGGAAAGCATTTTTTTCCACAGGTTTTCACCAGTGTTTCCAGTAGCAGAGTCACATTTGACAATGTGTTATATTTCTTGTCCTGAAGGCAATGGATGAGAGAGGTCTTCTGTATATTTTCTAGTCCAAGAAATTATGCTATTTTGAGCATCTTGGTGTCATTTTTCCTTCCTTTGGTTGGCTCATCTTTTTTGACATGCTTTTTCCCCTCTGCTTCACACTGTCAACATCTGTCTGCTTGTCCTTTTTTCTGACTTCTTGTGAGATGCTATTCCCCTCTGAGTATCATTCATATTACATTCTGCCCTTTGTTCCTGTTTCAAGCAGAGTGCAGTAACTGTTACATTGTATGGTAAAACAGTAGTAAAGAATCTGTGATGCAGTTCAGTGTGCCTGTAGTGCATTAGCATGCTTGCAAAGAGAAATACTCGAGGTGGTAATAGTGACTTGTGTAGCTCCTTAGTCTGATCAAATGTACAGTGTTTTACAAGGGATGTTTCAAGTAATTTTCTTTCTAGCTGTATAATTAGCACCCCAAAAATGAAAAGCCTGTGCAGATCCTCTAGTGCCAGAGGCAGCTGTTGTTCATCTACAAGCAGCGGCAAGGCTAGCAAGGCCACTCATCAGGAGAACTAAGATACTCTGCTTCTGCAACACAGAGGCCAAAAGTTTCTGGTTGTTGCTCTCTGAATCAGGATTTTCTTTCTGATTACAACTTTGTATAAGCCTGAAAAAACTGCTTTGCTATGTGAGAAAGTGCTTTTATTGGAAGGTTTTTCAGGTAATTAACAAAAAATGAAGAGAAAACTATAGAGTATTTGGTTCATGATTCAAGTTGATTGGGGAGAGACACACTGTAGGTTTTTACTTTTGCTTAAACTGTTATTTCCAGCAGATTTAATATACATGTGTCAATGAACTGTATGGGTTTCATATTATTTGATTGGCATAAATCTTTAAACTTACGGTGTGTGTATTGGGAAGCAGAGGAGATGGGAGAGAAATCAGCTTTGGGACACAGTCCAATAAATGTGTGCTTTCTACAGCAACTGTCAGGTGTAGTCTTTTTATAGATATTGGACCATACCTAAGAAATTTAAATTAAAGAAAGAAAACACAAACCACAACCTGATTATTCTGAGACTACATTGCTCATTTATAGAATATAGTAACTTTTGAAATGCTGCAACAGGAGAGAACATCATTTAAGCTTAGTCATAGTCAAAGGGCGAAATAGGACTAAATGGTGATAGTAAATAAATGGCTTGATATGAGAATGATCTCTGTTCCAAGGGTTGTTGTCCTGATTTGAGTTAATCAAAACAGGAGAGAGAAAAGGGGAAATGTTGGATGTTTCATAGGAGAAACAGAGTCGGAAGCAATTTCTCCTGGCATGGTACTGGGGCTCAGTCACCTCAAATACTTCTAACAAATCACCATGGCTCTGTGACTGCGATGCTCTCCCCATGTTACTGTTTGTGACATTAAAAAGGTGCCTTGTTCACTGTAAGCTGCTTTTATTTTTCTCTCAGAAATGTGTTTAGAATTTACTTTCTTTGGTTGTTACATGCTCATTTCCAAAGCTGTCTAGTCAGTGAAGGTGATGAATGTTAAGGTTATACCACTCTGGTGAGTGTTTTAAAGCAATCAGATGTCCTTTTGCAGCAACATGACCAGTACTTTGGCAAGGGGGCCAGAGAGCAAAACATCTTCAGTTTGCTCCCTCACACAGCTACAAAATGAAATGAAGATAGCTTTGTCTTGGAATAATGACACACTTTGTGACTGCAAGCTAAGAATATAACTCAGCTTCAGACCCTCCTGAGACCCATTGACTGATGTGCAGAACTATGATAGAGTTTGCCTCAATTTTCTGTTACCAGGGAGTCACTGTTCTGTTACAGGCTACTCAGTGACTGGGAAAACCTGAGTCCCTTGAGTGAGGGCTAGGAAGTGACTGTTTATAATGAAAAACAGTTATGGATAGGGCTAAAATTGGGCTGCACTACTTGAAATGTGTATTCCACTGAAATTGCTGGAACTAAGGAACATTGTGAGCAAGAAGAATTAGTGTTCTTTTAATAGGATGGCTACATTCTACAACTTGAACTGTCAGCATGGAAATAATTGGTCTCTTCTTTCTTTTACAAGACATAATATCAAAACTGTTATTTTTTGTTAACAGGCATCAACTTATAACCACATTCAGGAAATAATGGTTCAGTTATTACGCACAGTGAACAAAACTGTTATTACAATGGGACGAGATGATCCCTTAATCGTGAGTAATGTTTTAATATATTTTTAATGCTTTGCAAGTGATTTTATACCTCTCCTGGAAAAAAAAGCAAATATAATATTTGTGGAGAAGGATGATGATACTCTAATACCATGTTATACTAATGAAACGTTGCTATTTACAAGACCTTGCATGGGATTAGATACTGGATTGTTGCCTTTACCTGAGTGGTTTTGCTTTCTGGCAGGGTTAAGCAGGTTAGTTTTCAAATTCAGCTGTCCTTTTCACCATGTTGTAGGTTACTGGCTGAGAGGGAGTGAAAAGGATTTGGGGTTACAGTTTCCTTTATTTTTTCTCGCTACAATGCCAGTCAAATTAAGGGAAGGTGCTGCAATGTGTTCAGCTGGTAACGGCATGCTGCAAGCTTTGGTCATGTAATCACTGGAAAAAGTCAGGCTCAGAAGGAGATAATCCAGTCAGGAGAAGGTGTTGGTGATGCGCAAGTAATTTGTATCTCTGTAACTACTGCAGAGAAGATTTAGATGCCATTATTGACTTCATTGTGATGTTTGGCTATTGAAAGCTTTAACAGCAGCTTGGTTATTTTCAGTATTAAAAAAGAGCCATGACTGTTTAGTTATACAAATGCTTCTAAACTTGTAACAAAGGGACAAGTTCATTGTCTGAAATCAGCTCTTCAAGCTTTACCTTGAGTGCTTGATGAACTTTAGACTTTCTGTTAAAGTAGATTAAGTTCTACTGCAGTGATTATAGCAGTAAAACACATCTAGAATGCAAAAATACTTGTCTTCGGTATTGGCTTGGTTAGGTAAATAATAATATCATGAATACGGCATATGTTCTTGATTTCGTTCACCTTATCCTTTCAGAGTGATGAAAAGGCTGCAGTTCTGCTGCACAGAAAAGGTTTTAGGCAATATTTGTGTAAGTTACTGTGTCATAAAAGGTTTTTCTGAAAAGAAAACTGTGTGCTCTGTTAACCTGAGCTACTCTAGATAGCATATGGGTGCAAAAAGCAATACTCTTTGGGGGAATAATGGCCTGAGAAAGCATTGGGCAGAGCTGCGGTACTTGGAGAAGATTATGGTCTACCTAAGAGTTACAGCTTTTATGTTCAGCATTTATATTGTAATCCTTTCTCTACCTAGAGAAGTTGTGGTATAATTTTCTGAGAGACCTGTTTGCTTATTTACCATTTGTTTTCCTTTTCTAAAGGACAATTGTTCATTTCCTTTGTAATCCAAATGTTGTTTGTTATTAACTGACTCCTGAAACCCAAGAAAAATATCTCATTTTATTGCAAAAGATAACATCACATTTCAAGAACCTAGAAATTTACAAAACATACATTAGACAATACATTTCCTTAGGAAGATGGTTTGTATCTAAGCTATCAGAATTACTCAGTATTGTCACTGTTTTGGAAAGAGCTCAAAGTGCACAAAACTATAAAAGCCCTACTTGAACTGCTGTTTTATGACAGAGAGAAATCAGTATTTTATCCATACATTCTGAATTCTTTAATTAAGTTTGACTCCAGTAAACAGCAATTTCCAATACAGTCATTCTGGAATGTACCATGTTCCATGTAACCTTTTAGCACTAGTGTATTGTAGCTGTCATTGAAATGTGTCTTTCAGAGAAGGCTTCAATATTTTGTATGCAATTGCTGTCAGCTGTGGTTTGCTGTTGGGCTCTTTGTGTGTGTGTGTGTGTTTTAGGTTTTATTTAAGACTGTGTTTGTATGTATATCCAGCATCTGTTTTCTACTCTGAGAACTGTTTTAGGCATTACACCTTAGTTTTCTAAATCAGAGATTTTTGTAGCCAGTGCTATTCTCTTCCAATAATCTACTAATTCCTATTGCTTTTCCAAACTCGACATCATAAGTTGCATAGTGTGTCTGATAATTTTTAGATTTCCTATATGAATTAATAATACCAAAAACTTTTAAAAATGTTAAACAATAAAAATAACCCCCAATGCTTACATATGAACCCTTCACATAGCTCAGGTTCTTCAACTTAGGTGTTACAAAGCTATTAAATTGTAGGTGTTTTGTGTTGCTAGGATATGCAGATTTGTATGTTGAATGAACCCTAAATAAAATAGATATCAACTCTGCAGTCTTCCCCTCTTGCTGTGGCTGATGTGTACCCTGATTTACATGTTCCCACTCTTCCCTTTCAATGTAAAAAACAGCCTTTTCTCTAGTGTTGTGTCTGAAGTTTCATGTAGAAAGCATGTTGTGTGTGTTACAGTGAAGTCTGGCTGTAGACCAAAAGATAAGTTCGCTGCAGAAGACTTGCTGATTTTGCTAGAGTTATGCCTGTTGGTATTGCTTATGATTATACCTTTACCTTTACAGAGGATATTAATATTAAAATGGTATTATAGTACATAAGAAACATTTACACCCTAGTAAATCCTTCATTATCTCATTATAGACTAGTGCAACATAGTAATGTTCTTGGCATACCAGCATGTATTTGAGTGTAATGTAAGATGTTTTGATGTAATAATGTAATTCTTACCTTTGTTGTCAAGAGGTTTTCTGTCTCTCTAAAGGCAGATTTTTGCTAGTAAAAATTCATAGTTTTTTCTTCTGAAAAGCCTCTGAAATAATGATAATTTTATGCTTATCATTTCTGTACTGACTGAACTTGGCATGGAAATGCTTTTTAACACTGTCAGTCCTGTCCAAGTGTAATAAATTAAGCCACATCACTTTACATGCGCTCTTCTACATGAACACCACTAGTTCTATCAAAAAACTTAGTTCTTCCAGACAACATTCTGTGCAAAACTGGTTTTAATGTGTTTTCAAATGTGTAATTAACCCTAAGAATTGAAGGAAACAGAAATGTGCAAAAAGCATACAGACATCTTTAACTAACATTGCACAATTAATACAACATGGTTTAGAAAAATAGGATCCAGGAGTTAATCTGTGGAATATCCTGGTATCATTTGAACTGATTAACCAGAGTCACATCCAAGAAAAGGTCTGCAGGACATTCCACTAAACATAAAATACATTATTTGGGCTTTACAGTGTGTCCTTTTGGAAAACCTGTTCCCCTTTTCCGCACCCCCCCCCCCCCCATATGAAAGATATCTGTGTTTTCATGAGGAAAATAGTCTCATCAACCCTAAAGTAGATTACGTTGGCATAGTCTGTGCTAACTGGTAACTCAGCTATTTCTGAAGGAAGGAAATAGCTCCATTGACATCTGATAAAATCTTTTTAGCACTTACATTTTTTATAAAATACAGATTAGTTTATTAAATATATTAACTTATTTATATCTTAAGGCCAAAAAAAACATGTTTTGGGATATTTTGGTGTAGTGGTACAGGTAGCTGATAGACAAATCGGGCGAGTGGTTTAGCAAGGCGGTAGCCAGACTGGTTATACTCCTCATTCCATTGCATGATGACATCTGAGGCATTGTGCTCTGTGGTAGGCTTCCAAGTGAATGAAACACACCAACTTACCGGAGAGAAACTGCCAAGATGACTGGGATGCAGCACATAACATGTGAAGAGAGGCAGTGAAAACTGGATACGTTCAGACTTGAAGTAAAGGCTTAGGAAAGTGGTTTTATTATCTGTCTACTTCCTCTTAAAAAGAAAGTTGGATGGGAAACAAGTAATGGACACTAGTTTTAGACCATAAAAAATACAGATTAGATGTTGGTGGGGAGGGAAATGGCAGCAGATTTCCCCAGGAGGTTATGTATTTTTTGTCTTTGGAGATCCTCAGAAATTCATCTGATTAGACCTTGCTTAAGTAAGGGGTTTAAGCCTAAAATAACAGAGTTATGATTCTGTCATTCTTTTCAGAGTAGTCACTGAATCATGTAAATGATTGCTTTTTAAGCTGAACCAGTGATAGGACAGAGTAAAACCTAACCTGAAAGACTTATTTTGTTGTTAAGTATTAGCTGATAGTGACAACAACAACAACAACAACAAAAAGTGGGGATGTGAAATACTTGTCTCCTTTGAGGAGAGATTTGCTTGAACAACATAGATTCCCCTGAATTTGTTCTTGGTTATGTGGTTTGTTTAAAGGTCAACGAAGTTCTTCCTCTCAACCCATGTTGTTTATAGGAAACAAAGACTGTGTGATGCCCTTAGTTTTGTCTACCATTGTGTTTTAAAGTAGAGATAGTTATTTTTTTGTAAAGTTGGAAAGAAATTCTTTACAAAGCATATGAAAGTGTCCTTGGAAAAAAAGAGAAAGCTTCCTCTTGAAAGAAAGAGTTTCCTTTTGAAAACAGTATCCTCATGCACCTTTATTGAGTGAGGTGATTGAAGTAAATTTAATCCTTTTGATTTTTCAGATGCTCTAATTAAACATTCTTTAGCTCTGTGATGCTGGAATAGCATTTTTCCAGGTGTGTGCTCTCAAACCTCTTTGGGTTTAGTGTTTTTTGAAGCATAGAAGGTTTCCTAAGGAAGTCAAATCCACCAGAAACATTTTCTTTTCACCTTTTTTGGTTTTCTTCTCACCTCCTTTTTCTCGGGAGCTGGATGATCAGATGGTGGCTTCTGAGGTGAAGCTGGGGCTGGAGTTTGCTCTGCATGATCCAGCGTTTTCAAAATCTGATGAAATCTTCCTTCTTGTTGCCTGAAGTCATATTCTACACTATGGAAAAATGAAGAGATTTGAGGTAGCAAGTGAGAAATTCCCTCAGTAAAATACATGTAGAAAGGATAAGAATAGTTTGGCACTATTCAATATTAGACCCTGGTTGAAACACAAAGTGCATAGGTTGATGCTTTGAAAAGAAGCTCATCTCTTAATTTCTCTAAGAGAAACCTTTTTCTTTCTATGAGTTAAGAACTCCAACAGTGCCCATGAAATGGGACAAAACTTAAGGGAGTTTAAAATGAAAATGTATTAAGATGACCTTTCCATGGTCAGGTTTTGATAGTGTAATCTAACTCAGTCATAGGCTTGGCATGAATTCAGGAATCTCAAGTGCTTTAAATGGGAATGTTTCTGCTAGGACCAAAAATATATGAAACTAAGTTAATATGTAAGTCTTTGAAATAAGTGGTATAAATTAACAGAAAAGTGGAGTGTAACTTACTTTCTCCATTGAAACCCATAATTATTGTTGATGTCAAATAGAAGCCAAGATGTCTATTACAGAAGAGCAGATCTGTGCAAGGAAGTTCGAGTAAGGTTCAAATCTATGTGGACAGTGATTAAGCCTGTCTCATGCAACCAGCAGCTGTACTGGTGCTGTATGACTATTTCATCCATCTTCTCTAGACAGGGGAGTGGAGGTTATATAAACTCTGTTTGCCATTGAGGTTTTTAGCAGGCAGAAGGGAGGGCTAAAAGGAGCTGGTTGTGATTTCCATAATGCAAGCTCCTTGGGAGGAATAAGGTATCATCAGAAGGATGTAGAGATATCACAATAAAGCCGTGAGCCTCATCTGGGCACTGAGTAGAAGAAATGTGTAAAATTAGTAAATATGCACAACTTGAAACCTATTAATTGTGTGTATTTGTATGTATATAGAAATCCATAAACATTGTTGAGTAATATGTTAAAATGAACTAGAAGCTTGTTTCCCCTATAATTAAGGTGGTTTGGAGTGTTTAGTAAAATAACTAAGCTCGTAAAAGGAAAGCAATATGATTATTCTAATTTAGAACTGGAGAGTAATCCCTGGACAAAGAGCTATATGTAATAAATAGAAGAAACTGATATAAATGAAAGATTTGATCACTGTTTCCTGAATTTTATCTGACTATTGCAAGAAACTGCACTTAATTTTCAGTAGTGCAGGTCACGTGCTGGACAATGAAATGTTCAGCTTATAGCATACGCAAGGATAGCATCTGCTCCTGTTCTTTTTTCAATTCCCTTCTTCAGTGTTTCTAATTTACTGTTGGAGAGATCATCTCTAGAGGCAAGAGGTCAGTTCAGTCTTTGTTTAATACTGTCCCTTATATGTAATAGTAACAGTGTTTTCAGTTGCTAATTGCATTTGTTCATTGTAGTGTAAAGATGTGTTGCAGGATCTAGGCAGAAAGTCCCAGGTAATGTCACATAATCCTGCTGGATAGTTAATAAAGCTGAATTTACAGCCACTATTCTATATACCTGAAAAGCCGTTTATTACTTTACCTATCAGTGTAATCCATGCTTGGATTGATATGAAATTAATGTGTTGCTTGACACAGGGACTGCTTAGAATGAGCGTGATAAAGATGCTTCAGTGACATTAACAAAAAAACAGAGAGCAAGATGAAGCACCTGGTTTAATAATTAATGCCAACAGGGATGCTATGTTAGTAGAAACAAATTCTTGCACAGCTCTTTCTGGCTACATAAAACATAGGGATTGTATGGGTTTGTCTAGAGCAAAACCTGGTAGCAATTAGTTGTTTCAGAATATTGTCTAATGAATATTCATAACCACATCTGTGGAACATCTCTGTAAAGTGAAAACTATCATGTTTCCTTGCTGTCTCTGGTTCTGCCTCTTAAAGCTAGAAACTTTTTAGAGGAGCTATGTTCTCTTGTATGTGTTCTATTCATCATTGCACTGTAAGCCTCCAGGCACCATTACCATTACAAGCTACCTAGTAACCAAAAATGCACATCAATGTTTTGTTACTTCCCCTGTTCTTTACACAGAATCACAGAATCCCGAGGATTGGAAGGGACCTCAAAAGATCATCCAATCCAACCCCCCTGCAAGAGCAGGGTAACCTAGAGTACATCACACAGGAACTTGTCCAGGCGGGCCTTGAATATCTCCAATGTAGGAGACTCCACAACCCCCCTGGGCAACCTGTTCCAGTGCTCTGTCACTCTTACAGTAAAGAAGTTCTTCCTGATGTTAACGTGGAACCTCCTATGCTCCAGTTTACACCCATTTCCCCTTGTCCTATCACTGGATATCACTGAAAAAGCCTAGCTCCATCATCCTGATACCCACCCTTTACATATGTGTAAACACTGATGAGGTCACCCCTCAGTCTCCTCCAGCTAAAGAGACCCAGCTCCCTCAGCCTCTCCTCATAAGGGAGCTGTTCCACTCCCTTCATCATCTCTGTGGCTCTGTGCTGGACTCTTTCAAGCAATTTCCTGTCCTTCTTGAACTGAGGGGCCCAGAACTGGACGCAATATTCCAGATGCAGCCTCACCAAGGCAGAGTAGAGGAGGAGGAGAACCTCTCTTGCCCTACTAACCACCCCCTTTCTAATGCACCCTAGGATGCCATTTGCCTTCTTGGCCACAAGGGCACATTGCTGGCTCATGGTCATCCTCCCATCCACCAGGATCCCCAGGTCCCTTTCCCCTTCACTCCTTTCCAGCAGGTCAACCCGCAGTCTGATTCTTGTGCTTGTTGCTCAGGGTCTTTCCTGTATTGAAACCATGTAAATTAAAAATGCAGGGGACACATCACAGTTTTTTGTTCTGAAGGGAGAAAACGGTTAAAGGGTAGCTGGTACATAAATGCTATAGTTGCCTCTGTTCCTGTACAGCCAAATAAAAATGCACAGAGATTGTTCGAAGACAATGAACAAGTAAAGAAAATCTGTGTTGTCCTGGATCTCTCTTTTTATACAGGTCCAGTCTGTGCTGTTAGATAAGTCATGTAACCTCCTGAAGTACACAGGGGGCTGTGAAGATTAACCCCTTTGTTTCAGAGGAACTGAGGTGTTCAATTTGTGACATGACAATTACTTTGTGGTTTTGTTACCAGAGGTTTAGGACACTGGTACTCAACCGAGTTGTATGCTAGCAACAGGTTCCAAAGCTATGTCCAAGCTTGACTTTATCTAGCAAGCTTCTAAAGCTCTTTGGCTCAGGTGGAAAATACAGTGTGAAAAACACTTCCATGTGGATATAACTTATTCATTATATCCATAAAATTTGCAAACTCGCAAAGCTAAAGGTCTGCAATATTCTTTGAACTAAAGGAAACATTTTCAACCTTAAAGAAGAGTTCTATTTATTTTTGTAAATGTAATCACATAACTGAAGATGTGTATTTTCTGCCTCATGACTGAGGTTGCAGACATTAGATAATGTGTTTCTAGATTGGCAGAAACCCTATAAAATGCACTTGCTGAGTATGTGGTATAAGTAACAGTTTGTACCTGTTAGATTTTGGCTGATGCCTGGCAAGCTGAGGACGCCTGCAGTGTGTCTGTATAGATGGAGCATTCAAAGCACATACAGCTCCCAGGACACAGGACTGCCAAGGTTTTTGGTCATAAGAGTTTAAGGTAAGCTGCAGTTTAAATCTGGAGTAACTTATACTCAGGTGGCACTCCCTCAAAATAATTGCAAATAAGCATTTAGTGCAGTGGGAAGTGTGGGAGTTTGGTGCTGGTTTGTATGTCAACATGAGCTGTAGCTTACTGGCATTGGAGAACTGAGTGTTTGCCTTTTCCAAGATTTACAATTGTTAGTGAAATCCTAGCTTTAATAATGTAACACACAGGGAGAATTCCATCATCAGAAATGACACAGAGGTTTTTCAAAGCAGGCTGATAATAACAATGCTGGGAAACATTACTGAGTTCTCGGATGTATGTCTTTCAAATAACACCAGTATTGTTTTCTATGTGGGAAAACAAAACCACCTCACTTGTATCACTCGGTCTTTTGTTAAAAACCAGGTTTAGAATAATTAAGATATTTTCTAGCTGTAGGCAAAGCATTCTATTATACATCTGTGAGTTATCCAGACAACAGAAACTGATGCAAAGCAGTTGGGTACCTGTAAATGATACACGCGGTGTTCTGGCAGGTACTGCAGTTGTTGAGGTCTTGACCAGTGTGATAGAAGTTACGCCTGTAATAGACAGTAGTTTATGTTGTGTATTTACAGCTACATTAACAGGTCTCTGAATCTTTCTTTCCCACCTCATGCTGATAAGATTCTGGTTGTTGATTCTTGCATGAATACTTGTGAAAACACTTAGACATGCAACTGCTTCCTGTAAATACTTTAAAGTATTTGAATATCCATGCTTTTGGTGACTTGAACTGATTTCTCCCTTATGCTTTCCATTCTTTCCCTTCATGTTTCCTCGCTTGAGGTAACCACGTCAGGCTTTTCCTGCTGAGAGTATACAAATTTGGAGTGTTGAGAAAACAAGGAAAGTAACTTTGATACTTCACACCAACTACAGTTCAATTATGTTTATGATGGATGGATCTGCAGAAGCACTTTGAGCTTGGTGGCTCACTACATCTGAAGGATGCAGAACACTTTGAGTTTTATTTGAATTACAGGAGTTCAGTTTGTACCAGTGTAATTTTCTGATTGCTTAAACCTAAAGTGAAGGTTTTTCCACATGTGTTATTGTACTGCCTCCACAAGTACTTGGGATGTTCATTTTTTACTGCTAAAAACTTTTGGTTTTGGCCATATGGGAAATGAGCAGAAATAGACTGTAAATATTACTGGGTCATCCGAGCTTGCTTCACTTCAAGTTACTCTTTGTAATGCTCAGGCTTTCAAACATCATTGAAAATCATCCACTGTCAGACATAAATACATGTAGGGGACAAGGAGGGAGCCTTTTTTCCCTGTAATTTCCTGCAGAACTGTAGTTGGGTGTTAGTTGTACAACATATGCTATAGACAAGTGACTGTTTAAGGCTGACGCATGGAGTTTTCTTTCCACCCCCTGCCTTGAATCTTGCTTCTAAACTGAACTTTTGGGTTTTGGTGTTTTACAAATGGTTTTGACTATTTATTATCGGTATGTTTATATGGGGTTTGTCTGCTGGATCTAGGTTTGGACAAAGTTGGAACTAGAGAATTGTATGGGCTTTTCAGATAGAGAAAAATGACTAAGCACAGTCCTCTGAAAAAGGATAGTTGGAGCTGGATTATATGGGGAAATGCTGCATGGAATAAAAATATATGCAGTCACAAAAGCTAACAGAGATATTTTCACCTTAACAGTCAGGTGGACATTAATGGTTAATGTTTCCAGGAAAAAAACTTATTCTGTACAGACTAAAATCACATGTTAATGTGCTATATAGTGTGTTAATTATTTTAATGAGTGTAAGCCACCAGAAACGCAAGGAGGTCATTTCAATTCCCAGATAAAATACTTGGAGAAAGAAAAAATCCTTCAAAATGGATTTACTTTTCTTCAGAAGTTGTAAAAAAATTGGGGCATATAAAATTGTGGCTTTGATTAGTTCTGTCCTGACAGTTTCTGCACAGCCACAAAACCCTTTCCTGTCCACATGGGAACAAGTGCAAAGATGTGGTGCTGGGTGACAGGAGGAAGTCACTGCCATGTTCTGTGCTATTTCTGTGCAAATGAATCTCCCCAAAACATTTGCATGTCTCACATTTCAGTACCCTTTGCAGAACCCACAAGAATGCTGCACTGTCAGATTTACTTCTTCACTGCAGTCAGTAAATACTATTGATGCACATGATCTGATTTTAAGGATGCAGTTTTACACGCAGACCAGTGGTGCATAATGATTTCTTTAGATGCCTGAGCTGCCTGAGTAAATGATGACATAGATTTAATGTTGTTTTATCCTTACAAAATAAAGTAAAATGGAACCTTTGTTCTCTCAATACTTTGACAGATTTATCTGGGATTTTTTCAAAGACAAAAAGTATTTGATGGATAAACTACATTATCATAAAACAGAACTTTAAAATGTCTCCTAGCTGTATTTACTGTAAGCAGGAGCTGCTGTTCATGGTTTGGAAAACATTATTAGGATATACTAAAACCTGTACTGAGCATAGATATATTTAAAATTCTATTTTAACATTGTTCTACAAAGGTGTCCAATCTTTAGCAATTATTTGCATTTATAGTAGTAGTATTATTTTCAATGCACAAATGAGTTAATGATTAAGTTACATAAATAATGCTGGCAGCCTTGGCTATAATCACTATGAAAACAGGATAAAAATAAATAGTGGGTCACAACATCTCATGACAGTGCAGAAGGCAGTCATTGACACCTGAGATTCCAAAGCGAGTTCTTCCTACCTATCTCCACACACTCTATGTTCATAGTTTTAATCCCTTTTAAACACCTACCTCCATCTCCCATGAAATCTTCCTGACATACTGGAGCCCTTGAAGTTACCTGTGCCTGTTTTCAAGGCATTCCCTTTAAGCAGCTGTGGTGTTTGTGGTATCATGGCATACAACTAGCAGTGTTGGGAGCATCCCAACTGTCTGCAGATGCTGGACTTTAGCTGCTAATGCTTTTACTTGCTTATGAAGGCAGTAGTAATCCATTGAACAGAAGCAGTTTTGCTGATAGAAACTCTTTCACAGTAGGACTCCTTTGGCACTAAATACATATCTGATCTTGCTAATAAAAGGTGGGTTTCTTGCTAAAGATTTCTACTATACTACATTAGCCTGTAGGGTTTTCTTCTACTACAGGTTTTAGCTGGATTTCAGCTGTCAGTGGCTTTGTATCTGACACTGTGAATCTAAATAAAACAGGGAGTTAATAAACCATGTCTTACACTGGGTTTAGTAAAGGTGGTATCAGCTAAATGCAAATTGTGAAAAGACTCTTCTCTGCTGAGGTACTATCACCAGAAAAAAGGTGTAAGATACCATTTTGCAAACTCATCTCTAAATATTTCAGGAAAGGGTTTTTCAGTAGCAAAGGTTGCAGGAATGCTAGCATCTACTATACACTACTGCTGAATTACTGATATTAAAACACACCATACCCTTCACTGAGGGCTCTGGATTTTTCCAGGTCTTGGATTACATTCAAAAGGACTTTTATCTTCTCCTGGTTGGACTGCAAAGATTCCTCTACAGACTGCAGCCTGCCTTGTAGGGCACAGAGTTCACCGTGTGCCAAATGGATTTGATTGAGTCCACTAATCTCTTTGTTGATTTGTGGCTTTATTTCATTCCTTGGCAGATAAGACTTTATGTGGAATCCTTCTAAACAGCTGTTACATTGGGAAACAGCTGGCTGGGTACAATTGTTCTCCATTTCAGAACTACATGTCAGAATAGATTTTGACGCATTACCGCTGGTCACTGACATGATTGTGTGACCATCATTTGTTAATGTCACACAGCTGGAATCTGGTTTGTGCTCTCCTGTCTGTTGACAGTCTCTGAGGAAACAAGATGAACTGTGATTTGATGGAGATGGGAATGGAGCAGGTTCCTTACTGCTTTCATCTTTGCTGGCTACAAGTGACTCTGAATCACTTCTATCTGCTTCACAGGATTCAGAATGAGCAGTACATGCACTGCAGTTACTGGAATTGAGTAGGCAAGGGTATGATTTTCCAGAATTAGACAGCAGCATGCTGCTGTCATTATTTCCATTGATATTTATGGCAGAAGAAGAATGCAGTGAATTACTTAAATCTGTGGTTGTGTCTGGTGCATCCATGGAAACATTGCTGTCTTGTGGAAAACTCACATGTATGTATTCAGGCATCTGTGTAGAAACAGTTGTCTTCTCTGATCCTGAGAAACTGTCGGGTTGGATAGGTCCATTGTTTTGTGCTTTTGAAGGTCTTTGACTTAACTGACCATCCACCTCACTCTCCTTAAACCCATCTTCCAAATGATTACTTATTCTTAAGTAACAGAGATCTGAAGCCATCATGTCTTGTTCAGAAAGATTGCCGTTCACCTGGACAGAGTTTGCAGGCTCACTTGGCATCTCTGTTAGTGATTTGCTTACGGTCAGCTTTTTCCTTTTAAAGACTGGGAAGTGTTTCCTGAGGCTGGGAGATGTTTGTATGGCAATATTCTGAAGCCCCTTCTGAGCCCTTGCAGCAGATGGAGAGTGATGCAGCAAAAAACTGTGATCAGTAAATATTTCTGGTTTTCCAGCTGTGAATGCTATATGTTGGGCAGGGTTAGGATCCAGTTCATTCTTTATGTTCACACCATCATCCTTGAATCGCACTTGCTGAGATTTGCTCCTGCGGTGCTGTGGCTGTCTTATACAGTCAGCTGAATCCAGGCTGTTCCTTTTCAGGAGCACTGGGCGCATTTTCATGTTTTGCTGGGCCATTGAGTCACAGTTTAAAGTCTGTAAGTAACGTGTTTCTTTGCGACCCATTTCATTTGTCATTTGAACTGAATATTAAGGTTGTTCCTAAGGTGCAAATCAATACTTTGCTCTTGAAGAAGTTAAGCTGTTCATTCTGCTTGTTATGTGTGCTTTTAACTGACATTCTCTCTTTAGGAATGCCCTTCAAATTTAATTGACCAAATACTAAAATAAAGAAATTCTATATCTTATTTAAGGAAAGATTTCATGTAGCAAGGGAGTGCAGAAATCTGTGTGTTGTGAAGCTAACATAATCTTTAGATTACAAAATTACACAGGCTGTTATGCTTGCAGTTAGACAATTTAAAGGTAAGGTTGAGTCTATGGCTTTCCTGATGGCTCTTGTGTGGCAGTCAGTTCTCCATTGGTGATCCAGCCTTTTCTTATGATGGACCAGTCACATGTGCTTTATTTGCGTGTTGGTGAAACAACAAGCATTATAACTTTTGGGTATATTTTCATTTCTGATGCATAGTTTTCCTAATGAAATATACCCATTAATACCAAACTGAATTGCTTTCTTTAGAGAGAGTTTTTCTTCTTCAGCCATCTTGAAACTAGTCTTCTCAAACAGTTAAGTAAGCTGTAAGCAATCCTGACCAGGTAAAAATGCAGCATCCAGTGAGTTTCCGTGAGAGAAGTTATCGTTGCGTAGCTGTTACTTCAGTCTGTGCAAACACAAGGCCAGTCATATCCAAGGGACTGTTCCACTTGGGGAAGTTCTCTAAATACTTTGGCACCAGGAGAGCTGTCCAGTCTGAAGAACCAGCAAGTGCAGAATAGTGGGAAGTGTTTCCTGAAAGTAACAATAGTTGTAGATTAATAAAGTGCCAAATACTATACATTTCTTATGCTGTCTCCTCAAAATTATCATCTCCATTGATTTTGTAACTTTGGTACTGAGATACTTGTACAGAAACTTAAAAATGCTTTGTAATGTTGAAGTGCCTAAAGTTATCCTCATATGAAATACAAAATACTAAAGATTGATGCAAAACACTCAGAGGGGTGGTTTTCTCTTTGTCATCAGTACTCATTCTCCTACCCAGACCACTCCAGAATAGTCTGAACTAAAACTTGGTATCTGCAATGAATAGTAGCAGGTTCTAAGTCCTCAATTTCAAAACTCACCCATGAGATGTATCTGCATGTAAAATATACTTCCTGTATTTTAATAATAAATGCTAAATCTGAAATCAGCTGCTAGAGCAGGATAGGGCAAAGAGGAGACATTTATGCAAAACACAGGAAATATTCTATGGGATTCTGAATAATCAAGCATAGTTTGCTTTTAGGATTGCAGAAATTTTTAACACTGGGGCTAAATTCCCAGCATAGTGTTAATTTACCTGTTCCCTGATTCTTTTATCAGCCTTGTTGCTTCCATTACCTTAGTGTATCTTTTGTTCAAGCATTGCAGAAACTTTACCATATTTAACTTGCAAGAATCGATAAGATGGGTGCAGTGGGTAAGATCTGTTACAGAATACAGCAAACTATTCTGTAGTCTCCTGTAATATTCAGTCAATGTAATGTAATTAAAGTAATTATGTGATATTTTTCTATTCTTAAGTTTGAGAAGAAAATGAGCATTGAAAGATTTCACTGCAGAGAGAAATGTCATGTAAGATATTGAGGAAACATATATGCACATTAATAACAGATTTTACTTTCAGGATATGCTAGCATTAGGTCACTTAACTCACTGTACTGCTTGTTCAGTGGAAACAAGTACACACAATAAACAAGTCAAAGTGTTCCCGCAGATAGAGCTCCAGTGCCAAGTTCTGCATTCTCATATTGTCCACTAATTACTGGAGGCTTTTTTGCAGTTTTGTTTGAGAATGTATCCAAATACTGCAGTAACATTCTCCATTTCCCATCACAGCTGCTGTGCTCCAGGCAGATGGACTACTTTAAAAGTTATACTTGCCTAATTACATTTGGAAAGAGGCTTTAGAAATCTAATCCATTGTATTTTGACTACAAATAAAAAGCCCTTAGGGGCTTTAGGAGAGCTGTCTGCTCTGGCTGTAGAGGCATTTGAGCTGGATTCCTGCATTCTTCATTTGCACATTGCTATTTTAATTCTGGGTGATTTTTAGCCACCTTGGCATTCACTATTCTGGGATGCATATGAATTGTTGTAATCAAAGTTAAACATTAAACAAATGATTAAAACAAGGTGAAAAGTGTATAGGGAGGAATGCTCTAATGCTTGGACTGAAAACCCAAACTACTGCTTTCACTGAGTTATAGGTGTCTGTGTTCAGATTAACAAATCAGTATAACATTGCCAGTGACTAAGTTTAAATAACATTTTCCCTTGCCTGGGTTATCATTCCTCATTCTTTTTTGGCGCAACCATTTCCTGGTCTTGTTTTGCTCATTATTTCACATTGACTAAATATGCAAAGTTATAAGCATCTATTTTATGGAAATGCTTTCAATATATTAATGTAATATATGTCACCCCTAACAAAAAGCATGTGTCAGTTTTCAGTTTATGTCTTGTAAGATATCAACAGTTTTGGTAGGAGAAATGTAGTAGGATTTAATGTGTGCCAGGCTTCCATGACCTCACATCCAGATATCCATCCTTTTTGTCCCCATCCCTTCCATTGGCAGCTGCTCATCAGTCCTGAGGACATGCCTTCTGCCTTGGTTGATTCGCTTTGTTAGCACTATGGATTCATCTCAGCCTCTTCATTCACTGGTTGTTGAATCAATTGGTCCATGAGGTGCTTGATGGTTAATGTTACTTTAGATGTTGCCTATTTTATGCTCCTCTTTTCAATGTCTGGAGTATGTGAATCTGACTAATAAATATAATAGCATTCTTTTCGTTACACTTGGCTTATACTGTTAGAACAGATCTTGATTTTTAAAGTCTTTGCATGCTTTGCACACACACTTCATAATGGTAAGTTAGTCTTCAGTGTAAATTTATTCTAGCTCCAGTGTGCAATAAACGAATTGCCTGGAAAAGACTGAGGTGCAAATCTACTACCTCAAACCACAGTGGAACACCATTTCTAACCTCAAGATTTTGGTTTTGAATTCTTAGAAATAGAACATTAATTTTAAAACACGAATACTGGCAAAAGTATTCTGAGACAGATTGATATGTATTTTTCTTTTGAGATGCAAATCTTAAAGCTGGGGAAAAAAACCCAACTTTATCCAACATGGAAGAAATCTTTAAATCTAAAAGTATAGACAAATTCAATCGTATAATGGCTCTGTAAGTGTCAAAATTCTTAATGTTCTTAGCCAGAATTTTCTTTGTTCAGTATTCAGTCAAAGATAACTCTTTTTTGAAACATTATTCATTCTCACTATTCAGTTAATCAGTGCTCGATTTTTAAAATGCAGTTCAATATCAGTACATATCAGTACATACTGCCAGGATAATGCATATGGGGAAGCAAAGAGATGTAATTGAAATTGTCATTTTATGAGGAAAAAAAGATCAATTGCATCTGAATAGGTTTTTCCTCTGTGCATTTTCCTGCCTTCTCTCAGGTTACAGGGTATTTTGTAATTTTTTGGTTTATTTTGGGTTGGAGCTGGATTTGGGTATTTTTCAGGTCAAGGTAGAGTAATGTCTCAGCTATTCTTGCTACCTGAACCATTCCACATCCAGTTACTTGGTTTTACAGTATCTGTAGCATGGTACTGCTCCACTGGTTTAATGAGTGTCCCAACAACTCCCTGGGCTTCCCCAGTCCCAACTAGCAATGGGAAATTTCTGGACTATGGAGTATGGTAAATTGCTGTTTTACCACAAATCTGTAGGTCTGGACTTGGTGCCATATCTACAAGTGAAAAAGGTGGCATTTAATTCTGATGTTCAATCAACAACTGTGACTGTAAATATGGACACTGCAGTCAAGCTTCCTTTTTCACCTGACACCAGTGCACAGGTTGTCCTCTGTAGTACACTTTTGTTGAGTATTTGCATTGGCCTGTACACAGGATCTGTTCTGCTTGTACACGCTGCTGCAGAAGAGTTGTCTGTGTGTTGCTATATTGAACTACTCAACTGTTCCCTGCTGCAGTGTGTTTGGTAATGAACCTTACCTGAGCACCTACAACATGAGGACCTAAGGAGAAAGGGTGAACTTTTTTACAAGTCCTGCTGGCAGGTTTTGTGAACCACGTTAAGGTGGGATCAAGGTGAATGGAGGAAAGGATTTAACACAGATGAGGAATACAGGGTGGGATGTAAGCTAAGAGTGACAGAGCACTGGAACAGGTTGCCCAGGGGGGTTGTGGAGTCTCCTACGTTGGAGATATTCAAGGCCCACCTGGACAAGTTCCTGTGTGATGTACTCTAGGTTACCCTGCTCTTGCAGGGGGGTTGGACTAGGTGATCTTTCAAGTTCCTTTCCAACCCTTGGGATTCTGTGATTCTATGACTTCAGAAAAGGAATGTTTCCATGATGAAAGAGAGAGGATTTTATCTCTGAGTACTATTACAGCAAGACTTGTAAATCACTTAGGTTGGTGAGACTGGGTAGAGAAGATGCTGTAATATTTACTGCAGCAGCAAAATGACCTTAGTGAAGCAAGTTTTAGGAAAAAAGAAGAGGCTTGGCTATACTTTGAGATGATGCAATGTCATTCCATATGAAGATGCACTGAAAGATAAAATGATTTTATTTCTGAATATGGTTTTCAGGACTATGATACTTCATTCTTTTATTCTACTCTAACAAAAATAGAAGTTCAACCACCTCCTTTGAAGAGATGACACATTCCATTGGCTGTTATGGAACAAAAGGCTTCATGGATTAGAAAATATTTCTATGTCAATATTTGTTTTGGAGTATATATTGGAAGCTGTTCACACAAGGATTACCATCAGGGCACAAGACACAAGTTAATAAATTCAGTCATGTATCTACAGTACAGAAACTGGAATTAATCTTTTTTTCAGTGTTACTTTGCAAAGACAAGTGTACTTAAAACTGAGAAATTTCTCTTGAAAAGTGCTCCAGTGCCTACAGGGAAATGGAAGTTATCCAAAGTGACAGGTTGGTGAGCTGGAAAGTGTCCCAATAGCTGGTTCATGCCATAACATTTCAGTGCTTTTTCTTGAATAAATCTGGTATTTTGCTCTTTTCCTCGTAGTTGAAAGAATCCCAGGAAGTACTTGGTGTTTGTGTAAAAGGATGCATACATGTTACATCTTAAATTACTGTAAATTTATATCCTAGCTTTATAAAATGTTAGCATGTCTCTATCTAAATGTAATTAGATTGATCTATGTGGGTAGGTTGTGGACAGGTAGAGATGCAGCTCTGTGTGTGTATGAGAGCAAGCTGCTTCACAGGCTGTAGCAGTTTGATTACAAATGTGTCAGCTCCTCAAACTTATCTTTGGAACTTTCTCTTTGGTTGTCTAGTTATAACAACTCTGCCTCTTATAACAACAAACCTATGTATTTTTCCTGAATACCAATCCTAAAAGCTACTTCTACTGTGGTTCTTGTGGTGACATCTTGCTACTCCCCACTGCCTTTCTGATGGGTGTCTTTGTTGAGAAGGCTGAAACAGGAGATGTCTGCCATGTATTTAATATATGGGTTTGTCACTTTGCTGTGCTGTCCCCTACCTTAGCTGACACTTCTGAGTGATATGCATGCTGAACTTCTTCCCTTACAGTGCTCACCTCTCCTGTTTATTTCTGATCACAAGTAGTTGGCATCTTTTCTAGACAGAAGAGGCTAAAACTGTCTGAAATTTCTCTGTAAAGCTATAACATAATCCCTTCCCATCATCCCAGAGGATCTTATTTGCTCTCCTCAGAACAGCAAAGACCAATTTGTTTTTATGGCACAGAAGTGATTTCGGTACAGAATTCATTTTTCTTTTCAGTGCTTGGCTCACTCATATTTTCAGGAATCCTTCCAAAATGGGTGTCTTGTGTTATGCACACATCTGTGGTACTCTTTACATGTATAGGTTGGTTGTAACATGCTGTGATAACTTTCAGCTTTTATAGTGAAGTAAGTACCCAGTTGAAGCCACCATCTGCATGGAGAGGGATAAACAAGGGCCCAGTCTGTGGCTGTGCAACATTTCCATTCAGTTTAACTTTGTATTATTCAATGTATTATACAATGAATGTATTATTCAAATTTGAATTCCACTCCATTGCATGCTGAGAAAAGATTGCTTTAGTTTCAATCATACTGATTCAGATAAATAACACCATTTGTTTCCTTATTGGAATTATTTTATCTTCTGATAATTAAAGCTTTTAATTAATTTTAGGAAAAAGTAACATAATATCTGCTTAAACTTTCTTGCACAGAGCATGATTCTTCTGTCTTCATTTGTGAGCTGCAGAACTCTTTGATTTGAATGAATATGCTCCTCTCAAACTGCAATCCAAACACTAGCAAAATGATACTGCAGGCTTTGTAAAGCCTCAGTCATTAATGAAATGTTATCAGGATGGTTATGAGCCCTTGAGGAATATATCCATGCAGTGTGCAGGAAGGCTTTAAGCATGTAACAGGAAAGATTTTGCCGTATTGTTTAACAATGTTCTCCAGTTTTACAACACATTACTGTTTGTAATATGCTGTGCTTCTGGATTTTGAGAACATAGTAAGGTTCAGGTCTTTCCTTTGGTAGGTATGTATGTTGGGAATGACTGGTAACATGACAACATCTGCCCCAGGTTGTGCAGTTGTTCATTGTGGGTACTTTTGAATAACTTTTGGTCAACATAACAAATCACTTGATTATTGAAGACAATTTTGCTTTTTTCTATATAGGCTGTTTATATCGGCAATGCATTCTAGGTGGGAATAGAGGGATCTTGGATAAACCAGTACTAGACACAATGATTCCATTTAAAACATATGGGCCACTGCATTAACAGTGCAGTTTAAGCCTGGCTGAGAGCTGGAGTGTTATTTCTTCCTGCAGAGCCTCCCTGCTGATCTGCAAGTATGATTTACAGGTCAGAATTGGCTCGCAGTGAACCTGTTGAGAATATGACTAGAAGGGCTGGGACTTGCCTTCTTGTGTCCTGTGAGAAGGTCTAGAGGATACTGGGGGCAAGGAAATGAGTCCAGTATTAAGCCTGCATGGATAACTGAGAGGGAATGTTGTCTTTATTCCATGATTGCTCTTAGTCTTCCTTGTTAAAACAGATGTGCAAACAGTAACTAGAGTGAACATTGTTATTCAGAAAAGGATTTTATGTCTATTGTGTAGAGGCTTATATACTTTGGTTTTCTGGCAAGACTTATTCTGAATTCCTCAAGAAGTTTTTGTATTTAGGCCACTTTTAAAACTAGCTCATTTACTTCGTACCCATGTATGTATTTGGTGGAGTGTTTCTTCTGCTGGTGTCTACTTGGATGCATTCTTCATATTTTATATCTTGGGTCAGTATGAATAGAAGGGTGTGAGGGGTAATACTGCTTTTGTACATTAACAGCTGTTTCTCTGTTGAACATTTAGGGTGTAGGTAAGCGATTTTAACACAAAAAAAAAGACTATTTCTATCCTAAACCATTTAAAATCATAATAAAGCACTTGCTGAAGATGGTGATGTCTGCACTTGAGTTGTTTTCACCATTACAGTATTTATTTACTTTTAAAAAACAACTTTTGAGTGTACTTGCTGCAGCCCCTTTGCTTTCAGCAGGTTTCTGTATTCTGCTTTTCCAATTAGCTTATCACTTCAGAGTAAGAAGAATGACATGGCAAAGTGGAGTCCAAAAATACTGAGCAGTCTGCTGTGCTGCAGTCTTGTAAGCATCATGTTCTTAGCTGTGATCCATCAGGAGCTCCGTAACTTTTTTTGCCACATCAGTACGTGGGAGTATTCAGTAAGTGTGAGGAGTCAACTATTGCTCTCACTTTTATCCCACACCTGGATATACTGGGAGCCAGGGAAGAAACGGTGCCAGGTTCCTGCTGAAATACACTCTCCAATGGCTCTGTATTTCCTATGGAATGAAACCTGTATGGAAAGGCTTTGCCAGATTCATCATAACAGGGCTGGAGTTTAAAATCTGCAGCTTAAGGCTTTTTTACCTGTGTTCCTTCAGGGCATGAATGACATCTGAAGTGCAAGTGGCAGTGTATTTTGTCCTCCTGAGATGCATCTCTGTACTTAGCTGAACATACCTTGTTGTATCTCTTTGTAACTAGTGGTTTTGAATAATATTTTCAGTGTGAGGGAATTGATTTATGGCAGTTTAGAGACTGGGTTACAGGAAAATGGCTGACAGTAACTGCTGGAGAGACTGCAATGATGCTTACTGGCTTTGGCAGGGTCTACGTAGAGAATGACGTTTCCCATAAGCTCCCTGCTTCTGGTGTGAAAAGTTGCAGGTGGAGGAGTGTAGGTTGAGAGATAATGAGCTGGGGACTCCTCTGAGAAAATCTGCTATCAAATGTGGTCATGACTGCTTCTCAGCATCAGAGGCATCTTTACTCAGGTTTTATCCTTCTGCAGTGTAGTCTGATGCATTGACATGTCTTTTCTCTGGGTGCTTGCAGAATGAAGCAGTGATACAATTGGCAATAAGGCTGATAGTCTGGGTTCTTGTATGAAATCTGTTTATTTTATCTTCAACCTTCTGCGAGCCAGAATTACCCATTCTTGAGGGTGGCTGGTGAGAAGAGCAGAGCAAGCGAGAACCCGCTGCTTATCACAAGCTCTTGCTACATGTAATTTTACTACATCAGCAACCATCAGATTGCTGTGCTTTGGAGAGTTCAATGACATGTATTTTTGGAGATTACAGTTAAAAACATGAGAATTACATGATAAGAAGTCTTTGGGCATGCTTGTTCTCTTCCTTTGGCTTTGCCTTCGCCTATTTTACATGTTCCATACTGTCTGTAATGCAGGCATTAGGAAACTCAAAGTGCAGATTTGTAAGACTTACAAGAATATGTTAAAACCAACAGCACTTAGTATCCTGACAGGCTCTTTAACAACCCAACAGCTTGATGTTGCTAATATATAATGGGCAGTGACAATGGAGGGATGTTTTGCTTTACTTGCATCTGATCTGTTGTGCAGTGCTTCTCTTTCAAGCCATGAGAACAGTTGCAGGTATAGTTTCCTTCATAAGCATTCTGAAGGCAATTATTTGAGTCAAGTTTTCATCCAGGTGCACTGATTGATCCATAATTCTCTGTGACTTTATTCTGTCATTTTATAGGCCACTTCTGTCCTGCTTAATGCTTTGCTTGTGAGGTGCACAGATTATTATGCAGGGCAGGTGCCTTTAAAAATTAATTGTACTATCATTACTGCCTGACTACTTCCTAAATATAGAGAGAAGTTGCTTTGGAAAAGCCTTGCTCTTTGTAAGGAGAGGATTTGGAAAACAGCCCACTTCAGTTTATAATTTGCAGCCTGAAAAATAAGTTAGCCTTGCAATGGCTCTCTAAGCTTTGCATCAATGATAGGAGCACCAGGTATTGAACACAAGCTCCACTGCAGCTCATTCCTTGACAGAGATACCAATTCTGAGTTACAGCATCATTGCCATGTGTAGCATTGTTTTAATATTGCTGCTCTCCTGTCAGAGCAACAAAAGCTCTGACATTATGTCTGTGGAATATGATTGAATCACTTCTGCCTGGAGTAGAAATAAGTCTCAACACTAAAAATAAAAAGCATGAATGTGGTGATTTTAACTCCTGAACTTGTTGGGATCATTGTTTTCCTGTCAAATGTTTGGCTTATGGTAAATCCCAGGAGATTCATAGTTCACTCACGTAGAAGCATCTGTGTGCAGTTATGTTCCTCCTGTGGCTGAGGCCTAGAAGGGGCAAGAGGATTGTGTTGTTCCAAACCAAAAGGTCATCATCTTCTTGGATGTTACCATCGCTGCCTCTCAGAAGGCAGCAGTGCTGCTGCTATGCTAGAGGCATAAACTGACAGGATGGTTTCTTTGTCTCTTTACAGACATGACTGTGTGTGCAGGTTTTCTGCTGTTTTCCAGAGAAAGCTAAACAAGAAACCAAATGACTGCATGGGCACAGAAGTGAGCAAGGCAGGCAACCCAGAATTTGTTCTTGAAGTTTGGGTTATCTTAGAGTGTATTAGCAAAGAATAACTAGGCAATGTTATTCTCCTAACAGTAAGTCCAGAAAAAGCTTTATAAGACAGGAATATCAGGCTATGTAAGCAGCAACCTAAAGGTATATATGTTCTTTTGTGTTTTGATAGAGACATTTGTGTTCCTGCTATTATTTCATGAGTAGCTTGCAGAAAACTGTAGGATCCACATGGTTATGACTGCTGCAGACTGCGAAGGTTTGTCTTCATACACTTTGCATGTCCCCGTGATACTACATAGGCTTGTACTTTATGTTGTTTCCTCCTTTAGCTTGTCTCGAAATGCTGGTGTGCCCAAAGCTGTGGGGGAGCATCGCTGATGAAGGAGGAGAGCCAGCAACAGAGAAATTCATTTGAACAAAGGCTAGGTTTCGGGTTTTTTCAGCTGCTAACAGTGACTGGTCTAAACTACTCTGCCCGCCCACTGCCTATATCCTACACAATTTCTTCCTTAGTTTCTTTGCCACCAAAGAACCTCTTCCCTACACAGTGCTATGAAATCCTGAATAATATATTCATGAATTCAATAGAGTGCAGATGCTTTTCTCTCTCCTCCAAGATCCTGGTGGCTACATTATTGGTTTCCTGGTTTTGTGCTCTATTATTCTGTTCTTCCCTAGCATCTGTGGCTTGGGATGTACGGCCTGCTCAGGCTGACCTAATGTCCTGGAACCCTCTAATTGCAGCACTGTCCTTTAGGTTTTTATGATGATCTGAAAGCTCCACTACTCTTCCGGTGTTTCACATTTGCCTTATTCATTTGGCATCAACACATACACAATATTATTTCTCCTCTTATTTGGTTAAACTCCTTCCTGTCTTTGCATTTTTTTAAAAAATGGGTTGTAATTAGTAAAATTATTTTAATATTTCAGTATCTGTATTTAGCAATCTCACAGGCTGGGAAGTTAAACTGAGGAGTAAATAATAGAATCATAGAATCATAGAATAGTTAGGATTGGAAAGGACCTTAAGATCATCCAGTTCCAACCCCCCTGCCGTGGGCAGGGACACCTCACACTAAACCATATCACCCAAGGCTTCATCCAACCTGGCCTTGAACACTGCCAGGGATGGAGCATTCACAACCTCCCTGGACAACCCATTCCAGTGCCTCACCACCCTAACAGTAAAGAATTTCTTCCTTATATCCAATCTAAACCTCTGCTGTTTAAGTTTCAACCCATTACCCCTTGTCCTGTCACTACAGAAAAGTCACTTTCATCTCTTTAGAAAGTATAGTAGTACATGCTTTTTTGAAAGATGTTTTTTAAAGTTAAATTCAGTAGGAAGGAGTGTGTAGCATCTTGTACTGTTCATCTGGTTTTTGGGGACAAAATACTGGCACTAAGCTCTGCAGTCCAATGATTCTGATTGAAGCTATAAAATACTAGCAGTATCCTTTAAAATTAAAACTGAGCAGAACAAGTTACCTTTTTCCTTCTCAATAAAACATGCCTCAAAAGCAGATAATGATCCAAATGGGAAATTAAGATTTCAGCTCCCTTTGAAGTTAAATAAGAGCATGAGAATCACCTCTGGCTTTCCAAGCTCTTTTGTTACTATTGTCAGCTTGCAGCCATAATTCTGAGAGGGCTTTGTTTGAATAGGAACCACACAATAGATCACAGGAAGCTGTAATGTAATACTCAGCTCAATGTGTTTGTGCTAAATTAGATGAAAAAAGAATTTGCTTATAAAACATACCATAATGATGCCATCAAGAGGTTAGTCCTCTTAATAAAATATCTTGCAAACTCTTCTGAATATGTGACAGTAGAGAATCTGCCAAATGCTTGTCCTCTCTTTCAGTTCCATAGAGGTGATTGTGTATTCATTACTATATTAAAATGACAAAAACTTACTGGCTTCATAAGCAGCTCCTTTCGTATCATTTCAATGGAGTGGTGTAATACAGATGATTCTATATACCATGACCTAATAAGTTTTTATCAACAGTTTCTGTAGTATAGTTCTGAAACTGCTATTAAATCTAATAGCATTAATATAGAAAGGTAATCAGTGGAGGTGTAGGTTGCAATAGTTCTAATCATAATCTTTTTTCTGTATGTGTCATAGATATATGCAGATGTTCCCACACATTCTGTATTGCAGTGACTAACCATAAAAATAAGCAACTTAGAATACTGAATATTTTTGGCAGAAAAGCAACACAAAGTAAGAAGTTTCTGGTGTATAGTTGTTATTCCCCAAAGTGTGGAAGAAACCACATAGAAACCAAACCAAACAGAAACCTCCAAATGCCTAAAACCCAAAAAAACCCACTCAGTAACCCCCCAAACAAACCAGGGACTTGTCCTATTTCTCTTGTCCTATTGCCTTCATTGAGCAACTGAGAGACAGTCACACTAGTGATGGAGCATAAGTCAGGGCTTTCTGGAATTCAGTGTGGTCTCCTCTTCATTGGCAAAATTGTTGTCTCAGCCTCATGGGGCAGATTAAGTGGTCAAATTGAGAAGCTTCCCAAGTAAATACAGTTCTAGAACTGTTTAGAGCACATATGAACGAAGATGGTTCTAGAGGAGTGTTTTGTACCTAAGTATGGTTACGTATTTACCCTTACCTGTATAGTTATGTGCTTGTTCATCTCCTGTCGTAATGGTCTTGCCTTTTTACAGGCTTTTCCCTGGCTTCTCCTTTCCTCAGTTAGAAAATGGAAGAAAAAAACAAGAGCTAAAATATTTCCTGGTTTAGTTAGTCAAAGGAATTTCTATTCCCATCCTCATCCTAGTTTTCTAGTGAGTGCATACTGAATTCACCTCTCACTGGCCTAGTGCAGAGTTATTAAAGCGATATTCCTTATTTTGCCAGAGCCCAGGTGTCATGTGGTAAGATGACAGAATTCCCTCAGAGGAGATGTATGTTTGCAGACTATGCTCCTTTAGTGATTGTGTATTACCACAGATTCAGGATTCTTTGCTTCTGTGATATGATAACTGAGACTAACGCATCTGGGACATGTTAGAAGTAGCAGTCCCTAAGAAGAGACACACTGAGGAGGATGCTTATTTGGCAGTAGTTAGTGGGATACCCACTGTCATTTGTGAGGTTTCATCCCATCGTGTTTATACGTGTGTTCCCATGGGGTTTTCTTCTTTCAGACTATTCCTTATGCTTTCTGTTAACCATGTTACCGCAGATTCAACATAGAAAGAGCTGTCTTAAGGTTTTTTTGGGTTTTTTTCCTGTGAACTTTGGGGTTTAGGTACTCTAACCCAACCTCAAGATTTTCGTATTTAAAGGTGGAGCCCTCCTTATATAGAAACTAAAAACCTAAAATATAACCCTGTTGGATAGCATTTAAACATTTTTCATATGTCAGATGCAAAATAAGACTGCTAGTTAGAAACTGATATAAGAGGGTTCTATACATGCTGTGTTACACTAACCAAGATTTATGTCAGTACATCATCCTTCCTTGATGGGAAAGTCCCTGTTTATTCAGACTGGATGCATTTTACATGACTGTCTGATGTAGTATGAATGCTTTTTAAACTCTGCGGGTAAATTCATATATATAGAAGCTCCAGTGCACACCCATGCTTGAATCTATCTCAGTTCTTCTATTTTCCCCTACTGTAGCTGTGAAAGAGCAGAGAGCAACATGTTTTGTAGTGCGAGTCCCTTGGCCAGGGTAGTGCTGGCAGACAGCTGAGTTAGCAGGGCAGCTTCAGGGCAAATACCTCCTCATCTCCATGAATTTCAGCTAGATTGCTACCAAAACCTTGAGGATCCTTGTGAAAGGCTCAGGGTGTTTGAGGATTTTTTTGCTGCCCCTTCGTATATTCATTGTCTAGGTCCTGAAAAAAACCTCTTCATAAACATTTGTGTTATGTCATCAACAATGTGCAAATTAACTTCTTTCTTTAAGGTAGGCTGAGTATGAAATATTGCTTTAAAGGAAATACTGATATTACTCCTGGCTTTAGGCAATGTGTGTGTGCCGGGTACCCTATGTCTTGCTGTTACGCTTCCCCACCTCCACAGACCAGAACAGACCATAGACAGGTTTCACCCCATCACAGCAGTAGTCAAAACAATCTGAAGATATGGAGATAAGCTATTATTTAACAGAAGCTATAAATACAGCAGTGACTTCCTAACTCTTGCCATTTGCAGCCTGGCTTTATCATTCTTCTTACAAAATTAAACAAATGACCAGGATGCCAATACGATGCTCTTGCTGTGGAAGGGAACAAATGACAGTTGGAACTGCCACATTGGCATTAGCGTCCATCTAAAACACCAGGAAGAGTATCAGGCTCCTCACACAAAAGTTGATCTGGTTTTTACAGCAGCTAAAAAAGTGATTTGAAATTAATATTTTAATTTCTCACCAACTTGGGTCTTACAACTTAGCTGTGCCTGAGTAAAAGGGTAGACACTGACCTTGTGAAAGGGTTATCAACCTCACTGATTTGAATCTCAGCCTAAGAGATGGCTGCACGTTGTCATTTGCAAATGTTTGGGTACGCTGTGGTTTTGGAAGCTCAAGTGCAGCTGTGCTATTGCTCAAAATGCAATAATACAATAAAATCTTACATAATTTACAAGGCAATGTATTGGTGGATTCCTTAGAGATTGCTATTAATTAATCCTAAACATACACAGGTGGTAGATTTGTTAGTAATAGATGCAAGTTGTTGGGAAATTGTTTTTATAGGGCCTTCTTTATAAGACAATTAAAAAGCAAGAGGGAAGATTCTGGAGCAGTTTTAAGCAGAGCTATTATGATAAAGCTCTGCTTTAACCATCCACAAATATATTGCATTAGTTTCATCTCTGATCATGTACTTGAAGTTTAATTTAATTTCTCTGTTTTCAGTGAGTGCAGCTGAAAAAGAACAAAATTAATTCAGTGGCTGAGTTCTGGGAATACAGGAGGTGGCTCTGTTTAGTTTTAAGGAAATGAATCAGCATATAAGACACTTATCTTCACATGTGTACATGTGAAATATATGGCTTAGAAATAAAAGATGTTATTGCCCTTTAATGAACTTAAAGTGATCAGTTCTAGTCTTTCCTTTTGATCTCCCTTGCAGCTCATGTGTTTGCAGGGGACTAGCTCCAGCTCTTACCAGTCACTGTATCGTGTCCGTCAAGTTCCCAGTTTGTTTCCAGTCCCTTGAAATACCAGAGACAGTGAACAAACTGGAGATAACATTTTTAATCTTAGCCTTTCCTTGTGTTTTGCATATGTGCTTTTGTTGTTTCTGTGGAATACTGACTGCACTGTCTTTAGCACAGGAATGCACGCACTGGGACACTTGGCAGGACAACCCATGCTTTGCCAGTTTGGCTGACCATTTGATTTAGTGGCAACAGGGAAATGGAATGGCACTTCAAATAAGAAATTAATGAAATAAGCAGCCTGACAGCACTGGGATACTTGGGATTGGGACCAGGGCAGGAAGTTTCTTCTGGTCAATGAGACTAGTCTGGAAACTAAAGTAATTGTGGTGAAACAGGCAGCGAACTGCAGAGGAAGAGAGAAGAGATGCAGCAAGAAGCTGCACAGATCCCTGAAGGCAAGGATGGAAGATTGAATCTGATACAGCAGAGCCGAGATGGGGAGTGTGGGCAGCAGTGGCTAAGTGAGGAGGTGAAACACTGACAGTTTATGGTAACTGCTCTGAGCAAGCTAGTTCAGTTTTCAGGCAGTGACTGCTCATTCTGAATGATTGACCTCCTGCTTCATAGGAAATAGTTATCCAAAATTTATTTGTACCTACTTCTTGAAGATTAACACAATGTTAATATTCTGGGAGAAGTAGTAAATAACACAACTATGTGTGAGCACAGACTTAAGCACAAGCTAGATCAATTACAGTGGAGTGGTCATGCTAGCCAGAGACTGTAGTAGTAATTCTGGAGTGGGTTTATGGCAGCACACTGATCAAACAGCAAAACCTACCAGCAGCAAAGAAACATTGCAGAGAATGAAAAATCTTCTTTTTGGAATATTGCTGAGAAATAAACAAAAAGTTAAAAATAAATAAAAATAGGTGTCAAAGGGTATGTTCTAAAAAGTTATGTTGCTTGTATGTCACAGCATAAGCCAACCTCCTACTGCTTTTATCTATGTCTGAAAAACTCTTAACTGAAATAAGTCTGGAGTTGCCTTGATTGCCTAACTCGTGACATACCTTTAAATCTTACAGAGCAGCTGTTTTACTCTTTCATTGTGTTATAAAATTGTCCTATATTTTTCCATCTGGTAGTTGTCTGGTTTTTATAGTTGCAAATCCTTTTGGATAAATCATATGAACATAAAGAAAACAGTACAGCAAGCTAAACCAGCCCAGCATGTTTTCAGTCAGAAATCAGAAGCTGTCAGTAAGATATAGAAGAAGGATGCTTAAGCTTCTGTTCAGCTATAAAAGACAAGAAGACTGTGAACTGTGTGAATACATAAATGGGAAATGAAAACCTCAGACCTACTGAGAGTTGATGAATCTGTTATTGTGAATTATTAGTAAGGTGTGCTCATTGGCGAGCTCCAGGTCCATATGGATTAGGAGCTATTTCCCATTTCAGACATACTCCACACATCTGATGAATACCCTGGGTTGTTGCATAGCAGCCTATTCTAATGCTTACATTTTTGCACTTTTACAGCTAGAAATGATACATTTTAGGACAGCACATGCATTGGCACTGACATCTATTTCTGGAGAAGAAACAGAACTACTCCATTAGCATTTCTGCTTATTTTTTCATTTCAGAATGCCACTGTTCGGTGTTTTCAGAATAAGATAAAGATGTCTGTGCTAACCTCTAAATATGCCACAGTTCTCAAGGTTTAATATGCTTTTCTGAGGATCTGTGGCTTCAAACCACTAAGGTTCTTTATGGCATCACTAAGCATCTTTCATACTTGGCTGGTTAATTTCGTTGCCTACTGGCTCATGATGCTGCATGAATGTGATGACTCAATGATTCTGTGATGACAGTATTTTGGGAGGTCTTCTCAATTATGTGTTCATGATTTTTACAATTAGCTTGAGGCAGTTGATTGGTTAGCTTTGCTTTACTTACATTAGAGGTAATATATTTACCACTTTGCCTCCAGAAAGTTTTTTGCACTAGATTTGAACAGAAAAAATAAAAGACAGAACTGTTTGGCTTGTAGAAATCCTACATCACCCTTTTTATGTGCATCACTGTTGCAATTACAGTCACTAAGATGTGATGAGTTTTGAAACTTCTGGCTTCACCTGAAAGGGAGTTCGGAATTAAATCTGTACTAAGCAGTAAGGTCACTTCCTATCCCACAAAAATGTTGGACCTTCTGGTCCAATACAGAAAACTGCAGTAATCAACATAAACCATCATGAGTGAATATGCGGTTACAGATTGTGAAGATGGTGATACAGGAGTCCTCTTAATTTACATTGATTATGAAGGTAAGCAAAATGAGCGTTTGAAACATCCATTAATCTGCTAGAAAAAGGGGATATAAAACCCCTACATCATTTTGGTCCTTCAGAAGTCTTTGAATTATTAGCAGTTATTAATGTTTCTATTTTGTCTGCTTTTTAATGATGAACATGTGGTTATATATTTACACTCAGGCTCTATGTTGATCAAGTGCTCTTTTAATGAAGATAAATGTTACTTAAGTGCCAACACGAAACAAATAACCTTCGTAGTCCTTCCACAAGTACACCTGAGTGAAGATTATCCACCCTAGAGCCGCTGAAATACTTCTGCCAGATTTGGAGCAAAGTGTTGCTCCATTGGAGGTTATTTCTGTTGCTGTTTGGTTTCTAGTGCATTTGCTTTATTCTTGCAGTGCTAGTGTTATTTGAAGTTACTACGGCAACCTGTCACCATCTGCTATTAGAAAGTATGCTGGGATTTAGTTGCTAGGTGTTGAAGTCTGTCATCTTACTCATATGACCCTAATGTTTTCAGATGTTTCTTTTCCTGTTCGTATAGCACCCACAGCTAATACGCGCTCTAGCAACAGTGCAAATAATCCCACATTCTTTCTGCTTGACCTTAGGAAGCTCTATTTGTTTTGCACGATACATGTATGTATGTACATGCACAATACATGTATGATCCTTTAGATGTACTTTGTACAGACTCAACCGAAGCAGCATTTCTTTTACCTTAGCCACTCTTCTGCAGCGTTTATACTGGAGCCAGCATTATAGGTCACTTAAGTTTGATTTTAATTATGCTTCTTTAAGTGGGTGGGGAATTTGAGTGCTTCCTGACACATTTTCTCCTCCATTTCACTGTCATTTGCTTACCTGATTACTCATGTTTTTGCCCCGATCAAGTGCAATATTCAGACTATTGATTCCTTACTTCTTCACGCATCTTATGGAGGGCTGTCAGCCAGTTGGTTAATTAAGAAATAGAAGTCAGTGCTGTTTCTGCTCCAGGTTCTTTATGTTTCAATTGAATGTTTTAAAGTTGGAACATGTATTTTATTAAGTCTCCTATTAGCAGTGCAGTGTGTTCCGAATTACTTCTGTTAATTTTCTGTGAGTGCTGTCTCATTAGTCAACTTTGTACTTGGATCCATTTACCTTTTTTATACATTTGACCTAATTCCAATCAACATTTCCTGCTGTAATTCACAGGATAAATCCGATCAGGCTGAAGCACAGCTGAAGAGACTTACTTATTAGGATTCTTTCTGAAGAAGTTCACCTTCTCTGCCACAGCTTTTTTACACTATTCCATCCCTACGTACAATGCCTGACTTAATGAAGTGTTGAATTTTAAGCATTAAGCTTGTGTTTGTAAGTGGTGTTTGATTCTGAAGTTTCTCTGTCCATCCAGTGAAGATGCAGCCTGCATGCAGAGTGCAATAAATTGTTCTCGTGCAAAACTTCCTCTGTTTTCAAGCAGTTCATGCTCTTTGCACATTCCGGTAGGATGTACTTATACACCATAGGAGAATTTAAGTGACTACACAACGGTATCTGTAGATTTCATCACAGCTCTTTATAGTCCTATATTACACTTAAGTTCTAGCAGTGAGAATGGTAATGCTGAGACTGCTGAAGTGCTTCAGAGATCTGAAGCTGCATCTGAGAAACGAATCTTTATTGCTGGCATTGGGGGATTAGGAGGGAGGGGCAAGCTTTTAACCTATAAACCAGCATTTCTGATAGTGGAGATTTCTGGCAGGATCATTATTAAAGATCAGACAGTATTTGTGTCTTTTGCTGCTTTACAGTTACATGGAGATGATGGAGGAAGTTTTTTGTAGCAAGCAAGCTTTACTGTCACCTTTTTAATCTATCATTCAGTCCCACTGATATGAATTTGAGAGGTTGGGTGTGAGGTACTGGTCACCAATATCTGGTCTTTCCTTACAGCTCTTTTCAGGAATCAAGGCATATCATCTGTTATTTTTAAGATCATCATACACAGGTCCTAGGAGCAGGCACTCGTGCTGTACCAGAATCACACACATAGCTAGACACATCTTAGAAGTTGGTTGTGACAGAAAAAACAACCTTCTTTGAGTCTGTGTGCTTTTAAGCATCATAAAGCATCTGTTTAATGCTTGGGAAGAAATGCTGCTTTTTGCAAGAAGTGACTGTTTAACACGAGTCTGGAAAGGCATTTTGTGCTGAACGTTCAGCTGCTAAAAATACGAGCTTTCTGCATGTACAGTTCTCTAACTTCTGTCAGTAATCTGTTTGCAAAATCAAGACATCAGATGGCAACCCCTCCCCAAATTCATTACTGAATCCTTTGCAATTCATTATTACTTTCAGCTGCACATTTAACATCACAGAAAGGATTTTTTTCTGATCCATAACTGTAGAAGTGAACTAGTACAGCAGGAAAACCAGCATTTCTTTTTATAAGAGCATCAGTACCCGAGAACACACGATTCCTTACCTGAAATCTTTTGGTTTACCTGCGGAAAATGTGTCTTCTTAGGCTCAAAAAGTAGACAAGCTTCTCGCTAGCACTAATGTTACTCCAAAAGAAGGCATGATAGCTCCTTTAGATTGTAATTTTCAGTGTTTATAAGCAAGAAGTGTGCTGGGTCTGCTCACGTAGGAATAAATAACTAACAACCGGCGGCACAAACTGCACGGCAGCTCCATGTGGAAGGGAAAGACCTCTAGTGGCCACAACCTGAAGTTAAGGGATGCTTCCCTGCCCTGAGCGGTGACAAAATGGTTGGGTACGACAAACTGCAGCTTCTACTTCGGTGATGGGTGCCCTTCAGATGCGATGGGAGTATAAAGTGAATGGGAGCTCAATAGAGAATCTGATCAGTATCTGTTGGACGGGGAATTGTGGTCAGGGTAAATTCTGGGCATCCCTTGTATCCATTTAAACCAGTCTTGTGAAAAATTCCAAGTAAATCTTGACAGTTTCCAATGTTCATCTACTTCTTAGTTTCTTCTTTAAATAAAATCTAAGGATTTAAAGCAGCTTCACTTTAAAAACGATGATTAAAACTTCAGCAAAGAAAATGCATCGGTAAGGAGGATTCTTCACTATCTTAAAGGAGAACTGCAAATCACCCACTGTTATTGCCAGAGAGATCAATGTTTTCGTGACTTCCAGTAAATCACAGCGAGAACCCAGGATTATAACTCATTTCTGTCTTTCAGCATTGAGAAAATATTTTTCAGGAATTGAGAAAAAAGAAAATATTTCCTTTTAAAGAAGGTTGGAAGGAGTTGAGGGAGGAAAGCGACAGAATTGTATAGAAGTTTTCCAGAGTACAGTAATAGCTGCTTAAATGACTGCAGAATGCAAAAGCAGACTCTTCTTACACTATTTCTTCCTGTGAATAGCCCACATTTCTAGAATGATCAGCAAATATTGAGACTAATATATTTTCTTCCCATAAATTCCTAATGGAAGAATTCTGGCATCACATGCCGTTTAGAAATCTTAAGGTAATATGGAGTTGTGCTTTGCATCCAGAGTTCCTGTCACGGTGTGTGTTTCCATGTGGTATTACATAAATAACGCAACTTCCTCACCAGAGCTTACCCCTTGCCAGGGCAGCTTTTGAATTACCCTTTTCAGGTTATTGTTTCTTTCATCTGGGCTTACAAAAGCTTGACTATTATCTTATTTTACAGACATAAAAGGGTGTACCAGGCATCTAGAGTAGTTTGGCTTTAGAAAGAGCACGACCCAGTATCTGAAGCTATCTGCATGTGTTGATTTCTGTCTTGTTTTCTTTCAGAGTCATTTTGTGGCATGCATGACAGCAATCTTAAACCAGATGAGCAACCAGCATTATTCAGTTTACATTGAAACTTTCCAGACAAGTTCAGAACTAGTGGTGAGTACAAAATAGCCACAGGGGAGGGGGGAGGAATGAATGAGGAATAATCACCCAAAAATTTCCTGTGAAAAATCTGTAATATTATTTTGGATTATCTTGTTTGATTCTTCCTCAAAGTCTCTGTGTGTACAGTTTCTGCCTCTATGTCATTGTAATGGCGAGCTTGGCCACTACTGTAATCAGAGACATAAATGTCACAGCTTGATTATTGACCAAGGTAATAATCAAGACTATGTAATGGAATCTTTGAGTTATACTGTTCTGAAGAGGGAAAAACCTAACCCCTCCCCTCAAACCCACAAAACAACAAGCAACAAAAGCAACACTCAGCTAACTGAATCCTCCCTTCCGACGTCACCAGCGGTGATTGGTGTCCACTTTTCATTTTCACCATTGAGGCTACTCCTGGTCCAGATAATGTTCTAAGCTAAATGCATTAAATGCCTTATTCTTGCAACACATTATTTTATGCCAGTTGTTTCTGGCATAGTTTAACAATACTTGAGGTATATTCTAGTTTTTAATAGTCGCTATGTTCTAGAAGATTTCAGTAGTCCCATATCTGTCCTTTAACACTCCTGATATAACTCTTAAAGAAGTCTGGGTATTGGCAAGGGTTTCGATCACACCATCTGCAGTTTGTCCATGGAGGTAATATTTTCAGTTGGCAAGATTTATTCATTTTCCTTTCTTTCTTAAAGTCAGAGTGGTGCCATAACTGCAATGCTCAAAGATCAGATCTTAGGTAGTGTTTGCAATTCTTCATGTGCTTCAGGTTATTTGAAAATGTAACACTACTTTAATATAATATAAATTAATATAATAAAAAGGACATGGAACTGTTAGAACAAGTCCAGAGGAGGCCACGAGGATGATCAGGGACTGGAGCACTTCCCATATGAAGACAGGTTGAGCAAGTTGGGGCTGCTCAGCCTGGAGAAGAGAAGGCTGCATGGAGACCTCAGAGCAGCCTTCCAGTATCTGAAGGGGGCTACAGGGATGCTGGGGAGGGACTATTCATTAGGGATTGCAGTGATAGGACAAGGGGTAACGGGTTAAAACTTAAACAGGGGAGGTTTAGATTGGATATAAGGAAGAAATTCTTTACTGTGAGGGTGGTGAGGCACTGGAATGGGTTGCCCAGGGAGGCAGTGAATGCTCCATCCCTGGAAGTGTTCAAGACCAGGTTGGATGAAGCCTTGGGTGATATGGTTTAGTGTGAGGTGTCCCTGCCCATGGCAGGGGGGTTGGAACTGGATGATCTTGAGGTCCTTTCCAATCCTAACTATTCTATGATTCTATGATAATTTCAGCTTCCAAGTAGCTCAGACGCTTGGTCCTGGAAGTTTTGTTAATCCTTAAACTACTTCCAACAGTTCAGCAGAGGGAGGGGAAAAACACACAAAGGAGACCTGGAATGGTTGTGTTTGTTTTATTTAAGTTCATGATGCAGTCATCTTCTAGGAAAAGTAGCAGTGTTAGTTTGTTTGCAAACTTTGTCAGTGCCTTCAATTTTTAATTTAGAATACTAAATTTGGACTAAATGGGCTAAATAAATATCCTGTATTTTTCAATTCTATTAATTCTTTATGCATAGTGAGACTGTTTTGCTAATTAATAAATAATTCAACAGCTTTACTCCAAAGTACTAGAACTTGTTCTTTCCATTCATTTATGGTTTATCTCTTTTGATGAGCCCAATGTAATGACTTTTAGCTTTCATTTGCAATCTGAGACTGCTGTTTTGCAGAACTTCTGTTCCAATCTTGAGCATACTGATATCAGCAGGAATTTTTTCCATTGACTTCATTGGAAATCAAAGAGGAACCCTTCATCTTAGTTCTTTAATCACAGCAAGAACACTTAAACTTTGTGTTGCTTGGTCACAGGGTTACTGTATTTTGTTGTTCTAGGACTTCTTGATGGAAACATTCATAATGTTCAAAGATCTCATTGGAAAGAACGTTTACCCTTCAGACTGGATGACAATGAGCATGGTGCAGAACAGGTAAAATGGGGCTGGAGGATGAGTGTTCATATTCCATGTGTTGACAAAAAGTGACTTGTTTCACAGCTTACATAAAGTTTTGCTGTGTAGCCATTCAGTGAATACCAAGGTCATAATCTGAAATAGTTCACTGACAAGACATTAATAGGTAGCTGCTTGTGGTTTAAGTACACTTACAGTGGAAAGGCAAAACCAAATGATTTCACAGTAAAATGGAGGTATATAGTTGGTCTCCATGTTGACAGTCAACAGAAACTGAACTGTAAAAGCCATGTTGAATCTTAAATGTGCAATTTCTGCGCCTGGTTAGAATGTATTCACTAATATGTCAGCAAGTTTGTTGTGACACAAGAGTCATCAAACACAGATTTCTTTCTGAACTAATATGGTACTTGTATTGTTAAAAGGTCTAAGGATAAAGACTGAATATTTGAGCACCACACACTGTTTGTAAGAGGCAGTTGGATCCCTGGTGCTTGCAGAAACTCACATCATTGAGGAAATGTGTTGCTAGACTATGAATTGTTTGGGGTTTCATCATCAGCAATTACTAAAACCACAGGTATATTGCCTCCATAGATCAAGACAGCATCTAAGTAAAGTTTGTGTAATCAAATCTATCCTGTTCCCTATTGTTTGCTTTATGAGAGTTTGCTATTAATAAGACATGTCTGAGTACTCTTCTATTATAAAGTAGACTGAAGGAAATACCTTGTGGACATAAACTGTGCAGATTATACAACTTTACCCGCAGCTCTGATGTGTCTGCTTTGGTGTCACCATAAGTGATGGTGGGATGACAAAGGTGTTGTTTGATCTCTGTTAAGTCACAGGATCTCTGTTGTCTCAGTGTTCAGATTGCAAGTGATGTAAGTGAAGTTTCACGTTACATAGATTTTGCTGCCACAAGAGCTCTTTTTAATTCATCATTTCTATATTATGGGATACTGAACTAGATCAAAATGGGATGTGATTTTTGTATGTCTCCAGACTGAGAATGGTTTCAGACAGCTGGGCCACCATTTCACGGATGGATTTCTTCAGTGCCTTTGAAATATTGCTTGTTTGAAGAGTAAAGGAAATGTTCTTCCCTTGAGGTGTGAGGTTCTTTGGTTATTATGGGCTTCAGTTAGAAATGAATGTTTTTCGCAGCAAGGAAAGCCTAGTACATAGGGTACAGGATAGGTTAGGTGAGGATTTATTTCCTAATCATTGTTCCTAGCCATTCTGAGCTTTTCCTTTTTGTGTCTCTAGTGTCTACCAGAAGAAAGCAAGGGAGGCTTGAGCTGAGAATATAAAACACATGGCTGCTCTAAACAAATCTAGTTGGCTCAATGTATTTATTTGTGGAAATTGTGAGGAAGAGTTTCAAACACGGAGGTTTAACAGGCGTTTGGGTGTGTAGAATTGAACAGAAAAGTAGCCATGAGCATGTGCCCACTTTACCTTGTAGATTTATTTCTTTATTACCTGGGTTTCCTCCTCTTATAAAATCATAGAATAGTTTGGGTTGGAAGGGACCAACCCCCCTGCAATGAGCAGGGACATCACCATGCAGATCAGGTTGCCCAGATCCACATCAATCCATATCTCCAGGGATGGCTCATCCACACCTTCTCTGGGCAACCTGTGCCAGTGTTTTACCACCTTCATTGTAAGTAATTTTTGCTCACATCCAGCCTGAATCTCCCTCTTTTAATTTAAAACCATCACCCCTCGTCTTATCCCAACAGCCACTGCTAAAACATCTTTCTCTGTCTTTCTTATAGGCCTCTTTTAAGAACTGAATATGGGCAGGGACATGTTCTACTAAGCAGGTTGCTCCAGGACCTATCCAACCTACCCTTGAAAGTCCATAGATGCTGTTTATTTGAGATATCACAGTTATGTAAATTCACTCTTCTGGTTTTATAGTATTGAAAAAGAGAGACCAGAGGATGCTTAATAAAGCTGTTAATCTACTGAGAGTATTTGGTCTTGAGGAAAATATTTGCCTAAGAAAGGTTACAGCAGTATGATGTTAAACTTTGATACTGGGCACCTTTTCGTCTAGGGTTCAAAGGGAATAATATTACATGAAAAGGTTTTCCTTTTTTGTGTTCCATGATTCAAAGTGAGAATTGTGTTTCTAGTGGGTACTGATGTGGCTGTGAGGCCTCAGGTGCCTAAACCTCACTTTGTCACTCGTGCACTCATGTGGGGGGATCACGAGATGCTCTTCTGAGGTGGACAGGTACAGATAAGATGTTCATTCCAGGTAAGATTTAGTAAATGATACTAGTTTCAGCCCACTTGTTTCTCCCTCTGAGCCAGCCTTTGGTCTATAAAGGTAAAACCTAATCAGTGCTGGTGCTTCAACTGGCAATTATTTTTAATGTAGCAAGGATTAGGCTTTAGAAGTATCAGCTTAGTACTAAAGGAAGCCAACAGTCTTCTATTGTATGTAAGCACATCAAACCTTTCATATGTGAAACTGTTTCCCTCATCTAGGAAATGCTGTTAACATCTGCATTATCCACAAGTAGAGGGTTTTCTTTATGGGGCAGGAGAAGTATCAATCCTTGTTCAAAGAATATGCCTTTGGGGCTTGGGTTTCACTTGGTAGCCTCTCTGTTGTCTCAGTTACTGACAACAGAAATGCACTGGTCATGCTGTGAATTCACTCATAGTGCCTCCTAATAACTCTGACCTTTGTGGGCAATGTGGTGCAGGCAGGTTTTGTTGCTCTACACCTTACCCTGCACTGGATACGTTTAATGAAAATATTTAGAGAAGGAAGTCAGCATAAAAAACAACATTAAAAAATCCAGTTTAGAAGCTATTTAACAGTGCTCTGTAAACACATTGCCTACCTAAATTGCCTTGGCACTGTTTATACTCTTTGATGATGTTGCTCTTCCCAAGATTACATAAGGAAATGAGTTATTGATCTTACTTTCATGTCTTAATTTTATGTTATACCAACAACTGGGAGGGTAGATTTTTGTTGTCAGTCTTGACAGATATTTGGTTTTGGGTTTTTTCTGAGGGGATGTGTGTTCTGTGATATAACTGAAGACTAATTTAGATTCCTAAATTTGTCTTATTAACATGTTGCACTTCAAACTAGAGAAGTAGCAGGAAAAAAGTCACAAGGCTGGGGTCTCTTGTAATAACAGTGAGAGAAGAAAACACAACCCAGAAAAGGGTTAGCATAGCTGTTTTGTATTCTTCATTCCCCTGTTCTCAGCAGGAGGCTACATACATTCAGACCTTCTTGCACTCTCAAGGATGTATTTTACCTTAAGAGTCTCCCCTTTCTGAACCTGCAGAATTATTAGTTACAGGCTGTAAGGCATGTCTGTTGTGTAACCTGGCCAGTGGCAGAATGGAGCTGGCATTTCTTCCCTACAGGCATTCAATAGAGCCTGACAGTTTCCCCTGGATGATCTCTTGTGTTTTGTACCTTGCAAGGCAAGTGGGCATTGGAGGAGTTTTGCTGTAGGGTATACTGCAGTACAGGAATGTAAAATCAGAGTGCATTTACTGAGAAGCAGAGGAAAGGGAAGAGCATAACCAGCTCTGCAAGTGTGGTCCTGTTTGTGAGTAAAGATGTTATTAATAAGCAGGTTACACAAAACAAATTACTCTTATACATAAATAAAGTCAGACAGTGCATTTATGATATCAGGGATAGTTCCACTAAATGTTAGATGCCTGGTAAAGATCAGGGAAAAAGAAAGACAGAATGACTTCTTATAAGGGCCAAAGGAGGATGGACACATTCATGTCCAGGAGAAATTGTGGTAGGTGAATTGAAAGAACGAGAGTAGAGGCCTGATTGACTAAACTTAGTCAAGCTTTGCCATATCAAGATGGAATGATTTAACTCAAATTATTTTAATTCACTTCTGAATAATGTCCTGTTTGCTGTCAAAGCATGTTCCAATCTGAAGGAGGCAGAGGCTGTGTGTAGTAGTCCCACTGTACTGGGAGTATTCTATTAGCAATTGAGAATCAAAAAGCAAAATGAACTCCAGTTCTCCCCCTCCTCCTCTTCCATTAACAACAAGATGGGAAGGGCACTTTCTTTATTGTGACATGCTAGGTGGGGCAAAACACTTTGGGAAATAGTAAAATCCTCATTGAGGATTATAAGAATATAATATCTGAGTTATTTTTGTGATCCCTCATGGTAGATTTAATTACCTTTTCTTCTAATGAAGGTTGCTTACTGCACACTTTCTACTAGTTGATATTGCTTGTATGTGCACTTAATTCCACTTATGGTACTTAGACTATTGGTTATTAGCTTATTAAAAGCACTAATTTCTAGGTACATGGCATTTGTGGGGAGCTACTTACTGGGTTAGGTAAAACCAAATAGTTTGCTTATCTCTCAGCTGTTCATAATTTGTATTTAGAGACGCATCATACCCCCCCAGGAAATTCCCATACCTTATTGCCATCATTGAAGTGCATAGGGAGTCAAATTTACCAAATACAAGAAATTATACAGGGATTTAGCAAGCAAAAGGGAAATTCCCAACCCTTCATTCTGTTCTAGGTTTGAAATGGTAATTAGTTAGGGAGTTTGAAAGCACTTGATCTTACCATAATCAGTACCTGGAATCAGTTCCAGTTGATGTCCAGTCTGAAGTGGCTTAGTAAGCACTCTCCTTGTTTGTGTGTCCATTTGCGTTGGGGTTTGAACCTTGCTGACATATTTAAAAAGAAAAGGAAATGTTTTTCACTGGCACATTTCAAGGTCAGACCCTATCTGAGAGGACACTGTAGGCTGTTTTCTAACACCAGTAGTTAGGATTTTTCTAAACCATGTTTTCATTACCTGTAAATCTGAGTGTTTTCAGGCATCTGTGGGAGTCAAGTGTTCCCCAGCCTTTTTAAAGCCGAACTTGAGAGGTTTAACACTACAGGTATTTGGCAACAGAGCAGGAAATATTGCCAATTTCCTTCCATTATATGTACTAAAAATAGTTGCTTATTTGCTGATAAATGCTTTGTAACACCCTCAGGACCTGGTTCGCGTGTAGCTTACCTGTCTGGGCAGCATCATTAGTTCAGCAAAATCCTATTACTGCTTCACATCAGCGCCACCTGCATCCCCAAGTGCCTTGCTGTTGCTCACACTGCCAGGAACTAGAGATCCTGTCAGTACCATTAGATCGTGGCCAACTGGTGATATGGGACAGAATAAGTTCCTCCCTGTCACCGAGCAAGGGGCTGCAGGGATTGCTTTTCTGCAAAGGACAGCAGAGTTTTCATAGCTCATCTGTGAATGGCTCTGTTAAACCTGACTTTGGAAAAACATGTTTTCCATACTGTATGTGCATGTGTATCTGAACAACTGTACCTTTGGATAAAAGAAGTCCTTTCAGAAGTAACTGCTTATAGTATTGTCCAGTGAAAGTTGACAAAATGTTGCTTTGTGGGGAGATGGTGTTTTTAAAGGTGTAGCCTCAACATTTAAGTAACAACTGCTTTTTCTTTGGACTTTTCTGAAGAGGAAACTTGCACAGCTGTATCCCAATTTAAGCCTGCTGTGTAAGAATGGTATTTGTAATAGAGGTTCGGAGAGAAGGGAAACGGAATGCAGTTGGCAGAACATAGGGAAATAGGCATTTTACAAGCAGAAATCTAAGTATTTATGGGAGATATTTACAGGCTGTATTGCTACTACCATACAGACAAGTGGGTGTAACAGGAGAGGGTCAAATCGGCAGGTGTCAAGGTGCATGGGAAGCTGCAGATCCAACCTTGTATTCAGGCAGACCAGCACAAGCCATCATCATCGTTGCTACTACCAACTCACTAGATTGCAGAGTCATAGAACATGTCATGTTGGAAGGGAGAAACCCCCAAAGTAATTAAATTCTCAGTTAAATATCACATTAATTCAGAGTCTTCCACCTATCTGGAAGGGAAAGCTTGTCATGTTTTCATGTTTTGGAATTATTTAATATTGTGATGTATGTACTGATGTCAGTGGGTACTGTGACTGTTCACATGCACTGAGGGATCTGACTGCACACAAGGTACACCAATTCAGTTGATAAGAGCATGTATTATCCATTTCTCCAGCTGGTGTTATAATATGCTGTTAAATTTATAATAAGTGTGATAAGATTCTCAAATCAAGAATAACATTTTAATTCTGAAAATAGGAAAAACTCTCCTCCTTAACTTTATGTCCTTGATTATTGCTGTGAAATGCTTCTTCTATCATAGGAAATGTAGAAGAAAACTCAGACATAAGATATAAGATAGAAGAAAACTCAGATATTTTCTCTCAAGCTATGCTTCAACAGATTGCTCAAAACATTGCTTAGTTCATTATTTGTTTTGCAGAGAATAAAAAGGACATTTATTTATTTATGCTTAAGATGAAAAATATAACACATAAGGTTAATATAAGGTTAATATAATTAACCTTATATTAATTAACCTTATAATATAATTAACCTTGACTGCCGTTTGCTCCTACAGTGTTTGCCCTATTAACACATAATATAAGGTTAGTTTTACTGTTCTTTTTCAAAGATGTATTGGGAGTTAAGCTGTGTTCATGTAACTATGGCTGGATGATGGTGTTGCGGTTGATTCTGCACCAGTGTGGCAGAATCTAGAAGGCTGAGCTGTTGCATACGAGTAACTCCTTCAGTGATCTCCTTTTTCTCTGGCAGTTTCTGACTGGCTTAAGCATACTTGACAGAAATGCAGTTGTTTTTCATAAGGGCTTGAATTTTCAGGGGGTCAGAATGCATTTCCACATAGGTTTATGGCATATTGCAGAGCTGTGTGAATTTAATGTATGGAAAAGTAGTATAAGCAACAGTTATAACTGTCTAATGAGAAAATTCCTCTATGCACATGTGCACAAAAGGGTTAATGAAGCAGTATAACAAGTTCAAACAGTTTGTACTGTCTAGTCATTTCTTTAATAATGTATAATATTGTTTCCTTGGACAGTTTCATTTTGCTATGAGACTGAAAATGTTCTTGCTGAAATGCAGTTTCCCTGTAATATGAAGCTGCTTTCAGAGGCAAAGGAGGTTTTATTGATTGATTCATTGTTTTTCTTGCTGGACTATTTGCTATACAGTGTCTCAGGATTTCAAATCTCTATCTCCTTACCATTACAACAGGGTAACTCTGTCTCCCAGTTGTTTTTCCCAGTCCATACAAAGTACTTGTAACTAGGGCAAATGGCATAAGGTTAGTACTGGCGAAAGGAATAAAGCAGATAAAGAGGCAGTTGTTTCACTGTGGGTTGTAAATTTACTTCCATGGAGAGTTACACTTCCAGCTGTGGCTGATAAGTCTGACTCAGTCATTTAATGCTTTATTGTCAGCTATGAGCCTAGCAGAGAGCATTTCTTCTATCTGTAGGAGTTTGTGTCTGATGTAACCCTACTTTTTAATCACTGCATCTTTCTAGCACCAAATACTTCAAGATGCTTATTCTGCACTAACTCTGCATGTTGCTTGTTGTTACCCATGGGGTGGAATTATCTGCTTACCAAGAATCTAAACAATTATGTGGTGACTGCAGCAGATCATCCGCCCAGCAAGAGAGGCTATTGCATATCATGGCTGGGGTACACAGTGGATGCCTGCCGCGTTCTGACTGCAGTCATCCAGTCTTTTATCTAAAATGCAGAGCAAACATGCTGTGAGATACCCCTTTCCCACTCCCACTATGGAGCATCTCATCTTCCTTGGCATCAACTGCTAGGATGCTCCTGCTTCCAGAGTATGAGGTCCCCTGAACTAAAAGCAAAACTTTGGTTGAGAGAACTCAACACAGAAAACCAACTCATTACTTTGATGTTTTCAGCAAGTCAGTAAGATACTGTTATTTTTCTGGATGCACAGAAATCTCTCAGGTTGTTTGCTATGTGCCCTGTTGTAAACTATTTTTTGTATGTTTTCAGGTACTGTAACTTTAGTAAAACATTTAGGGGTAAGACAGTGAATAATATTTTCCACTCTGTAGAACATAGGTGCAAATGAGTAATTTCAGCCAGCACTTCTTAGCTAGGAGGGATTTTAGGGAAATTAAATATGTAAATTTTTCTCATATTTAGCATTATCTTTAATAGTTATTTTCATATTTTTAAACAGCAGCATCACAAAATAACCTGCTAGTTATGCATAATGATCTGTTTTAAAATTCATAATGTGCTAATTCAGTTCAGCTTCTGCATTGATAAAGTTTGGGCTGTAAAGTACTAAGCTCAAGTGAGCAGCAATTAGACAAGAGGCAGATGCATAGCTGTCTGTACCTGTAATGAGGTAAAGCCAGGATTCCCTAAAAGACATTATATGTTCACTAATATTTTCAACAAGGATACCTGAGAAATCAAAAAGTACATATGCTATAAATATAAATATAAGGCATATAGAGAAGGGATTTAAAATGCAGAAAGCTTATGTGATGTGGGACAAGTAAAAACAAAGCCCATATACTACATTTTACCTTTAATGTTTTATGCTGAGATTATGAATGTGATACAGAGCTACTTAAATAAAACCACTCCAAACCCAAGCAAACAAACCCTCAGTGTTATCCATTAGCTTAATGTAATTCTCCAATTTTATTTCTGATGTGTGAATGTCTAGAAATAGGCCCTAGAGACAGGCATGAGAATGTGCTTACTGGAGTATCACCTCTGCACCATACTTACCTGTATAGAAATGAAGGTCAAATGATATGTACAAATATCACAGTCATGGTAAATTAGTGTTAACAGGTGGAAAATGTGTGGAAGAATGGGGAGGTAATTTCACAATATCAATTCAAACTTCCTTTAAAAATGAAGGCCCTAAGAGTTTCCTGTAGTGTATGACATCCTGATATACCATGTTGTCACATTCATGTTTACTAGCCAGGTTGCAGCTTTTCATCTTATTCCCAGCCTTGACCTGGCACCAAAGACACCATGTGATCTTTAACTTCATTTTTAATTCCGACTGTTTCTATTCTACAGACTATTAGCTAGAATACAGTAGACTGAAGTGAGAAGCTGCTCTCAATACAAGGCAAATTACTGACTGTATCTTCCCAACTGAGTTATTTATATCAGAGTCCATAAGACAGCTTTTTGTGCACTTAGTTTTCAGGCTATGAGTTTCTTAAACTGTGCTAAACATCAGATTTTCAAGAGTTTGCCATAAATGTGCACCTAATGTGCAGATTTGAAAATGTATTTTGATTTCTAAATGGGAGATAAGCAGTCTTTGAAACATGCTTTGGGGAGATGCTGAAGGCAAAGATACACAGAGAGAGATTCTGGGCAAAGTCAAGAGATCTCGAATGGAAATGTAGTTTCTATAGCCAAGGGCCAAAGCAATTGCTCATTCTTGCCTTCCTCTGGCTGTTGCTGTTGTACTGCTCCCTTGGTTGATACCTTGCAGCAGGTAGTGTTTTTGCATGCTTGGCATAGCTACTCAAGGTAAACTTTCAAATAATACTAATAAAGGAAATGTACATAACAAAACATTTATAACTGAGACAAGCGAAGCTGGACAGCAGTGGTTTTTAAGCAGTTATTTTCTGACCATTCTATTTGGATAGACTCTCTGGCCATACATTGGATATTTAGCAGAATGACAATTGCTTTATCATTAGGATTCAATATGAATGTACAAAATAAATCAGACTATAGTGATACTGAGTTGACAAAAGGGAGAAGTATGATAAATTAAACTACATTCTTTGCATTACTGCCCATATTTTCAGTTTCCATGGGACTCGATTACTTCCTGTTACCATTATTGTGCTCTTTAATAACCAGACTTCACATAGCTACCAGGTTTGCAATAGTTTTCATCTTGCATTGCCCTTTGTTTCTAGGCAGTGATAGCTTGCCATGCTCTCAGGAGATCATTTCTGCTGTTGCTTTGCATGGATTTTTGTTATTATCTTTTTACCAGTTTTCTCAGGCTTTCTCCTCCTGCTCTCTTTTGGTCACTGAAATAGTAAGTACTCATGTTTAATCTCTCCTGTCAAACTGGTTGCTTCTCTGAGCTCTCTTCTGTAGAGTTCATATCTGCAAAGTTTAGTTTATAATTGCTGATCGGTTTCAGCCATTGACAATAATCAGTATTTGGGATTGGGTTTTACCCATGTTGCTGGTCTCTTTATTTTACATACCACCTTGTAGATTTGCACACATGAAGGAAGTGGCTTCACCAATGAAACTGGTGATCAGCCTTTGGAGACGAACAAATTGCCTGCCAAACTGAAGTTAGTGTAACTCCTTCTGACTTTGTGGACCAAAGTCTCTGGAAGAAAAGTACATCCCATGAAAGGGTTTGTGGGAAGAAATTATGAGTTTTAAGAATGTTCTTATTTTAAAGATGTCCTTCATTGTTTTTCAGGCATGACTTGAAAAATGCATATATTCCATCATTACAAAGGTTTCTTTCAGTAAGAGCTTTCATAATGACATAGGAAATAATATTCTTTCAAAGCTTATCTCTACTTATCTGTGTCTGATTATCTGGTAGAAGTTTGTACTTGATTAACTCTTTCCACCTGTCATTGCATCAGTCATCACAGCAAATGTGACACAGTCTGAGTTGATGCTCATAAATACCTAAGTGAATTAACTCAGCCTTCACTCAATACCTGCATTACTCATCTCAAAGTTGAAGCAGTGAACTCCCAGATTTTAGAGCCTTGTGAACTTGAAAAGGTATTGAAGAAAATCTCACTGGGTCTGAAAGTAGGTGCAGAAAAAGGCCAACTTTTGCAGAGCCACCTAAGAACAGGCAATGCCAATCTAAGGGGGCTTCTTTGTTAAGGTTTTTGTTGGTGGTGGTTGTTGTTTTGTTTCACTGTGAACATCTCTTTGTTTTCTGCTTCAAGGAGTTGATGCACTAATTCTAACTTGTTTGGTAAAAATAACTTGGAGTTCCAGATCTGTATTTGAGGTTTATCACCTATTTGCACTTCAAAAGCAAGGACAATATGCAGACCTATTTTACTGTTAAATAGAGTCATAATCTTCTAAGGAATAGCCTTGAAATCCTACTTTGATTAACATCATGTTGCTTATGAATACAAAATTGTTTCTTTGTTTCATGTCAGTCCCTCTGTTTTGGGTTTAGGTTTTTTGAGAGAGAATCAGTTTGAAATCACATTGTGATATTAGGATGACATAAATTTTCAGCTTTCTCTGTCTTAAGTTATTTATATGAAGTACTTATGGTATTGTTTTATCCCTATTTGTAACATATATTGCAGTATTTGAACCTAAGTACAGTTGCACTGGATTTTATAAATTAGGCTTTCTTTCAAGCCAAAATTTGAAAGCAATTTCTCTGACAATACAATAAAAACAAAGCAGAAATTTAGGTAGCTAAAGGAGAGAGCAGCAGTTGAACCGTGGCGATTCCTTTGCTGTCTGATGCCAAAACCTTGCCTTTTTATATCCAGATTGATCCCAGAGACCTGTGTAGATCATACATAAATCTCCAGGCACGAGAAATTGGTATAAACAGTAAATTAGGAGCATCGATTCCAGTAAACTTAATGAATAGCATGGAAATTATTGTGGGTAAAGGAATTTCAACAATTTTAGATCGCAACTGTTTAAACTTATGAGAAATTAGTTTCCTATTAAGTAAATGTAGAAAAAAAGCAAATTAAACACCTGAAAGAACAGATTTGAAGTCTTGTGTGATGATTAAAAATAATGGAAAATGTGAGCAGAATGTTAAACAGAAAAAACATTTCATGACATCATCTGTATGAGAAATCAAGATCACTCCTTTAGTCATTCAAGATCAGTCTGAGCTTGCAAAGCAAAACTAAGCAGCAAGCCCCAAATTCAGGAAAAAAGATAAGCTCCAATGATCTGCTACAGGAGCAAGGGAAATGAGTTTCTGTTGCATCATGACAACATAAACCCTTCCAGTAATTTATCTCAGCAGCTTTTGAGGTCAGACAGTATGTATTGTATTTTCTGAGCTGTTCTGGGGCATGCTTTTCCTATCATCTCTTTCTTAGCTGTACCTTCTCTGTTAGGTCAGTTGTAACTGGGAACCAATGTTATGAATAATCATGAAAGGAACTCTGGCTTCTTCAGTCTAATGGCTTCAACTGTGTCCTGAATCAGTATTTCGGTGTTTAAATAGGGATACAGAATCATTGAATAGTTGGGGTTGGAAAGGACCTTAAGATCATCCATTTCCAATCCCCCTGCCATGGGCAGGGACACCTCACACTAAACCATATCACCCAAGGCTCTGCCCAACCTGGCCTTGAGCACTGCGAGGGATGGAGCATTCACAACTTCCCTGGACAGCCCATTCCAGTGCCTTACCACCCTGACAGTAAAGAATTTCTTCCTTATAGCCAATCTAAACTTCCCTTGTTTAAGTTTCAACCCGTTACCCCTTGTCCTATCACTACAGTCCCTAATGAAGAGTTCCTCCCCAGCATCCCTGTAGGCCCCCTTCAGATACTGGAAGGCTGCTATGAGGTCTCAATGCAGAACACCCCCAACTTTCTCAGTCTGTCTTCATATGGGAGGTGCTCCAGTCCCCTGATCATCCTTGTGGCCTCCTGTGGCCTTGTGACCTCTTGTTCCAACAGTTCCATGTCCTTTTTATGTTGAGGACACCAGAACTGCACACAATGCTCCAAGTGACGTCTCATGAGAGCAGAGTAGAGGGGCAGGATCACCTCCTTTGACCTGCTGGTCACACTCCTCTTGATGCAGCCCAGGATACGGTTGCTTTCTGGGCTGTGAGCACACACTGAAGCTGGCTCATGTTCATCTTCTCATCAACCAACACCCCCAAGTCCTTCTCCTTGGGCTGCTCTGAATCTCTTCTCTGCCCAACCTTTAGCTGTGCCTGGGATTGCTCTGACCCAGGTGTAGGACCTTCCACTTGGCATGGTTAAACTTCATGAGGTTGGCATCAACCCACCTCACAAGCATGTCAAGGTCTCTCTGGATGGCATTCTCTCAGTTTATTGTGTTTTAATTATTATTAAAATTATATATTCTTTTATTTTCATAAAAATCTTAAGTCTTCCTACTTGTGACTAATTAATTGCCCCTCTTTGCTGGAAGGGGAGATTGAGGCATATAGAACTGGAGACATTGAGATAGGACAGCATGGCATTGGCAGGATCCAGGAACAGAATTCAAACCTACTGCCTGACTCCCACTGACAGAAATAGATACACCCTTCAGGCAAAATACAAATGCATGGAAATAGTTGGAACCTGACAGTCTGGAATTATTGCATGTTTCCTGCAAATGTGTCATTTCACTATGTCAGATAAAAATATCTGTGAGAACTAACAGGGTAGTCACAGAAAATAGGTCACGTGATTTTATTTTATAGAACACCATAAATATTTATATTTATTATTAATTATTAATAAATATTATCAGTAGGTTTTGCTGGGCATTAAGTACCTCAATATATTTTGGGTGTCCCTGAAGCTCTTCCTGTATGGCTAACATGAAACCATATGCTCTTCACAAAATACATAAATATGATGCACAGTGTGTTCATATTATGAAATAGATTGGCACTAATAAATTTCATGTTCACATTATGATTATTTCTACTGTATCTTGCATGATATTTCTGTGCTAAAAGACAAAGTACCTAAAAGTGTGGGTCTTTTAAATTTAAGACAAATTATCAGCACCACAGCAGATTCTGCCTAACCAGGATAGTTGGGTGACATGTTTCCCTGTAGGTGCTGGAGTAGTGTGTAAATAGAGGGAATTTGGGGAATTAGAAATGGAGGGTACTCCCTTCTACTCCATTCAAAGAGCTGGAGTAAAAGGCAGTGCTATCTCTGAGCAGCTGGAGATGAAGAACTTGATTACGTGAGTTGGCAAGAAATATACTTTTTAAATCAAAGGAGAATCCAGAGCAATATAGTTCTAGAGAAAAGACATGATGCTAAAAAGACCTTGATCCCAGACTCCTACCCAGAAGAGTAATGGGGCTGCTGAAAGACAGAGTAACATGTGGGTGACTGTGAACCTCGCTGTGTAATTTTTGTGCTGTCTCAAGTAGACCATTCTTTTTAGAATCCCTTTTTTTCTGCAAAATCCTGCACTCTTTGTGTCAAGCATCTGGCAGTTTTGTAGAGATAAATGTACCCACAAGCGTGAAGCCTTAGGGAAGAATGTGTTTATTTGCTTGTTGGTAGCGTGGGGCAGCTCCAGAGGAAATCACATCTTCCAGAATAAGATTTAATCACATAAAAGGCTAAAAAGGAAGGAGAACAGCCTGATCAGACCAACAGAGGGTAGAATTGCAGTGGGTACAGGGGCAAGTTGGTGAGTACACGAAGGCTGTGTAGGAGAGTGGCGATAGCCTGCAAGAGCAGTATTGAGCAAAAGTAGGGTTCTTGAACACGTGGTGGTCTGATGGCAGCATTTCACAGATCATACCCTTAATTCAGCTAGCAGGATTAGCTGAGCTAGTGTTAGAAGATGGGACCAGCCTATGCCCAGGCCACTGGAGAGAAGCTTATCTGAATGTGTGCGGTGATGCAGCAGAGAAACACAGCACCTTTAGAAGTCTGTTACCTTTCAGTGCCATAGGTACTGCTGTAATTAATACTGTGGTGTCCCTCTGACCAGATTAAACAGAAGGACTTGGCAAGATGTTAATGCCATGTGTAAATGACTGTTTCCTTGATCACATCAGCATTTCAGAGGAATGTTGGCAATGCAAAGAAACTCTTCTTTGGGTTTTCACAAAGAACTTTTTCCTCCTGGAAAGCCAGGATCATAACCAAGGATTTCAGTCTGGCCAGTCAAGGTGTTCCTCAGTGAAGCAGTGAGCTTCTATGGACTGCTGCATTGTAGTTAACCAGCAGTCCCTTCATAAACCTGCCAAAACCTGAATTTTAGCTTTATCCCTCATTAAGAAACTGAATTTTGCCCATGCAAGTTTTACTTCTTTTGGTGCTGGTGAGAGTAAAATTCCTTTCAGTGACTTTTTCAATCATGGGCTGCTATATGAGACATCTGGTTTGGTGGTGGCAGGTGGGATACACCAATATCAGAGGGGGAAAAGGGTTTTGGGGCAGGAGTTAGCAGGGCTTATTGACAGGGCTTTAAACTAGATATGAAGGGGGAAGGGGATTTAACTGCACCTGTTAGGGAAAAGCCCAAGAGAAACATGCCAGGGCTTGAAGGATGGTGGACTAGGGAGGACTATCAATCTATTGTTTCATTTGTGGGGAAGGATAGTTGTTTAGACCCTGTCCTGCAGGGGAAAAGGGTACTAGGGCAGGAGTTAGCAGAGCTCACTCACAGAGCTTCAGGTTAGACTCAAAGTGCAAGGGGGTTGTAGCTGGGTTTGAACTAGTGGGGCATTGTTTTATTATTAATGAAGACCAGAAGGCCTCCTGCCTCCTGAGGGTGCCATCAGCTGGACTAGATGATCTTTCGAGGTCCCTTCCAACCCTTGGGATTCTGTGATTCTGCTCCAGGTAGCACCTCAGGAACGGCTGCCTAGGGAACATTATAGCAGCAGAGCTGGGAAGAAGTAGCACTGTCTGCTGTGTTTTCCCAGCCTTCAGTTGGCAATGACATTTACTAGTCCTCTCCCTTTTGTCTTTGGTCAGTCTAATCACTTCTACGCCAGTATAAAATTCAGGCATTCACAGCATCCTGCAGGAATGAGTTGCACAGCTGAGCAAGACCAACATAACACCTCTCTCTTTGCTTATTTGAATGCACACTGATTTTTGTTCAGTGCTCTCAAATGCTTGTATGAGAAATGGTGAAGAGCAGGTCTCTCATCTCCATGGTACTTCTGAGTTTATTGGTTCTGCCATGTCCTTCCTCAGGCATACAGTGTCCCCTGACTAAAGGACTCAGGTGTCATGCCCAGTCCATTAGATGTGTTTGATTCTTTCTTTGTCACGTTATTTGTTTGTCTTCTTCTTTCTTATTTCTTCTTTTATGTGCTTATCTTGTTGAGGTGGGAGACCAGATCACACAGAATCCAACACCAGGGATACCATGTTCCTTTGACAGTAACATATGGTTATCCTGTGGTCTCTGAATCTTCTGCTAATGATAGTGATTATTGCTTTTTCAGATGTTATGAACACTAAGATGGTGGGGGGTTGTGGACCTTATGCCTATTAGACCTTTTCTCTGATTAGTAATAGCTAGTTGACAGTCAGTCATTGCATCTGAACAGTTTGGATTGGTTTTCCCTTGTGTTCACCTCTTTTGACTGCCGTTTGTTCCTACAGTGTTTGCCCTAGAAATATTTGACCTTAAAACTTTTAATACTCTTACCTATGAAGCAGAGGGAAATGGATCACTTGTTTTCAAACTTGTAAATGGAATGAAACTGAATTATTTAAATGAACTTTATAAATATTTAGAGATACAATTGTTTTTTGTTTTGCAATGGTACTGGGCTGGAAAATTTAGTTTTAGAAACATGCCTTAATCTTGCTGCATTAATAAATAGCATAAATAGGTGCTGCTTTTCAAGCCAGAGGGATAATGTTTGCTCTCATCCTTTTGGAAATAATAACTCCATAGTAATAAGGTTTGAATATGATTTTATCATCCACCTGAGGAGCAAGATGGGCAGTGGTGTTTCCCCCTGCCTCCCCAGCCTCTGAGGAAACCCAGCACTGCACAGAATATCTTTGAGCTGGATGAATGCAATGGCAGCTCCGAACTCACAATGCAAGTACAGGAACTCTTTCAGCTGCCAAGCTCAGGAGGAGAAGGCAATAATGCTTGTAAATTATTCGGGTTTGTCAAATAGAAAGTAATTGTGTTTGATAGGATTGCTTTCTGTGTTTGCTCAGGAGTGCAATGCAGTTTGCAGAGGGGGAAAAGAGATTACATTGTCTCAATTTTTCTATGGGGATCAAGAAACTTTTTGAATGAAGAAACAATTGTGTACTTATGTTTTTAATGCATAACAGCCTATAAATAACATCCCATTGCAGAAAATACTATCTACTGCATTCACGTATGTGTGAATTTACTGCTTCTAGTGTGTTCAGTGTTTAAATGTGTTTTCATCAGTATGGTTGGAAGAGATTCCCAAAGATTATATTCACTTACCTGTATCATTGCTTTTCTTTTCTAGGGTATTCTTGAGAGCCATCAACAAATTTGCAGAGACAATGAACCAGAAATTTCTGGAGAATATGAATTTTGAAGTCCAAGTAAGTGTTTAGGCTGTAAAGTAATTATTCTGGTCTGTCCGAGCCCCTTCTGACACTTAATGTCGGTATCAAAATGAGTGTGGATTTGGGTGTGGATTTGTGCCACCCAAGCAGAGTAGCTTGTAGTGAGATTCCCTCAGAACTGGCAAGCAGAAAACTCTGTTCTCTTTTTTTCCTTTGCCAGCCAAGTGTGCTCAGAAAGGCAATCTTTGATGTGCTGCACGTAGCCTTTGCAATATCACTTCTATGAATGTAGGGCAGAAAGAGCTTAACTTGATTTGATTATCCTACAGTACTTAGAATTTATTTTGTTAACTTGTAGTCCTCCCTTATAAGTCTATCTTCATCCATTTATTTTCCTGTTATTTTAGTAGTAATTATGTCTGAAATCATTTTAAATGAGGGCAGCTCTTTCAGTTTGCTCAGTATCAGTCTTTGTAACTTAACTATTTGGTCATGCATTTTACCATACATTTGGCTTGCTCTAGATAAAAATGAAAATGTCTGTACTTTTCACATTCATGAAGTTGTTATTAAAATGTAAATACAGTTTTAGAATCAGATGTGTCACTAACTGCTACCTGATTATGATGTGTGCTATAGATAGAAAACACAATGACATAGTATGAAAATTTACTCTGTTTCACTGTGTTTACTAACTGTGGTTAACAGTAAATGTTTTAAGTTAAAAAATGCTCCTGAGTGCAAAAGTCTAATCTGTTCACTAGATAATAACTTACTGACCCTGCCATGAAGTTCAGGGAAGGCTCAGGGCTCTGCCTTCATTTCTTCGGGTTTATATTTTATCTTTAATCTTGCAACTTTCAATCTGCTGCATGTTAATGTTTAGGCTTAAGCTAACAACTGTTTGGGTCCTGGTGTCTCCCTCCTCGACATAAACCGCTTCAGTCACGAATAGCTGGAGCAGCCATGTCAGGTGTTACATAGCAAAAGTTGAAAAGACAACAGTAAAAGGAAAGGCAAAACCATTCAGTTCATATTCAGCTACAGTGGCCTCCAAGTATGAAATGTAGAGCTGCTTCATTAAATAACCATTAAAATCAATAAATATAATTATTGATCTATAAATCATATATGATAAAAAAATATCATAGAATCATTGAATAGTTAGGGTTGGAAACAATCTTAAGATCATCCAGTTCCAACCCCCCTTCCATGGGCAGGGACACCTCACACTAAACCATGTCACCCAAGGCTCTGCCCAACCTGGCCTTGAACACTGCCAGGGATGGAGCATTCACAACCTCCCTGGACAACACATTCCAGTGCCTCACCACCCTAACAGTAAAGAATTTCTTCCTTATATCCAATCTAAACTTCCCCTGTTTAAGTTTTAACCCATTACCCCTTGTCCTATCACTACAGTCCCTAATGAAGAGTCCCTCACCAGCAGCCCTATGGCCCCCATCAGATACTGGAAAGCTGCTCTGAGGTCTCCACGCAGCCTTCTATTCTCCAGACTGAACAGCCCCAACTTTCTCAGCCTGTCTTCATATGGGAGGTGCTCCAGTCCCTGATCATCCTCGTGGCCTCCTCTGGACTTGTTCCAACAGTTCCATGTCCTTTTTATGTTGAGGACACCAGAACTGCACACACTGCTCCAAGTGAGGTCTCACGAGGGCAGAGTAGAGGGGCAGGATCACCTCCTTTGACCTGCTGGTCACGCTCCTTTTCATGCAATAAAAGTCAATACATTGACGGAATAAATCAATAAATAATCATTAAAAGTTTTGTGTGACTTTACAAATGTATATGTAGAATGTTATTAAGGTTTTTGAATCATAGGAAAAGATTCTGACAAACTTGAAATTTCCGTTTACTCAGTATCCCTGCTGGAAACCCTCATATCCTTGGTACACTTATGATAGAATCTCTCTTAGGCTGTATGAATTTATTAACACCCACTTTGTAACCTGTAATTTCTGTAACGATCATTTTTACTGCCCAATGTGTCAGTACCTTTTAAAAGTAAATAAAATAGGTCTGGTGGACATCAGTATGTGTAGGCTACCAGTACCACAGACTGCTATAAACACTGTGTATCTGTCAACATCTGAAGGCGTACACCACCTCTTCTAAATGTTACAGCAGCAGCCTAAACCTGTCACTGTTGTTTCAGATGTTTCCTGTGAGAGATCTGTGCATTCCCAAATGTTATCAAGCAACCTGGGACGTTGTAGTTCAACACTGAACCTTGTAGTTCAGGGGAATGTATTAATGCTTGCTCTTTTATTCATGACTTGTCAAATACCTGGAGGCTTTGAGTAAGCTAAACAACAGTATAGGAAATAAGTAGTGCCATCAAAAGAATTGTTGGACCATTACAGTTTTCACAAGAGACTTATAGTACAAGTCAGGGAGATAGATTAATTTCCTTCCATGAATAAAAGCAATGAAACCCTTCTCACAGTACCCTAAATATACCCATTAAGAAAGCTGATACTAGACTAAAGGTCTGAATAATGGAGAGCATCTTGTCTAATTTCCTTAATTAAAAATGAACATTTGATTTCCCACTCATATGTATGTGTTCAGATCAATGATAGCGAGAGCTTTTAATGTTTTAAAGGTTTTTCTATTGTTTTTTATAATTTAACTTTTTGAAAACAATGTATAAATCAGTGTCTTGCAACTACTCGAGCGATGAAAACTTGACTATAGAGAAGCACTAAAGCCTAAACATGTTATTAATCAACATGAGAAACTTGAGAGGCCCCTTACTGCACCCTCTTCCTTTTCTGAGGATCAACTTCATTTCTAACAGTAATTTTGCATAACTATGCTAGACATGCCTTTTATGGTAGGAGTACTCTTGTGTCATCCCTAAACACTTCATTATCCTTAAAAATGTCTGTAAATGCTTGGGAGTACTGAGGCACAATGTACACAACAAAGTGTGGAAAGTGACTACAGTAGAACTAATAAGTAATTGTATATGGAGTTCCTATGAAACAAATGAATTTCATTTATAAACCAAAACAAAGCAAAAGCATAAAACAAGAAGTGTCTTTGAGGGTCAGTGATGCAACATGCAGCAGCCTTCATGCAGCCTCGTCTCCTGTTGATTTCTGGTTTCAAAGACAAAGGGATGAGTGAAGTTCCCATCTCTCCTGAGCATATGCAGCAAGAATAAGGTCTCAAGAATCTGGAAGCTAAACCAGGGACAACTATTGTAATATTCCTGATTAAGGGTAATTTAAGTACAGAAATGGAATATATTAGGATAGGGAAAACAGAGATGTGTATCTCTGAGTAAGTTGCACCTCTATGTTCTTTGTAAATGAATGAATGAATGACTCACTTATGCTGTTTATAGGATGGTGTTTTCAAATCTGATTATTAAGAAATAGTTGAAGAAAAGTCTAAAGTGAAATGTTTTCAGAAAGGGATTTAAAGCACAGTCAAGTAGATCTGAGGATTTGTCACTTGGCTGAATGATTACATGACAGTGTACAGCAGACAAACTAAACAAGTAGACTGTGAAGTAACCAAGCAACTAAAAAATGTTTTAAATCTAGACTAAATCAATGAAGAAATTTTTGCTACTCTTTAGAAGCTTGTTAAATGGAGGTAAAAAAGGTTCCTGGCCAAAACTGTGCCCAGAGAACACCCATGAGCTCATCACTGTGGTACTGGAAGCAAACTGCAGTAGGAAGATTTAGTTCACAGAAATCTGAACTTTCAGTAGAAATTATTGGAATAAGTAAAAAACGTCAACATTTAGCAGTTTATATTCTATTCATGTCTCTGTATTTGAAATAGGTTATTGACTTGCATGTGTGTTAGACATAAGAACAGGTGTATTGAAATATGTATTGAAGCAGATTATCTAGAGAGGCTTGGAGATACTTCTCACTTGAAAGATTCTAAAGAATGAATGCAACAGAGACCTCTCTGAGGAAGGTGAGCAGACCTTGCCTTGGGCTGTGGAGCTGGAATAGCTGACCTCCCAGGCTTCCTTCCACATATACCTTCACTCAAATGTGAATTGTGTCAGTGAAAGTTTGCAGCTATGGAAAGCTTAATAGTTAAAGAATCTTTATTCAGAATGAGCATATTGAGATAGTGGAAGGATATATATTGATGGTACAAGGAAAATGTAAAATGTAAGTTAGGGAAGCAGGTCTGAAGTTAGTCTTCTCTCTGAAGACCAAGAACAAATATGTGCCTTAATGGTGTTGAGTTTTGTCTTTGACTTCTTCATGCATTTTGTCTCAATAAAATATTTTACCTGTGTGATTGTAAATTGCTTATATTTTCTCTTTCCCCTTTTTTTCCATTTGCTCTCAGTAATATACTACAGTATACTGTTACACTAGATTTAAATACTATAGATATTTATATAACATTTATAATAATACTTATAAGGATTCTCTTGACTAATTGCAGCTTGTCTTCTCAGCCAGGCAGGATCCCCACTGCTTGCCACATATTGGTGCTCATGAGCCAGGATCGCATTAGGTAGTTGTAGAGGATCTGTGTTGTGGGTTGGCTTTGGTGTTTGGGGGTTTCTGCAGGAGCTGTGGTAGGATGCTGAAGGGTAGAACTGGCTTTTGGTTACCAGATTCTATTAGTAAAGACAATTTTGGGAAGTAAAGCCATTGCAGGTATTTCAGCTGTGTTCAACACATGGGTTTGAATGAGATGCAATCTTTGTGTTTTTTTGCTGGTTTGTGGTTTTGCTTTTCTGCTGTTCTGTATGAGGTACCAGTTTTGTAAGGACTTGCCAGTTTCAGATGCAGAGGTCAGATACTTGTACAGATCCTTGCCTTGCTGCTGGGCTTTTACAGGGCAGCAGAACAGACACACCAGAATAATGTGCAAATTCATGATTCAGGATGAGTTGAGATGGATTCTTCAGAAGAGACTTAAACAAAAATATGAATTGTAGAATGTATTTTGGAAAAAATGCTCCCTGAAAGTGAGCATTTCTTGGTTTCTTGAGTTGAATTGTAACCAAATCTTTGTGTAGTTCTGTACTTAGGCAATATATGCATTCATAGTATTTTCTATGAGTGTCAGAGAAGTATATTTCATATGTGATTGGTAGGACAATCCCAGGACTTTACAATATAATTCTCTTTTACCTTTTGTGGGAATTGTCCCGTCTTGTTAAATCAAAAATGCTAATGTTGTTTGACTGAAAGCTTCTGCATTTCAAGCCCCCCAGGTGTTACATAAGCGACAATAAGCAGGGTGTAATGTAGCTTCCTTTGTACACCCGTTTCTATGTTATACCGAGGACCATCCAGCTAGTTGATTTGCCATGTATTCGATTCACAAGGATTTTAAAGGAAGCAAATACTGGAGGCTAGTTCAATTTTGAAGACAAATACTATCTCTCCATCTGGATATAGAATTGTAGGTATGAAATAAAAAAGTAAGTTCTAAGGTGAATTAACTTTTTCTTTGTTATATAGAAAGAATAATTAAATGACCTTTCTATTTTCGAGGTATCTTAACTGTCAACAGTTTCCCTATTTTTATGAATGCAGAACAAGAAGGTTTTACTTCTTTTTTGTGTAGGCAGAAATCAGTTTTTCAACTTGAAAGCTGTGGGTTTTTTATCTTAATTTTATTTAGTTTGAATGAACTGTAAGCCAGTCTTCCAGCAACAGAATAACGAAGATAACAGTGTTTAATGGTTCACTTCAAAGTTTCAATTGCATTTTCCAGTGTGCATATTTACCTTTGTAGAACCTACAGCGACCTTGGATGACATTGCTTTGTTTTTTGCTGGTATCTGTGTCCTTAGCAAGCTGTTGTCTTTGTCATGGGGAGCAGGGTATTTTCACTCTGTTGTTACTGTCAGCTCCTGGCCCCATCGGTGTTGGGGTTCAAACACCTGTTCTGAGTAGGAAACATTTGCATGCAGTGATTACATATTGCAGCACTCTCATGTAGTCAGTGACTGTTGCTGCACTTAAAGCCACTGCACTCATTGAAATGAGGTTTTTGTGCAATGTTCTCTTTATGTTTCTGACTGGAGGTGGCAGCTTCTGACATATTAGAGACAAGGAAGAGTGAACGAACAGAAACTGTTTGTTGTGGTCAGGCACAGCTATCGTAGGGCTTCTACTGTGGAAGATACAGTGCTCTTGATTCCTGTTCCTACCCTTCTCTTCTGCTACTGCTGTTTCTACAGGGCATTAGAAAGAATTACATTTTTAAGTCTGTAATGTTACAGCAATTATAATTTGATACTAATAACCTATATTCCCACCACAGAATTTCATTATAAAACGCATAGACCCCATTCCATTATAACATCATTCTGACTTGGAAGAAAATGTTTCTTTTTCAGGCTTAGAAATGGTAGACGCCTGGAGTAGAAACTATTTGCAAGTATTTTTCTGAAGTTGTATCATTAAGTAAGAAGCATATGACAAAATCAAATAGAGAATGAGATTATGACACAGAAATCTTTAAAGATTAAAACCAAAATGAACTTTTGTTGGTTTATATAATGCACTGTGTTTCTTCAGAGCTTCTGTAAACTTATGTTCATTAACCTGAATATTTTCTACCTTTGTTCATCCCTTTGGAAGTACATAACCAATGCAAAGGAATTTTGGCAGAGGTCCCACAGGATTCTCATTCTTTACTCCAGGATGCTTAATGCTCTCTTCCACCTCACAGCAAACACTGAACTTGTCATGAACCAAGCTGCAGGACATGGGAATAAACACTAAATATTGTGCTTGTAACTTACAGAGTTTAGGAATGAGTTGTAACTCTGAAAATTATCATTGTTAAGACTCAAACAGAAAGCAGAGCTTGCTTTGCTGAAGTTACAATGGCTATTGGTTGGTGAAGTATTCTGAATGCTGGTCTTCACGTTGTGTTTATGCCTCTGTTTACCAGTGTCTGCTTTTTTACTGTGATGCATAAAAGACAATGCAGAATAACTTTCCTGAGTGTTGAAGTGCACTGTTAGGACTGTGTGATGCAGCCTGTGTGCTGTCTGTGTGACTGAAGTTCAGGCTCTGAGGTTGATTCAATGAATCAATTCCTTTAAAACCAGTTACTATTCATTTGTTTTAAATTGTTTGCATTCAAAGACTCACAAAAATAATAAAAAATAGATGCTTCCTTTAAATTCTTTAGTTTTAAGGGATGAAGAGATGTATCACAGCGTGGGAAAGAGAATGTTACTGACGTGAAATCATCACATATTGAGAATGTCATATATCCTAGAAATCAATACATCATTTCTTATAAATGCTGTTCAAAGATTCAAAACGTTATTTCTAGCTAATCTACCTCAAATAGCTTCCTAACTACCTGCAATTCTGCATACAGGACAAACATTTAAGTGTCATTTATCTACAAAACCCAAGTAAAGAACCCAGTATCTATTTGAAATGTTTTGTCTGCTGCTCTCAAGGGGCTGAACTTGATTTTACCATAATATTTAAAGAGAAAAAAAACCCCAACCCCAAACTGAAACTGTCATCTAGTCTGTTTTATGAAATACCAGAGTACATTTAAGATCTGCAGTAATTTGTCAGCAATTCAACAGCCTCCAAGGACTTCAAGTTTCTCCTACATTATCAAACAGAATTGAGCATAGAAGTATGTATAGAAAGCAGGGGCTAAAGGATAGGCAGTCATGCCATAAAGGCTTCCTTCCAGAGGGGTGTCTGAAGAGGAGGCAGCAGGACTAACCTGTGGTAGTTATCCTGATAATCAACCATATCTCCTCATTGCACAGTGGGTAGGAATTTCTCACTAAATTAACTCTGTGTTTCCCAATGGAGCAGGTGTCACATTTTCACCTTTTGCTTTCTGGGGGAAAAAAAACCCAGGATTGAAATATCCTTTTCTTCTAAGTTCCCTTAGACCTGGATAGAGGGGAATGGATCTGAGGCCTTCAGCACAAGTGGTTACACCATGCTCAGGCAATGTAGTCGCTATGTTCCGCTGTGTTATAACACACTAGGGCAGCCTGTGCTGCTGCTGTCGCCTGCTGCATCTCAGATACCTAATGGCAGAGACAGGTCACTTCTCAGCTCTCACTCTGACTCCAGCACTCTGTCCCTAGCTGACAGCTCAGCACTGGGGTTCATGTTCAAGAAGCAAGCAAAGTGCAGGTGTCACTGTGCTATATCACTTCAGCCCTGCTGCATGCTAGGTAACTACATGCAGACCAGCTTGGAATGTTATTGCAGGCCTGAGAAAACAGAACAGGTATCATATGCATATTTTTTGCATTTAAAAATACCTGCTTATTTCAGCTTTGGCCAATTTCTACTATTGAGAGACTGTTTTGCCTCCCAGGATTTAAAGTTAGTTTTGGTGCTTAAAAGCTTGCAAGTCCATAATTTGAATATGCTATCAACATGTAAAGGATCATCTTCTTTTCAGCCATCACAGGGTACTATGAGGACAAAAGAAGACATATTTTCTATATACAGATATTGAGTCTTTAGGATGTGTCTCTGGCAAAAGTGTCATTAAACTTGGAGCTCTTAGGTGACTAAACAGCTGTAGCAATAGGTTTCATTCATCTCCCCATAGTCTAGAATGATTTGAGAAATCTTCCATTTTCCTGCTATAATTGACATATGCAAAGAACATTCCCTACATGTCAATAAATGAGGCTTCTCAAGGGACTGAAAACTCTAAACTGATCAAATTCATCTTTTAAAATGTTTGATAAGGGGGGAAAACAGTCCTTCAAGGGCATAAATAACTCTTTTCCTGGGGGAAAAAGGCTCTGAATTAGAATGTACTATTAGTTTACTGTTGAAAACTAGATATGAACATAAATTAAATGTTTGAATTGAGGGGGGGAAATAGCTGCTCATACTGAAATGTAGTTTTTAATAAGGCTGTGGCTGGCTTGGGTGCATTCAGAGCATCTTTGGATGGTGCAATATACACCAGTCACTGCGGTCTCCAGTGCCATGCCACTAGCAGCTGGCTGGCAGCACTGAGGTGACTGCTCTCTGGACTCAAACCACTTATGGATAGGGCACAACCCCTTCTCAGGGCTTGTACATAAGCAAGTCTGATTGGGAGAGCTTTAGCTGGGCCTCAAAGGGAAAAATGAATTATATGCAGGATCTTCACATTGTAGAGCATGTTTGAGAATCTTACCTGACATAGGAAACGTCTCTGTGCGTGTGTGTGTGTGTGTTGGTATCTATTTCTCCTGGTTATTTGTGCCCAAGTTTCCCAGGTTATAAAGGACAGAGGTCACTTATGGTTTAGACGAAACATTTCTAGGCTATGCTAGGACTCCCAAACTGGGATTATAATGTTATGTTTTGTTACCATCCTTTCAATTACCACTGAATGCATTTTCCATTGCCTTCCTACCATCTCCCTGATACCTTCCATGCATATTTTTAAGTGCTGCTATGTTTTTAAGTGTCTAACATCACTGCTGACTGCTTAGAAGATTCTGAAAATAGCCTTTACTTCCTTAAATTTGTGTTTCCTAGTGAAGTGTGTTTTTTCCCCTCTCCATCTCTAGCATATAAGAGAAGTACCTCATTTTATTTGTCTGGAGTACAAGTGATTTGCTTCAGAAACACAGGGTTGTGCACTGGAAATACAAGGGTTTGCCTTTTATTTCAAGTACATGCCTCACTATTACTGCTATTAGTAGTTATTTAGGGATGTGGTTTTTCCTTGTTTCATGTAGAGAGCTCTTAGCAAAATGTATTGGAGCTGCACAGAAATGGTTGTTGAATTAGATTCCAAAGAGAAGCCCTTTGAAGTAGTTCTGGAATACAGTGTAATTATATTGGATGCCTTTCGCTCCATGTTGTTAAGATTCACTGGCACGTAATGTGTTTCACTAGGCCTGCTATGGTTCATGGCTTAATGTCATTAGGTAATGAATCTCCTGTGAATCTTTTTTTTAGCAATATTTATTCAGCTGCTGTGTTATTAAGAGCAAATCTGTAGTAGTGGTCATTAAAATGCATCTTTCCTGCTTTCTTGCTTGCTTTCCAGCTAATTGCATAATACCAATGATGTACATCTTTGCATAATATAACAATCTCATATTGCTTGCATCATTTGGTTCCATAAATTATTCAGTGTTATGCATAGTTTAATATGATTCCTGCTTTTCTCAAAACTATTATAATTTCCTTATATTCAATTTACAGCTGTGGAACAACTACTTTCATTTGGCTGTGGCTTTTATTACTCAAGATTCACTACAGCTAGAAAACTTTTCCCATGCAAAGTACAGCAAAATCCAGAACAAGTAAGCAAAACTGCTACTTTAGCTTATGTCTTCAATCTTATAGTAAAATTAGGATAATTATAAAAAGACCTTTACTTTTTTTTTCTCTAGATATGGAGATATGAGATGTTTAATTGGCTTTGCTATCCGGGACATGTGGTACAAACTTGGTGAGTACCAAATGGGCTTAATTCAACCGAATCCACAGCATATTGCCTTTCTCACTGACAACTATGTGACATGAAGGGCTTCTGAAAATAGTTCTGCTATTTAAACTTACATATGTTTTCATTCCTGTGATTAAGCTTGGGACTGACACGAGATACTGTCTGACCACTGCCCATTGCTTATTCCTAAGAGAACTCACAACCTGATTTCTGACATGGCTGGAATCAGAAGATTTCAGAAACATTATTTGGCTGAAATAGAGACCAAATAAATTTTCCCCAAGAAGGCTCATTCTGAATCTACAGTTCCAGGAATTACTTGGCTCAGATTTGCAATCTGCTGCATTAAAATACCAACATGTTTTTACATGTGCTGTACAGCCTTGTTCTGCTATTGCTCCTTTGACAGTTGATGGTGAAGGGAACAGCAACATGTTGTTATATGAATATATGTAAGATAGAGGTGCTTTGAAACATACAATGGAGACAGTTATGTTGATACTTTAAAATGTAAGCCAAATGTGTAATTTTTTGCAAACTTCTTGTATTAGGACATGTGAAAATTCTATATGACCTCTGTAAACATTCTGGTTTCCCAGGTGTACCAGTGCTTGCCTGGGGATTTGAAATCCTTTCATCACCTTGCACATGTTGCTTCTGGTGATAGATCACCCTTCCAGTCTTTCCTTTCTGACTTTATTCTTTTAGTATTTCTTATTAGAAAGTAACTTTTAATGCATTGCTGTGCTGCGAGGCATCAAAAAGATGTAGTCAAGATTTTAAAGGCTGTGATACTCCTGGTGATTAATTGGTGAACTCTCCAACCTGTTTTCAGCATAGTCATTCATTTCCTATTTTAACACCACTGTCCTCTTCACTACTGGTAGGTGTGAATTTCAAATGAATTGTTTTCAAATGAATTGTGGAACCATTCAAACGAATCCTGAACCATTGACATCTCTTTCTTAACATAGACTTTCAAGTTTTCATTTTACAGCAAAGTACCCTAATGTTTCCATCCTCCTCAGGCTGGATTTGAGAGGCCAGAAGAAAACCAGCAAACACAATGGTTTTATGAAAATTTAAGGGCCTTTAACAGTTCTGCGGAGCAGAATGGTGGAGACCAAGAATTGTTTTGTAATAGCTACATGCATTATTGATTTATTTGAATAATATCGTCTTACATTCCTAATGGTAAAAATGAGACATACAGATTGAGAAATGTTTCAAACTAATAGGCAAAAATTCTCACTAAATGCTTTATTTTCTATAATTTTCAGGCTTCTGTAGCTTTGCCAAAAGGAATCTGCATTCTGACAAGCAGTGGAGCATCTTTATAAGTCACAGTTGAGGGATACATGTACAGTAGGATTGAAACAGGCAAATGCATGTCAGAGTCTCATACTGTGACCTTCAAGGAGGGCCTTTCTGATTAGGAAGTGCCTTGTTTTCTGGGGCAGATTGTCTTCGTCTGCCCATTTCAGTCATGGTGTGATTTGAGACGTTACTCTTGATTCCTGCAGTGGAAACAAAAGTTGCTGATGGCTGGATATGCTTTTATATGCTTGTTTATTTGAGCTTGTGTGCTAAGTCCTTGTGGGTTTAAATGTAGGATTCGTTTCTGGGCCAAGCAATAGCACTGCTGTTACTTAGCTCAAAGTTTGTCTTTTCTACTCATATCAGAAGATTGTTTGGTAAAGATTCTGGAGGTGAATGGATAGCTATGTAATACATGAATTTCTGCAGCTGTTAAAAATTGCAGACCTGAAAGGTCTAATACATATAGGCATTGGAAGCTATCCAGTCTCTGTAAGATTCTTTTAAACCTTATTAATGTTACTGATTTAACAAGGATTAACAATGATTTTAGTCAACATGAGTGGAATTGAAACTGATGTTGCATAAACTGTTAAAATCATAGTTCAGTTGTGCTTAGAATTACACGAGTGTGTGAGAGGCAAATCACAATACTTTTCAGTTATGGAGCAAAAGACCAGACACGTTTATAACAGCATCTTATCTTCTTACATGTGGTGGGCACAATTGGCACTCTTACACAGGTCAGGGGATGTTGCTGCTGGTTTACTCCACATAGCAAATGTTTTTCTTCCCCAGCAAACAAGGAGCATTTGAAGAATATCTTGGACCTGATTGAGTTGTTTGCAGGTTTGGATGTCTTTTGGCAGCTGATGTAACAGCTGTGCTACATGATTTGGTGTGGGTTTAGGAGATAGTGTTTCTGTTGTCACTTGCAATGTTTGTTGCTCTGGTTGGTTGGAGTTATTGGTTGCAAAGTTTGATGCTATTCAGGAATGAAAACGAGTGATTTTTTTCCCCTTCATAAGCCAGAAATGTTACACCACGAGACATTATCCTGTGGCACTCTCCTACTGATGGAATTTGGGGTATTCTTAGGGTTTTTTTTTGTTTTCTACCCTGTGTTTTTAAAAGGCTGAAAACCAGACATAGTCCCAGGACATTCCAGCTGAGTGGCATACACTTTTGCACTCAGTTCTAGTGTCTTAGTCTGAGGCTGTAGCCATTAAACGTGCTTTCAGCTTCTGACAGGGAATAGAGATGAGTCACTAAGTTGTAAGACTTTACCAACACAGGTGGTTTAAACCATTGCTTTAAATGATTGCATGTTCTAAATGTATTCTTAAAAGAGATGTTTTGTTTTTTGTCTTTCCTCTCAAATACCCAAGTTGTGTTTCTGTTTCAGGCCACAATAAGATTTGCTTTATTCCGGGGATGGTTGGCCCCATCTTGGAAATGACTCTAATTCCAGAAGTTGAACTACAAAAAGCCACGATCCCAATTTTCTTTGACATGATGCTCTGTGAATACCAAAGGACAGGAGAATTCAAGAAGGTAATTAAAAATATTCAATGAGAAAGGAAATGAATTCAAATGCTATCCGGTCAGTTTATGTCTATGAAATGTGTTGGGTGGGCTTTTCTGCTCCCAGAAAGTAAAATCCAAACTATTAAGAACAAAGGAATAGCTCTTGTGCAAGTGACTGTAGGCTCTCCAGGGTGATTGCCCATGGCAGGGGGGTTGGAACTAGATGATCTTGAGGTCCTTTCCAATCCTAACTATTCTATGATTCTATGACTTAAATAAAACTTCCATGACAATGACAGCAATGAGGTGCTGGAATGGGGGCCCAGAGAGGTTGGAGGATTTTCATCCAATTCTTTATGCAGACTATCTGACAGAAGGAATACTTAATTCTGTATTACCAGATTCCCAGGAAACTCTAGCTGATAGTGGCATATTGGGCTAGGACATTTGGGAAAGTGATCTGAATCTCCTGCCATTGCTTGCTGTGTCTACCTGGGCAGTTTCTTTCCCATCTGACTTTTGTGTTTCAATGAGAATAAGGCCTCACTTTATTCTGTGTTGGCACATTGTGGATTTAAAATTGGAGATTCAGGCTTTGTGGTTACACAAATAATGAATTCAGAACAACCTGTGTAACAGCAAGTGGCAAATGAAAAGTCATAATTTTAAACATTCATAAGGAAGTAAATATAGATCTTTCACTTACATGTCCAGCTATGTTTAATGCTTAAAATCATGTGGGGCATTTCTGTGTCAACAACATGTGAAACAAGCAAGCAGATGGTATTTCCATTTTGGTCTGTATTCCACAGGGCAAAGCTTCTGCTTCAAGGCCAAGCTTAAAAGCCACTTTGCTTCTGTGCATCTGTTCCCTCAGTGTCCTAGTAGTCCTGGATTTGGCTTCTTAAAAATGTTTTCCTGCTCTTGGCTCATATTTTGTCTCCTGGGAGAGACGCACAGATCTGTACAGAGCAGAAATCCTGACCGCTCATCAATCATAGTGACTGATTAACAGGAACAGCAGCTTAGGAGCCTGGAAGATGCCAGGCACTTGTGTCACCCTTAAACCACTTCTTAGGCTAATATGGGTAAGTTTCAGGTGCTGTGGGACATGGAGGTTGTTTCTTTTGCAGCTTAAAAACAAGAGGTAATTTTTATCAGGTGGTAGTAAAGCTAGTTCATAATTGAGCAGCTGAGTCTCATTGGTTCCTAATGATCTGCTTTAGGAATTGCAGTCATTTACTGTTAAGAATTGCAGGTTTTATCCTCTCCTATGGATCAGGTAATTAAGATACATTTCTTAATCTTGTAAGTTTGGCAGTGTTGGTGAGTATTTATGAATATGTATTTTAAAGGAAAGGCACATTAAGTTTTATGACTTAATATTCTTACCATGTTAAGTAGAAAGGGCAAAGAATGAATATGAGTGGGAAATTATTTGATGCACAAACGTGTGAAGTTTACCTTTTGCCAGTGGCCAATTTTCACTAACACATTGGTAGTGAGCATTATAAAGGATATTTCCTTAAAGCTTTAGTATGAAATTTTGAGCATGTTATTTCAAGACTGCCTTAGGCATTCAAGAGCCCAGGTTGACATTCAATTAAGACATCATTTTGCTGATCTTTAAACATAAATAATTCATTTCTAATCTAATCTTCTTTAATGAGATAGGGGAAACAAGCGCAAATGGAACCATCTTTACTAGCTGAGGCTGTACCAGCACTTGAACTAGAGCTTGACTGGTGCCTGCCAGGTGATTTAATAAACTTTCCCCAAAAGACCGATTTCCATACCCTGATACAGTCCTATGCCAGGACACATGTGTGGCAGGGCTCCCTTCTGCTGAACACATGTGTCAGTGCTAGCTCAGGAATCTGTGTCCTGCTTTATGCACACAATACATGTGCACTGAGGGTGTAAAGTTATTTCAGTTTTTCCAGCATGAATGTTATTTTATGTAGCTCTTTCTATGAAATCAACACAATTCCACCTCTGCCTATCTCAAGAATGACATACTATTCTTAAAGTTAGTGTAATGGGATGTACACATAGGTGTTTAAAGGGAACATGTGTTCGACACATGTTGAAGAAATCCCATCCTGAAATGTTGATAACCCATCTTTCCTTGAAAGATCAGCTTGTGCATTTTAGTAAGACTTCCTAATGCAAGACACATCCTGAAGCAGCCTCGTACTGTTGGCTCTTTGCAATGCAAATGAAAATATAATTTAAAAACCATTGATCCAAGTTATGTTACGGATTTAAATTGGCTTAAGAAAGAATAATTCATCTGTGTTTATATTCTTGTTCAAATAAGTCTTTCTGTTTGTGCTTGGTATTTTCAATTTAGCCTCCCTCACTGGCTCCACCAGTTGCTGAAGCCATCTGGGGAGGTTGTTGGCTTTCCACTGTCATTGGAATGTGCCAGAAAATAGTACTGCCTGATGGTATGTTCTTGGGCTTGCAGACTCACTGATGGAGGATAGATGTTTATCCTCAGTGAACCTGCAGGAGTGCTGTATCTTTCTGAGCTAACAGCTTCAACGGTTACTAAAAGAGTGAATAAAGATATTCTCAACAAGCTCCTCTGCTGCATGTGATCTTTAATTGCTGTAAACACTTATATTTCTTACTTGAAATTTTATTATGCATAAAGATTTCAGAAGGATGTAAGATCAATCCATTAGCAGACACAGGTTTGTATGGCTTGGTGCTTTGGACAGATCCATGTAGAAAAAGCTGATATGTTTTGTAGCTTGGTATTGAAGTGTATTCAGAGATGCCGAGATTTCTGGGATCTATTAGATAGATAAGCAAGTGTTTTAAAGTCAGATTTTTGCCAATAACAATTAGGCATGCTCTGTTTAAGTGAGAGGATAAATACCCTTTCCAGGGCTTAATTTTGGCACAGACACGTTAAAACTTTTGCCCTGGTTTCAGCTCTGTTATTTTCTTTCTCTTAGTAGCTGGTGCAGTGCTGTGTTTTGGCTTTAGTCTGAGAACAATGCTGATAGCACACTGATGTTTTAGTTGTTGCTCAGTAGCACTTGATCAAGGACTTTTCAGTCTCTCATGCTCTGACAGTGAGGAGGGGCACAAGGAACCACGAGGAAGCAGTGACAGGACACCTGACCCAAACTGGCCAAAGGGATATTCCATACTACAGCATGTCATAGCCAGTATAGAACTGGGGGCAGTTACCCAGAAGGCCCAGATTGCTGCTTGGCTGGGCATCGGTCAGTGGGTGGTGAACAACTGTATTGTGCATCACTGCTTGTTGCTGTTTTGGGTTTTTTCTCCTTTTTAGCTTTATATTCTCTCTCCTTGTTATTTCCCTTAACATATTATTTGTGGTAGTAGTTTTGTATTATACTTTAGTTACTAAACTGTTCTTATCTCAGCTCTTGGGGTTTACATTCTTCTTGTTCTCCTCCCCATCCCACGCAGGGGTGAGTGAGCAGCTGCTGGTGCTGAGTTATCAGCTGGGCTTAAACCACCACAACTTTATTCTATATTTCTGCCAGCTATTTTATCTGGTTTGATTCAAGCAACTGGCTTTTCTGCAGCTTGTTGAGAAACTGCAGGAAAGATGCTTAGGAAGAGGTTTTTTGTCCTGATCCAGCATCTGTGAAATGATTGCCTCTTAGTGAAGTAATCAATTCTCTACCTGCTGAATAAGTGCTAGGAAGGATTTAAGAGGTGGATGGTTTTTAACCGGTGCTTGACTTGTATTATATTCACAGATTTCTGTCTTACCAGAGTAAGTCTGCAGAAAGACCTCTAGAAAATTGCTAGATTAGGTGGGTTTGCTTAATATTGCCTTGTCCTGAAACTACCATGTGACTACATTACCCATTTAACATCTGTAGACTAATACACATAGTATTTACACATAGAAATGAATTCTGAGTCCTTTAAATTTCTTTTGCACCCTGAAGCAGCCAGAGTAATTTTATTTCCCCCCTTGTTTCTCTGTATGTCAATTATAGCACTTTATTCCCTGGTATTGGTATAGTATGTACTGTTCCACTGGCGAGCTTTAATTTGTATTCAAATTACAGAGTAAGAGCTAATATCAGAGCAGCAAAACCTGCAAGTAACAGGACAAAGAATTGTTCTGGATCACAGAGTACTGGTGCTCCTAACAAACCAAATTTTTGCATCCTCTAAGGAAAAAATAAAGTTCCCTCTTATTTGATACTCTTCTAGAAAATAGAATAAAGAAACAGCACCAGTGTAGTTGTCCTTTCCTTCTACTCAATCAGAAAAAGGGATTTCTGTTTCTACTCAACAAGTTCTAGTTTTCTCTAAGAACATTATGGGAAGTATTTTGCAATGGAGACTCTGAGATCTGAAGTCATCAAGTATTTCGAGGAGCAGTATAGAGCCTGTTTGGTATGCTCAGAGATGAAACACGTGCTGCAAGCTTCTGTTGGAATATTGGACTAATGCTGCTCAGTTCTGTAGTTCTGTTGTTAATAGAGGTTTGCAAATTCATATTCAGTAGTGACTTTTTATATGTAGGCATCTCAGTGATAATTAACAGCACTGTATGTTCTTCATCCAGGCAGCAGACTGTTAACTATGTCCTTTTAAACGAGTGCTGTTTATGTTTTCATGAACATTACTTTCCTACTCAGTCATCTTCAGATGTGCTGATGATCTTTAAGGTCCCTTCCAACACAAACCATTCTATCAGTCTGTGATCTTTTGCACCTCTTGAAAATACTATCATAAAATCATTTTATATTTGGGGGGAACCCAACACAAAACCTCTCAAAAAAAACCCCAAATTTTGTATTTCTGTTACAAGTCTGATGCTAAATATCAACTGTTTGAGAACATTTTTCAAACACACAAATCAATCGTTTTAGGTGCTTAGAAAATGGGGAAGACCCCAAACAAACCATATGTATGTATATTCTCAGGTTCTTTTATCAGTTTGCACTAAGAAACAGGTATCTGGAGACAGGTGGGCATTATTCAACTGGAATGCATTCAAGCATTTAACCCTTGGGAGTATGTGATATAACAAACAATCCTCAGATATTCTTTTGATGCCATCTTGAAATGTGTTTGACCTCTGGATTTCTGCTCTATGTTTCTTTCTTGCTTAGTTTGAAAATGAAATCATTCTGAAGTTGGACCATGAGGTGGAAGGAGGACGAGGAGATGAGCACTACATGCAGCTGTTTGAGTCCATGTAAGTAGTGCATGAGAACAAATGCCTTTGGGATGTGGTTTTGTCTTATTGTGTCCACTTCTCAAGCTGTTAACCTCACTTAAAAATAACATAGAATCTTAGCAGCTGTTTTCATGAAGGGATGAAAATAACATATTGTTTGAGTACCCCTGGTTTGGATTGTGGTTTTCTCTTTTGAGCTATTTTTCTAGTAGCTTTTCAGTATTCCATGTTCCAGTTAAATTATGAAGAAATTATATCTAATCTGCATTTCTCTATCCAACTTTCAAAGAAAGATAATCAAATATTCACTTTCTTAGTCTTTCCCATTTATTTTTCTTTATAACCTTTCATGGTTTTATTTCACAGCAGTAAGAAGTTACTTTAGAATGTCTTACTTGCTTTTCTCAATGTGTGGCTTGGATTCCAAGGGGTTATTCTATGAATTTATATAAGGCAACTGGAATGAGAATAATGCAAAATGTGTCAGTTTACTCGTAACATTTCTATTTCTCTGTTTCTAACAATCCCAGAGCCTGATAGAACATCTCCTCCTCTTGGCTGCCCACATTCAGCTTTATTCTAAGAGGTGCTTGCTGTGCCTGTGGCAGGCTGTGTGTGGGATGTACTGGGCAGTGTAGGAATCCTCATGCCTGCCTCTGAGACTGTGTCCCTAGCTCTGGGCCTTGGACTGTAACAGTGAGGAAGCACATCATTCACCCTGTTCTTTCTCTAATGCTGATAACCTAATAGTTATTGAGTACATCTACCTGACAAATCAATACAAGCCTTGTGACATGTAGCACGTATATTGTTTACTTTCTCCAAGTCTGTTACCTTGTATGTATTGTACTTTGGTGTAAGGGGTAGCAAGCCTGGCAAAGTCAGATTCTTCACCAGGTGTGTATACAGCAGTGGGGGAAAAAAACTACTTTCAGGGAAAATATAATCTTGTAAAACTTACTGAACTCTATGATCAAAGAATAATGTGTAAACGTTATCTTCTGCAAATAACGTGTAATTATGTTCTGATTAAATAGTAACTTTTAAAAGACACATCATTGAAATCAAAAGTAATTTAAATGTTTGCTATTTTAGTTTCATTTCTGGCCTGTGAGGAGGCAGATAAAACACCAAGGCAGATCTGAAAAAGGCAGAAGTGCTGACACTTTTTAAGCAATATGAAATTGTTCTTTGAAACTGAAACACTGGCAAGGATGGAGTAAGTTTGAAAGATGTTTCTTTCACTTCCTGACGTTCAGTGACTATGTGAACTGGGAGCAATAAACTAATGTTTCCATTTTGAATGTGGTTTGGCTTCAAGCGTTATGATAGCTAAGAGGTGATGCAGGTGTTCAGAGCAGCTAGTGGTGTGACCAAAACCAGGTCTGTGAGTATGTCACGTTCTTACTTACACTACTGCAAAGCTTAAACCATGACGCCTGTCTGAGCTGTCACTACAATTACTCATCTCTGAATGTGCAGATTCAGCTGACACAGGGACATTGACTGCACTGCTAAAGTTCCCTTGCTGTTAGTAAGCTTTTTTCCAAAGATCCATACCAAATCTCCCTTGCCTCAGTTTAAGCCACTTATTTCTTGTTTTACCCACAGGGGACACAAAGAATCATTTCTTTTTCAATTTGTAGCAGCTTTTAACAACTTTGAAAGCTGCTGTTCAGTTTTCTTCAGCCTTCTCTTTATGGTAAACAGCCACAGCATTTCAGTTTACCATATGGGATGTTCTCTGAACATTCATACAATGTCTAATTCAAAATATTTCATTGCTGGAGAAGGTATTCAAACCGTGAGCACAGCAATGCAGGGAGAAACACCTCCTTCAGGTGTTGCACAGGAGGCTCTTTGCAGTTCACTCTTTCTGAGCTGTGTAACTGTTTGCTTGTCTTGTTTGCAGTTTACTCTTGCATGCAAGTGTTTTTTAGAGAGGTGGTGTAACCTGTGCAGTTAAACCCTGTCTTTGAGCAGTGCAGTTAAATCATCTCATCAAATACAGTTCATAGCATTTGATCTCCTGCCTTTCCAAAGTACTCTTCTTTCTTTAATATACCTATTTTTTCCCCTTGATACTGTCCCACATTCTACAAGACTTGAAGTTCGAGGTCTCCACACTTCTAAAGATGTCACTTCATATTATCATCAGATAATATTATTTTGTTCCACCCTTGAACTTGCTTACTGTTGCCTGCAGAGGAACAACTGAAGCAGAGCTGGTGACCTGTCTGTGGTAGGACCTGGTTCTCTCCTCTCTGTTGGTTGTACTGTTGGTTGGGTTTAAACCTTCCTACCTCCTCACCTTTCACAGCAGGGATTTCAAACCTGTGTCCCCAACTCCCTGTTCCAGCTTGATAGAGACCCAGTTAAACTGGGCTCCATATTTATTCATTTGGTCATATTTTCACCAGCTCATATCCTGTAACTCTCTGCATTCCTGCACAGTTCCTGTTCCCACCTGAATGCAGAATGTAGCCACAGTCAGTGACTCCTATGAGCTGTTACTTGAGCAGCCAACACGTACCCACACTGGCTGGTTGCTGGGCACTTACACATGCCCCACAAACTACATAGAGTCAGGAAACATGTAAATGGTGCTTGGCATTTGCCCATAGCCCTGAATGTTGACATGTGCTGTGGTAGGGTGGTGACCTGTGCAGGTGAATGCTGTCCTGGACACCACACAAGGAAGAGCTGGGATAGCATGGAACATGTGAGAGGCTGCTCTATACAGGCAGAATAGACAAGGCTGCCCTGTTTTGGGAAGTGGAGGAGAATTGAGCTATGTGAATATGAGTTGAGTTACACCACTTGGCCTCTGGCTCAGAAAATAAATTCTGGCATAACTTAGTTACTAATACAGGCACAACAGAAAACAGAATTTGGAAGCTTTCCAGTTCCCCATCATTGCAGTGGTCCATGTTATGCAGTTGTTGTCTTGAGCTTTAATGGAAATACTTTGTCTTTTAAAAACTCTGCTTTTTTACAAGCTCTGTTTAAAAATTCAAAGGTTTCTTGCTCCCTCCTGGGGGAAAAGAAAAAAATCTTCTGAAGTTTTACAGCTTCTTTTTATTGGGATTACTGTATAAAGCTGAGCAAGACAACGTTTTAAGTCTTCCCTCATGAGACAGACATTCCTCTCTTCTCTTCAGTTTGCTGTTCCTTTGGTCACTGGGCTCAGCTCTCCAGGCTGTGCCCACCCCCAGCCTACTGGTGAGGGGGAAGTTGGAAAGGCAGCCTTGGTGCTGGGGAGCACTACTCAGCTGTTCTAGCTCCCAACACACAACACAGCACTGAGGAACATTAACTCCAATTCAGCCAGACCCAATGCATTCATCTAGAAATATATATGTGAAAAAAACCAAACCCAAACTAGCCACAACCCCCACACATATATGTATATGTATAATATATATATAATAATGCAGTTTCTCAGAGAAAAAATACCAAAACCAAAACTACCCACAAACCTCCCATATATGTATATATATAATAATACAGTTTCTCAGACAGAATCCCGGTGGAAAACAAGAGTGCTAAGTAGATGAAGTAAGATCTTAAGAGAAAGAAAACAATCTCTAATGAGATTCTGATGATCATTTCATAACATTTAAACAGCTAAGCTTTAAAAACAAAGTTGCAATAGTAATGTGTAATATAGAATCATAGAATAGTTAGGGTTGGAAAAGACCTTAGGATCATCAACAAGACTGGTCCAACACTGATCCCTGAGGGACACCAATCGTTACTGGTCTCCAGCAGGACATTGAACCGTTGACCACAACTCTTTGTGTGTGACCATCCAGCCAGTTCTTTATCCACCGAGTGCTCCACCTATCAAATTGATGACACTCCAGTTTAGAGACAAGGATGTCATGTGGGACAGTGTCAAACGCTTTGCACAAGTCCAGGTAGATGACATCAACTACTCCACCCCTGTCCATCACTTTTGCAGCCCCATCACAGAAGGCCATCAAATTGGTCAGGCAGGATTTCCCCTAGTGAAGCCCTGCTGGCTGTCACCAAGCACCTTGTTGTTTTTCATGTGCCCTAGCATGCCTGCCAAGAGAATCTGCTCCCAGATGTTGCCAGGCACAGAGGTGAGACTGACTGGTCTGTAATTCCCTGGGTCATCCATTTTCCCCTTCTTGAAAATGGGGGTTATATTTCCCTTTTTCCAGTCATCAGGAACTTCACCTGACTGCCAGGATTTCTCAAATATGACGGCCAGTGGCTTTGCAACTTCATTTGCCAGCTTCTTCAGGACCCATGGATGCATTTCATCAGGTCCCATGGACTTGTGTAAATTCAGGTTCTTAATCTACTTCTAAATATCTACTTCTAAATCACTTCAGCACTTCATAGAAACAGCATATGTTAATATTATTAATGTAAGTTGGAATGTGATGTATAAAACTCACCTTCCTATATTTTGATCACTTAATTCTAACTACATTTTTTCAGTCTACAGGAAGCTTTTCGTTTGGGTTTGCTTATTTCTCATAGGCAAATTGCTTTGGTTAGTAAATATCTTTTTTGACCTGAAATTGTTATTTATGCTAGTTTGTACAGTTAAGTGTGAGCAGAAAGTTCGAAGAGAAGGAACTAAAACAACAGAGAGGAAGGTGTAGTTTTTATCACAGTGATGTGGCATTCCAGAGACCTGAGTTGGTTATACCACAGATCCAATTTGCTCTGTTCTGGAATTGTGGGTATACCCTTGAATTTGAAGTTATCTTCAGCCAGGAGAAGTAAATGGCTCATTTTATTTTGTTTTTTATTTGTATCCCATCTGTCTTCTGGGTTTCTAAATTACCAAGACACAAAGAGAACTTCCAGTGCATTCTGCAGTTGCTTTAACCCTAATTTGGTATTTACCTTCATGTCCAAACTGTTTTTCAGCTGCTGGGCCACTAATTCTCACAGTACTTTAAACCCATGGTCTGTGTTTGCAGCCTTACAGAATGTGCAGCTCAGCATCCCGGCATTTGCCACCTGGTGGGAAGATTTGTTTGCCTAGTTAAAGGCCTCTTGGAGAAGCTACTGGATTACCGGACTGTGATGAATGATGAGAACAAGGACAACCGCATGAGCTGCACCGTGAACTTACTGGTATGTTCTCGTCATTCCTGTGTGAGGATGGGGAAGAGCTTTAGAATGCAGTTTATAATGATGAAGGTAAATCTTCCTGGAGACAAGAGTGGCTGACAATGCTCAGCAGTGATTTAAACTCTGAGGCAAGATACTTTTATATCTGTTTGTGTGGATATATGCTCAAACCTGAAAGCAATGTCCTTCAGTTCTTTGGTTTTGCTTGTGTGTTTTATACACTTTGGTTCTGTGGATAAATAAGGAAATCTATTGCTTGTATACCTTTTGATAGGCTTAATGTAATAGTGGGCTATTCCAAAGTCAAATTTTGCATCAGAAGCTAACCTGCTTGCTGCTTTAGCAATTCAGCAATTACAGTTTAAATATCTGCGAAGAAATCTGCAAGATGCACTTGCACTAAGGTGCCAAGAAGAGTTGAGTCTCTGCTCTGTAGGCCACCCTGTCTTTTTGCTATTCCTGTTATGTGTTGAGGATATCACATACAGAGGTTCATCTACCAGGAAATTCCTCTAAGCTGAAGAGGAACCTTCATTACCTGTAAAGGTTGAAGGGAGAACATGGTTAGTACATATTGCGCTCACATACTCTTCTGTTCATCAATAATTGCTGTGTCATGCAGTATTGATTTCTGCAGCTCTTGAGGAGGCAACTCTTGTCATACATTGTGCATAGCCTTAGCAACTCCTACACCCACAAAGGTGCAGTTCTTGCAAAAATGAGTTTACAATTGGAATCAGCCCTTTAGAGGTATCACACAACAGTGTTCCATATCAATAACATGGCCTATCAGCTTCAATAGATACCAGGTTTTTTTCTGGCCACCATGTGTAGCCAAAGCATGCAGTGTATTCTCTTAATACACTTGGATAACCGTGTTCTCCTGTTCTTCAGCAGAAAAACTTTCACTAATGATTTCATTAGTGAACTGAGAGAAGTATACATATATATACTTCTAATTAGTTATCATTATGCATATGTATGTATAATACACTGTGTATTATATATACATGTGTTATATATAATATTTATTATAATATTTATTATAATATTTATTTTAACATATATAATATATGTAATGCATATATATTCATATACATATATACATATGTAATATATAATACATTTTATACCTATGTATGTATAATAATAACAAATTAAAATCTTGATTGCAGTAGTGCCAGGTTTAAACATAAGATAGTCTGTAGATAATGTATTTATTGTGCTGTCCAGCTCCCAGGAAAAGTGAAGCTTTAGCACATGTATTTTTATCTTGTTTTAATAAAAGAAATTAGGAGATAACTTCTAAACTTTTGTGTCCCTAGAATTTCTACAAGAACATTAACCGTGAAGAGATGTATATCAGGTATGGCTGTTGTTCTGTTGGATCTGTTTTGGAGAGAGCAATGTTTAGACTGGATATAAGGAAGAAATTCTTTACTGTTAGGGTGGTGAGGCACTGGAATGGGTTTCCCATGGAGGTAGTGAATGCTCCATCCCTGGCAGTGTTCAAGACCAGGTTTCATGAAGCCTTGGGTGATATGGTTTAGTGTGAGGTGTCCCTGCCCATGGCAGGGGGGTTGGAACTGGATGATCTTAAGGTCCTTTCCAACCCTAACTATTCTATGATTCTCTTGTGGACACTGGCAACATAGAAACTACTCTTCTGCTCGTGCCACCTTCCAGGTTTTACAGGGACTTTCTTTGTCTTTCGGGGTTGGTTTTCTCCTTTGCCTTTATCTGTTGTGCCTGCATTTATTTACATGGAAAATGTTTACATGCAGTCCAAAAGTGCTGCAGAGGAAGGCAGCTATCTTTAGTAAAGAAATAACAGACTCAGAGGTCTGATTTAGACCTTGAGCCTAGTAGCTGTTCCTCTCTGAGACAGCAGCTCACAGAAGTTTGGCTCCTTCTCTTCCTTTTGTGCAATGTTTCAGCACACACAGAGAGCACAGAAAAGTCTGAACAAGAGCACAGCACTTTAACCCACTCAGAGCATCCTTAAAGGTTCTCTGGGTGGTGACTGCATGGCATCTATCTTGAAGCTCCCATTACATGTGTCATCTACATCTTTTGTGACACTTCCTATTCCAATCATGTCAATATCTAGTATCATTCTTGTTCTCTCCTCTAATAGATATTTGTATAAGCTGCGAGATCTTCATCTAGATTGTGAGAATTACACGGAAGCAGCATATACCCTTCTGCTCCACACCTGGCTCTTGAAGGTGAGATTTTCTCTGTATATAAATAAGATCTTGAAATTTCCAAATGTATAAATTAAAAAGTGATTCTCTTAATCTCTGAATTCTGTGTATATGTAACTTTCCATTGGTGTATTCAAGTTTCTAGCTAAAAATAGTGCAGTAGGTAACACAAAATGAATTGTTGAAATAGTGCTATTTTCCATAGGTGATTAAAAGCCACATAATGCTAAAACTAAATATTGTAGCAAAAGTAGTTTTCTTCATGCAGATAACTTTGTGTGCGAATTCTGAAGCCACTTAACTTTGACATGGGTTTCATTTTGCCACTTTCTCACTATCCCAAATACTACAGTGATGAAAATTAATTGCAGTGTCTTGCAGCTTTCACAGGGGTCGTCTGACTTTTCATTTCAAATCATATGGATCATTCCATCAAATTTTGTTTGCTTTCTCTTGCAGCTGGTAATGATTTTTCACTACAAGTAATGTTTGTTGTCACTGAATCTGATGTTATAAATAGAAATGGTCAGTAAGATGCGTTTTCATTTCAAGGGAAAATCCAACATTTAAATGTTCTTCAGCAAAAATCTGATTTTCTTAATGCAAAACCTCATTTCAAATGAATTTATGGATTTCCTTTAAGTGCAGAACCATATATATATTTTGCTTAAACTTAATTTTTACTTTTCTGATCATACAAAAGTATGAAGCACATTTTATGTATTGGTATAGACAAAGATAACGTTACATGCAAATATTTTAATACAAAAACACCACATAAACCCCAAATAAGTCCAATTGACACCACTAAAACAGAACAAATTTTCTCACACAGACTTTATATCCAAAATTTCTGCATGAGGGGCAGGAAGGAACAGAAGTTTTTAAAGCTTTATGTCTAGTCCTGGCTATCACATGAAGCAGAGCACATGTTTGAGGAGATGATGGAAACATTCCCAGTGCCTCTTTGTGGTCCCATAAAAAAGACTGGGGGAAATAAACCACTCAGAAAAGTCCAGGGGAGCAGATCTTGGGGCAGGGGAGATGTGTCTGTGAAAAGCTGAACTCCAGAAAGTTGTGGGTTTTAATGTGGCTTTATTCTCAGTGGTCAGATGAGCAGTGTGCACCCCAAGTTATGTCAACAGAGTTCCAGTGCTCACAGACCTATCGCCAGTTGAAAGAGAATTTGTACGAGAAGATCATTGAATACTTTGACAAAGGAAAGGTAGGTCTGAAGAGTTCTTCTCCTGCCAAATTGCTGTTTACTGTGTTACTTTGTATAGTTATATTTAATGAATATCCTCTGTATAAAACATTTGTGTAGGAAAACCTCTTTGAAATGTGGGTCAACTACAAATTGCGTTCTGAAGGGTTATTCACAGTGCATATCTTTATATGACCATAGTTTTTTCATTAACCATACTCACCAAGAAAGAGGACTGATGCTTACACTAGTCATGAGCCTCTTTATAAGACAGCAATAAACCAGCAACAGTTCTTGACTGTACTTCCCTTTACTACACAACAGCCCACGCACTACACAGACTTCACTGCTGACCCATTCCATCATTTTCTTCTGAAAACATATAGTTCAAAATGGACATATTTACTTCAGTGAAGTCCGAGAACTGCATCCCAAACTGAATACGTTGCAGTTTGATGTTCAGCGCCTGGGGTTAGTTCAGCATTCTGAAAAACCCCTATTAATAAGATTGCCTGTCAATGCAATGTCAGCAATGAAAATCAAGCAAAGGGCTAGAAAGCAAGGGAAAATCCTGCACTGCTGGGTAAGGTTCAGCCTAGGAGGACCTAGGATGACCAGAAACCCCCTTTTGTCTCCTCTATCCTGAATATGAGAGAATACTGAGAGAATTTGAGGATATATCCTCAAAAGAGAGCATTTCTGTCTGCTTTAAGACCACTTTTGTGCTGCATACATTAAGTGCTTATAGCAGAAGTGTATAAGCTGTCCCAGGCTTTCCAAAGCAGCTTGGTAATTCCTTGTGCTAATTTTCAGAGCTGGTATTAAGCTGTGTGGATGAAAACAAGCTGCTACTCCAGGCAAGTGGCAGTTGAAGTCACATAAGTTTTTAGCTGACATGGGGGGCTCTCATATGCAAGTCTACTGATGCTTGTGTGTCCTTCTGAATTTCCTGTGAGGTGTACTGGGTTTAAGGAGAGGCAGGTATCAGTTCCTTTATACACTGCTGCTGTGCTTAGGGTATATTCTGCGTGTTATCCACCTTAGTGCTTTTCTTTTTTAATGTATCTGAAAGGTCAGGTGATTCTTTTACTATCTCATTGTAAAAATGAAGTGGGCTTACTTATTCCTTCCCATAATGAACCATATAACACTTTTATTCTTTTACATTAATCTGCATTCCTAAAATTTATGATTGCCTTGAGTCTTCGTTCTAAATGTGCAGGTAATAAATGACTTCAATTTAAAGACAGCATAATCAGTAAAGCTGTAGTTAAACAGTGATGCATTAGAAACTCGTTGGTACAGGGATGCCTTTATGAATATGTGGTTGTATTGCAGATGTGGGAAGAAGCCATAGCTTTATGCAAAGAACTTGCAGATCAATATGAAAAGGAAGTTTTTGACTATGAACTTCTAAGTCAAAACCTGGTAAGTTTATTTAGAGGTCTTCAGATTATTTCAGTCACAGAAATTAGTACTTTTGAGCTGTCAAATGATAGAGCTGCTTGTGAGTTTGTTGTCTCCGGCTGGTTACTTAATTCATTTGTCAAAGAGTTGCTATGTTTTATTGTAACCAGCCACCAGTAGAGATCCCTAAAGTACTTTGTTCAAGTTGCATGGACATCTGCTTAGTAAGGTATTTTGAAACCTCTATAGATGAATCAACATGTTCTCAGTGCAATTTAAAGCCATGCATAAAATAAATGTAACAGGTTTTGAGGCCTTTTAGGGTGCACTTTAGGGTGCATGGTAGGGTACACTTTTAGGGTAGAAAAAGCACCTGGATGCATTCTTTTTTCATTGAAAATTTTCTTTAAATTTTAGGAACTGGAATCTTGACAAGCCTGAAGAATTCTGTCCTAATCAGGGACTGGGGGAGTAGCACATCACAAGGAATTAGAACTAGGTCCAAAGGCTAGAAGGAATATTAAATGTTCAGTATTCTTTTTCATTACAATTGAATGAGATTCACTCAATTCACTACAAGTGAAAGAGATTCACTCTCTCTCCCCCACATACCTTCTCTGTTTGACCCCAAAGATTCACACTCACGTGATCTGTAACAAATGTTTAGGGCTCATTCAATAGATATCCCTGAATCCTCTACAAAGAAGCCATAGGAATCAAAGCAGGATGTTCGTGAATAGTGTTGAGTACAGAAAGAGTTTCTTTTCCTCCCTATAAATTCTACTTTTAGCACAAACTGAAGGCTCAAGACAAGATAAAGTCAGTATTTTTGCCAGTTCCATTCCATTTCAGTTGCAGTGCTCGATGTCTCCTAGCTATAACACCGGCAGTACAAATAGTAACCCTAAATGACACTTGGTATTTTAGGGAAGACATTCTTCCAAGCCCTTTACATAACGTGTGTCCTTAGCATGATGCTAGGGCAAAAGTGTGAGTTGATCCATAGCTCTGAAAACATTTGAGGCAGGGAGTGTTTCCAAGTGGGTTATTTCAGTAATGTTATCAGTGAAGTGTTTAAAGTGTAAACTATGACTTGAGTGTTTGTTTTCCTTTTCCTGAAGAAATGAAAGGTAAGGCTGATTCTGAGACCACATAATTCAAGTTGAAGCCATAAACATTTAGCTGTGTATTATATTTGCATAGAAATGTAAGCAGTGTTTAGTGTACTGCAGCAGTACGTGTGCTGGTGCACGCAGACTGATGAGTGCTGTAGCTCACCGACTGATAGGTAGCTCTTACGTATTCACTGAGAGCTGTAGCACAGAGCCTACTATTGCTGTGCAGTTTAACATCAAATAAAAAACCCAACCAGAAGTAACTGCAGTTGCTTTTGCTTTCAGATTCAACAAGCAAAGTTCTATGAAAACATCATGAAAATTCTGAGACCTAAACCAGACTATTTTGCTGTTGGGTATTATGGCCAAGGATTCCCCACGTTTCTAAGGGTAAACCTGTTTAAACTCTTGCATATATATATATATATATTCATTTATTTCCATATGCTTCTGAAAATATGAGTGCTCTCCTAATGAGTCTCTGGGGATATTTGGCATGGATTTGGTTTTGCTTGGGTGCGGGACTGTAGAGAATCTGAATTGTCACTTGTAAGGCTGAGCATGAAATGTTTGCAGATGTGTTTTTAAAATTGACTATTTCTCTTAGTTTGATTGTAGAAACTGGAGGATACTTCAGTAGTGAAGGTGATACAAGACAGACAAATCCAGCAATATGATGTAATTTGGTGTGGGCAGCTCTTTATGGGTTATGGGTGTTAGAACTGGATGATCTTAAGGTCCTTTCCAACCCTAACTATTCTATGATTCTGTGTTTCTTGGATGAGTCCCACACAGGTTATTGGTAACTAGTAGAATGCTATTAACTAACTTGTGTCCAAATTAAACCCAAAATTCTGTTTCACATGAGGGAGGGATTTCAAGTGGGCCTTACATGAACTGCCAAGAGTTTCACTTTTATGTTGCCTCTCAGCTACAACTGAAATACATTGTCAATGTAGAAACAGCATATTTCTCAGACCAATGCACTCTATTGACAAATATTGTGTCATTAACAGTGGGAAATAGTAGTTGAGTAGGGAAGAGGAGTATAATGTAGAGCAGATGTGTAGTGATACTGACCTGGTAAATATTCCCTGCGTACCTGATAAACAGCTTCCTGGGCTGGAGGTGACAGCTTTGTTTTCTAGCCCTTCATGGATTGCTCAACAGTGAATTTGTCCAGTTGCTTTATGAACTGGTGCCTTCCGGAACAGTGGCCTCACAGTATGTGTGTTGGAAATTTGCTGTTGCCGTTTTGTTGTCGTCTGATGATTTCTCTACACTACTTCTTACAGGGAGACTGAATAGTTTTCCTTTAATTCCTTTCCTCATCCCATTCATGATATATTGTTCCTTATAGTTTTGGTTTGTCTAATGCAACCACTCCATATGTTTAACATCCTGGTTCCCTTGCTGTCCATGTCCTAGTTCATGAGATGGCAGGACAAGAAGTGTACATAGTATTTGAAATGTGGATATACTGTTAGTTCAGTGTGATATTGATTCTTCTTTTGTTTTCCTTGTAATGACCCAAGTTCACATTGCTTTTTTGATATCTGATATGTATTGAGCTGACATGTTCATATCAACTGCTCGGTATGAGTCCTGAATGAAAGTTTTTTCCTGAATGGTAACAGCTAGTTGATATCATAGGACAATTACGGTAAGTTTGAGCTGTTTTCATTAAACAGACATCTATACACTGAATCTACTCCCAGTTTTCTTTGCTTTTCTCCACTTTTGACTACTATGTGAAAAACAAGAATCCAAATGGTCTGCTTTTAATCAGGAAATGTGCCAAACTTCAGAAGTCATGCACAAATGGTTTTTACTTTATACTTTTTACTGATTTTAAAAGAGCATTGCTTTCTTTTAACCACAGTAGTGCATGTCTTCAGAGCATAAAACTAACCTGAATATTTGATGTTTTCCTGTAGAAAAAGAATCTTTTCTTACACACTACAATGAATATTGTAGCTTTCTTTGCTCTTGAAAAGCGGTGCAAGACCTCTCTTTGCCAGTTTTAAAGGCCAAAGTTGACTTGAAAACAGTGGAAAAATATGCTAATATTGTACCAAATTAAGCATTCACCTTTTGTTTCTGGTATTGTAGATGTACCCTGATTAATAAAGCAAACCAAACCACAAATGAAGTTAGAGTACTGTAAATGAGGATATGTCATAATATCAAGGAGAAGGAGCAGGATCAGGCAAAAGAAACATATACATTAACATTAGAAAGCTGTGAAACCTGGATCCACAATGTTTTTGAAAGATGCTTTTGCTTGACAGACAAGAACAAAAAGAGTTACACTACTTTGCTTCCCTCCCATTCTGATTTTGTTCTGCTCTACAGGAGTATGCTTAGTGCTGATGCCACTTTATCTTCATTCTGTCTAACAGCATCCAGCAGGGACTCTGGACAGTCAGTGCTGCCTTTCAGCACCTGGTCAAAGTGGTGTTCTTGCTTCATAGTTAATGAATATTCAGAAAGCAGTAACACTCACTCCAAAATGTGGAGATGCTGCTATGTCTTTTTACTGACAAACATGCATCTCTAGCTTCTGCCTCAGCTTCATATAGCCCAAGAAATGTATTTATTCCTTGCAGAACAAAGTATTCATCTATCGTGGGAAGGAATATGAGAGGAGAGAGGACTTCCAGGCACAGCTGATGAGTCAATTTCCCAGTGCTGAGAAGATGAACACCACCTCACCTCCTGGAGAGGAGGTGAAAAACTCTCCTGGTCAATGTATCCTTTAACATATGGGTGATGACAGAATGGAGGTGGGTTAGGGAGACCTTGTTTTTAGCAAGAGTTTATCCTTGTGAAACAAGAATTTCCTAAAAAGGAGCAAGTTTATTAATGTGGCAGCTCAGTTTGCACTTTGATGTCCTTCATGTATTTTATGTTTTGTTCCTAAAGTGTTTGCTCCTGGTTTTCTCCCAGTTCTAAGCACTCTGTCTCTTTCAGTCATCACAGGATCATGTAGGTTTGAAAAGACACTTAAAACTGAGTCCAGCCATAAACCTAGTCCACCATTAAGCCATGTCTCTAAGTGCCACTTATACACGTTTCTTATACCTCCAGAGATGGTGACTTGACCATTGCCCTGGGCAGCCTGTTCCAGTGCTTGACAACCCTTTCAGTGAAGAATACTCATTCAAGTCCATAGATGCTTTACCTTTATTTTCTTCAGATGGCAAAACCAGTGATGAACTCTTGAATTGGTCATGTTTAAAGCAGTGATTTGTCAGTTACCTCACATTCCTAGCTGTTGTGTCTAGATACTAAATTCATGTCTTCCTTAAACATTGTTCTGACTGACAATGCGCTTGGCTATCACCTGTATGCCTGGCAACAGAAATAGGCCTTATGTCAGTCTCAGATAGTTTCCTAGGAAAATTAACTCATAAACGTTATTGACCACCCTTTAAAATACCCCAAATTATTCTTGTTCAGAAGTACTCGAACAGTTGCTTGGATGCATTATCTTTTTCTTCATGTTTTGATTTAAAGCATTCCTGGCTGAGCAGATATCACCTGATTTTATCAGATATTTCTTTTGTCATATGTTGATTTTCCTTTATTAATTCTCAAGGTAATGGAATATTTCACATGCTCTCTTAGGTGTAGTCTAATAGAACCTGCTGGAGGAAAAGAGAATCCTGCTTTCTGTTCACATGGTTGGGCCTTATCACAGGCTTTCCTAAAGTCCTACATTAAGCTTGAGAGCCAAGCTCTCATAAGTCTGATTGGTATCTTAACTAATTGTATTTTTTAAGATCATATGCTTCAGTCCTTCTTAGAGTAGAATTGCTCAAATCTAACAGGAGATATGCACTACTTATGCATTTCAGGAAGATCTAACCGGAGGACATGAGTTTCAGATATACTGAAATACGTAATGTGATATATTTACTTACAAATACAGTATTCAGCTTAAAAAATAACACTTTGTGGGAAAAAATCTGGAGTAAAAGGGCTGCTCAGTTACAGATTTCCAAGATGAAATGCTAAACATGAGGACCTTACATATGCCTAAAGCTAAACTGTGAAATCCTTAGCATCAGATGTTGTTGATGGTTTTCTTTGTGAATTGGCAGGGCTTTAAAATTTAATGAATGATTCAGTGCAATAAATTCAGCTACAAGTGCTCAAGCTCAGTAAATAATAAAAATATACAGTTCAAAATGAATATTAATATATATTCACTGGTTACTAGTGGCAGGTTTTTCCTGGTAAATATTTCATCAGGAGATGTCTTTTTCTATTATAATTCTGTTTTTCATTTCCCCCACAGCCTGCACTATTTCAAACCAATAGTCAATGACATGCCCTTAACTTGCACGGTTTCAGATATCCAGTGTTTTACAGTGCAACCAGTCCTCGAGGAGCAACCCAGGTTCAAAAATAAGGCAGTACCTGATCAAATTATAAAGTAAGAGAATTTCTGTAGTAAAGAATATAGTGAAAGGCAGGCCATACTCCTAAACTGACCACCATTACTCTGTGAATTCAGCCATTTCCCAATGGATCTTTTATTGTCTTAGTTAACTGACTTATGTATTCCCTAGGAATTTCATGAAAGAATACCTACCACTTAAGGACTAGCTTATGGTGACAGGGTGGGGAGGTAGAATCCATGCTTTGGGTCCAAGTTATTGTGTTTTCAACACAGCTTCTTAGGTAAATGATGGATAGAGAGGTCTTTGAGATGGCTGGCAGCATGACAGTGGTTGAGTTGAAGGCTCTTGTACAACAGAATCTTGTATGACTTGTTTTCCAAGTGCAAAAGACATTGAGCAAAATGGTTTTCATTTGTACTATGGTCAAGATTTTGTAAAGGATAAAAGGAAATGAATTGTGCTAATTATTTTGAGACCAGACTAGCTAACCTTTGTAGAACTGCTTGCACTTACTACATGCTCCTACTTAAGTGTTCTAACTACACATCTGAAAAGTGATAGTTCATTCCAATTGCTGATGCCAGAACTGCATACAGTAACTACTGGAATATTGGCTGACTTCAGGCTTGTGAGACTTTTGCCTCCAAATCCAACAATATATAAAGGGGTATTATAAGATGGAGAGACACTGAGGCCTGTAGTGACACAGTGATGGAACTGTACAGCACTTCCCTTATTGATGCAGATAACCTTAGTAGGTTGGATCAGAAACCATATGTTCCTGTGAAATACCATTCCATAAGCTTGCTTAGTTCAACTGTTTGGGGTGTCTTCATTTGTGTCTTGCTGTAGGTTTCCAAAGCATGGCTTGCTTTTACTGTAAAATATTTTATTTTCTCTGCAAAATTAGCTTTTACTTAAAATATAATTAATCTTTAAGGACAAAAATTGAAAAAAACAAGAGGAGAGGGATGTTTGGTTGGGTTTTTTGTTTGTTTTTGCAGAGAGACAGAACTGTGCAACCTCTGCTTTTGAATCAGTCAGTGCTGAAAGCTGAGGGGTTACAAGTTCAGTGGAAATATGTGCTTATAGGGATTAGGAATGATTCATTAGCTAAACAAAATAGACCATAACATGAATTTGCAATAGATTCTTTACACTGATGTCCCCCTCTGCGAGTATTTATATACATTTTCTTGTCTGTCACAAAACATTGGTAACAATGGCTTCATATGTTTAGTTTCTTGAATAACTCTAGTTCTGCATTGTGAGCAGAAAGGTAGGCGTGATTAAGCTGATGTGGCATGTGCTGTGGAGGAAAAACCACATGGATTTCAGTTCAGGTGAATAGAGCCACTCTGTTCAGCCAGTTATCTGGAACAAAATACTTTCCTTTTCTATGTCATTCTAAAGCAGGCAAGCAGTGTGCATGACACAGCAAGAGAGAGGAAAGCAAACATCTTTTCTAGACATTCTGCTGGAGGTTTTAACATAGCTACATCCAGTCACAAGCTGAAGCCTCATACTTGTGAAATACTGTGTGTTGACCCTGATTTATTGATAAATAGTTGTCTCCTGAGTTTTTAGTAAAGTGTCTCTTTTCTGAGCAGTAAATTTGCTTTTAATTAAAACTCAGCTGCCTCAAAATGAAATATTTCACTGAGATACCAAGATCCATAAATTCCTGAATTCTGTATTTTTCAGTAGTTTTTTTATTCTTCCAGTTTTTACAAATCCAACAACGTGCACCTGTTCCACTACTCAAGACCAGTCAGAAAAGGATCTGTTGACCCTGAAAATGAATTTGCTGTAAGTAGATGACTGACAAGGTGATGGATGAGGTTCTGGTAGCTGTGACTGAATTCTGATCTAGATCCTTTCTTAGTCTCAGATCACTCCTTACAGATACACTAACTTTGGGATCTGGTTCAAAAAACTAAACACAAGGTTTTTCTATTTCAGCATTACTTCTGTGTACTTACTCAATGATACATTCCTGTTTCACTTGCAGGTAAACGTTATGTAGTGACGTGTGTTCAACACATTTGTGTTAAGCAGTAACATTTTCTGGTACAGATTTTCATTATGAAACATGATGCTATGTAAATGAATCTCAGATGGTTTGCCTCATGCAGCTGACAGCACTTGAGTCAGCTGCCAGCTTGGCAATGAGAGGTGTGTGTTGACTGCCTTCATCAGTCAACCCAAATCCAGACAGATTTCAGTACTACCTGTGTCATTTTTATTTCCATGCCCTATGGTGTAACACTGAGAATGGTCTTTGTTGTTCAACTATTCTAGTAAATCTGCAACACCATATATTATTTTTCAGTGTCATGCATGAAAATGTGTGTATATAATTTCTATATTATAATTGTATAGATAGCTGATACTGTATAGTTTGTCATGAAACCATGTCACCTGGTACTTAAGGTTAAAGGTGTGCTCTTGGGATATTGGTGGGAAAAGCTATTTATTTAAAAGAACAGACCATTTCAGTTCTCTGTGTGATTAGTCCTGTCCAAAGTTTCACTTGAGGAGCTTCTCACCCACTGTTAAATTCAATACTTCAAATGCAAACTCTACCTTGACATCTCAGCTTTGCACTGTATGACCAAGACTCATGATGCACATCAACTTCCTTTGCAAACCAGAGAGTTTTGAAACCGTTTATGAATATACCTTGGAATTGTTTTACAAAACCTACATCATTAATGTTTTCACTGCTGATGACAGTAGATAATATTCATACTTGCTTCAGATAGGTGAGGTTAGATGAGCTGATACTGGTAAAATAAGGAGCAACAGCATAAATGAACTAGTGGCATTTTAACATACCAACAGTTAGTCTTGTTTGAAGAAGAAATGAAAGGAGCAGAAAAGGGTAAGAATGATGGCAAGTTGTTGCAGGGGCATTACTGGGTTTAATTACAAAAATATGTGGAGGGAGGAAGAATAACCTGGGTAGAAGTGAGAGTAGGTCGTTTAGTTGTGGTCATTCAATCTGTAATGACAATAATAGGAATAGATACCAAAAAATGCAAAAGTGATTTTCTTCTTTCTTTGCTTTGTACTACAGATGATGTAATCTGAAACCAGATGAATGATTTGTGCAGATTGCTGTGCTCGATTCATTTTGTAGAGTCCTTTAATGCAAAAATGTGCATATAGTTTCCATCTATACGCTTAGACTCTGACATTCCAGAAGGCAGGAAAGATTAAAGTTTAAAACCTGACATACCAATTTCTCCCTGCTATGTTTTTTTAATAGTCTATGTGGATTGAGAGAACATCGTTTGTTACAGCGTACAAACTTCCTGGGATTTTACGATGGTTTGAGGTTGTCGCCATGTCACAGGTGTGTATTAACATACTGAGAACCCCCAAAACACGTATTTATACACATCCTTGTGTGCAAAATTGTGAATTTATCACACAAGACTATTTTAGTTACTTATTTTTATATCTACAAAAGTGTAACTACTTACATTTTATCTTTCTATTGTTAGGATCAATGTATCTTACACCTGATTCATAGCTTCAGCACCAAGTCCTAAGAGAATTGAACAAATCTCTGTTGGTTTGATGAATATTAAGAATGTTGTGCATGTACATGAACAACAGTTTCATAAAACCAAAAAGACCTTTTTCTCTTTATAAACCTAAGAAGTTTTTGTTTCTTTATAGACTACAATTAGTCCTTTAGAGAATGCCATTGAGACAATGTCCATGACGAATGAAAAGATTCTGATGATGATTAACCAATACCAGAGTGATGAGAACCTTCCTATCAATCCACTTTCTATGCTTCTGAATGGAATCGTTGATCCAGCTGTTATGGGTGGCTTTGCTAAATATGAGAAGGTAAGAGCTTTTAAGTCAATGCAAAGAGCATATTCAGATACAGTATACCATAATCCTACTACATCCTTTGGTCAAAGTGGCAGTGAAATGTGGACTGGGACTATGAAAGCCATAACTCCAGTGATTAAGAGATCCTCATATCCTGGTCACATCTGTCTTTGAAAGCAGAAACTAGCAACTAAAGTAACTGAAGCTCAGTATTAACTGCAGTTATGAGTGATTTAATATGTCTGTGGGACAAAAATACCCTTTTTGTGGCAAAATAGGCTCTTGCATACCAAAAGATTTGGCCTGGAGTAAATGAACAACTTTATCCTACAGTAGATCTGTAGTATTTAGATCTCAGTTGTCAATTCAACTGTCACCAGGTCTCCTCAGTAACGGCAGTTTCTGTGTAGCAGGTTTTGTTGTAAAATATGGGAACACAAAAACTGTTCTGGCAATACCTGGAAAATAGAATGTCTTGTGGAACTGAACTGTAGAAGATTTGTCCCTAAGGGCACCTTGTGAAGGTGCAGGAGAAGAGAAAGCAGGAATGCTAAAAACTCATATACATTTAAATTCTAAATTATTAAAGTTTGGGATTAAAATGAACGTGGGGTTACCCAGCAACTGCAGAAAAAGCAAGTGCCATGCCCAGTAATAGGCTCAGCAAATCAGACAGACTCAGTGTTGAAACAATGTTATATGTGCATGTATATATATATATATATATGTACATGCAAGAATTATATGTGGTAAGCATGAACTGTTCTGGAGGAGTGTGGCTTATGCTATGTTAGTCCTCAAGTATCATTTGTTTAGCTACTTGCCAGTCATGGACTAATAGCTACATTCTTTCTTATTATGTTGGGGATGAGATCTTTGAGCAGCAAAAGGCAGTGTGTACAGAGTGTCTGGCTCTGCTTGTCAATGACAGAGAGATTCCTGTCTAAGGCTGACTTATGTCAGTAAGTAGGGTACTTGAGTAAAGTTATCATTTATCCATGTAAATCATGGTACTCCAAATATACAACTCTTTTTATTTTAAGTGCAAGTTTAATAAAACAATATCTGGGTTTTATAGTAAGGGTCTTAGAAGTGTTGGACACAGACTGAATGCCTTTTACCAAAACAGAGCACCTCAGTCCTCAGCTGGTATGCTAAGGAATCACTGTCTGATTGAGGAGCATGCATATGTCTCTCTGGTTTAATGGCCAATGTTGTGGTCACCAGTTGGAGTCACTGCAGTAATGACTGATCTCTTACACTGTCAAAATGATGGACCGAATAACTTGTTTTTGTCTAAGGCTTTCTTTACAGATGAATATAGCAGAGATCATCCACAGGATCTGGAAAAGCTGAATAGACTCAAAGATCTAATTGCTTGGCAGGTAACTTCTTACTGACAGCAATCGTCTGAGCCTTCATCAGCTATTCCTTTATCTGCTCTTTTCTATTAGGAGCATACAGCATTTAGAAAAAGGATTCCTAGTAAAAGACTCTTTCTTATGCTATATGTTATGTTTCAGAGTATATATAGCTGTAAAAGGCCTATCTATCTATTGTCCTATTTAGATATTAGTAGTAGGAACAATGACTTCAGTTCTTTCCATTTTAATGTGCATACCAGGAAGCATGTATTACTGACCCATTAAGATCACTGCTGGGATCTCACAGCTATGACTCCTCACCCTCAGCTGTGGCATGTGATTGATAATACATTCTTGGGGATCTAAGTGATCCTTTCCTTCGGGTTTTTTAAATCTGTGCCTAAACTGGAGAAATGGCTTAATTAAAAGTATCGCATCATATTTCCTGATGAGTGTCATTATTATAGTGTCAGTTGTTCAATGAAAAGCTGCCAAGAGTCACAGGTGTTACCCATAAATCTCTTTATGTTTCAGGGAAAGCAGTAGGCCAGAAAAGCACTTTGTAGAACGCATCGTTTGGAGTGGTTCATCAAAAGCCACGTATTGTAGGCTACATTTATAGTTAAAGGGGACAGGATTTCAAACCCAGGTTGTATTCCTGGAGGCAAACCAGAGCATGACAAAAGTAGGGACTGTAGTGACAGGAAAAGGGGTAATGGGTTGAAACTTGTCAAAGTGATCACATGAGGAAGCCCCAAAAGATTGATTGAAACATTTCCCTTAAACTTGCTTAATCCTCCATTTGAAAGAAAAGGATATGAAACCACCTGCCCGGAATCCATTGGATATCTTTTCATCCCTACCTTCTTTCTTGTAAACTATGGCAGGCACCTTCAGAAGCAGGTGGGATAGGAGTCTAAGAATGTTTTTAAAGGCTTACATAGTGTGTTTAATGTCATAAGGGATTAACATTAAAACACACAGGAGAAACAGAACAGTCACTATGAGGCAGCCAACATGCCTCAAGAACTTACTGAGCAAGCCCATTTTTGAAGAGCCCTTTCCATCTTTTGCTGCTAGAAGCTGAGATCAACTGACAAATGTATCTGCCAGTCATAGGAAGAGTTTTGCAGTTGATTTAGCAGATACTTTAAGTGGAGCCAGAGGGGTTGTCAGACACTGTTTAATATTCTCACTTCCTCTCTTTTTATCCCCCTACTCAAGATACCTTTCCTTGGGGCTGGAATTAAAATTCATGAGAGAAGAGTTTCTGATAATCTTCGTCCTTTCCATGACCGTATGGAGGAATGTTTCAAGCATTTAAAAGTTAAAGTGGAAAAGCAATATGGAGCCAGAGAATTGGTATTGTTCTCCTTTTAACCTCTTCTGCAGTTTCTCTTTACTTAATACACATCTTGCTGCTCTACACAAAAACACATACTAAACTTCTGCTTGTGGGTTTTCTGAAGGTAGTTGGACCTGAGTTCTATAGTCAAAGAGTTGATTCAATTCTCTGATGTATCTGGAAGACTTATGTTATGTTTATTAAAATTACAATTCTTTACTGCCTTCTATGGAAGAAAAAGCAAATTTTCATGTTTCTTTGTAAGTTTTCTTAGTGGTTTAGGGCTTTGATCTGCAATTGATGTCTCCCTGTGCTAGCCACTTCCAGCTGTGCTGTGAAGTAAACCCTATCATGTGGATAATACTATAAATATGAGTTGACACCAAGCTGAAATATATGGGAATTGAAGGATAACTTCCAAACGCAAACTCTCCAGACAATTCTTCAATAGAATAGTCTATCTGAGCTTGTGCAGGCCAGCAAGAATGATGTTGGCTGGTGTTTTTGTGATTACACAACAGTTGCCTTGGATAATATTTTATGTTGTTGGTTTCATGTTGATGATTTGATAAAAATATTTCTGTCTTCTGTTATAAGGAAAAAAGTAGCAAATTTCTCACCTGAATTTTGGATGTGTCCCTGCCCATGGCAGGGGGGCTGCAACTCAGTGATCTTAAGGTCCTTTCCAACCCTAACTGTTCTATGATATTGTGCAGTGCTACAGTGCTATATGATGAAAAATCTATATATTTATCTGAGTGGTTTTCCTATTTTCAGTCCCATGCCACCATCCTTGCAATAATAAAGAGGTTGTAATCTACATTGAGCAATAGTGCTAATGCTTGAGCCCTTCAGCACTCTTACAGATCAGCACTTCAGCAAAAGCAACTTATTTATAAGTTTGCAAGAGCAAGTTCTTTGTGAATGGCACCACTGCCCTTTTGCCATGTCTGAGACTCTCTGGTGGCTGCCCTGAACCTTTTCACTACCAGAAAAGAAAAATACCCAACCAAGTTGTGCAGTTATTGTGTCTGTATCACAAGATTCAAAGGATGAGCAACACGTAAACTCATTGCATGTAGACTCTGCAAAACACTTGAAAGTAGTTCTTGAAATAACAAATGTTTCCCAGTGTTCTGCTAGATATTGGTCTTAGTGAGAAATGACAGCAGAAGCAAAGCATTTGGGAATTCGGCACATGAAATCATACATGGGTTTTTAATATCTTCTGGACAATCAGAATGAACCTCTGTACTTTTGATACAAAATGTTTTTTGAAGTTGTTCATATTCTGTTTCTAGGATAGAAATTGAAGGAGGTTGGAAAATTAGTTTATGATTTCCATGTATGGGGAAATTCTCCCAAGCCTGTCTCATATCCTGACACTGATGAGCTAACTCGAGGGAGATGTGCCCACCCAGAAAACACTCAGACACAAGAAGAGAGAAAAGCTAACTGCACTCTATAAATTTAGATCCCAGAAGTCACCCCTGAAAAGAAAGAAAACAGTTCTAGAATTAGCCAAGAAATGTGACCCTTGTCCTCATCTCACTAACAGGAGTAACAGGAAGACGTTTGGAATTAAGTCAGATTACTTCAGTTAATTTTGTACCAGGCTGCAAAGTTTGATAAGCTTTAGTCAAGCTTAATATTTCCAATGTGACAGCTAAGTTGTCTTCAAGAAGATCTGGAATGGTATCTCCTTCTTCTCCTTCCACTGCAGGACATACATACACACTTCAGCTTTTGCAGAGAGAGTTGGTGTGGCTTGTATGGATATGTGGTGACATGCAGAGGAGTCCTGTTCTTCTTCTCTAGCTACTAGGGCAATATTAATTTTGTCCAAAGTTGCAAACATATCATTTTAAAAGGCCACATTAACATACAGAGATGGCAGAACCTGTTGTGTTGGAGACAGAGCACGGTTACCATCTTGGAGCAAGGACTAACTAAATCCATTTACGCAAGCAAGTACATTAATAGCGTGCCCCAGGTCTGATCGAAATAAGATCAGCAGACACTGTTTCTCTTAATTTGTTTTTCAAAAGATACAGTTTATTATGTCAGTTGTAGTTTGTTTAGCTACTCACTGTGTCATCAGGTTTGGGAGGTCTTTAGAGTGTATTGAGACAGAAGATAATTAATAATAGCAAATAAATTCTTTCATGACAAATGTGTTAAAACGTCTGTACTATCATCAAGACCTAGTGACAAGGGATGAAATGATGTTCACACCAAGTTGTTTGATAGCATGTGGTTCTCTTTTCCATCCTGCAGCCAGATTTTGATGACAAGAGAGTAGGACGGCCGAGGTCAATGCTAAGATCCTATCGCCAGTTGTCAGTTATTTCCCTGTCTTCCATGAATTCCGACTGCAGTACTCCAAACAAAACCACTTCAGAAAGGTTGGTTATGAATACAATATACATTTTCTTTCAGTCCTGGTTTTTAAGCACTTTTATGGGATGAAATTAAAAGATATTTTTAAAAAGGCATTCAAGGATAAAGACCATTAACAGTCTCTTCAGACTATGCCAAAACTATTTTTAACTGTAGCTATCACTTCCTCCAGGCTTAGAGCCTCAGGATTGCAACCTTAATACACAAAATATACTCAACTCTCACGGAAAAACTGGCATTTCATTTTCAGCAGACAAGTGTTTTAAAATCTAAGTGACATTTCAAAAAATAAGAAAGCCTATAAAAAGAAACTTTGCAAGTTTCTTTTTCTACAGGTTTTAACTTAATGAACATCTTTTTGCTTGTCAAAATTGGAGAGGAAAAGGACATCCTTCACTAAATTACTGGTAAGGGAGGTGGAACGTTTTAGTAAAGCCTGCAGTAATGTGATGTTTGCCTAATCTGCTTGTTTAACTGCAGCACTGGGAAGCACAAAGGTTGAGAGGACAGTTATAGGTATACTGAGTAGCTTTTTCACTCCAAATTTATTTTATTTATATATTTATATACATTTATTTATATAAATATATATATTTATTTATATAATTTTATATTTATTTATATATATATTTATTTATAATTTATCCTTTGGACACACTGAACTTCTTCCCAGCCAAGGTACATGTAAAAAGGATCTTGCTGAGCAGTGTTTCATTGTGATTTTTCTCAAACATCTGAACTCCTTGTCTGATTACTTCCCCTTTTAGAAGTCCAAAAGTGTATGCCTCTAACTTGGAGTGCTCCTTCTTAAAACACCCCTCTGTTCTGGCATGTTTTACAGTCAGTTTGTTGTTTAACACTACTTCAGTTTTCCAAGCTGCCTAACAACGATGTATAGTATCACACATTACAAGAGGCCCCAGGCTCCTATTCCTGCCCCTCAGCTTCTACTCACATAGGGTGTAGCACACAGCCATGATTTGTGTCACATCTGCCAGCCCCAGGTCCCTAGGAAAGCAAGACACCTCTTATGGGAGCAGACAGCTGAATCATGCAACTATTCTCAATTCTTATGATGCTAATTTATTTCTAGGAAGCACAGGTCAATAGATGCACCAGGCTGCTTCATTTATCAATTTTTGTGTTGTAAAATAAGTTCAGGAGGGGAGGAAAGTAGGTGCAGAGGGAGTAAATATAATATCTGTAAACTAAAATCTGTACAAGTAAATTTAATATCTGTTTATTGTTTTTTTTTTAATTAAAAATGGCCTAATTTTTGAACTATAAAAATTAGAGGAAGAGAGGAGAAAGATTTTGGGTTTGTTGTTGTGTTTTTAATCAATTATATGTTTTATTGCTCAGTCTGGTGAAATAAATAGGAGAATGCATTTAAAACATGACAATAAATACTCTGTTCCACTGTTTTCAATAACTAAAAGAGCATGTCAGCACCACCATCACAGCATGTAAACTTGCCACATGAGCTCTTAACTCTGTTTAGTTTAGTTCTTAAGCTAATGCACAAACCTTTAAAAAGGAATTTGAACTCATATTAATATTTTACATTCTTTGCAAGATTTTTAGACAAGGTCATACCCCCTGAAGGTATTTCCTTTGTATCTGCATTCGCCAGCTGAAGTACATCCTATACGTTTTGCCAATAGTTTGCAAGGCTGCATAGAAAGTCAAAGGAAAGGATGACCTGCATTTATATTTCATGGGGAAATGACATCAGAATGCCAGTGGCTTTTAAGATATCACTCAGCAACTTGTACTTTCTTCTTTTCCTCCTGCAGCTTTGATCTGGAGGTAGTGCTACCAAAGCAAGGAAAAGCAGAAGCAGAGGAGACTGCTCTGCAAATTAATCCTCAGCCTGAAGTCAAGAGGAGGAAGTCCAAAAAGAGAACAAAGAGAAGCAGTGTGGTGTTTGCTGATGAGAAGACAGCACCTGATATCGCTATGTCTGACATGAAATGTGTATGTTACTGACTTGAAGTAGTATTTTATGTTCCATAAAAAAGAGGACATTACTGCTTTGCATAGGAAAATAAATACCCACATAAAACTCTGCCATAAAGAGAAATACGCAGGATTCGGAGATGGTTTGTCCTGCTATGAATGAAACCTGCGAGGTGCTGAGGAAGAAACAAATCAGGGCAAAAATCAGAACATCTCTTGCTTATGATGACAGATAAGAGAGCCCTGAAGCTGCAAATATTGAAGCTCAGCTTAAACTGGGGTACAGTGCTGGGCAGGTTCAGCCAGCAGAGAGGCAGCTAACTGCCTGTGCTGCCATTCCATGGCAACTCTGCAGTCAGGGCTGTTTGGGAAGTGATGAGCCCTGTACATTTTGTACCTTGTTATGGAACATGCAGCTGTTAGGAAACTGCAAGCTTGCAAACAGTGTTCCTTAAACAGTGCCGGACTGAAGTTTGGAATCACTGGCATCTCTCGCTCCACAGATCATCTCTGTGCTTTTATTGCACTGCTAGATCATTAAAATGACTTATGTAATGGACAGAAACAATTCTGAAAGGTGTCCTCTTGCTACACAAGCCCTATTGAAATTAAATTGTCTGGCAACAAGAGATTGTTCAGTTCCACAGGGAGTCATTTGATCAAAAAATATTGTAGGAATCATCAAAGGCAAAGTGAATTCAGTAGGAAGAAAAGATCCTTTTGGGGAACAAGGAGAAGCTTATGGAGGTTGTCTTACACTACATGTCCTCAGACAAAAGAGAGCTATATAGCCCAGTTGTGCTTTGAGAAGTATTAATATCCAAAACCAAGCAACACCTTTGTCTTGTGATTATATTAGGTAGCACACATCTTGCTGTGGGAATCTCACTGAGTCACAGGATTTTCTTTTGCTTCAGAAAAAAGGGACAATCTTGCAGCAGTCAAGTGGGCTACAGAACTGCAATAGTCAGAAATGTATTCAAAGCTTCATTGTCCTTTACAGATCATAGCCAGAGCTGGCTGATGGCATTATTCCACAGACATGATAAGAATGTCATATAAATCATCTCCCAAATCATGACGTATTTTTAGCTAGTATGTAATATTTGATGTGGACCCAGTTCTAATGCTTTTATTTGCTTTCAGTTTACTCCACAAACAATCCCCAAAAGGACTTGGGTTAGGCATAATAGTTTGGGGTTTAGTTATTTTCTTTTATGCTTGCATCTTTGTTGCTGACATCTCAGTTCATCACTAATGGACTTTGGGGTTTTTATTGGTTTTCTTTCTCAAACAGGTGTTGAGGAAATACGAGTTCATGAGTGACACCAACCTCTCAGAGCATGCAGTGGCACCTCAGAAAACTTCTGTCCTCAAGCAGATGAGTTCTGTCAGTCGTTCTATGCCAGTTATCCCAGGTAAGCTGCTTACAGTAAGATGAGAGTTCTGCACTTCTTTGTTGCTGTGTTAAGGAAACAGCAATAAGGGATTTGGCCCAAGCAGAGCAGGTAGTGCTATCTGTGGGTCCATGCCTCTGAGACGGACATTACAGTAGGTGTGTATTGTGCATGTGGGGCTGGACTGCTGCTGCCACTGCTTGATGACACTGTGCTGCCCAGCTCTAAAAGCACTACTGTTGGAGCTCCAAATTTGGCTTTGTTGTACAATGTGGGCATTCTTCCTGCCTTGAAAGAGGCAAGGTCTATTCACCTTCTTTACTCCTCACAGCAGAGGGTAGGGTTTCAAACAGGAAGATTATCTCTGTGCTTTGGCAGATGAATATCCCCAGAGGCTGCCCCATAGTAGGGTTTCAACTTCTGCTTTGAATGTTAGAGAGAAAGCCTCATAAGCCTCCATCACAGGAAGAGGAAGGAAAAACAGCATAAGGTAACTGCCCACTAGAAAGACTGACAATTGCATGACAGAGAAGGGGAAAGTGACTGAAAGTGGCTCTCATTTCCAGACCAGGATGTGTAAAGAAAATGTGCCCCATTTCCATGTTCTTTACCCCCTACTTCTTCCATAGCATATCTCATTTCTTAGCTTGCACTTCCTCTATCCATCTCATTGTCCCTATCTTTCCAGATGCCTTCAACAGACATTTAGCACAACACAACAGACTGTCACAGCCCACTTCTTTTTCGTGTATTTATCTATTTTTAATTCTTTGACTCATTTTTTCACTATTCAGTTTTCATGTAATGAAGTTTAGTGCTTCCCACTAAACTTACTAAGTAAGCTTACTTACTTTTGTGTTCTAAGGATTTAGTTACAATAAAAATATCAGATTCTTTCTAGCCATTGCAGTAACTCATTATTGTGAATTCTGCTTTGTCTTACAATCTGACTGTCCTGTTTTGGTTTTGTTTTGTGCAACCAATATGTTTCTGTTCTAAGGATTAACTCTGACCGTTGGCCCTGTGGCACCTGATGAAACAATCGCATCGCACAGGTTGAGTCAACCAGTGTTTCCTTCCACCTCAGATGGTGACAAGAAAACCTTAAAGAAAAAGAAAGTGAACCAGTTCTTTAAAACAATGGTAAGTTGTGTGTGCCTGTGGGAGAAGGAGAAAGTGTTGCCTCTTCAGGAATTCTAGGCTGTGAAAATTAAGCCTTTTTAAAATAACAGAAGATTATATCGTGAGACCTCACTTGGAGCATTGTGTGCAGTTCTGGTGTCCTCAGCATAAAAAGGACATGGAACTGTTGGAACAAGTCCAGAGGAGGCCACGAGGCTGATCAGGGACTGGAGTACTTCACATATGAAGACAGGCTGAGAAAGTTGGGGCTGTTCAGCCTGGAGAAGAGAAGGCTGCGTGGAGACCTCAGAGCAGCTTCCAGTATCTGAAGGGGGCCTATAGGGATGCTGGGGAGGGACTGTTCATTAGGGACTGTAGTGATAGGACAAGGGGTAACAGGTTGAAACTTAAACAGGGAAAGTTTAGATTGGATCTAAGGAAGAAATTCTTTACTGTGAGGGTGGTGAGGTACTGGAATGGGTTGGCCAGGGAGGTTGTGAATGCTCCATCCCTGGCAGTGTTCAAGACCAGGTTGGATGAAGCCTTGGGTGATATGGGGGTTTGGAACTGGATGATCTTGAGGTCCTTTCCAATCCTAACTATTCTATGATTCTATGTCAAACTCTACCTCTCCTTCCTCTCGTCAGGGCAGGAGTGGAAGCTCTGTGGGGATGCAAACACTTGCCTCTGGCTGCGCTTGCTGGAGTACGGGGGTACATCTTTGGGTGTTTGAAAAGCAGGCTCCGATGTGCAGTTCTGCTTCGGGACCACAAGAGGTCTCATGTGATCTACTCATTTACTCGGGTTTGCTTTTGATAACGTTTCTTAGCAGCAGAGGAAAGCGATTGCTTCTTGTTCGATTTAATCACATGGGGCAATTAGCGCAGGCAGCTGAGTAAGGCAGGCATAGCATATGTTGCAAAACATGCACAGTGTGGTCAATGTCTGATGGCAGAGGTGCTGCTTTTGACATAGAACTTGGCTTACACTGGAATAGTTAATGCTGCTCAAAACATGTTGCCTTCCTTTGAGGTAGGAAAGGTTTCACTCATTTCTGTGGAAACTTGCCACAATTAATACATTGATTAATGCATTGTATGAAAGCAAATTATGTGTATTCAGTGCAGATATTAAGATGAAAATGTTAAAAGGTTTTCCTGTTCTTTCAGGTAGTGGGTGACATTAATGAAGGTGCAGGTAGCTACTTGTAGGCATACTGCATAAGCATTCTGTGACACCTACAATGTTTGATGTATCAACTTTGCTGATCTTTTGTAGGAACAAAATTAACCCATTAATTTGAAGTCTGTAGGATTTCACTTCTATTCAGTTTATCGCATGCCTGTTCTTTTCAGACCCAGGAGTAGCAGCTTTTCAGTGTGATCTCATCCAGGCTCATTTAAACCTAAATAGGATATAAAATGAGAAGGACAAAATGTCCCTTTTTATAAGTCTGAAATAGGACTGAACAAAGCTACAAATCCACTTGTGTAGTGCTTCACAGCACAAGTGGAATCATGTGGACAGGTATAAACACAGGTTTATGGCTTTGTGGAATGGAGAAATTAATACAAAATATCCAGGATTTGATCAACAGAATATTTTTTCTAGCCACAGCTTAAGGCCACAAGCTAGTAATGAATATATATATTACTATACATACTGAATCCAATGAAGCAGTCATTTTAACATATAGCACTCTGTTTGTCTTGTTTTCCAGCGCATTTCCAGAGTTCTAGAAGATGGAAAGCAGTCTGTGGAGCATCATTTCAAATCTTCATCTACAGATCTGTGATTGAGTCTGTTACAAGACCACTTCTCAACTGAAAATAAGTATCTATACATACATCTCCTATTTTAAAGTGCCAGCTACTCTAAAGAAAGATAACATAGATGGCTAACAAAAAATAAGAACAACACTATTAATAGGTTCCAATAAATGACTTGTGATACATATACAGGAATAACATTTGAAGAGAATACAACGGGATGTGCCCACCAGGACATGCAACAGAAGTTCACTGAGCCTCTGGGCATCGAGGTCAAAGGACATTGTGTGTTTCCTGATTACAGAACTTATTCCTCAGAAGAAAAATGTATTAAAAGGCCACCTCCAGTTCTTGCTGTAAAATGTAAGTCAGATCCTGTTCTTTTCAAAGAGGACAGAAGTTATCATTTTTTGTAGCTGGTACAGACACATTCCAGCTATCTTTTAACTATTACTGGCAGTGTAGTCAAGGCAACAGATGGCTCAGCACAAAATAGCCGCTGACAATGTACTCTGTGTCCGGATTTACAGTGCTTGGATCCCTCTGCTGCTCCCAGCACACTGCTCTGTATCCTCAGTCTCTCTCAGGGTGATGTCTGTGACTCTGACACCATATGCCTGAGTTATTTTCAGAACAGTGGCTATCATGTTGAAAACATGGGCAAAAGTTTATTTACACATATAAGAGTTGCTCTTACATCCAGCAGCACAATAAACAAAAGCTGTTTTTTTGGCTGTTCATCAATAAAATGTTAAAAACTTATTTGCCTTGAACCTTTCTCCCTGAAATCTCTAGATATCATCCATAGAAGGTAATAGTTTCTTACTGACAGCAAATGGAATTCTGTGAGTCCAAGTCTTCTGCTTTCAAAATTGATTTTCTGTGTCTCTCCAACTCATGAGGTGGAGTTTGAGGATGATCTCTTGTTGCCATAAAGCTACACAGCACTGCACATCAGCATCTGAGGATTCTGTAGCCTGTCGGTTCTTTCTTTTATATGTTTTCCACATATAAACATGAATAATCGATGTTCTTTGTTCATCCCTCCATGTTTCAGATACCTACGTGGGTCTATATTAATAAAATATGAGCATGAGTCGTGCTGTGGGTGGCTTAGAGGCTGGGTTTGTAAAAATCCAGTTTAGAGGCTGACCTTGCTGCTATTTGTATGGATATGGGAAAGATCAAGAGGTTAAAATTGTTCTTTGATGATCTGTTGAATCAATGGGAACACATCTTCGGTTTGCTCTGAGCATAACTATTTCTACAAACACTTTTATGTTCAACATGAATAATTGATGTCATGAATTTAGCCTCTCTTTGCAAGTTGTCAGTGTGAAGCTGTTTGCTACAGGAATAATTAGCAATTGTTTTCTGTGAAGTTTGAAATGTTTGCCATTGGAACGAACACTGTGCCAAGAAATACTTTTCACTAGAATAACCATAGACAGCAAACCAAAATGGGGCCAGTTTCACACTAACCACAGTATTTGCTGGCATGGATACTGAGGGACTTCTTGTTTCACTTGGTTTTTGCAGAACATCCTGTGGTACTGCTGCTGAGGAAGCATGGAGGAAGCACAGAGTTTTAATAGCAAAACAGCTCAGTTTAATAGAGCAGGTTAGCTGGGAGTGGAAGTGAAATGTTGAGGGGTGCATTATCTTGCTAATAACCTGAGGGAAGAGAGGGTACTCAGGTTGTCCTTCAATACTATTTGCAGATACAATGAAGAAAAATAGGTATCACAAACTAAAGTATTTTAAAAGATAAGGCTTTGTTCTATTGGGAATGAGTAAGAAAAGGATGATTTAGCAATTGTTTCTTCTTTGTAAAGATACTCGTTGAAGGATTTCTTTTGTTTATTGCATCTTGCAGCTATGTTTTCACATGGGAGTGAGAGTTTTAGCTCAAGCTGTTATTAGAAATTCTAATTTCTGTGCTGAAAAACAAAAATGTACAAAGAATGAAAACAAATACCATGAAGGCAAGAGCACTATGTCGAAGGACGTTGGGTGTTGAGTCTTTAGCTACTGGTGCAAGATTGATGTGTGTGTTTTGCTTGGGGTTTAGTATAATTTCTGATGAAGAGCTTAGATTCACCAAATTTACCAATATCAGCAAAAATCCTGATGGTTGTCCCACATCACAGATTCTCTTCTTCTTGCCAGACCAGTTTTCGAGCTGATTCAAGCCTGAAATCCGGTAAATCCACTTTGCAAAATTAACTAAGAAAAAATAACTGCCAAGAACAAGGCACACATGGGGCTGGAATTTTAAGGGTGTTTGGACAACAAGCTCCAGCCATGCACAAGTTTCCAGAAACTGTGGATCCTGGTGCTTACTCCAGCTAAACAACATAGTGTGAAGAGTAAGTCATGCACTGGGATAACTGAGTAAAAGTATGGCAATCTGGCAACATCTCTTTAAAATGTAAATCAGCACCTATTGTCTTTTCTGCCACAAGCTGAGCAGGTACTGCTGACACTGCATCACACACAGTCTGTAAACTTCTTTGTTAGACAGTGGAAACTGAGAGTAAATAGAATCGTAGAATGGTTTGGGTTTGAAAAGACTTTAAAGTTCATCTAGTTCCAGTTCACACTGGGGGTAGTGGGTGCCGTGTTGGTTATTCTGTATGGAGTCCACAGACACATTAGGCAACACTGGAGCACTTTTTTCATTTGCCTTTTTGCTACTCCTTGGTCTGGCTTTTGGCTTTTTCTCTAGTTCTCTAATTTGTTTCATCCAGTCCCTGACCTTTCTTTAAGTATTCATTAAGGTTGTATTCTTACTCTTTGTCTTGGGACACCAGTCTTGTGTGGGGAAGAAAGAGGACTGGATTTCTTCATAGTTTCAGAAGTGCAGAATATATAATTAACAATTTGCTCTTTTTCTAGTCTATTCATAGTTGATAGATGGTCACAACAAGCAAGTTAAATTAACTCAGAGCAGTATGTTAAAATAAAAGCAGTACAACACTGTGTAAATAGACTTTTCCCGGGTGTGTTACTAATGCATCACATGAACCTTAGTAGCGTAGAAGACTGAGAATGAGAAATGTGTCCAATTTCATCATGCTTAAATTGAAGGAACCTTGTGCCATCCTGGTCTGTGGAGAACAGAGCTCATCTGATTGAAATGGTGGACTCTTCTGCTTTCCACAGGAGGTTTGAGATGCAGAAGCAGTACGCTCCCACAGTTACTAAGACAAAGAAGCTGTACTGTACAGCTTCCATAAGGAGTTGGAAAATTCTCCTCAGTCAGGAGGACATCAAGTTGCCTGAGTGGTGATGAGGAGTTTTAGCACCAGCTACTAAATTCTACTGTGTTTTTAGGCAGCAACCATTTTACTGTAAAGACTGGCTAAAGAGCATTTCCTAACCTGAACTGGCAAAGAGCAATAAACCTATGCCAAGCATTTGTTCATAGTTCTTAGAAAGACAGGGAGTGGGCAGACAGGTTAACGCTTTCATGACGTTACTGAAGTTACTGAAATGTCAGTGACAAGGTGGATTTAGAGATGGAGTTGCTCTCTTTAACTCATTTGATATATGCAGCTTTTGTTGTTTGGCTACTTTGCTGCTTGCTTCATTGCTAGTGGCAATGATGGAGCAGAGGCTTTCATTCAAAACGAGTTGAGGGTATGTGTGAAGAATCCTGCAAGACAAGAATTTGGCATGATGATGGGAAACTGCTAAGAGAACTTGGATGATCTGACTTGATCAGTTTGAATAAGAAGTCTCAGCAACTCAACAGCTGAAGTCTGGTTAAATCATACAGTACAGTCCATACCCAGAGCCATAATAAGATTTTACACTGATTGTAATAATGAGTATAAATATCTGCTTTGGACTATGATAAATCCATAAATATTTTATTGTACTTACAACCATAGAGATTCTGGATCAAGCTGCTCACTGTCACAGTATTGCAGCAGCTGTAGCATGTCAGGCTTATTATGAAGAGTTTTTTATTTCAGGCCAAGTAAGAGCAATGGAAGCATCTTTGAAATAAGGATATAACTTAAATCACTAAGAGCTCCCCAAACTCCCAGGTAGGTCTGTTCCACCCTGATCATGGGATGAGGGTGTTTTTAAACAAGAAAAGCTGTTAAGCCAGCTGTTAAAACTGATTTTAAAATCTCAAGGGAGGACAGGATATGATGGTTTTTTGTTATTATATCTGGTTTCTCTTTGTCAGGTCCAGGAGTTGTGTTTAAAACCATCTAATCACATCTTTCTCTATGCTAACTTGTTATTCCATTTTCAAGGATGTTACTTTAACCCTCATAAAAAGATTAAAAGATCCTTTTTTGTTCCAGCTTCAGAATGACTCCACCAAACACAGGATCCTTCTCATGTAGAAATCAAGAGAATTCAGTCAAGTTAAAGCCAAACTGTCTTTTGTGTCATCTCTTTTTTAAAACTATTTCTGAGGAGTGAAAAATGAAGTTTAAGGATCCTTTTCCTCATTGATTTTTGGAGGTGGATATCCCCATCCTGTTACATGGTTATTTTTGTTCTGAGGAATATGGAAGTCTATGGAACAAGTTTGCAGTCATCTCCAATCCTGGATGCCTTGGAGTAGTCACAAGTATTATAGTACTTTTATTTCCCTTCCAGAACTGAGTTTCTACTTGCTCGTAGGCATTCAAGGTCCTTTTGAAAGGGAATATTGAGCAACATTCCAGGGACTGCCCTCAGTTGTAAGGACTTCAGCATAGGCAATGTTTGCTGCTATGGAGTGAGGAGAGTAGTTGTTCTTTATTAACTCAGTCTGTAATTTTCTATCCTGATTTGCTATCATGGTGCAGTGTATGCTAAAGATTAACACTGTAAACGAATAATTGCTCTGCAAACAAAGCTCAGGTAGGCCATGGATTTCATAGACTTTAAAATTGTTACATAAATGTAATCAGGATTTTAAAGCGAGGACAGTTTGATCTGATAGAATTTTGGATAGAATTATCCCTTTCAATGTAGGTCTTTGACTTCCAGGATAGCAGAAAACTCCACTGTGCCATGAGTGAGCTTTTGTATGGCTGATCCTAGAATTAGACAGACACTGAGTGTTTGTAACGAATACAGTTTCATGAGTATTAGTGGAGGTCCATACGCCCCAGTGTGCATGGGGGTATTTAGTCTATCTTTACTAACAGGTTAATGTGAGAGGCATGAGTGGTCTCTCATTCGTAGTTAACACTTCATTGGCCTTCCCTTTACCTTGAATTAGTTCAGCTGACGGTGGCTAGCTGCTGAGGGTGTTGCAATGGCTTTAAGTTGTGATTGATTCAGAAGGCACACAAAAGTTGATGGGGATCAGAAACCAGTCCTTTAAGGTATTTATGCCCTGAGTGAAGCGCTGACAGCCAGAAAAAGGATGGTCATGTAGCAGGAATCTTGCACTGTTTTAGCTAGAAAAGGTCTAAAAAAACCCTCTGTGTTTGACAGATATTTTGAGGGATTTTCCCCAGAATGTTTTTATACCCAAGAAAACAGCTCTGGGTAGAGTTGCTTTAGATGCAGCTCTTTTAGATGGGAGTATCATATTTATCAATAAATAATGATATCAATACAACAAAGCATGTGGATACCTGGATTTTACAGACACTGAGGAACATGAAGTCTTTACTAGATGGCTTCTCAGTGATGCTTCAGTAGTGCTTTGACACACTCACTAGTACTACTGCACAATGCCTGAATTTATAGAATCTGTCTTAACAAAGGCATTTAGACTTCCTTCACGAGACAAGAACACAGTACTATTGGAGATCAGGACTGGAAAAGAGAAGAGCAAAGGAGGCAAACCTAAAAGAAAGACTGAAGTCTCTAAACTTACAGAATCTTTGCACAGGATTTCAGAGCAAATGAAGGATTCTAATATGAAAAATCTACAAGTGTTTGCATACACAATTGGTTATTTTGACAGATCCCAGAATTAGGTCTAGATCTATGTAATACTGGTAAGGGGCCAGTGATCATGTCAGCGTAAAAACCTGTTACGAAGTTATCTCTAGGGCAGATCGCGACTGATTCGCTATTTTTCCCAGGATTGTCACTAGGGGGAGATAAGAAGTTGCGATGCTTTGCCGATATAATGACTCTCCAACTACCCGGACACTGGAAAACAGAAGTGGAGCAACTGAAGTGCAAGGATTATTAACACTGTAAATCATCCTATTCACAAGTTAGGTGATCTTAGTTTACTGCATTTAAACCCGGGTACATTAAAACAAGTTTATCTATGACTGGGTGTGTCTATAGAGTAGTAGAGTAGTTCACTGCACTTACTTGTTCCAATTCACTTATCAGGTTTAGTTGTTAATTAATTTTCGCCAAGTGTTTGTGTTGTGTAAGTACCAAAGGGCGGAGAACATCCTGAACAAACGGGGGGGGGGGGGGGGGGGGGGGGGGGGAGGATGAGTGATGTGGGAGAAAGTTATATTTACTGAAAAATCCTTGGTTCTAAAATGTCTTCTCAATGAGATCTCCATTTACCTTGTGGAGTGGTTGGAGCTGATTTATCCATACAAGCAAATACCTTGATGGTGAAATGTGACTGAAACAGAAGTTTTAGCATGTCACTTTTATTTCATTTGTATAAACCCTGCTGTGCCTCTCACTGAAATATGCAATAATTTAAAATGTAAAGGTGTTTGGGAAGCTGCGCAGTTTGATTTCCATGGTAAATACTATGTTCATACAGCACCTCATTTGATTTTAGCACTGTTTATTCCTGGTATGAACATATACTTAGTGGTAAGCATAGACGTATAAGCAGACAATCTGAAACAGGCAAGCATTTCAGATGTCTGGAATCTGGTAGCAGCAGTGAGGTTCTCCAAGTGTAATTGAAGTATCACTAGCTGTACTCATTTCCCATAGCTGAGAGATGCCTCAGATTCTAACATGAGAGGAATTTGTAGCCTAAGCTCTCCATGTCTGGTTCAGGCTTGAGGTATCCCTCTGTGACAGGGCTGAGCATGTCTGTGTATGTAAATGCAGTGGATCTCATGGAGGCCGCCTGCAGCCAAATGGAAGCTATAGATCTCTTGCCTGCCTACTGCCTGTCATGACTTACGTATAAGTCAGGGGACACCTAATCCTCTCTGCCATATTACACGTGGTAAGACAGTGGATGGCTTTTGTTGAAGCAGGAGTTATGACTACTTTTATTGCAGAGTTCTCATAGTGAGAATGCAGCTATGAGCCCTCATAAGGTTTTACAGTCTTCTGAAACACCAGTTATAAAGTTCCTTTAAAAATCCACAGTGGTTTCCTTCTGAAAGACTTAAAAAGTCTAAGGGCATTCTAGCATTGCAGCATTTGTGGCTCATATCCAAATGATCCTGTCTTTTCCATTAATTTAATGTTCAACCTGCATTTCTCGATATAAAGCCCAGTTCCCTTGTTTTGCAATACTGTAGTTTACATTTCGTATGCTTTTGGAAGGACCTTGAGATGACATTGTTTCACCTGCTACACCTTGTTTCTTCGGATGGTGTAGTTTATTTTGTGGGCAGACAATTACTGGAGTAAGACATGAGGACTTCTACATGTAATCTCCTAGACAGCTGAGATTATAGATAATTCATTTTTATGTGAAAATGCATTATTGATGGATATGGGAATGTTTCTGAAGTCAGTGTGTGATGTGTTTGAAACCAGGTGGGCTGCTTGGTAAACTGAGTTGGAGAGGAACTCTTTCCTTTTAAAAGCAGTTTTTCCCTCATCTGTTACCACATGAATAGATTGTATGGAGTTTTCTTCAGCAAGGTGTTAAACTGTGATAATACATCACAATTGGGGTTATACACAGTGTCAACTGGCAATACACATCAGGATCAAGAGTAAACAATGAATTGAATTTCTGATGAATTAGTAAAGAACCTGATGCAGACTGCTTTATATTGTCTATATGTGGGACAAATGATATGCACGATGTTATGGAGTTGTCTAGAATAAAGCTACTACTACAAAATCTGGTATCGGTGTGAGCTATTAGAGTGGGTTTGCACTATGTTATATTTTGCATCATGCAGGCATGGTATTTTTGATTTAAGTTCCCTAAAACAGTCACCCTGTGAAACAGCTTGCTGACTTAGAGGTACTTGTGAGCCTAGCAGGTATCATGCTTTATTTTGCTTTATTGTTTCGAAAGATCCAGTTAAGAAGGGAAGTAGGAGTATCGCAGTCAAAGCATTACAAATGTGTACAGCATTCCGCATATTAGTATCTACTTTTTTATACCTGTGCTTCTGCTCCCTGCTGTGTGCTGGTATGTGTGCAGCTCTCCCAGGGCACTGCATTTCAAAAGCACTGGACGGATTACTTTGGAGTCTAAGTGAAAATGCTGAAGAATCACAGTTTTAAATGAATCAATCTGAGCTTTTCATAACCCAAGATTTCAGGCAATTATGGTTTCTTTTGTTCCAGGGCAATCAGTGTGAAGGAATATTAATCTTGGCTGGAGCAGAGAGGTACACAGGAGTTGATCTAAAAAACCCTTACAGACATCAACAGTTCTGCAGGGGCTTGGCCTCAACCTTGCAGGTTTTGGAGTTTCACTTAAGAAATTGAGAGAAGGAAAATAGATAACACAGGAGCTGACAACAGTCTTTGACTTAATAACAATCTGTGGTTGATCAGGCTTCCAACTGGTAGAGATGTGCATTTAGGGCTGTATAGTACTGTACTGCAGTAAAAAGAAATGCTAGAAACATGACATGATGCATCTGTCCTAGTTTAACCCCAGCTGGTAACCAGGACAGCATCCTGCCTAGAAAGACCTCAACAAACCCAGTGCTTTTGGAAGTAATGATTACTAACCTCTGACTCCAGCATCAGCCTCCATTTTTTTTCTAGAGATTTTCAGCCCTAAACATGATCTGTTAGCATAGCTTGGTCAGCATATGACATTTTCCCAGCCTCTTTACATGGAAGCCACACCATTTTTCCTTTTCCCTTCTCCATTTCTGGGATTGTTACCTCCTCCTCCCAGCCCTGCCAGGACCAGGAGCTTTAGTCATGAGGGCTCCAGGGCAGTATTCCTGACTAGACTAAATTATCTCCAGTTCTGACCAGTCCTGCTCAGCAATCACATTTTAAGCCGAGTTTATTCTTTCTTTGCTGCCTTTTGCCTGCATGTGAGCATCTGCATTGGAAGCGCTGTACAGGAGGAACATGAGCTACAGTCACTCCCAGGCAGTGAGGTGTGCCCATAGAACTGGCAAAGGACCACTTTTACTGGCAGTGTTTATACTCTGAGCTGAGTAAATCAGCACAGTCAGTTGGAAGAAAAAATGTTGCTGATGGTATTGTGTCTCTTGTAGAGGCTGTGCCAACACACACATGCCAGGGAGGGATCAGACCTTTGCACCTTTCCTTCTGAGCACCATGGGCAGAAGCCTACGGTTGTCCTTGTACTTCATGGCTCTAAAAGCAGTACTTGCTATTCTTCACCCTTGTCCTTGCTTTACCTAGTTGTGTGTGAAACTTTGCTCAGGTGGCACACAAGGTGCGTCTGGCAGTAGCATGCATTCTCAGGCAGCGGTAGAGCATGGCTTGGGCTTGACCATGCTAAAATGCACTGCACCAAAGCTTCAGAAAGATTTATGTACAGAGGAGGTTTTACAACCTTCATCAGTCTCTGGTTGAGAAGTAACATTTTCTTCCTTTGTAAAGCCTGGCATAGTTTCAAAGCTTATATTCACTCAGCACCCACTTCAGTGTATTTTAATTGTAATATAGCAACCAGAGCACCTCAGGGAAGAAGTATTTAGATGCAACCCATGGAAGTCCCTGATTCAGTTAGCTGAGTTTTTACTTCTTGGAATAAACTAAGTAGTAATAAATTTGCAAGTTTTCTTGTTTTCAAGAGAGGGGAGAGGTTGGCATTTCTTAAATGCTTTGTTCCTCTTCTGTAAATAATGAGTTGTATTATTAGTGGTATTTGTAACATTAATATTTGCAGGACTACAGAGTAATTTAAAAACACAGCTTTATGTCAGTTGATTAGGAAGCTGTAGGCAACGCTGCTCAAGCAGCTGTTTGCAAATTTGTAACTCAGATTCTATGGAGAAAATAATTACTCCAGGTAGCTTTATGGAGGAGGGAGGTGCTCATATTATTAGTTTCTAAAGAATTAATCATTTGGGGTTTTTGTCCAAGTCCCTTTTGCACAGAAGTTGTCATTTAGAAAACAAGCCAGCCCCACTATGTTCTGCTTCACTTTTGTCTGTTTAATGTGTATCTCTGCATAGGATAGGCAGCATTTACAAACTGAATTCTCAGTTATTCCAATTAAAATAGCAACTTGCTTATTCTTAGCTGTGGTACAAACGCTTTTCTGTGCAGTGCAGGCATGTGTTTTAAATAGCAGCTGTGGAGATGCATTTCTGAGCTGGCAAAGTGGCTAGCTCTTGGCTAGCTCTGTCCTTTGCACTCAACATTCCAGTTGTATTTCCAGTGATTTTTTTTTGTACCTTTCATAGCAACAATGATATTAATGTGATATTGGTGAATCGCTAATGCTTGGGGAGCAGGGAATCTTGGTGGTGCTGTAGCACAAAAGATTAAGTGAATTGATGAATGTTTGACAAAGCAAAAAAGTCTTTGGTACTTCAAATCTACAGGTTAAAACTCATGTTTCTGCAGACATGATAGGACTAGAGCCACCTTAAAGGTCTTGTTATACCAGGACTTTCTTTAACTGCATGCGATATGAAGGCTGAGACAAGTTCCAAATGTATATATGTTCCTTAAACATAAAAAAATATGTGAATATCACTTCTGAAGGCAACTGCAACCCTGCTTTTAACTACAGTGCAGTCTCTCATGCAGTGAAGAGCTGTCCCCATTTCTGAGACAGGTATCAGTGAGATTGCTTTTTCCTCCTTTGAAAGTGTGGGGTGCCATGCAAGGCAGTAAGTATGTTTCTAAGTCATAAAAGTGCTAGAGGTTTTTCCTTGTTACTTAATCTTAAGGAATCAACTTTTGTCTGTATAGATACCAAGCAAGGTATTGGAACTTTGCTAAAAGAGCTGTGCTTAACACTGCCTCTTTCCTGTTTGCAAATTGTGCTAAAAGGTTTTATGAGCTCTCTGCACCAATCCAGCAGCAAAGAGGAAGCAACGAATAATGATTTCCCATCTCAGTTCACCACTTTAAGCTCTAAAGAAGGGTTTGATCATTAAGCTTGACATTCTTCTTCTCACAAGATTAATCCTTACTTTAGGGAGTAATTCCATTTATATCAGCAAGATTACTCACGTGAGTAACCAGCTACAGAATTTGCCTGTAGTACTGTGATTGCCTAGGGGGAAGTACAAGCAACTCTGCAATTAAAATTACAGAAGGAAAAGGAGGCCTGACCTTTTCTTTTTTCTTTATGTGTGCATATATATATATATACCTTCTGTTTAATTGATGAGGTGTTAGTATCAGTACAAAATGGCTTTTCTTTAAAAAGAAAGAATGACTAAATGCTAAACTGTGAAAGACAGAAAGAGGAGGATCTCCGATGAGGAGTTTTAACTTCAAGGCACCTTACGCTTTCCTTATGTGCATCACATTAGTGGAAAATTCCTTCATTCATTTAAGAAGATAAACAGTTGTAACTTTCTTGTTTGGTTGATGTGACATCAATGACTAGCTGGGACTGCCAGCATTCCAAATAGGATATCGTCCTCATCTGCAGCCACTCAGGGCTGTGGGGTGGAGCCTGCACACAGGCTGAAGCATTTACAGGTGCATAAGTAGGTAGGGAAGGGCACAGGTGATGCACCTGTCTTGGGAAGGGAGCATTAGCACAGGTGTGTCATAACTTCTCAGCTGCTTAGAGCATGAGCTTCTTTGATCCACAAATGCACTCACCACCGCGCTGCAGCCCACAGTTCCCAAATATTGGTCAAGAACCTCCAGAGATGAGTATCTACTATGAGAACTTCTTCCATCCACAGAACGTCCCTAGTCCACAACGACCCAGCACCTTTGAGACGACGGATTACAACGCCACTCCCAATCCTTACCTCTGGCTAAATGGACCTTCCATTACCCCACCACCATATCTCGCAGGATCCAATGCCAGCCCCTTCATTCCTCAGTCTTACGGGATGCAAAGGCAGCTCTTGCCTAACATGCACGGCTTGGGAGGGACTGACCTTGGCTGGCTTCCTCTCCCATCCCAAGAAGAGCTTATGAAGTTGGTTAGACCACCTTACTCCTACTCTGCACTTATTGCCATGGCTATCCATGGAGCCCCTGAAAAGAGACTGACTCTCAGTCAGATCTACCAGTATGTGGCTGACAACTTCCCCTTTTATAACAAGAGCAAGGCTGGATGGCAGAACTCCATACGACACAACTTGTCTCTCAATGACTGCTTCAAGAAGGTGCCCCGAGATGAAGATGATCCAGGTAGAGCTCTCTCCGCCTTTTCCCCCTTCCCCCTCTACCCTTTCCCCTCCCCAATAGAATTTGATTAATCTAAAAATGCTTAATGCATTATAAAGAGTCATAATAGCCTAGATATGGGACATACATATGGTAGTTCTATCTTCATAGGTCTGAACTAGAATACTTGAGGTCTGAAACAGTGTGGCTGTTAAACTTATGCAGGGAAGGGAATTCTTTACTGCTCCAGGTCTTCCTGAGAAATGATCAATGTACTGAGCAAAGCCTCAGCAAGCACAGGAGCAGTCTAATGGAGCTGGTCACATTCAAAACCCATTCAGTATAATACATATGGCTTATGTCAAACTGAACTGGGAGTTAACAGAAAGGGGATAAGGCAAACTCAGATTTGTGTTGCTTTAGGGAGTCAACAGTAACTCTCAAGAGGAGAGCAGGCTGCTTTTATTTTGTTTGTTTCAACTAGGTTTTGCTTGGAATCACATCTCTGCTGTTTCCAACCCCTTGGCTTCTATGCAGTCAGACTGTTCCTTTATTTATTGTTTTCTATCAATAGCTGTTAAGAACTACTGGGAACATTTAAAAACCTTTCAATTATGCTGCCACAGAAGGCAAAAATAATGTGGTTCTCTCATTAGAAACCTGCCTTACCTGGAGGAGCAGTCAGTATGGGGCTATGTTACTTTTGGCTGTAAATTAAGAGGACCAGCTATATAACAAAAACCTCCTTCCCTCACCCAGGAAACAAACTAAAAAAGAAACCCTCCCAATGGCTCCACTTGTAGTTTTATCTGTGTGAAGAGTCAGGGCTAAAGGACACAGCCCAAAAAGTTACACTTCTTTTCTGATTTCAACAGATTTCTGCTTTTGTGTGATTAAAAAGTGCCTATGGTTTTTGCTCATGGAATTGTTCTGTATCTGTGAAATGAAACATTGTAAAGCCTTAAGTAGCTGCTCTTTTCTGTCTATGCATATTTTTAAGCTAAAATATGCCTTTTTTCCCCTTTGACAGGAAAAGGGAATTACTGGACTTTGGACCCAAACTGTGAAAAGATGTTTGACAATGGAAACTTTCGCAGGAAAAGGAAAAGGAAGTCTGACATTGGGGCTAGTGCTGCCACTCTTGCATCTGAGAAATCAGAGGATAGTGGCCTGACTGGCAGCCCCAAAGCTGCAGAGCATCAGGATATCTTGGAAAATACATCACCTGGGACTGACAATTTAGCTGAGAAAGGATCTCCACCTCCAGCATCCAGTAGCCCATGTCTCAGTAACTTCCTCTCCAGTATGACTGCGTATGTTAACAGCTCTAATTCAGGGAGCCGCATGGTGCCTTTGGGACTTAACTCTGAACCCATTGACAAAATGGGTCAGAATATGGTAGGCTTTAATTCCTGCTCTCCACTCTCTAATGTCCCCAGTCATGGTGTGGGAGAGTGGTCCAATTCTATGCCTTCTAACCACCTTGGCCACAGCAACTCTATGCTCAACCAGTTTAACACCCATTTTTACAGCAGTATCAGCACAAACAACACACTGTATTCCAGGGAAGGAACAGAGGTTTAATGAAGAGGATTCTGAGACGCTTAAGTATATCTGTTTATGAGAGGAAATGATCTGGGGGCAGATGATTAGCGTTAGCCTGTTGTCTCTGGGACCCACACTGCATCCTACCTTCTGTCAGATTCAGACTTGTTACCCATTATATTTATTCGAATCACAAACACCTCACATCCAGCAGCTCCACACAGAAAATTAGGGATCATAACAGCAAGATAGTGAAGAGTTCTGAGACTGTGCTTGTTGTACTGCCCAGACCTGGTCCTCTACAGACATGCTTGAGAAACTACTATTTGCCTTGGCCATGAAACTTCTCTGGCATGACACTAATATTGCTATACTTTTAAAGTACTAATAGAAATGTCACATCTTTAAATACCCTCTCTTGCTGGTATAGGCTGGCTGTACTAGACATTCCTAACAAGTTCTTATTTGTCCAAAGCTGTCCTGAGACATTGAAGGATCTGTAATAAAAACTACCATATAGTGAGTAACAGCTAACCCTTGAATGGTGAGTGCCATCTTCAGTTTTCTCTCAGAGTAGTGCATACACTGGCTAAATTGTGATCCCCTTTCAGCCCCAAGGGAAACATGGCCATGAACTGTCCATATGAAGGGGAGCATAACAAAATAGAGTGGAATTGCCTGCTGTTGCTGCAGTCAGATCTTCATGTTTCCACAGTGTTTTCAATTTTAATAGCAGAGTCTTTTTTTATTGCCTTCCACATGCAAATCTCTTCACAGAGGGAAAACAGGAGCTGTCCTGAATATATGTAAAAAATACACGTGTTTTCTACGAAGAAAACACATTTATTCTATCTTAACTGATAGAATAAACTTATCTACCTGAGTAATTTCTACTGAGTAAAGAATCTGAATATTGGGGGTAGAGGGAGGAGAGAGGGAAGAAGAAAAGTGAGGTGGAAAGTTAAACTGTCTCTGAGTTTCAATTCCAAAGGCTGGATCTTTCAAAGCACCAATTGCAGATATTGTGAAAAGTCCCTGTGCTGTATTTTTGTTTGTTGAAGTCTGTGCTGTTTGTCCTTGTGTAGATATTAGACATAATGCTTATTTTTCTACTCTAGCTACAAACAAAACTTCAAAATAGATATGAAGTTGTTTCAAACCAGCACTTGAATCAAGTTCCACATTTACATCGGGTGAGATCTCAGACTGGATAGCCTGCAGCATACATAGACAGCAAGTTTAACAGGGCACATCTGGGTACTCACCAGACTTTGGAACCATAGAAAACATATTAATGCATTGCGACTGATACCATTTTGCCTTGATATTTTTACTTTACATGGGTATAGTTTTGTTATGGGCCACTCCAGAAGCATTTTTAATAAAGCATTTTTATAGAAGAGGGTGTACCTGTGTGTCTGGGTGTACACTATACTACTTGTCTTTAAAAGTCTCCTTAATAGTTTGACTTAAGCAATTTGCCTGAGGAAGGAGCAGTCTAATAGTCACATAAGGTCAGAGACTGAGATGGCATATGTCTAGGCAATCAAACCTGCATGCCTGAAGAATAGAATTGGCTGCTATTATGCAAAATACTTTCACTAAATAAAAACCATATCTGTTTCCCTGCTGGAGCTGAGTGGTGCTGATCATTTCAACCTTCAGAAACCATACTGTATTTTCACATGCCAATTGGCAGATATGACTGCAATCTTTTGTGAATTATTATGTATTATTTTCACGTTTAAACATTTTCACTATCAAGGCTGCTCTGGCTATTCACAGTTTTGTACCCACTATGATAAGTACTCATTTGGGAGTTGAAACCTACCTACACTGCTAACATTCCTGCCTAAAGAAAGAATAAAATGACCTTCTGGTTGTGTCCTTCTGCTGTGACTATAACTTTCTCTGAAGTCAGGCACGTGCTGTAACTCCTGCCCTCAGAATTTTACAGCCCTTCCAAGAATCTCAGCCCAGTAGGTGGGCCACAATATGCCCTGCAATGCAGCAGTTGGCAGCAGAGAGACTTGCTCATGTGACAATGGTGAAGTGCACTCAGTCAGTGCTATTATGCCTTGGATTCAGCAGACATACAACCAATTGCCCAGAAATACAGTTCCCGTGGGGTATACTGTTCACAAAACTGAGAGAAAACTGATTTCTCCAGTGCTGAAATATAAAATATTCCATTATGGACTTACTTACAGAACAGAGTGTAGGGAAAAAATAAGATGCAAAGTATGCCAAGATGAAAGTTGTTGCTAAAAGACAGCAGAAGGTAAAAAGCAACTCCTTTGTCACTCAGCATTTTGTTTGATTCTCTGAGTTCCCAGTCCCAAATAATGAAAGGACAGACATAAAAGTATGAAAAAGGACAAGAGTTTGTGCCTCACTGCTTTCCCAGATGCTGTCAACCAAACACCACCTTCACCTGATGCACGAGGAAGTGCTGCTGACGTGCTGGTTCTTCACAAAGGTATGTTTTCCAGTGCTTCCCTGACCACAAAGATTAATTGGCTCCCATGCAACCTTTCAGCTTGCCTAACACATCAGCTCTCCTAACACATCAGCTCAGTTGATGAAGCTGCTGTTGAAGGAGGAGTGGAAAGATGACTGCATGCCATTTCTTCTCAAAACAGCTGCTTTGTAACAAAGCACATGAGGAGCACTGTTCTTCAGTTCTATTCTTGTGTTTTCCAGAGAGAACTGATTTTGGTAACCAGCTATTTTTATATATTCCCGGAGCTTCTGCATATCAATCTAGCACCTGCAGGGAAACTTTACTACTGTTCTTACGTGAGCAGCAGCACTTCTCTGGCAAAGGTACACTATTTGTGTATTTTACTGGTATGGTAAACATATGGCTTTTGAAGGGAAAAGCATCTGGTTTTTAGGGGTTGCTTTTTGTTGTTGTTTTAAAGTATGATATTAAAGAAGCTGTTAAACCAGGACCTGTAACTAAAATACATTTAGAACATTGCTGATCTTTACAGACCTATAGTCTGATTTACAAACTGTTTACTGATTCATGCTCATTCATACCCATCTTTTAAAGCAAACATCTAAGACTGTTACAAAGTGAAGGAACAGTAAAGCTAGACCACAAGGCTTAAAGAATTGTATTGGAACTGTAAGATTCTGGAATGCCTGACCTTCTAGATAAGTTGGTGAGAGCTTAAATGTTACTCCTTGTTCAAAGATGATACCAAGAGGTGTGGTGCAGGTATCTGTAATGGAAAATCACATTCCAGTCCTGCCAGTATTTACTTCTCCACTAACTAGCAGTGGGAACTTTGGCAGGCAGGTTCTCAATCACAATGCACCAACCTTTCTCTCCTGATGGGATACTTTATGAATTCTTCACAGTTTGGAAGTGTCAATAGTCTCTTTGTTGCTTCATGTGAAAACATTCCCAGGTGAGGAAAATAATGAACTTCTTCCCAGTAGGTTTGGCAGTTCTTAACACTGCCAGTGTATGGCACTTTACAGCAATCCTTACAATTGTTCACAATGGATCGTGGAAACAGCTGACTCAAATCTGTGTGATTGAGGTGTCCACACCTCAAGATGTGTAAAGAATGAACCAAGAGCCTGCTGTATACTTCTCATAACCTCTAGCTTTCCCTGCATTCACTGCTGACAACTGCAAGAGTATACTTGGATCCTTCTGCTGCTCCCAGCACACTGCTCTGTACCTCAGTCTTTGTCAGGGTGATGTCTGTGACTGTAGTCCTGGAGGTAGTGCTGTTAAGTACATTTCAGTTGGTGTGCTTGACATGTGCTGGAAACCTGCAGGGCTGTGAGTACCTGGGTAGAAAGACATTGAAATTTTTCTTATTTACATTGTGGATCTAGTTCTAAGATGATACAGACTTTTATTTACCCAAACAACCCTCCCTGAGTGGTCTTGACCAATGTAACACTTACTGATGTCCTCTGCAAACTCATTTTCAGGATACCTCTCTAAAACTAATTTTTGCATGCCTTGTATTGGCTAAATTGCAATATAAATTAAGCTTTATGTCTGCTTGGTTTTGATTGTTTTAAATCCTAAAAGCATTCCTCTATAAATCTCCCTGCAGCAAACTGTGGTTTCAGCCTTCTGCAGCATATAATATCCATTGCTCTTGAAGAAGCAAGGCAGAAAATCAAGCCAGCTCGAGAAGTAGCTAATCCTAATTTTTAACCTGGCTGCTACTGATTTCCTATTTAAATTAATTGGAAAAAAAAATACTATTAATTTTTCCTTTGATAAAGATTCCTGATAAACTCTTCTCTCATTGAGTGGTCTTGCAAAGTATCAAGAATCCCAGCTCCGGGGAGCTCAGCTTCTCACCTGTTTAAGCCAACACTGATGCATCTCACTGTGCAAGTACACCACTACTGTGTGGGCATGAGAACCCCTCTTAGAGCTCTTTGGCTTCAGAAGGCCTCTGCCAGTACAGACCAGTTTGCTGGACTGGGGTCTAAGGCAGTGATTAACGATGGATTTTTTTCCCCCTGGTATTTATTTACCAATGGTATTTGTATATATCACTCCCAATGCTTCCACACTGAAATTCTTCTCAGAGATATTAATGCTGTCTTTTGTTAGAAATGGCCCTCAGATGAGCAAAAGTACAACTGGTTGTCTGATAAGTCCTTACCAAAATCTAGTGTTGGAAATGGTACCTGGAAATCAGATACTTGATTTTATATTTGTAGTAGCAGAAACTACACAAATGAAGACTTGAAGAATTATTGAAGGTCTCTAAAGTGCTTGTAGGGTGGGTGTGCACAGCAGAGCACATTCATAATCCTGTTTTGCATCAGTAAATTCTTACTTTCAAATTCTTTTGCTTTTCCTTTTTCTGTTCTTACTCCAGTGATTTTGCAGCCACCAGCTTTATAGTTTAGTGCCTCCAGTTCATGTGAACCATATGATATTACTGGCATACCAAAGAATCAAGAAGGCCATCTAACTGGTTTGTTTTCAATTAGCAGCACAAAAATCAAGCCAAAGTTATTTGATCTTTTATCCCTCTTTTACTTTAAAAAACCCCATTTTTTAACCTTTTATCATAACTGGAACTATCAACAGAACAGCTGAATAGCATAAACCTTAGTCCATTTTTAAGATTAGTACATGAGTGAACATAAACATGCCAGGAAAACAAAAATGTTAAGGACATGCTAAACTACACTAGCATCTTTATGGTTTGTGCCAAGATTCTTAAGTTTTTCTCTGAAATGATTAGTATCTGTCTCACATTTGTCCCTCTGTTCTCATTCTTTTACTCTGGATTTTTTAGACTCAGGTTTAACATAAAACGAATGACAGTTGCTAATCTGCTCCTCTTAATTCAAAGCAGAAGGGCAGTTGCTAGTATATAGGATCTTAGATGGTGCTTAGGAAGTGAGTGCTTTCTATGCTGCACAATTTGAACCTTTATGCTAAAACTGATGTAGATGTTTACTGTAATCCCATGGAATCACATCTCTTTTACCACCATGGAAAATTAGTTGTTACAGCTGTATATTCTCCGAGTCAAGAAGATCAGTTAGTGATGCAGACCTAAACCACTAGAATACCATATAACTGAGCTCCTAATCATTGTGGTCCCAGTTAAAAGTTTGTGATCTATATAAATGAATTGCTTGCACTGTCCTTACCATATCTTAATTTACCTAAGAGTATTCTACTTCCCTGGATGGGTTTTCAGATTTAAGTTTAGGAGCTATGCTTATTAACATTATGTCCTTAAAATGTAACATGGCATTGCTTTCACCTGTTAAACACCCATTTCATACCAGGTGCAACTGTAGTTTGGTGGCAGATGAAGTGGGAATGTGAATGATTTAAATATTATTCCAGTAGACTGAAGCAGATCACATGTGCAGTCGGTAAGTAAGGCAGCTTATCCACAAAACAGATGGAGTCATAATTTATAATTTATATTAGGTATGCTTTGGTTAAGTAACTGCCCCAAACTGTTGCTGCTGCTCTCATTCAACATTTCCTACTGTCTCTCATTTATTAGCAATTAATGACATTAATTCATTCCCCTTGCTTCTGTTCCTCTGATGGATTCAAGTGGCCAAATAAGGCAAGCAGGCACTAAGCAGGCTTTAGCATCAAACTGTATGTGTAATTCTAACAGGTAAACAGATCTAAACCTTAGCATGCTGATACTTTCCATGAAGAGCTGTCAGAAGCTGTGATATAAGTATATGCCACATCAGGGGAGTTCTTCCCTGTTTCAGATTGTGTCTGGGTGACCATCAGCATGTCCAGCTCAACTAGTAATATGTTTTATGCCTGGAAAGCCAGAAGTAATTTGCTCAAAAGTGATGCCAGATGTTTAAAGTAGCTAATACACATTGCCTGAACTAATGTATGCTTCCAAGCAGCACATTGAAAAAGAAGGGGAACATTTGTGTCATCAGGGAAAGCTTTTTATCCTCATACATTCTGAATAAAGGTTCATCTAGGACTCAGGATTTTCATCTTGTCAAGATGTCCCTCAAAGCAATAGAGATTATCTGGATTGCAGCACAATGAGAGATACAAAGCTGTTGAGTTTATTTCTTTTTGTTGCCTTCTAGAGGTGTAGGTTTGCAGTGGCAAAGTAGGAGTAAAACAAGAACAGCAGTAATACTGATGTGTCTTACAGCTCAGTAGCTATTTTATGCTGCTGTTTGCTGACATGAGCAGCTTATTGTTTGCTCGTTGACAAGAGGTTTGTGTATGCAAACTTGCATGCAAATCAGGCATAATTTATCATTCTTGCCTCCAATAAGCATGGAGGGAAAAAAGCCCTCACCGTTTAGCTTTAGCAATACATTTTCCTATGAATAGGGCAGCTATTAAATGATTTGTGGAGAGAATGCCAAGAATGCAAGAAGTTCAGAGAAGATAGAGGGATATCTTTTTTCCTTGTCAGCTGGGAACCTGGTTATTTAGTGCTGATAATGTCATAATCTAACCCATAAAACATACCTGCATTTCACTGTATCACAAGTGAGCAGATATCCAATTATAGACCTTACTTTTAATAAAGGAAAGGAAAGGAAAGGAAAGGAAAGGAAAGGAAAGGAAAGGAAAGGAAAGGAAAGGAAAGGAAAGGAAAGGAAAGGAAAGGAAAAAGGAAAAGAAATAGTTCAGCACAATTCTTGCATGGAAGAAGAAATGATGAGGGGTTTGATATGTACTCAATATCTCTGTCTGTTGCTTTGCAGAGGACAGTGTGGCTTCAGCTGCAATTCCTTTCCCACCCTCAGGCCTGAGGAATTCTCTTGGACCTGCTCTTTAATTTTGGCACTGGACACAAGGGCTCCTTGGCCAGAATGAGGATGCTTTTTGGATGCTCCAACTTCTTTAATCCCCCAAACTCGCACGATGATTTACTTTCTGCTGCAAAATAGGTAACATTTCCACAAAGGTAAGGTTTTTAGGGTCTTTTTTGATCAGATGATATTAGCTAATTTAATAGAAAATATCTTAACTACAAAATTCCACAGGATGAGTTAAAATTAATACTAATAAGATGGCCTTCTGATAGATCTTACTTGGAGTTTCATTGTGCAGACCTACTTTAACAAGCCATAAAATGAGCATTATTTTTTAATTCTATTAGCTTCATTCCTATGCAATGTGTCAGGTTGACAATACAAACATTCATGTTAGAGATGTATTCAGTCAGTGAACAAAACATCATTTGTAAAAGATGATGAACAAACATGTGTCCTGCATGCAAATATTGAAAACTCCCTATTCCTGGGATGCTACATGGTTCTTACTAATTGCCATCAACTATTTAATCTGTCTCCATTTCTATAACAGGAGAAAATTAGAGCACAATTTATCTGACAATTTTCTTATTTGGTCTAAGCATTAAGTTTTATTGACCCCAGATTTGCTCTAAGGATAAATGCAAAACCTGAACATTTTTCCAAGACCACAAAATCATACTCTGTTTGGAAGTCACAAATATGAGCTAAATGTGGCTAGTTATGGAGCAAGATACTCTTCAAATCTGGATTTGTCTAATCCTGTCACCATACACCTTAGGGAGATGTTCAAGACCAGGTTGGATGAAGCCTTGGGTGATATGGTTTAGTGTGAGGTGTCTCTGCCCATGGCAGTGGGGTTGGAACTAGATGATCTTGAGGTCCTTTTCAATCCTAACTATTCTATGATTCTATGATTCTATGTGTAATACGCAAGTATGCAGAGCACTCGTTGTTTTCCTAGTATATCATATGTACCCTTCAGTATTTTCAAACTACTTTGGTATAAAATGGAGGTATCCAAAGAGCATGACAACCTGTAACATTCTCCCCACAAGCAAGGATAGGACAATGTAAGTCACCTGAAGGTTGCCTGCAGTATGTTATTTCTGGTTTTCATAAAATGTTATTTAAAGCAAATATTGTAAATCTATGCAATTTTGGATGTTAATGTTCATGCAAATAAATATGCAAAAAGGCATGGTCTTTTATCCCCTGGCAAGTTAGTAAGGTAGCCTTAGATGTTGAAAACCCTCAATCAGGACTTCTTTTTTTCCTCCTCTATCAAAATGTATTTAACATTCCTAACCCTGCACAGAAGGGGGAAAATAAGGTCATAGCTGTGGAAAAACCTGTTGATGATAACTGATAATACAAAAATGAAGCAGTCAAGCAGGCTGTGGATAGCACAGGTCAGGTCTACTTAAACAAAAACAAAGTTAGAAATGCAGTGATAGAAACATGAAAATTCTGCAACATGAGTGAAACAGAAGCCATAAATTGTGGCCAGATTAATCCCTTAATACTGCTGTTATATCCTCATTACCATGTGGGACAGGTGATGGCTGAAGTGGCCTCTTATTCCAAATAACTGCTTAGTAGCACCAACAAACATGACATAGAAAGCTGACCTAACCCATGGAGTGTGAATTCAGAGCACCAATGAGCAAACAAAAAGTCTGCAACTTACACTGAATTCAGGTTCATACCTGATATTAGAAGAGCCTACACTCTAGATTCACTCTGTCTTCTGGTTCTGTTGCAAGTTTTAACCATGTACTGCAGATGCACACCTGGGTTGGAAAGAAGCCACAGGCACTGTGGACTTGGCATTTATTTTTAAGACAATGGGATAATTACATTGCTAGAAAAGAGAAAATAAGCCATGCACAAATTAAAGATGAAAAGTCAATACATGTGTAATCAAACACAAATAATGGAACAGCTCAGTTTAAAAAGTTGCTTCAGACTCGGTAAAAACAGCCACAGGTTACTCCTGGAAGCAGACTTCTGCCACTTGCTGATATTATCTCCAGTTTGCTTTACAAATTTAAGGTACACTATTGAACTAAAGTGAATGTATCTGTTTGTACTCCACACAGTGAAATACACTGATGCCTAGAGTTTCTGCAGTGTTCTAGAGCTTGGGAACTGTAGCTTGGGAACCTGCAATATTTCACTAATTGATGTTTATTGTAGACTAAATCTAGGAGGAGTATAATGTAAATGCAGCCTGATATTTTCCTTTGTGTCCAGTGTAAGTTTTGCTTTCAAAGGAAGGAAAATGCTTTAGGAAACTGCCTTCTGCTTCTGCTGCAATAGTTCTATGGATTCCATTCCAAATGGTACTCAGATCTATCCCCAGATGGAGTCCATTGTAGTAACTACAGCACCTAATTGAAGTCAACCTCTTCAGTCACTAACACACATTTACTTCTACAGCTGAAAAGGAAAAAAAAAGAAAATCCTCCTTTAAATTAGTCTCAAAAAGGAAAATGCACCTTAAAGCCAAATGATTTCATTTTCAAACACTAAGCTACTATTCACTTCTGAAATCTGTTGTCAGCCTGTCTCTTCTTGGGAAAGGCTAAGTAGAAGGTATCATGAAACTACTAAAAGCATTCCCGGTGCTCACACAGTGTCCAAACAGAAGCCTGTGGTGGTAATTAGTAGGCTTTCCTGGACCATGCAGGTAGATAGCTGCTAAGCAGTACAACTATTCCTATGATATCTTTCATTAGAAATTGAAAACACCAACTTGGCCATTCTGACCACAACAGAAGAAAGAGATGCTTTATACATTCTATCTTGTCCAACTTCGAAAGCTTATGGAATCAATTTGAGCCAATGAGTAAGAAATGCCAGTAACTGAGAGGAAGATTGAATTGGTTTTCCCCATACTATGAAAAAAAATGAAGTCCATCTAGCAAAGCCCAACACTGAGGTCTTTTGCCCAGATACACAAACTTTGCATTAATACCTTACAAAATTAGTTGTATTTCTTGTTTCTAGAGGACCTGCCTGACATATTGAAGGGGACTGAAGTGAAAGATGGCCTGATCTTGGCAGCATAGCTCAATTAAGGTAAAGGAATCCATAAAAGTCCATTTGCCTAATAAAACTGCAGGGAGAACAATTAATCTCTCCCAGCAATAATGTAATTACATGGATTGGCTTTACAAACTCATTGTCTGCCATATATTTACATTTGAATACTGCTAATGGTTGAGAATAGTTTTGTAAGCACTAAATGCAGCCTGATATTTTCTTTTGTGCCCAGGGTGTTGTTTTGTAATCAAAGAAAGGAAAATGCTTTAGAAAATTGCCTTCATTAGGCTTCTCTGTAAAATGTCAGTGTCCTGCAAATTTCCAAGGCTGTTCCAGAAATCTTGAAGAGATCTCAAAATCTCCATGCCTACTTTTGATTGTGGGACCCCAGTATCACAGAACATATCCCCTAAGGCCTGCTTGTTTATTTCTCCCTTTTGATGGACTTTAAATCCCTTCCCCTTAGTCCGTTCAGCAATGTTGTTACCATGATAGCTGACAGTCACAGAGATGACAAAAAGGACATAGCATACCTGGGTTATGATGTGCTTAGTTAAAAACTGTAGTACAATGCAGTGCCCTATACTGCAATCAAAGGTACTTGTAGAAACATCAGCAACCTGCTTTGCACTAGACTCCTTATTCTACCTGTGTGATTATACCTTACAGCATGTAATTACCTCCTTGGTGCAGCCCCCTAAAGAAACAATCATCTCTCCTTTTCTGCAAAAAGGAGTTAACACACATTTCCAGTTAACAGACCTACTTACACTGAACTGTGATGGCTCTTTAAAGAATAACATCATCAAACATTTAATTACCAAATGTGTGTCTATATTTTAACCTCATTATACAGATTTTTAGACTCAGCAGAAGTTGTCTTTAACTTTCTGCATCTGTCCTAATTTAGTTAGAAAGCACTCTTACAATGGAGCGTAATTTAAACAGCACTGATCATTTATGATGGTGCTGGTAAACAGGTTTACCCTACACTTGCCATGGCATAAGAGGGACAATTGCAAGTAATATAGTCCTTAATTCAACATGTTTCACATAATAGTTGTGAGATAAAAACAGAAGAGCTATGGAAAAGCTAAATCCTGTGAGAACATTCTTCACATGTTGGTGATGCACATTTATAAAGAGGCTTTCCATTGGCTGAGTTGATGATACAAATATAACTGCATTTGCAGTTTCCTAATGTCTATGGCATACAGTTTGTAACTGCATTAATTCTGTTACCATGTGATTTGTAGCACTTCTGTAATAGATCACTTATGTAGTAATGAGTGAAGACACTGTACATTCAAATACATTCACTGGCATTTTTGGAGCAACTAAGTCAACAAATGTTATGTTAAAACAGACATTTTTTTTTATGAATAAGTAGTTAAAATTTTTCCCTCAAGATTTTTGAGTATCCTTCCCAAAAAAAGAGCTTCTAGTATATGTCTTATTTTCTTCCACAGGAACTTAAGAAGTTATGGAAATGGTACAAAATGTTAATCCTATGAATAACAAAACACAATCATATATTTTAGTTACTCTGTTTGAAGTGTGATGTGACAGTACTGAAATCACCTCATAAAATCCTGGGCAGTCTGGGACAATGTGGAGAAGGATCCAGGCAGCAATAGCTGCTGCCTGTGGTGATGAATTTTGAATCTGTCAAGGAAAATCAATGGGGAAAAATATTTTTGTTGATAGTCATTTAAACAGAGACATTTTCATGAAAATGACAACTCAGTAATATAGAGAATAGAGAAAACCAGAAATAGTAATTCTCATAATACTGTCACCAAAATGTCATGTTCATTGTATGGATATATAATAAGGCATCGAATGGAAAATTGTGGAAATAAATGTATTCTTTTAATCAATCACATTTGCATCTCGCTGAAAACACCTAATATTTAAGAAAAAAAACCCCAACTAAACAAACCCCACAAGTAGTATCAGTCCTATTGAAGAGCAAAGCAAAACATTTCACTCTGATTTCATGCATATGTAATTCCCAAAGTGCCACTATATCCACCTAAAATTTGTAAAAGGGAGATCAGAATCAAGCCCAATTCTTGGGGAAAAAATATCACAGATCTATGTTTATAATATTTAGCAATAAAATTTACAGCCCTGTTATCGTCTAGCTATGCAAAAACAAACACTGGTGCGGGTGGAGTGTGCCACATGTTTATATGTAAACAAATGGCCTAATCCTGCCTTAGGGCACTGTAATGTTATAGAGCACAGCTCCAGTGAGATAGCACTGGTTGTGTAGAAACCAGCCAGCACAGGAGAAAGTTAATTTTTCCAAACCAGCTAGAGGCAACCTGAGGTGAAGTTCCAGCCAAAGCTAAAGTTCACATATATAACCAGACTGGTGACTAGGCATAGATCAGAGCTGAGGGAACCAGTAAAGCAGAAATCTGAGCTTGCACAAATCATCCACCTGGAAACTCAGTTTCAGGAGAGCTGTCTGGCACTTGCCCAGCCTGCTGCCACTGTGTCAAAGCAGAACCATGTTTGTTCCATATGCTTTTCTCCAGGGTCTTGCTATCATCAGCATCTTCTTTGTGCCGCTTTCCAGTCATGAGGAGAGGGTAAGCCTCTTCAGGCATGCTACGCTAACCTAGGAGGTACTCCTGTGATGCCCCAAACAATATAAAGAAGTGAAGGTTGTAGAAGTCTCTGTGTTTGGGGGGGCCTCATATTTTCCTGAAAAGCTGTTTCAGGTCATTCATTAAATGTGGAACATAAATTATGCTATACATAGAACCCTCAAACTGCATTTTTTAATACAATAGATAATCTCCCAGTTACCTTTTCCAGCCACAGCTAGGGAGTTTGATAATGAAATTGAAATTAAAGGGTTAGTGGCAGTCAAGCAGTTTTCCTTGAGGTGGTTCATGTGGTACAGAGGAAACCAAGTGGAATGAATGCTACCATTCCTGGAAAGCCAGTTTGTGAAAGCTTGACAGGCTCTCAGCACTCCAAGTTTGTCTGCACTAGAGAGAAGCTGTCTTTCTGCTATGAACGTTGAGATTGGTGTTGGTCAGGTGTCAATTTTGCTACACTGCAAGCTGTAAGGAAATGATTGACTGTCACCAGGGGACAGGACAAGAGTAGAAAACTATGTAATTATCTCCTTTCTGCAGAGTGGATTTGCTTCCTGAGCAGGCTGAAGTGGTTTATGGCCTTGCCCTGCACACTGGAGGAAGTAACTAGTAAGCCCTGTAAAGCTTGTATCAGAAACTTTTGTGGGGGTTATAGAAAACTTCTGACTAAAAGCCCATATTTATTGTGAAAATTAGCCCTTTGGTAGAAACAGCCCAAGGTAACCTAGGCCTTAAATAAAATAATGATCTGTTGCATGAGACATCTCAAGCCTATCTTCACTGCTATAAAAAAGGAGGCATTTAAGTCATTAGGTATCTATGATATGTGGTGCCTATGCAAAAACGTGCACTCTTCTGCTCTGAAGCAAGACACAGTTTTATTCTGTATACAACTTAAGTTTTTTTTAGCTAGGCTTGGAAAGGGGATTTTTGGTGGTTGTTTGGCTGTTGTTGGATGATTGGGGTTTGTTGGGTTTTTCTCCTGTTATGGTTGGTTGACATCATAGACATCATCTTTAGCTCTAAAAGTCTTTTTTCCAGTGGTACAGGAAAGGAGCTTTACGTAAAAAAACAAGTGCTTTTTTGTTTGCAGGGTTGATTTTTCTGCTCTTGTTCAGTTTGCATGCTTTTGTAGGGGATTTACTGTGTGTCTGTATTGTTGACTTCTTTGCTTTTTAGCAAAACAAAACTGGCCCAATACATGTCCAAGTTTCCAGAGCATTGATGACTCCCCTCCAATTCGTTAGTGTCCAGCCAGTCTTTGGAGCTCTCTTTCCTTCAGCATCAGTTGCAGCAAAGCATAGACGCACAAACCTGAAACTGAAGTCAATATGAATTTTACTGTAACATAGAAATGACATACATGTTAACGACTGCTAAATTGAAAGAGGCTCCTTTCTTTTTTTTTCCTTAATATGTTATTCAGTTTAGGGCAGAAACAGGTCTGTGTCTCTGCAAATGTTTTGAGTTCTGTATGGGAATGGTTAAGACATACATTCATTTCAAAGATAAATAAATAGGTATTTCAGGAAAGATCCAGTCTGACATAGAACTGTTTAGACCGAAACAACAGATGCAGAGATTGGGAATAACAAGAAAAATTATTAATTGGTGACTTCCTCCTTGTCCTTTGCACTGTTATGTTTAAACCCCAAGTATCTTGCTGGCTTTATTTTAACTCATTCTCTGGCCTTTAAAGTATCAGTTATAATCTGTATTTATAATTCTGCTACTGATATTATCACATTTGTCTCCTGAACAAAGGAGATTCCCCACTTCCCATTCTAAAATAGATATAAAAGTGGGCTGATACACTTCCACATTGAGGGCAACCAGACATGCATAAGACAATTCCGCAGCACAAATCTGAAAGTGTAAGCTAAAAGCAAGGCATTGCAGTGTCTTTCCTTTCTGTCTTGCCTACAAATATCCCCAAAATTCCAGCCAATCATAACTGGCTTGTATATGCATAAAGAATAGAATTCCAAGAGTGTAGATGTTTCTTCTAGATCTAATCTGTATTTCTCTTGCAGATAGTTATAATTGTTTTCATCAGTCCTGCAAAGCTCCTTTTCACTGAATTCACTTCAAAATCAGAAGGGCAAAACTGTGGAAGATCTGAGGTGTTTTTACAATCATATGTGATATTTCTTACATTATCAGCTATCACTTCAAGTGCTGCTCACTTTGAACTGTAATAGGCAATGGTCACATTACAATGCTGGTTCATTATTATTAACCTTTCATTCATGGATACTGTACATTTAGTCATTGTCTGTTCACTATTATAAATGGGAAAACCATAGCTGGCTTTAAATTAGAATTGCTTCCTAGTTAGTGTTTGTTGTACAGGAACAAATTGTTACATGTTATATTCTCAACAGGACCTGCAGAGTTCTGTTGGAAGTAGGTTTTACATATAGTCATTAACATGCATATAAATGTAAAACGTCAGCTATTCGCCTGTTACCAATGGGCTCTGGCCCAGCTTTCAGAGGCTCCACACCACCATTTGTTCCAGCAACTCTGATTTCCTTCATTTCAATACTGTGAATAGTCCACACCATTTTACCTCTTAGAATCACTGCCAGGGATGGAGCATTCACAACCTCCCTGGGCAACCCATTCCAGTGCCTCAGCACCCTAACAGTAAAGAATTTCTTCCTTATATCCAATCTAAACCTCTGCTGTTTAAGATTCAACCCCTTACCCCTTGTCCTATCACTACAGTCCCTAATGAACAGTCCCTCCCCAGCATCCCTGTAGGCCCCCTTCAGATACTGGAAGGCTGCTATGAGGTCTCCACGCAGCCTTCTCTTCTCCAGGCTGAACAGCCCCAACTTTCTCAGTCTGTCTCCATACAGGAGGTGCTCCAGTCCCTGATCATCCTCGTGGCCTCCTCTGGACTTGTTCCAACAGCTCTGATTTTGAGTCTGATTATGAAGTATTTTTATGCATCTGACATTGTGATAAAAGAAGCCCAGTCCCTCCTTTCTAGCCTAAATCACCCTTTATATCCTTCACACCTTGCAAACCCCATATTCATTAGGACCCTTGTATTCATTTTCAATCATTTGTTCTCCAGTCTGTATTTTGATTACAGTCCTCTTTCAGCAAGGTGGATTGCAGCTGCTGAGTTACTTTTGTTTGCATGAAGCAAAAACACTGAAGTTGTGATAAAGAGCACTGGAATAACAAAACTGTGGACATTTATTTATGAAATAGCAGCAGAAAAGCTAAGACTTGAAAGCTATGGAAGTTGCTATGCTTTACTGATGCACGGATAGACTCCACAACTAGTTAAAGTTGTAAAGTAGGTATGCTTTTATTCAGCACTGAGGTGCATGGGGATAGCTCCTCCAAAGCATGCACCCCTCAGGGTTGTTGTCCCTTTACATTTATTCTCTTAAGGTATACATAGACATGAGGTTGCTCAATCCGCCTATACATATTTATTATCTATCCCCACTTCGTATTATAATGAGCCGGAAGGTCCTTTGCACCTGCGCAGTGCCCCTTCTGGTCATGGGCAGGGTCTCAGGATGAAGTAAATGAGTCTTCCTCTTCTTAAACTTTACACCTTTTAACCTTCAGACATGACCTTAGGGTTTGGTCGGCGCCCAGTCTGCTTCTCCCCGGCTTATCAATAGAACCAATCATCTGCTTTTGTCCCTTGTCTGCAGTGATCAATGCCTTGGCAAGATGGCAATGGCAGGTACTTAGGACAGACAATACTTTTGTTTAAGGAATTAAGGAATTCCTTTAACCCCCTTGTACAATTTCTCTGTATTACCCCCCTGTACATTGGTTACCACAGGTTGCAACTGTGAGAAACTCTTCCCCACATGCAGAAAAAATCCTGTCCTTGGAAAAGGTTTTCTTGTTCGATGCCTACAGTCTTCCTTCGATTATATTATTATGTCTTGTTATCCAAACCTTACCAATTTTTTCTCAGTAGAAAACATGAAGATCAAATCTGAGAAACTCCAGTTAAACTGAAGAAAAAGCGACTGAATTTCGTGCGAAGATGAAGTGGGTCCTCGTGGCTCAGTGCAGCCACAACAGCCATGATGCTCACGAGGGGAACGAGCAGGCAGAGCTCCGAGGCACAGCGGTTCCAGAGCCAGCCCCGCTCCCGGCCTGGTCCCCACCGGAGGCGCCCTCAGAGCCCGTCTCCCTCACAGCCATCGCCTTCCGCCCTTACTCCCTCACAGAGCCGGCCATGTTCCGCCCCCGGCCCTGTCAGCCCCGGGCAGTACTGCCCCCGGTGCCCTCCCACAGATCCGGATTGGGAGCAGGAAGGACGCTAGCTCCAGCTATCAAACCTGACTGCGCCTACTGAGGTACAGATAGCCCTGCCCTTCAGCAGGGTCTTAGGTGAGCCTTGTAATGCCCCTGGAATCTCCGCCTCTAAAAGCACATCTTTTGCACAGAATGCCTCAAACAACAGCCTTGTTATTTAATATTTGGTTAATAATGTTCAGTTTCTGGCCGGAGGGGGAAAAGAGCAAGCTGGAGAGAGGAAAAAAGGTGTTTGTGCTGCTAGCTGTGTGATGAGTGACACAACACTGGGCAGATTGTTCTGAATATGGCTGAGTAGCATCTCCCTTCTGCTGCTGCACCTTCATGGCAGTATTTACTCACAGGTAGGGGGAAGCTTCCTCCAGGCACTGCTCTCCTGCCTTAACAAAGCCCCTCCACTGTGAACTGAAAGCTCCCACGCTCCCAAAATGTGAATGTCAGTTTCTTGCCAAACCATCCATACTGCGCCTGCATTGTGCACTCTAGGCCATAGACTTGTACTGTTTTATCATGACATTGTTCCCACAAAATGAATGAAAGGTCTAAATTATTTGCAGTTCACTTTTATAGAGGAAGTGAGAGCAAAATGTGGGCTTTCATGGGGTTTTAGTGGAGTTCAGGTGCAGCTACTGCTGTTAAATTCTTAAACAAAAATGCAGCGACTGCATATCTCTTGCTTTTCAGAGCTCCTGGTTTGATTTTAGATCCAAAATCTTGTGATTGTATCAGCCAGCTTCACAGAGATGGGCCTCAGGAGAAACCAGAAGTAATCGAACCCTTGCTATATAGGAATCTCAGTGGTCTCAGTTTGCTCAAGCCAACGTGAAGTTGGTGTTGGTAAACTGGCTGCACCATACAGTGCAGATATTAGTGAGAAAGGTTTGCTGCCCCAAAACAAGACAAAACATTACCCACCCAACCCCAATTCATCATATTTTACAGCAGTGTCACCTACTTACTGTGGTATGGGTAAGACTGGAAGGAAGTCCTGTAGTCCATACTATGGGAAAAAGAATCTGAAGCCTATTTCCCTCTCTTGTATAGTTTAGCTGTTTCAGCATTAATTGCTAGTATGCAAGAGTCATTGTCTCGGCTATGTAATTAGATTTTAATATACCTACTAGAAAGGGATAAAGTTTAGTACAGGACACAAGACATTTTTCATTTTGAGGCGAGAAACCAAACTGACATCTTTTGAAATTGCATATAACCACAATGCAAAGCAATTTGTAATATAGGAAGGATCATGTCAGTATGTATAAGGACAGTGCTGCAAACTATTTTCTACTCTGTCAATAAGCAGCAAGTACCAGTGTGTTTCTCTGCGTGTAAGCTGCCCTGAGATATGGTATGTAACATGAATGAAGTATTTCAGCCTTACCTGTAGCCAGGGCCAGTCTCTGAGACTCTGGAAGGATGATTCCATGGACTTAAATAAATAAATAAATAATCCTTAAATGACATTAAGCTTTTTAAAGACTATTTTAAGACTTAAGATTAGGACAAGATGTTGCAGAACTATAAGTCTGCCAAATCTTTTTTCAGAAACTATTAAACATTTCAAACATGTTTGAATTAAGATGCAGTTTCTGAGCTCCAGGCTTCGTTATTTCACAAACTATTTACCTTCTCTAAAGTCTAAAAGCTAAAAAAGCTTGGAGAAGCCTTGAGAACGGGAACTTCTGGGGCAATCCACAGAACTGAAAAATTCAAATAGTCACTTTTATTTTTCTTTATAGGCCACCATATATATTCAGATAGGCATAAAATTTGGTATTGTGCCAAAATTCACTGAGACATGCATCAAAACAATTCTGTAGGCTACATTTGTTTCATGTAAATAGGGATTAATGACTACAATACTGCAATGGTGATTTAAGCTCATTTGTGTGGGGTATGAAGAAAGTGACATGAAAATGTTTTACCTATGTCAAGTCATACCTACCTCTTTCACTAACCTCCTTGCTTTCAGAGACTGGGACTTAACTCAGCTTCCATAATGAATACAGGAAAGAGCAGGCTATGCATGTTCACAGCTGCTGTGAAGTAGGCTTTTTTAATTACAAACTGAGCTACAGCTGCTTAGGGTGGTGAGCTCCCTTCCTTTAGGTGTGATATTTAAAGTAATTAAATAATATTTTGAAGAACTGTTATGGAGCTAAGAAGACACTTGTTCAAAAGCACAGAGGTACAGGGAAAAACTCAGTGCAAGACATTCACTTTAATTTTATTGCTTACAGCTGTATCTGTCTGTAGATAGTAGCCTGTGAGAAAAACAGCTGCTTCTGAGCAGGTTGTGTTAAACTTCTCAGCTGTTTGATTCTCCTGCATTCAAGGTAAGGTGGTTTTGTGACATGTAAGCTTTTCTTCCTGATGTTAATGAAGCATGGCTTAGATGTTTGAAGCAAGGAGACTGGATTTCTGAAATCTTTACAAGTAGGTGTTTCTTTCTCAGGGCGAATGTGACAGTGTTTTTACTGTAGCCAAAAGACTTAGACTTCTTTCCAGTCCTGGGGTGCTAAGCAGACTTCCAGTTCAGTCTATGTATGACAACTCACAGTAAAAAAATGCAGGCTTCAGTTTTCATCTGTCTGTTCAGAAAAACAGAAAATTACAGAAAATACATTCATTTGAAGAAGGTAAGTGTTAGTGGGCTACTCTTGATGGCTTTTCTTCATTTTTCAGCCACTAACACATCTTTTCTTGCCCCAGGTGAATATAAGTTGCAGAAATCTATTTCATCCCCTGCAATGTTAATCCTTTTTTCCTGTCTTCTTTTCGCTCCACTGGGAAAAAGAACAGGTATAGCCACACTCTGAAAGCAACCCAGCAAGCAGAGAAAAAACTCTTGAGACCACAACTTGAAAACTGGGACTTAGAAGTTCCAAAATAATAATACTACAGAAGGCCTCCAGTCTCATGACTATGATGAAGTAATTATTGAACAAGGAATACAACGGTAAAAGAAAGGCCAAGGCATCACCTGAAAGACAGAAAGCTTTAGTATTATGGCTTTGAAAAGGAGTTCCTGTGTGTAAGACATGATATTTGCAATGGAATTCTTTCAAAACAAGTATTTAGTTTTAATTAGCAGGGTGGTATCTTGGTTAATGGCATTCTTTGAATTCTTCAGTGGCTGTGAAACATTGAGCCCTTATTAAGGAAGAGCATAGAGAAAAAGAAGCTATGGGAGATGAACAGGCTTCCCAATTTCCCAAATTAAATGTTCCAGGCATACACGTTTATGGTTTTAAAGTTAAAATATATTGTTAATTGAAAGAACACAATGAATGTTTATGAAAATGCAGTGGCGCATTCAAGGGTGTAGCCCATCTTCTCAGGCTGTGGATATGCTGCAACCAGAGTTGCTCTGAGCTTCATTCTAGTTGTGCAGCTTCTTATACACACTCCTCTGCTGGTCTGAGAGTACTTTTTATGTGATTATCTTGGCTAGAACTACTTCCTGCTTTTGTGAGTTTGTCAAACAAGTAGAAGATACTTCTAAGCCAGCATAAAAGCACTGTGTTTGGAGAGGCAACAGTGATTCACCTCTAGTAAAATAGCTGAAACTAACTAAGTTAGTTTCAACTATAAATAGTTTCAACTAACTTAGCAACTTGACAATACCTGTGTGACTCCAGTCTTCTTTTTGAGAAGATATTTGCTGTGAAGCAGAGATGTGCCAACACAGAGTATAAATACCTTATAAGGTCTTTGTACCTCAAATACATGTATAATGTATAATAAATGACACTTACTCAGACTGGTGATCCAGCTAGCTCAGTATCCTGTTTCTAACAGTGTAAAGAGTAGGAAGACAGCAGTCTCCTTAAAGATCCCAAAGGAGTCTATATCCAATATGCAAAATACTAAAACCACTCTAATAGCTCTCCATAAAGATGAACCAACTACATGCTTAGCTGACTCCTGGTTACTGGTAATGCAAACATAGATATAATTCTAAGCTACAGTCTTCTGGAATTAACAGATTAATCTGATTAAATGAATAAATCATCTCATGTTACCCCTAACAGTAACACATTTAGTATTTGCATATAGTTTGAATAGAGGTTGTCAAAGACATGCAAACTAGAGGTTGAGAAATAAAACTTCTAAATAGATAGAGATCTTGAAGTATAGACTTGGTCTTTGCTGACACCCAAACTGCATTTACAGGTGTCTCTGTTTAGCTTTGTCCCCCAGACTTTCGTAATCCTCTTAGAAAAACTTTTCAGACAGTTCATAGAGAACTTCCAGTATCACATTCCCTTAGTCCTCAGAAACAAACTTGTATCACCCATGAGATCTACTTCTTATGCTATGTATACACACAAAATACACACTGTAAACTGAATAAAGAGCTCTATAACAAACTGTAAGTGGTCACAGATGGCACTATGTCTTAAAAGGGGTCATTTCTAGTCTTTTTTTATTTTAATAGATAAATACTGTATTCTATGGTTTATAATTTCAAGCCAGTTCTAAAGGATTAAGTCACAGTGAATTCCAGTAAGAGGTAACAACCCAAATGTTAAAAATACCCAATTCTATATAGTTTCCCTCCAGGGCTATTTGTAACAGTTTGTAACAACACCCTGTAATGTGTTCATGTTGGAAACTAGTCCTAGAAACAGAATTTTAAAACTAAATATGATCCTTGAAAAATGCTGTGACTTTCTACTAGGAAAATACTGGAAACAGAAAGTTAAAAAAACAAAAATACATCAACAAATTGAACTTATGTTGATGTCATGTTGTTTCTACCCAAACAACAAGGGAAGCAGGGAGGAAGCAGAGACAGGACACCTGATGCAAACTAGCCAAAGAGGTATTCCATACCACAGCACATCATGCGTAGGATGTAGAACTGGAGGCAGTTACCTGGAAGGGCTAAATCACTGCTTGGGTATTGGTCAGTGGGTGGTGAGTGGTTGTATTCTCTCCCCTTGTTGTTTCCCTTATTTATTGCTATTGGTGGTAGCAGCAGTGATTTGTGTTATACCTTAGTTACTGGACTGCTCTTATCTCAACCCATGGGAGTTACATTCTTTCACTTCTCCTCCCCATCCCTCTGGGAGCAGAGAGGTGGGGAAGGGAGAGGGGGAGTGAGACAGAGACTGTGTGGTTCTGATTTATGGCTGGGCTTAAACCATGACAAGGGTTTTTGTTAAACCTAAATTCTATTTTTTTTATATTGTTAAACCTAAAATTCTGTTTAAAGCTGCAGAAGCAAAATTGGACCCAAGTTAACAGCTAGGCTGGGTTCTTGGACTTCCTTATCTTCCCTGAGTCAAGTATATTCTGGATGCTTTTCTTGTCATCTGCTTTTGCTGTTGATTTTGAGAGCAAGAGGTACCAATCAACAAGGTTAAGGATCTATTTAATGTTGAGAAAGTAACTTTCAGACAAGCGTGGCTTGATATTGTCCATTTGTCCAGTAGCACTTAAACTACCTTTTCCTTCACTAGAATTCAAAATCCTGATAAAGCTGCTGAAAACTCTCCTTTCCAATGTAATCTTTAGGTTTTGGACTGCTGCATTAATAGTGTGTTAGGATTCAACACAATCTGTTACTTGAAGATCTGCAACTTTTTTTTTCCCTAGACTGATAATGTTAATATCTGGATTCAGCACTGAAATACAGAGCTTGATGGCTGCATCCTAAACCCACTGGAATCAGCAGTGTTTTTCATTGAGCCTCACTAGCTGTAGGACTGGTCATTATACATCATTTAGCATTTCCCTGAAATTGAGCAGCAAAGGTCAAAACTTAGTTCTAAATCTTCATTCTGACCCAAGGGAATATTCCTCCAGTCACTTTATTGAGTTAGCTGGTGCCTAACTAGCATAAGACAAGTTTATAACAGAGCTTTTTGTTCAAACTGCTTGGAGTGGGGGTTCAGCCTTTTAGACTGAAGTTAGCACTCTGTATTTTTGCAAGCAAGTCCTGGGTAATCTTGCAGTCCAGTGATGCCTGGTGTTCCAGCTGTATGTTCTGTGTGGGTTCTTTGAAGGACCACAAGATGTAGAAGCTCATTTATTATGGTCTGATCTTGTAAAAGATCAACCTTTATTAATAAATGTGTAATATTTGTATTGTCCAAGTCTGTGTTTAAAAAACTTAAGATACTGCTTTTTAAATTTGCTATGTATTAGTTTTCATACATTTTTATGATGCCTCAGTGGACTTGTTCCTCCAGCCCTTGATCTATGAAGCAATCTCAATAGTGAGATGTCCAGAAAAAGTAAAATGGGTCCTATGAATTGGAACACTATTATGCAAAAATATTGTCTAGAAAAATATATGTGTTTTTGCAAATGCTGTATAAACAGGAAAATACTAGCAATATTTACATTTTATAGATACTTTTGGTTTCTATACCTTTTTAATGCCATGTGAGAACGCTTAGGGCCCAACGCACATATTATCATGTCTGCACCAGTACTAACATGACATGTTTTATGTCACTGTGCACTATACTAAAAGAAAACAACTGCTTGCTGATTCTGTACCAGTAACAGGGTTTTTTTGAGAGGATGGGGCTTAGGTGAATTGTGGGAATTTCATTTCTTGGTTTACAGGAGGTGCTTTTTATTTTTTTGCTGCCTACATCACAGTGCTGTTTCATGATTGTAAGCCAGAATAGTTGAAGGAGTACCACTGATGAAAACAAATACATTTGATGTATTGCAGCAGTAATTGCAGCATTGCATAGGATATTAATTGCGGTGTTAAAATTTGTGAATACAGTGCATTGTGCTTCTCTCAGAGAGAAAAATAGATAGATGGAAAGCTTTGGAAATCTCTTTCATTCGATAGTAAGGGTATAAGGAGAAGACAGAACTTTCCAATGGGGGAAACAAGTAGGGGTAGACTCTCCAAAGATGCCAAGTGGGTACTTAGAGCAGTGCCGAGAAAGGTCCTAGAGCTCCCATGCAGCAGCTGATGGGTGAAGGCATCTATACATTTTCCTTGTATCAGTAGCAGGCTGCACTAGGGCTTTATCAATGAGGCTGAACAAAGCTTTGGAAGAAAATGTGCTTTGTGGATTCTTCACCTTTCACCTCTGTGTAAAGCTGTAATATGGTTCTTGACATTATGCCAGGCAGGAGCCTATCTAAAAACTGTCTAGAAGGAACAATGCGTTTTTGCAGTCTCAGCTTTGATCGGGGTTGGCTGCTGATTACATCACTCTTGGTGAATTCCAGGAGGTATAACAGGGCTCTGGAGTCCTGAAGCAGGAGCAGAGGAAAAGCCATCAGCAAATTAACATGATGATCTCTTTTCTTGTTTAATTAATAAAAGTTCTTGCTAAGCTCCCTGTAGGAAATTCAGAGGTGCAGGAAAAGAAAGATTTTCTTACTCAGAGCTCAGTAATTAAGACACTATTTTCAGATTTGCTTGTCTAAGCCTCAAGGATGCAATACTAAGAGATTCTATGAGATCAGGACTCACTTGGGAAGCCAGAAAGGTCCAGGGGCTTGGGCACTAACAGAAAAGTCAGAAAATCTGAATTTTGCTCCCTCACTTCATAGATGATTTTCCTTGAGCAAGTCACTTTATATCTCTGTTTTCTCACATTAATGTGTTAGAGCTGGGCATTCCTCTCACTGTTTGCTGACTGTCTGTAACAGGATCCTGGTATTTTTAATGGACAGTGGGGTTCTGCTACAATACATACAAAATAAATGACCAAATACAGAATCAGGCCCAGCTTTTGGATTCCAAAGTGTAAAGTCAGTTTTTTTGGGCTCCTGTGTGCAGGAAATTAAGTTTCAGGCTGAACGAATCTATTAATCTGTCATAGCCCTTTAGACACTACTTACCTATGGAACTTTCCAGTATCCTCTGAGACATGCAGGATGCTGTTGATTTAGATGAAATACATTTTTTGTGAATGCTTCTACATGCAGCATATGTTTTTCAGTGCATGTTAAATATTGCTATGATTAACCTGATATGAGGAACAGGCATGCTGCACCATGTTCTTATTTGCTGTGAAGGGATTTAACAAATGTTTGAACAGCTGTTGCTTAGTAAATCCTGTTAATGTAAGTGGTGGAATCATGAGAACTGGTGTTTTGGTTGTTTGCAGTGGAAAAGGATCAAATAATTTTCAGTTTGTGTAAGGGACTATATATAAGTGTAACAGAGTTAATGTAATTTATGATAAAATCTGTCAAACCCAACTTTGCATGTGTAAGTGGGTTTATCAAACACGCACATTTCTGGCCTTTGACAAAAGGTTTTGGCTACTCCAGCAGTCAAGACAGGAGAATTGGCTTGGAGAACAGTCAGGAGAGCTGCTGATCTTTACAGTACTTAACTAAATTCTTTCAGTTCCAGAAATGAACAGCCTTTGCATCATAATTCTAGGTGGACCAACAAAGTTACTGCCACACAGATTGATTGTAGCAGAAAACCACCACTTTTGACATGGAAAGATTCTGCTCTGCACTGTTAGCTTGTCAGTATGTTTTAGTATCAATGTGGTAGGGAGAAGGAATATAGTCTATGTACATAAATGAGTGGTATTGAATGAACAGAAAGTGTTCCTGGCATACCACAAACTCACCAAACAGGAGAAGAAAGTTAAGGTAGAATATTTTAATAGGTTTTACTCCTAAAAATGGAAACCAGATACCCAGGTCCCAAAGACCCTACTTGAACTTTCTGCTTGTGGTTTGACTTCTGGTAAGAACTAATTTGTAAGGACAGATTTAACAGTGGGTGGCCAAATAAAGGCCCTACATATAAGCACGGTGATTAATTTTTTTGAAAGCCTGAATGCTGATGTTGGTGCCTGAGTTGATCCTGTCTGAATATCTGATTGCCAGGATTCAGGATTGAAAGAGAAGACACAGAAGGTTTAGTGGTGAGAAGCATGGTGAGCTGTTTGCAAGAAGTGTGTGCTTGTGGTCAACAAACCAGGAAGTCCTGGAGTTGTGTAAGGACAGTGGTAATGAAGTGAATCAATCATCATCCCTTCAGTATGTTACTTTGTACTGCTTTCATCAGGAAATGCAAGTGTAGAAGAGTTTTAGTGAATGAGTTGCTTGCTGATGGGCTTCATGGAAAGAAGAACTGAGGTGTGATGACAGGGAGCTGCTAGTGTTTATGCTGTACTTCTTTGGATGATAAAAGAATTTAATGTCTGTAATGAAACAGGTTTAAATTTTTTTCCTCTTTTTCCTTCTTGCACTACAGTGTATTGCTTTGCCCTGGCCTCTGAGTGGTTTCTCCTATGTTTTATAAAGAAGAAAAGATGTAGTGGGACATAAAAAGGACTTTCTTACATTAAGAAAAATGGCATACCGAGCTATACTTATTGCCAGATTGATATTACAAGGAAGTAGTCCTTTCCAGGAGAGTAAAGAGTAACTGAGATGCCTTTATTGCAGGGAATGCTATGTAACAATAAAATGTTCAGTAAAGTTTATATTGCTGCTACCATAATCTAGACACGATATTTAAATAAAATAGCACTGCTTTTATGAGTGCACTGTGTGATACGAGTTATCAACCAAAAAGAAGAATTTAACTAGATTTTATTTCTTCTAAAGGATAAAAGCTGCCAGACTGGGTATTGATATCTGCAAGGGTATTCCAGATAGACTACTTGAGATTAAAATGAAGCAGTGGCTGTGGGTGTGGAGGCATTGTGATGCCTTCCACTACTGATATGAAATCTTTCCATATAGTTACTCTGCTTTGGAGGACAAGTCCTAAAATCTTCATGCTTTTAATTGTGCTTATCTTGGAAGCCTAGAAAGAGACACAGCCAAGGTATTCCATGCATATTTCCATGAAGGCAAGGCCATGATGGATGTCAAGGTGGACTTGAATACAGTCAGTGAGAAAACCTGTGCTGTAAATCTCTTATTGGTGTCCCACTTGGCTGGCTTAAAAATATCTCTGTGCTCTTTTGTTCTTATTTTTTGTACTATAAGTAAAGTGCAATCTTTTTTATGGCTGTATTTAATTTGTTTTAATTAAGACCTGGTCTTTTAATGAGCCACAAAACTGGTCACCTAGACATTCAGTGGAGAAACCAGTAATATTAAGGTAAGTGTTGAGGCACATGTCTTGATGAACTTTAATGGTAGCGATTTCAATAATCCTTTCACTGATAGATAAAAGCTGAGCTGCAGATAATGAACCTGCCTTCAGGAAAAGCTGAGCTGTAATGGACTGGAAAATGCTGTTGTGTTAATTATGGTAGTTAGGGCAGTAAATAATATGAGACTTGCACTTTATATATTTAATATTTCTTTTAACTATGGGCATTAAGGAAGATGAGACATCTCAGAGATACAGATTCAATCCAGCATTTCATGAAAGAAATGATAAAAAGCTTTCTGAGAAAAACAACAGTATGAAGGAATGAAATGTTGGAGGAGATGAGCTCTTAGATCTACCTCCCTCACAAACATATAGTGACTTAACCAGGGCAAGAAGGACTGTATTTGCAGGTAAAGCACTGAAGGTCATCTATTTAGAGTAGCTGAGAACCTGACCTATAAGCCCACTAAAGGCCGTATCTTCCAGATATTCCACCTTCTGAACTAGGTGTCTAAGCTGCTATCCTATCAAGTGGTGAGAATCAGAGACTTACTGTACCGAATCTCCCTGGTAAGATTAGGGCAACCTCAAGGCAATTTCCTTTAAAATCAATTTATGAACAGACCTTTCTTTGCAGTGAAATGTCAAGTCTTATGAATTCAGAAAGAAGAAAGCCATAGTTCTGTGTGACACTGTACACCCACATATGCCTCAGTATCCTGGAAATTACTGTTTTCCTGCTCCATAGATAGTCATGATATTTACTCAGCTATTTTTTTTCCAAAACTTCATTCTCAAAACAAGCAGAAGAATCTTCACATTCACATTTCTTTCCTGCATAATAAATATTTATGTATAAACTCATTGGATACTTGACTGATTAAACATAGCTAATTCCATCCAGAAATCTTTATTTCCTCGGTGAAAATACAGCCTTATTCTGTAGTTATAAAATAGACTTAAAAGACATGTAGATGTGGTGCTTAGGGATGTGGTATGGTGGTGGACTTGGTAGTGTTAGGTTAGCAGCTGGACTCGATGATCTTAAGTCTTCTCCAATCTAAATGCTTCTATTATTCTGTGATAGGTAATAATGCCTTAGAGAAGTGTATTCATAATCTCCTCCAAAACAAGAGCAGTTATCTGTGGCCACAGTCTCTAGTTCCACAGAGTGAAAACTGCACTGTGGTTGCATTTCTGCTGCTCACTGAAACCTCAGTCACTACTCACAGGCTTTTTTAAGAAGTTGTTTTGGGTTTGTTGCTTTATTGGTTTTTTGATTATTAATTTATTTAAATATTATTTCCTTTTTTGCCAGCGCAAATGTCTTCCAAGTATCAACATCAAATAAGTTACTTTCTGCATATGACATTAAAAGGTGGTACTAGTTAGTAGGTAGGTAGTGCTTTAGTCCTAGGAGTACAGGAGTTGGGGCCTATGAAGAAATGATGTGGCTATTGAAGGGTGAAATCCAATTACCAGTGTTCCAGCTAAGACACTCCTGACCTAAGTTTCATTTTGGATGCCTTGACTGCGAGTTTCTTGTTGGACACCAAAAGCAAGCAAAAGAGAGTTGAATTGTGTAAGGGTTCAGTATGTTCTGACCCTCGAGAAAAGAGTGCATTGTGTCTGCAATGTGATATACATAAAAAGAAATAAGTTTAAAACCATTTTGCTTTTCCATCCTTGTCAGGTGCACCAAGGAATTCACTCAGAGTTTTTTAAATGCAGGGGAAATGTGAGTGCTGGGCTATTTTAACAACAGTGGTCCAGAAAGCGGCGGAGGGGGGGGAAAGAAAAAACTGACAGCATTATCTGAGATTCTTTCAGTCTTGATAAGGACAATGAGAACATTGAATCTGTGGCTGAATTAAGCAGGTACTTCATTCTAGATATTTTGGTATTTGATGGTGCATTAGTCAGAAACATCCAGTAAGGAAAGAAAAGAGGAAATGTGTAACAGTGTTTGTTACTTAAAGACTGTAGTCTGAAACTGTAGCTCTTATAAGGTCATTGACTGTAGCTTTTGTAAAGTTTAAAGTAAGTAAAGTAAGCAAAAAGTATGAATTGGAAATTGCTGGAAAAGACCCTGCTTCATATATCTTTTAATTGCTAACTAGACGGCCACTGCACCACCAATCGGGTATCTGAGAATCATTAATTGATTTTATCCTCTGAGCATTCCCGTACAATACAATCTAAGTTTGCAAATGGTGAACTAAGTATGTGACCTAAGTGACCAAAGCCACAGAATAAATTTATGTTTAAGCCAGTGATTGATCAGGTACTGTGAGATCATGTCCTACCAGCACGATCCTGTACTTGCATTGTTGTTGGCAAGTACTTACAATCATAGAATCATAGAATAGTTAGGGTTGGAAAGAACCTTAAGATCATCTAGTTCCAACCCCCCTGCCATGGGCAGGGACACCTTATACTAAACTGTATCACCCAAGGCTTCATCCAACCTGGCCTTGAACACTGCCAGGGATGGAGCATTCACAACCTCCCTGGGCAACTTGCAGTGTTGTTGGCACCCACACTTTCGGTTAGGTTGGGTCATCTCTTCAGTGAAAAGGCAGCTTGAGACCTGCACTGCCTTTCCAGTGTCTTGCCTGGAAATGTATTTCATATTGCTCTTTTTTGGAGACAATTGGTTTGGATCAAGCTGTTTCCATAGGGGAGACAAGAGGTATTACATGCTGCAGTTTGTGCGGCCTTTTCTAGCTGTCTCTGAAGTAGGTAGTTCTAACACTATGAGCAATGTGGATTACCAAACATCTGAGGACTGCTTTCAAATACACCACTAGTAGTGCCTGTGTTAATTTCACTCACCTAGACAAGCTGCAGTTACTATAGTATGTATGCCCTCACAGATAATTTTTAGGAAGCTGAAACTACAGCAAATGAGGGTCAGGTGCATGATCAGTTGTGCTAGAAAGCAGTAAGGAAGGTTTGTGCAGTGACTGAGAAGCTGCACAGCTGTAATAGTAGCAGAGGATGTCATTAATTTAATTTTCTAGCCAAACAACAACCTTCAGCTACCACACCAAGATCAGTGTTGCTTTACATCTCACTGCACCACCTGCTGCCTGATTCTTTGGCACATTCTTCCTGGAGTAAAATCCCTGCAGTTCCCCTCTGAGGGGTTCTGCATCACAGCTGGCTGCTATCTATCTTAGTCTCTAATCTGTGCTATAAAGCAGGCCCATTTTCCAGGCAGTGTTTACTGAAAACACAGGAGCGTGCCTGGCTCCCTCCCACTCCCTGGCAGCAGCATGGCTGTGGAGGTCAGGCTGCAGGACTCTACCTTTGAGTGAATGTGGAGTGAAATCAGCAGCCGGTAAGACCATTAACCCTGACAGGTTTACAGTTGCTCCCTCTGAGGTTCAGAAAGCTCATTCTGCTTTCAGCTAGTCAAAGTGGCTGACCATAAAGCAAACAGTAACATGATTGAAATCTTCATTAAAGAGAAAACTGGGGCACTAAAGCAAAGATTTGGGACAAGAGAACATAGTGCAAGATTAAGGCTTTCAGTGACATCAGGAATTGAAAAATTAAATAAGCTTTATTCATTATCTCTTCTCTAAAAAAGAATATTACCAGACAAAACAGAGAAAAGCTAATGACAGTGGTCAAAACCAAATAATAAGGGGTAATTATGAGGTGGGTGGCACTCACATATGGCACTGGAGAGCTGAAAAGAAGAAACTGTATCTTGCTATAGTACTTAGTACTAGGAAGTTTATCTGCCAGAGCTTAACTAGCTTGGACGGTGGTCTTCATTGCACTTGTAGTAAGTGTGGGTAGGCCCTTCCCAAATCTTTGTTTGTGAAACCAAGCCATCAATCAAGTACTAGGAAATGTTTAAATAATGAAAAAGCACGTTTGGAATTGCAGCTTCCTTGTATTTGGTGCTGTAGACTAACTATAACTATGCTAAGTCCCATATATTCTGTCATTACACTTCTGTTTCTGTAAGGATTCACTACAGATGTTTTGGGAAGTAGAAACCATCTGGAGCTGCCTTCAGCAGCATTTTTGTCCCTATTTTCTGACAGCTGGAATTATGGAAATCTAATTAGGTGCTTTGCTTGAATAAAATATTTCTAGATTCTTTGCAGCTTGTTCTGAACTAATCTACCAATTCCTACCCATCTTGACAGGTGACCCGTCTTACTCTAAAGGTGAGAAGAGCTATATTCTTTCTTATCCTTATTACTTGATCAGACCATATCAAATGGTCTGACACGTCCCAGATGGCAGCCAACATCAGCATATGTCATACTGACTGCACTTGGACATGTTTAGGTTTTTTTACCTGGGACTTAAAGGGAGTAGAAAGGAAGTGGGCTATATGGTTTTTGTCCTGATAGCAGCTCTCTTTCTTGTCTGGTGTCACTAAAGCTCCAGAGGCTGTTGAAACTGTGTTGTAATGGGGCTCTGCTCAGCCTGTGAAATGTTTTAAAAGAGACTTTAAGGAGCCTACACACTCTTGTTAAAGCCAGTGGGCACCCCTGCTTGCCAGTGGATGTGAGATAAGATTTGAAGTCATATCTTGTATTTCTGTATGTTTTCCTGAGTAGCTGGAAATTTCAGTAATCTCCACTCATGGCTAGAGATTATGACTGTTGTTTGAATTTAGTGAAATACGACAAATAGACCTCAATTCTCTCTAGTTATGTATTTATTCAGTAATCAACACAACTCTGATATTCACAAACTTGTTCTTTGTTTAAATTTTTGATGTAGAAGTTAGGACAGTGATCTCCAATGAAGAGCCACAAGAGGGGTCAGTCTGACAGCCAGAATTGGCAGGAGCCACTCCACACTGACAGGAATGCCAAGGCTGTTTTGTTCTGCAGCCCTGTTTGCTGTTTTAATGTCTGTGTGCACTAGCAGGATATTTTGCATGTGTTAGGGTGTATTTTCTAGCCAGTGTTTCTGGTAACAAATGAGGACACAACATATTTTCTGCTTAGAGTTTTGTTTTCTTGTCAGCAGTTTAGCTCAAGGGAGAGTACTTATTCCACAAAAAAACAAATCCTAAAATGTGTTCAGATGTGGCCTGTGCTTCTTAGGCTGCAGTGTCAATACAGATTAGTGTCATGGCTGGGTTTCAGCTCTAGATTGCCCCAGTTAGGGAGCATCACAGCTTTTAGGTACGTCTCTGGCAACAACGGAAAGAAACCCCACTGCCCTTCTGCATGACTAAAGGAAAAATCTGATAATCTGTTTTGATTTGCTATAGATGTTAGCAGAAGGCTCAGAGGAATCTGAATGACAGCCACAGTGAAAGCTGGCATGTAGGCACTTTTAGTTGAGAGTAGCTAAAATAATTTAATATTGATTAAAATTCGTAGCAGAAGAACTATGAAGCCTGGTTTTATTACAGATCTATTTAAAAATAGACCTTTAGAAGCAATACTGAGGCCAAAGTATCATTTTAAAATGTAATTACCTACAAAACAAGATCACCCATCTGGAAACAAACTAGTTGTACTTGGCTAGAAAGCAGTTGCCAAGAGTTTTATTCCATGAATTATTTTTCTGCATTCTGTATTGGAACCTTATGCAATATAGCTGAACAGTTTGTTCTTTTCTTGACAGGAGTTATGATAATGAGTGCCAAGGGTTGGATGTGTAGGGTTTTTATCCTCCCTAGGGGGTCTTGCAGAATTAAGAACTGTTGGCAATTATTCTTCCCTTTTTGTTTGAAGAATCTTTAATAAAATGAAATAGTAACATTCCACTTAAAGAAAAAATGTTTAGAATTTATTTCACTCCTGTTACTGAAATGGTTGAATCTTGAACAGATTGTTAGGGGGAAAACTCATTTAACATTCCTGTTGACCTTCATAATGTTTGCTTCTCCTGCTGGTCTCTTCTGTTTCTTCTTTCTTTGCTTTATAGTGTAATGAACTGATAGAGTCAGAACTACACCTTACTTCAAAGAGAAAAAACTTGCAGTTGGGCAAGGCAAGTTACAACCTGCCCCACACCTCTGAAAATTGATCAAACGGTCCAATATTTGGTATTTTGATTTGGTACATTTGAGCATTTGCTTGTAATATCTGTGAAAGTCTTGGAGGTGAAAATGCACACATTACAGGTATATTGCTTCTATCCAATTTAGTATTTCTGAAATATGAAAAAAAGCCATTTTGTGGTATGGCTTTCTGATCCATTCAACTTCAGGAGTAGGTATGGACTTTTTTCAGAAATTTAATCATTAAAATACTCTTTATTCAAAATGAAATCACAGGAACTGCACCAAGAAAGGAGATTGTCTTCCACTTAATACTCAGTGTTTTTCATTCAAAAGGAGCATGAATCATAGGGTGATAGGGACTGTGAAGTCCACCAAGACTAATCTAATACTCTGACCACACCACCCAATTCTTGGAAGGCAGACACAGGGACTGTGAGAATGAAGACGCTAGTCCCACTGTAGGAGAGGATCTGGTTTGAGACCATCTTTGTTGGGCAGAGAAGAGATACAGAACAGCCCTGTGGGGAAGGACTTGGGGGTGTTGGTCGATGAGACAATGAACATGAACAGTCTTCAGTGTGCACTCGCAGCCCAGAAAGCCAGACTTGGTGCAATAGCAAGTTGTGTGTGGAGCCTTCTCTGAAATCAGTTCTTATGTAGGAAGAGAAACATTTATGCATATGATGGGGCACCTGAAGCAAAGTTGCATGTTATGCTGATATTAATGCATTTATTAGTGCATGTAGGTAAGGAAGAGTTAGAAGGTTTTACCTTTCAATTTCTTTGAACAGTGCATTGGAGTGAGGATGCTTTTACATATGCATTTTATTATATAGTTTATTTTCTCCCGGCGTAGCATTATTTCAGTTTCAAATGTTCTGATAAGCTCTAAGGAGAGAGTGTGGTTATTTTAGAGGAATGAAAAAGACAGGAGAATTTATTTTCTCTTTGCTGTCTAAAACGGTACTTAAAATAATCAAACTGTGAAAAATGCTGATAATAGTCTCTCTGCTACGTTATTCAGGGGTAAAAGGTAAAAGATAAGCCTGTTGTCAACTAGAAACCTATTTCAGCAGCTTCTGAAGTGTGCCACAAACAAGTCTGCAGACATTTCGCAATATCACTGATAAAGATCCTGTAGTATTGAACTGATCTGCAAACATGCCAACACAGACTAAACTTGTGAGTGGTGTTGTGCATATGGGTTCACCTACACTTGTGAGTAAGTGGAAGGACAACTTTTCAGGCATTTTCTAGTAAATTAGAAGTCTTTTGCTCTGTTTCCAGTTGTTCTTTCTGTTTTATTCTGTTTATAATTTTTGGTGCATGAAAAGGAATGAGATACTGGCAAAAATGTTTCTGACTCACTGATACAGCCATTACACAACAGGATAGTAGATAACTTCTTCAACTTTAAGGGCTAAGACTATATAAAAGATACGGGTACAAAAGATGGTACAATTATACTTGACTTTCCTTTGCACTGTCAGTGCTGTCTTGTAGAATCCACAGGTTGTTCCTGGCTGCTGATTAACTTATTCAGTGGTTATGTGAAAGTCAGCAAGCAAGGATTTTCTCTGAATCTAAAAGCAGTTGTCAGTATCATAGGAGTGAATAGGATGGTAATGGGAGATGGTTTCTCCATTCAAACAGTAGCTCCAGTCTCCCAGAGCTCACATTTAACCCTCCCTAACATTTTTAAGTTACCAGCCATTCTGCCTTGGAAGCACGGTGACTTTTCACATTGTGTGAATGTCTATGTTCTTGACAATGCTTCCTCTTTGACAGAACAGAATAGACTTTCACTGGAAAGAAAAGTAGGATAATAAGGAAACAGGATAAAGCAGAGCAATAAATGGATGGTTTTCTAAGAAAATCTACCTGAAGTTTTAAAGTCTGAAAATAGCATGTTCTGCTTTTTCCCTTCCTAGCACCCTTGTGAGGGGTCACATCAACTGTCCTTTTCAGTCTGTGACTGGCACTAAAGCCTGTGCCATCATCACCAGGAATTTGGGCTAGTTTCTATTGAATATTTGTGACGTGATAAAATACAGGATAGTTGGGATGGTGTTTTTTGGGCAGAAATGGGTAAATCTGACAACACCAAATTAAGCTTTGTACAGGAGAGTAAGTGCTGTTGCATGCATGTGATGGTGTTGTGATTATGGAAAGAGGAACCCTGGTATGGGAGGAGCATCTTGGGTGCTGCCTCTATTCTGAGCTCAGAAGCAGGGATGGTTTATAGGGGCTTAAGGGAACAAAATCTCCTAGCATGTTGCATCTGTATGTGTCTTCATTTCTGGCACCAAATTCAACTACTTGATCTTCTTTCACAAAAGATTAGTGGAATCAATAAGAACTAAGTGCACCTCTTGAAGTCAGATCTGAGATGTTAAATATGTGTGTCAGAATTTTCCTGGAAGAATGGAAATTTACAGTAAATGCAGCACTGAAAGCAAAAGTATTATTTTCTAATACATTTCTGCACAGGTCAGCAGATAAAGCAGATACATTATGCAAGCCTGGCAGCAGAGATAGTCTGTCTCAGAGGCATTTTATCAATTTTCCAGGAATATAAATCAAGGTGACTTCATGTTGAATAAAGAGTGAGATGGTTTTGCTATCATTTCCAGCCTCTCAGTAATCATGAAGTACAGTAAAAGGACTGAGGAGAGGCTGAGGGAGCTGGGTCTCTTTAGCTTGGAGAAGAGGAGACTTAGGGGTGACCTCATAAGTGTTTACAGATATGTAAAGGGTGGGTGTCAGGATGATGGAGCTAGGCTTTTTTCAGTGATATCCAGTGATAGGACAAGGGGCAATGGGTGTAAACTGGAGCATAGGAGGTTCCATGTTAACATCAGAAAGAACTTCTTTACTGTGAGAGTGACACTGGAACAGGTTGCCCAGGGGGGTTGTGGAGTCTCCTACATTGGAGATATTCAAGGCCTGCCTGGACAAGTTCCTGTGTGATGTACTCTAGGTTACCCTGCTCTTGCAGGGGGGTTGGACTAGATGATCTTTCGAGTTCCCTTCCAACCCTCGGGTTTCTGTGATTCTGTAAGGGAATTAGCTTTTTGACCCAGCATTCACCCACGGTAGATTCTACTAACAGTGGGAATGGTCTTAATGAGCAGTTTGCAAAAGATTTCTGTATTTTCATTAGAGACAGATTTTGTGAGGTTTTAACTTTCTGGTGTGAATGGAAGGTTTTAGCCAGTTACTACGAAAATAGTAAGGCTGACTATGGTACATGAGGAGATAAAATGCCTTAAAAAAATTGAGATGTAATTTTCCAAGTCTTGGTGTTGAGTTTAATCTGGATGACATGTCATCTTGCACTTGCATGCATTTCAAGGGGTCCCTTCTTCACCTATAAGATCAGCAGAGATGAGCAACAGCCTCTCAGATTCGAAACAGAAGGTAGATGTAAATGCAAATGATCATATATATTCAACACGTTCCAACTTCTCTTCATACTTCCACAGTTCCAGACTGCTGAGCCTGCAAAGCAGACATTTGCTGTTCAATGGTTTGATTTTTTTCCCTTGGTTTGAGTGGCAGCTGGCAATAATCTCTAGCTTGATCCTGGATCTGTCTTCGCATAGTAAAATGAGGAACCAAATGTTTGTATATAGCTGTCTCGAGATTTAGCAGATAGGTATACCTCCTCTGCATAACCTTATCAGATGGCTTGTCCTTAACTGGGTAAAAAAATGTCCCATTCTGGAAAAGAGTTAATTTTCCTGTTCTACCTCAGCTACTTGTTGAGGGTAGTGGGAGGAATGACAGAGATCATTTACAATTATAACTATTGTAAGAATGTTATGCAACATCTGCAGGGACAGGGAGGACAGGAGCTGGGACCCCATTTGGTTCTTCAAAGGCTGGCACGTCACTTGACAGTGTGAAGCAGCTCTGCTACTGATCACTCAAAGATACAGTACTGTATCTAGGAAGGTATAAGGCTTCTTAGTAATCCAAAACTAGCTAAGAATGGGTTGAAATCAGAAAGGACAAAGGTATGAATTGTTCTTAATTCTTGTGTGGTACTGTTGTTATACTTACTGAGAGTGAAATTTTCTTTGGATACTCCTAGATGAATGCCTGCCATTCATGTTCATGAGAATTTGCTGTAGCTTCAAAATGAAGATTACTTCTATGTCTTTTTTGGTTGTCATTCTGTTTCTTCATAACCCTTAACAAGTCTGTAGTTATTTATTGCATACCATCTCTCATCAAGAAGGGGCTCATTTTTACAATGAGAATCCCCCACAGAGCTCTTCCTCAGAAAAAAACCCAACCTTTCTATATTAAGTGGGGGTAAGATAAGGAGGCAGAAAATAAAACCAGTTGATGGTGCTCAGCTCTTAAAAAATATCCAGACCTTTTATCATATGCTATAGGTGCTTAGGATTAAATATTTGCTTTCATTCAAGGTGTTTCAGCCTGAAACTTGGCTTTCTGCAGCATCTAGTATAGTGGCAGCTTGTTTCATGAATGTTACTTCCACATTCCACACCATAGGAATTTATATTAACAAGAGCAATAATACTGGTGCTTTCAGAAGTAGGGTGCCCAGGGAACCATCCCATAACAGCAGGTCAATGTTGAGTCTGGCAGAAACATCCCCACTACTGAATTGCAGGTACAGCTATCGATAGCATCCTACAGTACAACAGTAGTTGTATGGGGCTATGGAACTGGATGTGGCAATCTCAAGGTGAGCCTTGGAAAGAGTGTATTGAAGTAAGTCCTGGGAAGGTTATCTGCATCTGCTTTACTGCATGGGAAATTAGAAATGTGGGACTTTCTCCTGAGACTTATCACAGTGTGTTTGGCTTCCTGAATTTGCAGCAAATCCATACTGCAAGAGAAAACACAAGGAATGACTGGAACAGAATCAGTGTTAGCTAAATCACTTAAACCACCATTCTTCTTTCATGTTAGTGCAAAAACAGTGTTGCAGCCTGAGTTATAATAAATTGCTGACTACTAAGGCCAGGACTAAGTCATCTCTTTTTGGCTAATTCCATTCAGCTTCCCCAGCTATAAAACACTTATTAAAGAAAGTTTAGCAGCTGTGCTGTTTTCTGAGGCATGAAAAATTGTGATTAAGGTCACTATACTGGAGTCAATGAAGCTTAAACCTTGATACACTGGGACACAGAGAGGGGCCAAACTAGCCTTATACTTGATGGTGTCCTGCTGCCCAATCTGCAGAGGACTGCTTGTTTTGGCCTCAAAAAAGTAGCCTGCCAAACCTCCTGCCTATAAGATAAGCATCATGTTATCTATGCCTATCTGCAAGGTTAAGAGCAGGAAGCAAAAAGCTGTGGTCACTGAGGAAAAGGGCTGGAGAGTTTAAGCAACCCTCAAGGGTAAACGTCTGGCATTCCTACTTTTGGCAAAGAAAAAAGGTGGGAATGAAACAAGTGGGGTTATAGTCGTTTATGTAACTGCTGGCAGTGTATCACTGACTTTGTGGTGTTCTCCATGCAGTTCATTGCCTCTGCTCCAAGTTGCCTGGTCATATTATACCAACCCGCTTCTGTCATGGATGGCAGAGCTGAAGAATTTGACCCTCTGTGGTGCATAAAAACTTGCTTGCCCTTTGAGAGAGGATAGTTCTCCAGCTGTCATGGGTGTTACTGGCTCTAAAGACTTTTTCCAAGATGCTGCAAGGAAGTAATTCAGGTGTGTGGAGTTTCTGCTGCCAGTCACCTTCAGCAACTCTCTTCAGGTCTAGGCTTTCCTGGGACTAAAGCCTCTTTGGTGTCTGAGTGGCAGAGCATGAGGCCAGGGAAGGAAGGTCTGACGTACTCCCAGAATTATTCTTTCCATTCCTTCCATTTGGTTTTCCTTTAAGGTGTTTATCTCATGAAAATATGACTTGGCCTGATTGTATCATTGTACCTGCCTCAATTAATGCATTTGTGTCTAGAATGAATAATAAATACAGACACACATTTTTTACTGGCTAAATTAAGATAGTTTTCATCCTGAAACCTAAGAAATTACCAGTTATGTCACCTGCTAGGATAGATCTTGTGCAGCTGTTAAGCATTATTTTCATAGACACCACTGCAAGGGCATTGCAAGGACAAGATGTAGACAAAGGTAAAAATGTCATCCAGAGCATTGAACAAATTTGTTATTTCCATGCAGACTGTTAGTCTCTGCAGATTTTGCTCCTGGCTTTGTTTTTCATTACTCTCACATGCATTCCCTTCCATTTTTCTTGCCTCTCTCCTGTATTAATTCAACTGTAGACAGAGAGATTTGAATAGTACGATGTAACGGAAAGGAGTAACACCTAGCACAAAGCAAGAATGCTAGCTGATGCAGGTACAGTGCTATTGCACTCCCAGGATTAACTGAGATTTGATTCATGCTTTTTTTATATGAAGATTTGTTTCCATTTCTTCCATTAATTCCTTTATAGGGCTTGATGTCCAGGACTTTGAATTAGATCTGAAAAATAGGGAAAAAGCTTCATCTAGAGTTTGATTTTTGCTTTTGCTGTTTTGTTTGTCAGTCCTTGCAAGGAATGAAATATATGTAATTGCTTTTCATTTGTTTTCATTATATACTTGCCTTCCCACAGATAATGAACTGCTGTAAGCATTCTGATAAAAAGTATATGAAATACTTTGTGATTTCTTCATTGATTAATCTCTAATAATAAAATTTAAGATTAACACCATTCCCCCACCCCACCCCCCACTCTTCTCCCCAAAACATGGAGATTCATCTGGAAGAGATTTCATTTGCAGTATAAACCTAGAACCTCTTTCTGTAATTCCCACTCATCAACTGCTATTGCAAAACATCTTAGCAAGGAAAGAAGGGATAGTAGCTGGACCAAGGCCACCTGAGGAAAACCCTGATTGGGAGATTGCAGTTATAGAATCAAATATTTTTTATGATTAATGAAGATTGGCTAATGAGTAACTGACAAAGAACAGTTCATACCTCTGTATTGTGGTTATTTAGATGTAATTGGCTTTAGTGAAATCACATTTTATTTGTATAACCTTGTCTGATTTGCTAAAAATCACTTGAAGGTTTTTACAAGTTTGTTTCTTTTTTTATGAAAGCAGAAAGTCTGACTCATGGCTCGTAATCCATCTGTACACAGCCAACCTCTGATGTGCATGCCAGCATCCATATTTAGAGAGAGGGTCAGAAAGAATTAGACTGCAAGTTTCTGTGAGTGTAAATGGCAGCAAATCCAGAGCTTTGGTGTCATGCTATGCATAACACCTTTTTCTGATCAATGTTCTCATTGTAAATTGACTGGTGTTTCTGCGTATGGTCTTGGGGTTATGATATAAAATGTTCAAGGCAGTTTTATATGTCACTCAGTATGCTCATTGACAACTTTTGTGGATGTAGCCTGCAGCAAAAGCAAATGCTTGTGACAGTTAGCTAGGTAACTTTTATCCTGGCCATTCCTTAACTATTTTTGTCTATTGTTTTGTTGGTGACATCTGTTTGGCGATCTGCTGTTTTGACACGTACAAGTCCAGTAGATCATCTTACTTGCAGAAGTCATCAGCAGTTAGATATCATGATAACCATAAGGCATGTAGTCATGTTTGCATGTATGTGCTGATGGAGTTTCACAGCTTTATCTATCTGCATTGAAACAAGAACTGAAAAAGAAAGAAAAAAAATATTAACCAGTTCTATCATAAAAAGTTCAGGCACTTTAGTTAGGAAGTGATTTTTGTGTGCTCATTGCAATAATTAAAGACACAATGCTTAAAAATGCAAGAAGAGCTTAAAACCAATGAGGTTTGGTTTATTTCCTGGAAGAGAAAGCTAATGTTCTAAACTGGCTTGGTGGACATATGAATATCCTGCTTTCACTTCCCTAACCTCTTTTTCTTCTTCCCCTTGTGGAAACACATTAGAGGACTTAAGTTATTTCCAAGGACTCCAAACAGTCTGCTGTAAAATAATAGACTTGGTTTTTGCTTTTGTAACTTTGTTATCAGTATATTTTATAAACAAATCAGTATAGTTACATGGGTCTGCTGGAGAAACCAGATTTAATTTAACTCCCAAGTAAAGTCTAACATGAATAGAAGTTAATAGCCCAGTTCTTTTAGCCCGGACATACACTGGTTTATACTATGGATAAATTCTGTTTGCTAGAATGGACTTAAATTCGCCCTGTATGTAAAATGTAGCTTCTGTGTTCACAGGCTTATGAGCATATGAGCATGTATTGTGGCAGGTCATAAAATGAATCGCGGATCATCTTATTTTCTGTTTTCGTGTCCATCTTCTTTCCTCGTAGTTTGCTGTAATTTCTTGCTATGCTGTTTGTTCAATGTCTTGCACATCATCAGAAGTGAAACATTTACACTGCAAAGTACTGCCACACTATTGCTTCCATATAAGCAGATAGTAATATTAAATATGACTGGTAATAGACAAGTAGAATTGGAAAAGTAAGCTGCTGTGTTAAAGTGCTATGAAGTAAGGATAAAGTCTGCATTAAAAGTCATCTTTTTCTGTTATGATAGTCTGGAAAGTTTCTGAATAGCCTCACATCACCTTCTGCAGTGTGTAATCTCCCAAGAAGCTGGAGCAGCAGGAGAGCTAATGTGAGCAAAATATTGAAGCCAGGACTTTGAATACTGAAACATTCCTTGTTTAAGATACTTAGGAGTGATTGATTTTTCCAGTGATCACACTCTATAAAACATGTTAAACTGTGCAGCCAAACTCTCTAAGCATGCAGAATAATCAAGTAGTTTTAAAGTTTTGCTACTTGAGGTAAACTGATATTAGCTAGTATCTGCAACAATAGATTTACACAAGCAAGAAGAGGCTAAAGCAGGCACAATGACATAATTGCCTTAGGTCTTTGAAAAGTTGTTGTTAGTAAAATCTAATTCACTGAGCCTTTATATTTAAGCTTTTCTGATAACAATTCAGATTGTTTGTGATCTGATGAATTCCTTCAGCACTGAGAGCAGTAAAAGATGAACAGTTTGATTTCGGTGGGAAATTTGGTAAAAATAGTTTAAAAATTGTTAAGGAGTCACATTCTAATCTCTCCTAACTATTTGACTGTGATAGAGATCATAGGAACTAAAAGGAGAACCAACATTCTAACATTTGTATTCATCTGGCATAATTTGTTTGCACTGATACAGATCTTAAAACATTTGTCTACAAAAAGCTAACAACAAATATTTATCATTCTAGGAGCTGCAGCTGTCCCTGTCTTTCATGTAATAAATACTGTTCACAATAAACTTACACCCTTAGGGTGAACCTGCAGGATAGAGAAAAACTAAAATGTATCTTAAAGAATAACAGACTTAGAGATTGCACATGAATTCCTGTAAACACCAAGCTGGACTAGTCTAGTTCTTATTAGAAAAGGCCTGTTTCAGGCTGGAGAATGCAGTATCTACTGGAGAGATATGAACTTAACTACCAAGCAGGCATAATTAGCATGTCCTGCATTTTCCATCTCTCTGGAAGCCTATTGCCAAGGTGTCTAAAATGAGAACCTGTAATTTGTGCTTTGTATAAGTGCCTTGAGAACTGCAGAGTGAGCACCTACTAGGCTTGTTCTGATTCTGCCCCATCCCACTGTGGCTTTTTCAGCTCAGGGTATTCTCTGCTACAGTGTGTATAAAACTGGATTTAGCTAAGAGACCTGCTCTCAAGTAGATCAGAGTAAAATCAGTTTACCTGGTATATTTATAATTTGCCCTGAAATCGTTACAGGCACTAATGAAGACATGTGAATTTAAATGATTTCTCCTAGGGCTGATTAAGAAAGCAATTTGAAACATAAGCCTAGAGATAAAAAAACCCAACTAATGCCTAATTCAGTATGGTACATTTTTCTGTAATATAGAGATTCCCATGGTAGCTTGTTCTTTATATACTGAAATGTGCAGACCTCTGCCAAGGACTGTTTGTTACCTCCTTTGCTATACTCAACTCTTAGAATAATTCTCCATAGTTGTGCAGCACAAATGGTTATCAGAAAGGTACATCCTTCAGTGTAACCTGGAGTATGCAGTAACAGAGACAAGAAGAGGATTACATTCATCACTGGAGTTTCTACTGAGTTTAATATATTGACCTCAGGGTTTTTTTTCCAATGCAGGAGATAAAGAAACTATATATATGAATAGAAGGTTATTTGATCAGGAAAATGCTTTTGAAGTATCTTGTACTTGAATGCTTCTTCGGCCTTGGATTGGTACCTTTACAGCTGCATGAACTGCATTTCTCTGCTTTAATCTTTTTCCTCAAAATATGGTCAAAACTTTAAATGTGGGGATATGAGAACATAAAAGTTATGATTATCATCTGCAGCTTTGCTGAGGAGAGTAGATCATATCTGTTATCACTACTTTAAGACCCATTACCCCACCTAAACAGTGCTATCCCTACCTTCTGGAGCAGGCCGTAGTTGTGTACTGCAATTGTGCTGCATGGCACAAATCAGCATTAAGTGCAATGAACCTAAATGTTTGGAGCTCTTAAGTACAGTTTTGAGCCTCTGTTGGAACAGTGTGTGCAGGGGCTTGCATTCAAGAGAAAAGAGTGTCTCAAGAGAGCCATTAATAACATAACTCATACACTAGGAGTGGGGAGAAGAAAAGACCCTTTAAGGGCTAAGTAGATCTTTGATACACACCCTTCATGTTACCCTGTAACAAGATGAGCACATTTATGAAGCGTATATATGACACATGCACAAGGAGTTCCCAAATGCCTTACAGGCATACAGCACATACTGTTGTGAGTGCTGTAATATAGCTATGAATGACAGGAATCTGTAGGGTTAAGCTGTTGATGGTCTTCCTAGTATTCTTTGAAAACTAGCAACTGGATCAAGATTGCATTCTTATTTCTAAAAAGCACCCAAGCATCTGCCACACACTGTTTGTACTTATTGTCACAAGTTGGATTTTGAATCAGAAGCCGGAGGGATGGCTTCAGATCCTACTTGTATCCACACTAGGCATCCAGTCTAACAGCAGAAACACACTATTGCACAGAAAGCCAGTGCTTTGAGGGGATTCTGCATTATGTACAGGGTCAACAGGAAAGCAGCAGACCTTATTTATGTGTAGTACAGGAGTTGCCAGAGCAGCAGAAATACTGTTTTCTTTCAATGATTAATGTGCTCAATAAAAGTGTAGCATCTGCTGCCAGCTTTCATTAACAAATAAATGAAAAACAAACCCTTGTGGTAGGCACAGTGTCTGGGGACAGCTTAAACAGGACTGAGCTGCTTTAGATTTCAGCTATTTTCTTTAGCGCAACAGTGTGGAGCACTTTCTTGTTTATAGGATAAATACAGGGGATTGAAGTGATCTGTGTAGCACACAGGAGCAGTTGCCAACCCATAACATTCTGCAGAATGCAAGAATTCCATAGCTGCTCCCTTGGGAGTCATAGCCTACAATCTTCTTGCATGTTGGTTTCAGTGTAAATAACAGTTAAATAATCAGAACAGACAAGCTGCCAGTAAAACATTGAATAAAATACTAGTTAGTTCATTTTCCTTGCTTCATAATACAAGCTCAGCAGACTCAGAGCTCAGTCCTTGTATTGATTCAGGAAATGTGGTATTTCACACCACATTAGTACAAGTAGTGCATCAGTTCAAGGCTGTCTGTGCTTTTTTAGCTTCTTTGCACAAAGCAGACTGAAATACAATAGATAACTTTATTTTTAGTCTTATTTTCTGTGGTGATTTTCTCTTCCACCTTTTGTTCTTATAGTTTCTGTACCACACTGGCTAGTTCCACCCTATTTGACAAGAAGAAAAAGGGGAGAAAGGTTTACATACAGCGCTGTCACAACACAGGGAAGGTTTCAGTGTCTACTTAAAGACACCATAGAATCCACATGCAGCAGAGAAAGAACCACTGTGAGTATGCCTTCCTCATGGAAGCTTTGACTAACAATTGCTCACAGAAGTGAGTCCATGAAGTGGTAATAATCCAATGTTTCTCAGCTCTGGTACTGCTGAAACTTCTTCCATTAGTGGAAGTTTGAGAGTGATGGGCCAAGGAGATCTCAGGCTAGATGTGACTTTGCATCTGTGACAAGAACTTTGCTGAATCAGTCTCAGGATGTGTAGAGACTGGGGTATTGCTTTCAGCATTTCCAGTTGCTTCAGGCTTTTTTTGTATAGAAATTATGTTGTTTTAAACAATCAAGAGGAGACTATTAACAATAACGTGGTTGTCCTTCAGACTATGGTAATTTAGCAATCCTCAGAGCCATCTGTCTGCATATTTGCAAAATACAATTTATTAATTCACAGTGGAAACACATCACAGAATGGCAAAAACATTTCAGTACTGAAAAGAAAAGATAAAAAACCATCATGATCTGAGGCAGGTAACAGAGCAATCCCTGCAGGTTATATGGTGAGGACAGCTTTGGGATTCTAAGATATTTGTTCTAAACCCCGATGAATACACTAAGCTTAATGACAGTACAGAGTCACTAGCCGTACCTTCAGCTATACCCAAGAGCTGTGCCAAAACAAAGGAAACCTTCCCTATAAATGTGAGATAGGAGACCAATTCATCCGCACTGCTGTGCCCATAAAATCAGCCTCTCCCAATTATCGCCTCTGCAAAGAGCAAATTGTCTTCAGATAGTAGAGAATAAGCAGGTCTCAGCAATCATGAAGGCTTAAGCCAGCACACATCAAAAAACATGTACGTACCAAGCAGATGGGGTTAGATGACTGTTTTTCTGTACAGTGACTTTGGTGCTTGGTACAAACTTGGTACATGTGGAGCTTGTACAGTCACATACTGAAGTGGATTTCATGGTTATGAGAAAATAACCTAGTCCTGAGTCATGACGTAGTCTAATCATCACCACCATGTAAATGTGATTATTTGCTAATGAACAGACATCTCCATATTTAATTGCATCAGCTTTTCAATCTTATATTCTTTCTGTGGTGATTATGTTCCCTGTCTGGCATGACTCATCAAACTCTTCAGGTATGTACAGTGTGTGCTATGCAGAGTGATGCATTGAGCAGGTGTGGCAAAGGACAGGGCAGTTCGAGTAAAAGGAAATTGAAATGTATTTTCAAAGAGAATGTACAAATACCTTAGTGTTTGATTTCCAGGGTGGTGATTAATTACAGACTGTAAGATAAGGACATAAAGGACAAATAAGAGCAATAGCCGTTTGTTATATCATGTAGTAGATTCACCTCTGGTTTAAGCTGGCTTTTGGTGGTATGAACCAGAAAGCAGGGACTCTGACAGCGTGAGGAAAAGCAAAAGCCTGAATTCCCTCTCTCTGGTACATTCTTGGGACTGGCAGGCTGCACATAGAGGACACTTATCTCAGCAGTCTGAGTGGGCTCAGATTTTCTGGGACTCTCTGAGGCCATAAAAATGTTACCCCATCACATATGATGGTGAAAATTTAAACATGGCTTGCCCACATGAGTGTGTAGATCATACCCATGCTGACATTGATCATACCCATTTACTTGTACTTGCCTGTGCTAGAGAACAGATCTTGGCTTGCACATGCATTCTAAGTTCAGGGAATAAAAAGTGACTGTATTTAAACCCTGAAGTCAAATGCATGCTCAAGAGGTACAGGGTGTCACCGTACTTTGTCCAGCTTATACTTGAGCTAGTCTAAAAAGCAGAAGAAATTTGGAGCTTTCACCTCTTTCCCTTGTATTTATAAAACCACTGTATGCTTTGGTAAGACCTGCAGTTCCAGCTAAAAGCTGTAAAAGTTGCTGTGTTCCAGGTCATAAATTGGGGTGAGATGGCAGTGCAGTGTGATGAGGCTTGCACAATACTCATGCAGCTTATATCTGACTCGAGGCTTTGCTACTAATTCACTTTCATGAACACAAAATCCACATCCTGTTCTTTTCCCACTCTCTGAAGAACACTTCCTATCACATGCCACAAGCAGAAATCTCTTTCTAGACAGTACAAAATTCCTTGAGATGTAATGCAGTAAAGCAAGATTGTCTCTGAAATAAGGTTATGCATTTCACCATTACCCAGTGCCTCACACCACTGGAAATGAAATGAGTTCCTGGCCTGAACCTTCCTGCTGTTATCTAACTCTTACAGTACTTCATGTCAATTATTAACATCCGCAATGATAGAAATCTTAATACATGTTAAGAAACAGGACTCCTACATAATTTGTTAACCTGTATTATTTTACCCTATGATTTTCTTTTAGGAGCCTAACTTTCTCCATCTCCTTTTCCACTGTGCTCTCATAATTGGAATGTTTTGGTATATTACTTTCAGTCATTGGAGGAGAGGGTACAAAAGCTGTTAACTGTCTCTTTTACCCTCTAGCCAAACATGTTGTTCATCATATATAAACTCTCTCTTTATAAGTTACTTTTACCCAATAACACCACAAAGACTTTAACAGAAGACAGTAGAAACCACTAAATGACTTAGCTGAGCTCTCAGATCATAACATATTTATATATATTAAGGAAGTCACTGAATATTTGCCTGAAGTGTGAAAAGGTTTTTTGTTGCTGGCTCACTACACGTTTTTTCAATGAATTTCAGACCCTGCAATGATCCTTTTTTGTTTGTTTTCTCAAGGTAATAAATAATGTAGTTTAAAACCTGCTAACTGCTAGCAAAGCCAGCACTCCAGTAATGTAAAACTTGGGGTTGGGAATGGAGGGGTGCAAGTGGATGTACAGTCCAGGCACTTTGAATGAGGCATCAATACAAGGGATTGACTTGGCTTTGCAGGTTTGAAACAAAGTGTTTGTTATTCTTCAACTGGGAAAGCTCAATGTGTATCCAGTCCCCAGGAAACACTAATTTTGGTACAGCATGTGTGTTGGGGATGGAGGAAAATGTCACCAGAGACATGTCTTTCTGCTGTTCAGAGGATACAGTTTAAGCTTTGCCATCTGACGAGCGTCAAAGCAGATTTCCATCTCCTTTAACCTCCTTCAGGTTTGGGTCTTAGGGAAGAGACTCAAGGAGCTATAGCTTTTCTCTTGACAGCCCCGCTATCCCTGCCTTTGTCCAACAGAACATGGTTACATCCTGAATCTGGCTTTTCCAGCTGAAGTTTCCCCAGCTTCACGGAGCTGTATCAGAAGAGCTGTTCTAGCATTGTAGAGGTCATCTAAGGATTTATTTTGAAGAGTAGCAGTCTGTTACTTTTCCTCTTTTCCTTTCTCAACTAGAGAAAACCTGGTAGGACTAACCTGTAGAGGTGAGTGTGCTCATACTCTGTAGGAAACTGATCTCTGCATCAGAATGCTGAGAGAAGTCAGCTAGATGTCAACAGAGCTGGAAGTTGCCATCCTAGTACAATGCCAGTACAAGGCTGGTGCTGCCATCAGTAGAGGCTGTACATTACAAGAAGCAGTAGTGTTAAACAGTAGCAGAATGAATCAGTGATTCAGGCATTTAGAGGTCCTGCTTTCAGATTCCTAGGAATTATGTAATTGCAGAGGCCATATGGATTTAGAGAGCAATAGAGGTCAGTCATGAAAATATAGCTCCTTCTCTTATCCCTGATCTGTTTTATCTTTTATGCTGTAAGGCGAATTCAGTCTGGACACTTTTTTGTGTTTGCCTTATTTCACATCAAATCACTTATTAAATATGTAGAAACCTCCTAAAATCACAAACATCTAACAGAATTTTTATTTTAAGTGCAGAAGTCTTAGAACAGATTTCCTGAGTAAACTTTAGGGGAGCAGAACAAATTCCTACTTGGAAAGAGAAAGGACAGAGTTATGTTGATGGACAAAATGAGCTTGCAAACCATTTGTTGAACAAAGAACACCAGAAGAGTTACTTGCTATTGCTTTTTCTCTTGTGTTAATTGTGGCTAGCTGCTGAACTACATAGCATGCAGGACAGAAAATATTTGCCAACACTTCCTTGAACCCTTTTTTGAATTCTGTGGTTTAAGGAGGTCTCTGTGTTTCAGTATGACTGGAATTTGTATCTAGCTTCTAGTCCTAGGCCAAGGGCTGAATGAGACTTCCTCTGTTTAAGATGTTGTGCAGTGCCAAATACCCTGGATATTGTGTTGTTTCATGGTGTGTTATTTCATTTTTGCAGAGTGAAAATTGATTGGTAGATGTGAGCATAAGGCCAATGAGTGTGGTAGATCTTCGCCCCCTGTAGCATTGCTTATTTCCACCCAAGTCAAAAACACTAAGTTGTCTGTAATAGAATTGTGGCTGATAGGGCACTGAGTACATCTCACCCAGAGATGCACATATTTATGACTAGCACCCTGGCTTCTAGGAGAGCTTTAGCACTCACTCAAGTCCTGCCAGTGTAAGTTCAGCAGTGTTTTGATGCTATCTCAGTGGCCCCCATTAGGATTGGCATAGCTCAGCCATAGACAATTTGGTGTGGGATCAAAACACACAGTGCTAAGCACAAATTCTTTTGGAAGAATTGATACATTTGGGATGGAAATCCAGTATGAGATCATATTTATATGAAAAAATTTGGTAGGAAGTTGTGAATGCTCCATTTCTGGTCGTGTTCAAGGCCAGTTTGGACAGAGCCTTGGGTGACATGGTTTAGTGAGTGGTGTCCCTGCCCATGGCAGGGGGGTTGGAACTAGATGATCTTAAGGTCCTTTCCAACCCTAACTATTCTACGATTCTATGATTCCTCATTTGAGCAGTCACTGGACACTTTTCTGCTGCCTGGAGCAGTCCTTTGTGTTTCAGGTCAAATGCGTTCCTAACAAAAATATAATCTGCAAAGAAATCAGAAAGAAACAGGTTTTTATTTTGCAATGTACTACAACTTGGAGAAATAAAGATACAGAGAAGCAGCTTTCATAGAACTGCTTTGTGACATTTTCTCCTTAGTCCCCAGGATTTATGATGAAACTAATCACACCCACTTCAAGGATAATTCCAGAAGAAATTCTCCTGGAATGAGACAGGTTTGCTTTTAGAATATTCAACTGAAAAAAGGAATCATCATAATATGTATCACTGCATAACTTACAGTCGTTCACATCAGTATCAAAGCTCTTAGCTGACCTTGGGCATATCACTGTGCGAACTACAGCAGATACACTGCATTAGTGAGCTCAAAAGTATGTTAGAGAGACATAAGGTTTGTATTAGATTTCTATATAATCTTGTAGCTGTGGTATCAGTTATCTTGTAACATGGGTGGATCTTACTGCCATTCTATAAGGAGGAACTTGAGATGCAGTCTTGTTGTCTTGAACTGTTGCACAGTCATGGAACAATTGGAACTTGTAGCTGCAGCTAACTTTAAGTGTACTTCTCCTCCAGGTCTTCAGAATATATGCTAAGGTTGCCATCCCTAACTCAGCAGTGCTGTAAAGGGCACATGTGGTGACACGATGAATTTCCAGCCTTCTTGAAGACGTATTAAGGCCATTAATTATTCTTCTGGAATATAGATATCATCTGTCATCTGTGCTCAAGGAAGTGGATAAAAATTGGAATAGGCAGAGAGAATTGTTACTAAAACAATCAAGGAACTGCAAAGTTTCATCATAACATAAAAATAGAAACATAATTAAACAAAACAATAGTAGTGTAGGGGCTAACGGATAATGCTGACAAAAAGATACAAATTGGATAATAACAAATGTGGAGTGGGATTTTAACAAGAAATAATCTTCTAAGAGAGAGGAAAAATAATCTAATATTAAGATAGAACATAATACTTTTATAAACGGGCAAAATGATGCAGTATCATAAAAGGTACTCAGTTACCCAGATCACTTTCTAGTCAGTGCTCCTATCATCCTAAATGTCTAAAGCCATCTGAGAGCATTGAGCAGAATTAGTGTCACTTGCCTGGAAGAGTTGCATTATCACAGAACTGAGCTGCTCCTTGCCCTAGACACAGTGCTATCCCACACACAGTTGCTCATAGTAAGTATTGGCCAAGCATGAACCGGCACTGAAGGGTACACCAATGCAGCTGCTACAGCGTATGCGACACATCTCTGAGAACTGCAGTCCTGCATCATCTGTTACTACCAGCATCACATCACCAGCAGCATCACAGGTGAGCTAATGATATTGCCATGGACTTACCTTACCCTTTTTGCCTTTCTATTGCAATTAATATTTACAACCGCTTCAATGTTATGCTTCCATAAGAGCCTACTGTTAGCCTAAGGCATTACTATTTGAAAGGTGATTCCTGAAATACCATGCTGCCCTCTTGAGGTTGCATAATATATATTTTGAGGTTGGGTTTTTTTAAACGGTTGCTGTAAAGAAGAAAAGATTTTAATGACAATTTGTTATTTGAAATAAGCAGATTAGACATGAGCATTACAAAGCCATCTCTGTAGTGTGGATGCTCCAAAAGGAACGGGGTATGCAGTTCCTTGCAAATGTCTGTCTTAATTTCTCCATCTCAACTCTTCACAAGATCTAGAGGATCATGAATAGAAGTGCCAACAGCTGGGAATAGAGATAGGGTTCTTTGGTTACAAACTTTGTCCTGTGTAGATATGAACATAGAAATAATTTGCAGCAAAGTGTAGTATCATGTTTCTAGTATTCTGGCATTGGCCAACAGTCTTACATGAGTTTGGTCTTGCTACAACAGTAGTAATGCATACAGTGACTGATACATGCTCTCCTGCAGAGATCTGTCTGCCTGATAGTTTCTTCCAACTGTGGTGCCTCATCTGAAATGATTGCTTAAGAGAACTAAAAGTGTCTATATTGGCAAAACGAGAAAGGCAAGTCATTAGAACAAGTGCTGGGAAGCACATGCAAAGTATAAGCACAGAGGAGGAAAACAGCGTGACAGAAATTGCCTCTGATGGTTTGGGGGTTTTTAATGTTAGAAAAAGGAAAGTTACTGGAGTGAGTCTGTGTAATAGTCTCTCTTAAATGAATTGTTTAACATGAGAGCAGATGGACAATGGTGGGAATACAGTTAGGTAAAGTAGGTTACCTAATTGCTCAGGTTTTATTTATTGCTTTGGGAATCAACTTATAGTACAATGTGTTCATCAGAGACAAACACAACCAGACTGGAACAAAAGAGGAAGGAGCTGGTTAGGTCCCATGTGTTTCTGTGTCACTGTAAGCCTTGGATTTGACAGGGTATGAGAAGATGTTTTGGCCATCTGTCTTCTCCCCTTGTGCTCCACAGTGGCTGTGATATTCCAAGGGCTTCCTAGAGAAGATGAATGATAATAGCTAGTAGCAGAGTTATGCTGGGAGTGATTGCTGGTGGCAGAAAGTTTGGCAGAGCTTCTACTGCCGTGACTAGAACCAAAGGTTTTCATTTGTCTATCTAGTTTTACAATATTTGCTGCCTGTTCCTAAGGGTTCCTTTCAAGCCTCAGCTGTGTTAACATGAGTGGGCCTCAGAGCCAGGGCAATACTTGGTGAAGCTTTTTTCACCCTGGCTGCCATGGTTGGCAGACAACACTTTTTTGGCAGTAAGGATGGGAGTGACTGGCAGTTGTAAAGAAGTGCCAAGATGAATGCTAGCTTTGGCACTATGAATTTCCATTCCAGCTGCTTGAACAGGAATCTTGGGTCCCTGTAGTACATCTTCAGTCTGCCTGCCTTGACTAAAAACTAGTAATTGTACTTCACTGAGCAAATACCCATGAATAACTAATGCCAATGAACCTCAAAACTATCCAATGCCAGGGGTTAGTGTTATGAAGTATAGGATAATTATGTGTTCTAAATATCACATAAAAGGAAAGCTGGTATCTTCTAAAATCTTCTGGTATCTTCTAAAATTCCTGAAACATTAACAATAGCCTGTGCATTTATTTCTTCAAAGGTATATATAAATGCGTCTCATTCAGCCTGTGTGTAGAATTTCCCATCCCCCAGCACTGTACTTCCTCATACTTGTATTGCAGTATTCTTGTATCCTCTCTGTATTCTTATATTCTTTCTGCAATGATTGGCACGTATAGTGAGTGAACACCACTACAAAAAAAGCAAAGACAAGTGAAAAATGAACCAGAAGTGTTTATAGCTGGCAATGAAATAGAACTTCCTTTTATCACAGCTTGCATGGTTGAAAAACATTTGCTTTTAAATGATAAAACATTTATTTGCAAATCAGAACACTCCTGATGAGCCCCCCATTCCTTCTCCTCTCCCTGCCCCCCCCCCCCCCCCCCCCCCCCGAAAACAAAAGCTTTATGGAGTTTTATTTCAAGTGTAGGATAGTGTATTCAGAAACAATTTAAAAGCAGTTTTTTGCTGATGCAATAAACATGTTTCTTCTTGAGATTTAATCCTATTTACTGACACTTATTTTTCACAAACAAAACATTTTTACGTGGAGAGAGCTTCAGTGAATACAATCTCCTTTCCCTAATGCAGACTAGGTATGCCTGGTTCCTCCAGGCAGTCTGCCTCTGCAGCAGCTCTCCTGCCCAGTATAGCACGTCTTTTCACTTGTGTGGTTCATCACTTCTAGAGACTTGCAAATTGAAAATATTGACGTATGTCCTCATGCCCTAGATACTAGTGCATAAGTGCAGCAAAATAAATACTGAATAGAGAAAAGATTTATGTTCAGCTGCTTCCCATCTCTCTTGTGATATTGTTCTTGTATGTCCCCTTTTTAAAAGTATGTTTACTGGAGCAGGAAGTAATAGATGATAAAAAGAATTATACGATCATAGAGTCTTTTAGGTTTGAAAAGACCTTTAAGATCATTGAGTCCAGTCGTTAATCCAGCACTGCAAAGGCCACCACTAAACCATGTCCCTCAGTGCCACATCTTTCAAATACCTCCAGGGATGGTGACTCCACCACTGCCCTGTGCAGCCTGTGCCAGTGCTTGACCACACTTTTTGTGAAGACACTTTTCCCAGTATCCAGTCTAAACCTCCCCTGGCAGAACTTGAGGCCATTTCTTCTTGTCCTGTCACTTGTAACTTCAGAGAAGAGACCAACCCCAACCTCACTGCCTCCTTTCAGGTAGTTGTAGAGTGATAAGGTCCCCCCCTCCAGCCTCCTTTTCTCCAGGCCAAGTGTACTGTTGATGATGTTATGCCTATAACCTCTAGGGCAGTGCTTTTCAGGTTTTCAGTGAACCTCAGGATAATCCAAGTGAAAACTTGTTTAGGCATTTTACATACAAAAGCTTCTGTAGGGCTGTTGTTGAGATTCACATGCTTTTAATACTTGCTTTATTGCTTTATTCTTTTCATGGAAATTTCTGTTGTAAAGTTCCTAGTTCTCCTTTCATTGTTACAAATAAAGATGTTGTTACAAATAGGGACATTGCTCATGTATGCTTAGTTTTAATATTTACTGTTATCCTGGGGAAAGATGTCTGATATGAAACCTAGGTGCACAGTTAGCAGGAGCTGAGAAATATCAGTACATTTATGTGCTACATTTAATCTATTTTACTCTGCTAGCCTTCATCTGTATCTTATTTCCCTGAGCTAGTGTGTTGAAGCTTTAACACAGGAAAGCTCAAGCTTTTGTATGCAGTAGAAATATGCATCAGTAAACAAAAGCAGCAGCTGTGAACTCAGCATCCATAGACTGTGCTGTTTTATATATTACTCTTCTTTTTAAACTGGAGTTATACATAACATTCTGCCCAGTTCATTTTGCCTGAAGCCATATGACCCTGAACTCCAACGCTGTCTGATTTCAGGCTAAACAAGGTTGGTCTGGATTGGTACTAAACTGGAAATAAACAGGAAATAACCTTCAGTTATAACACTCACTTCTTGCTCAGAGAGGACATGATCCCTCAGAAAGGACACACTCTTTCCTACATTGGTACTGAGCAGGGTGGGAGGCAAAGTGTTGTTATTAAAAATGCTGGTCAAGTACAATGGTGTCAAAAACTTACACATTCACTTGTGTCCTAAACTGTAAATCAGATATCTCTCTCTATCCTTGCATTTTTATATCCAAACTAGAAAAGTACATCAAAATCACATATGAAACAAATTGCATGGAAAGTATCGTTAAATTGTAACAAACTGATTTTGACTCAGAATTTGAGGAGAAATTTGATCTTGACAGAGGCAGATATGATTTTTGATGAAATCCAGTGGGATCTTACGAAAGCAAAATGCTTTCAGCACAAGTTCCTATAAAAGTACACAACTGCAAAGATGGATGAAGCTGAAAAGAAAATGTAATTTGGCTTCATGTGTTTTGGAGGTTTTATTGATAGAAGTGTCCGTAGACATTGTAGGCTTTAAAGCAGCCAGTATTGCATTGCTAGAACTTCTTATGCAACTGGTTTTATGGCTTTGTGTAAGATAAGGTGTTTTACACTGGTATTGTCATCCTTAGATAAGTGTAATTAATAGCAGTAAGTTATACAATTTCTCATCTCAGATTCTGTTTCTTGGCAATGGAGCTTTTAGTTTTGCTTGGTTTCATTCTGCTACTTTATACACATTGCTTCTGAAATGGTGTAACTCTTAGCTCTTTCAGATATCCAGACACAGAGTTAAGTTCTGTTGTTTTCTACGTAGACCTGGAATCCATGATTTTCAAACAGCCAGTACAAAAATGACAAAAGATGATGTCCATAGAGAATAGAAAGTATTCTATGTTCTCCCTTAAGTTGTCATGGGCATCTTCCTAGTGAAGAAATGAAGGAAGTTACTGAGGACCTTAACCATAAGCAAAAGGCAGGAAGAAGCAAATGACATTTGCAGAATTGAAAAAAATCTGGCTTGGTGAGAAGTTTCTGTCTCTGGAGGTAATTAGAGAAGTTGTTGAGAAGAAGAGAGAACTTGCCCTATGGCTTCTTACTCATTCCTGCTGCACTGCAGTGTGAGAGGAGTAGTTGTGAATTTCTATATAATAAATATTCTGTATATATAATACTGAAAAATTTGAAATGTTGCTTTACTCTGAAAATTACTACAAATTGTAATTCGTTATAGATCAGATCTTCATGAAGTACATACTCAGTTGTAACTTCTTAGTTTAGATGAAGAAAAAGGATTAAAGAAACACTTCTGAAACAGTAGTCCTACTAACCCAACTCAGCAAAGAATTAGGGTGCTGGATTCATTTTCCATTGTGAGGTTCTAGGTGGTGACACCTAAGCAGAGACCCTCTGGTCAGCAAAGAGGTGATGGAATCACTGAAGCCTGCAAATCACTCCTGGTGTTGGTAGCTGCAGGATTAGAAGGAACTCATCTGAACTGATAGTCCACAAGACTGGAAATTAAAGGGAAAAGAGCATGTGACATGATCATAGTAACAATTTAAGCATTTTACAAATACTGTTTGAAACAGAGGATATGTTGAATGTAAAAAGTACTAACAAACCTCATGCCTTTTCAGAATCTTGAAGGAATACTTTATACAGACTGCATACATTTTACCCTTTTCTCTATTCTTTTTATCTTTCTAGTTGACTCTCCACACAATTTTCCCTCTGTGATTATGAGTCAGCCTTGGCTCAAGTGTCCTGGAGGACATGTTGTGGTCCTTAAGTATACAAATGCAGATGGCCATCTAGCCATAATTTTAAGCAAGCATTTGCAGTTTTATAGATAATACACCATGCAACTGGGCATATTTGTTATTTGGACATAATGGAAGCTATTTACATTCAGCTTGTCAATTAAAAACTTTCTGCAGTATAAAGTTAAGCTTTATTATAGGTAAGAATTGAAATTTTAAATTCAATTATTTTGACAGCATGAGGGATTCTGTTTCAAGAATTAGAAGACGATGAGACATCATCTGTATGTGACCTTCTGAAGGTCATGATGAAGAAAAAGCTTTTAGGTTGTTTTGGTAACAAGTGTATCACCAACAGTGGCAAACAGGACAGACTGAACTTATAAACATTACATCAGAGCTGTTGCTAGAGATAACATGTTTGCTAAACTTCTCAAAATGAGCTGATACCACGAGTCATCTCATTGTGACCAGCGCTAGGACTATTTCCTGCTAAAACTGGCTAGCACACTGGTATATTATTGCTTGCCCAAAATACTAAACTTGCGAAGTCAAGCTATCTTTATTTTGTGTAAATAAGCACAAACATGCTCTCCTGAAAGGACAAAAAGGTTGCTAGCAAAAGCAAATAAAGGAAAAGACCAGTGTACTAGTCATAAAGACATTTGAAGTTAATCTACTTTTAAGGAAATCTTATTAGTACATTGATAAGTGCCAAATTTATACCTTTCAGTCTTTTCAAAACATATCATATTTTGAACTCAGCAAAATTGGGCTTGGATATATAAATAGGTTCTTTTAGCATGCTACAGGATGTATCTTGAATCTGGGAGGTTCAAAGCGCACTAGACTTAATACTGCATGAAACAGAATAGACAGTTTTTAGGGTTTGCTGTGTGCTGTTCAGTGTCTTCTCAGAGTTTGCTTCAAGTTTTGGAAGCTCCTAAAAACTAGGGAGAAGAGAGCAGAGCCTACTTCATGAGGAGGGATGGGATAGAGACATAAATACATGAAGCTAAGTCAGAGCATGTTCCTGTGTTTCTTGAAGGACATCAGTTGAATGGGTTAATGTGTTTTTTGTAAAATTGTATAAGTATTAAAAATAGTCTGTAGCTATTCTGGTTAATTTTAGGTGGACTTTAGAGCCAGATTGGACTGTAATGACCCCTTATGAACTAGTAATGAGGCTGTGGGAACTATCAGACTATAATATCTTGTCAAATAAAACAGCAGTCATGTTGTGAAGGTTGTTCCAGTTGCTCAACAGAAAAAGATGAGTGTTTTGTATGAAGAAATGTGTCCCTGTTCCTTGCACTGAAAACCCACTGAGGCAGTAAAAACTAATTTACTTTGCTGAGAAACAAGATAAAATTAGCTTTGCTCTCTGTGCTCTGCAGATAGATTCTACCCACTCCCTCAGACACTACTACTTTAACAGAAGTGACACTTCCAATGTGCCTTTCCCTTGGTTTTGTGTCATAACTTGGAAGCGTTCTTAGCAAAGCAGAATGTTATTTGTTGTCTAACAGGCAAAACCCCATATTTCACATATTTCCTATGTACAAAGGTGCTACTGAATGAAATTACAAGCTAGATATTAAAGTCAGCACTACTTCTGCTGAAATGTATGTCATCCCTCTTTCTGCTGCTGTGCACAGCTGAGCTGAAGGTGACAGCAGAACTAGTGTTGTGCTGCAGAGGAAATGAATGCAGATGGAAATCGTGGATGGGTGCTTGTGTGCAGAAGCTCTTCTGTTACGTGGTTAGGCAGTACTATAGTAGATAGGTGTAAACCTGAACACACGCTCATATTTTTTTTCAGATTTCGGTTGGCACCCTTTTGAAATCATTTGGGTTTAAGATCAGCCTTAGGAACACTCCTTATGCTACAAGAGAACCCCATCTACTCAGAGAGCAGGTGACATTTCCTAGTAGCATATGCTGAATATGCTAAAGGTTTGAACTAATTTCAAATAAAGAAATAGGTCATAATCTTTATCTGCAACAGAAAAATTCTAATGACCTTGAAAGAGAATTAAGCTTTTGTCCAATTCTGTATTACCTGATATTTGTTACTTCTCAGTATTCTGTTTGTTTGTCTTATGGGCTGCAAATTTAACCAAAACATCAGATAAGTAACTTTGAGAAAGAGTTGAGCTGAGAGCATTATATCTCTTTTTATATCTCAAGCAGAACTCCTGAGTATTTTTGGGAATGTCAGTGGTAACCAGGGAATTGTTCTAAGGGAACTGTTGTAAGCAAAATCTTGCCTTCCCTAGGACTCCATGAGTCGGTTTTGATTTCTATATCTATTTCTGCTTGTGAAGAATCATTAAGGAAAATATATTGGCCAGAATTGCTTAGAAGGAACATGGGCTAAATTCAGAGAGTTGAATTTGTGCTTAAATTCAAATCTGTGTTTCCCTTTGACTTTAAATTGCAGGAAAGCAGAATTTAACCAAGACCTGTTGTATTCTCAATAGTTTGAGCAGCTGTATTTTTATCTCCAATTGTCACGAGATTGTGACAAATGGAAGCATGTGCTGGATGCATGCAACCAAAGCCAACTGAAGTCTGCCTGCAGTTACCCCTCTTCATCTTCAATGAAACAAATGGATTAATACAGGAGAAATATTTTGCTACATATTCCCTTACATGTTGCTGGAAATGGTTACTCTAAGGAAAGTGCGGCATTATAATGATCATGTGAAGCATTACAATGACAAAATCTTGTCTGGCAAAAGGTGTCAAGTTGTTTGGCATAACGGAAATAGGGTGCTTTTTTCCTCATGGGTACATTTTCCATATTTATGGGATTTATGTACTTGCAATGAAATGACACCACTATGGTCTTCCATGTTTCTAAACAGCAAACAATTATTTGAATTCCCTTGACCATGTACAAAGTATTGGTTCCCCCTCCCAAAAAAAACCCTTTCCCTGTTAAAAGAATAGGGAAACAGCACCATCATTTTTTATCCCTGCAACTAAGAATAATTACAGAGCAGAAATTGAAGCACACTGTCCTGGGTTTACAGCCTTTGTGTATTACTCTGAGTTACATCTTAGCACAAAGGACTACAGAGCCATAAATCTTTACAGTTGTACCATACTGATATCGCATATATACGACAATTAAGGTCCCACTTATCTGGCTGCTGATATGATTTGAAATCTCTTTCCTTCCATTTCAGAAATCAAAAAGTAATGCAGTAGTTTTGCAGTAAATCCACTGATTAGAAAGGCTTTAGTATTTCAGCCACAAACAAGTTAAACATTGTTATATTAAAAACCCTATTGCTGGCCCTGCAAAAAGAACATCCTTCTTCTACGGTTCTGCCATTTGACTATTTGTCCAACAATTGAATGAAAATGTTTACAAAGGCAGTTGTACGTTACCTCCAAAAGCAACACTGCTCAATCTCCTTGTTGTTCTCAAGGTGCACACATTTTGCTAGTCACAGATACAAATGCTACTTTGAATTTGTCCGTCCTCACAAGTATCCATTTCCTGTATTTAGTTAAACTCTATGTGCAGAAAAGACACAGTGTTTACATTTCAAATCTTAACATACTATTTAATCCATTTTCTGGTGGTAGATTTGCATTTAATTTGGGATTTGAATTACGTTCAACATAATTGTTCCAAGTAATCGAGTTTATTCAGATAGATACACAGGATACTGCAGATAATGAAAATGATAGAAACAGAAAGCTAAATTGCAAAGCCAGCAGTGGTGGAGAAAAGACCAGCAATTTGGAGTGATTCCATTTTAGAAAGCCAAGGTGTTTCAAAGGCCTTGCTTTCAAAAGGTGACCCTGCAATTTCTCACAGTCCTGAGATGATCTCTCAGAATTTCTTACTCATCAGACTGAGCCTGAAAAACACACTCTGTACATTCATAGAACTGGCGTCAGACTCCTTGAGTAATTGAAAAGAAAATGAAAATCTTCTATTCTGCCTTTCTTTTCATATTTCCTACACTAAGACAGACTGCCCTAGAATTTATGTTCAGTACTTTCAGGAAACTCCTTTCACATTAATACAATTCTGATGAACGTTATTAGATTGCCTTCTCAGTTGCTTACAGGTATGATAGATTATCGCCATTTGTGTTAGAAATAAGCTTAGTAAAGTAAGAAGAAGAAGGAAAACATCTTTAAAAATTATCTAGAAATTGATTCTTTCATTTAGTGAAAAATGAGACTAGAAAATAAAATGAATGAGCTTTTAAGGTATTCTTAAACAGGAGGATGTCTTTTTAGAGAACAAATTGAATAACCTGCAGACATGGATCAATATTCCTGTAAATAAGAAGTAACTTCTTGTTTCTAGGTACGTGGCTTAAGATTGATGAGAATTTACAGCAGTTTCATGCATCACTAAAATGTAAAAGTAAACCCAACCTAATTACACACATATATTCATACATTAGAAAACATGTATTATCTAGAGCACCAACTTCCATAACTCTTCCTTGAAAATAAATGTTTGCCAGTCATTTCTTACTCTGTCCCCCCAGTGCCACAGTAGCTTTGCTAAAGCCCAGGATTTCAACTAGTAATGAAATGATTTCCTTGCCTCCCTCCTTTTCCATCTTTTCCATGGTAGATTTAAAGTACTAATTAGACTAAAATAGCTTAAGATTACTTTGCATTAGGAATTGTCACCCTTGAAAATGATTTGAATAAAATAATTCAACTAAAAAAAAAATCACTTAAAAATAGCCTTCCTGACTTGTACTCCAAACTTATAGCAACAGTTCTTACTGAAATAACTGAATAAGCCAGTAAACAATATTGAAACGCCATATGATCACCTGTGTCACTGCATGGTGCTATCCCAAGAAACGGGGCTTTCTCAAAGTGAGCTTAGTGGATCTCTGCTCTGGGATTTATACAATGCAATAAAAAATGACAAAAAACACAAATGCAAGTATATTTAAAAATATAATATTAGCATTGTCAACATGGAAGACTTTATTTACTGCACAGAAAAGAAAATATGCAGAATAGAGTAATTTGTTTCGGGGAATGCACAAAAAAGTTTCAACAACTAACACACAGTGTTTCTTTGCAAAATAGCCCTTTGCATGATGCTGAAGCTGAAATGGTTTTGCCCAATGGTATCTACATTCTTGTAAAAGAAGGTCATTAGCCTGTATTGTGACTGTTCCTTTTGGATTACCTGTCTTTATCTTTACAGACGTCAAACGATAAATAAAGGTAATCTGTTAATATAGATTAGAGGTTAAACTGTTATTTATTGTCATATTTTATGGAGAGATTCTGTCGAGACTGTTATTGAAGTTCTGTGCCTACAAAATAAGAGTCATGTATTTATCCCAGGCAATCCATTCACAGTGAAAAACACATTATAGTCTTCCTGAAAATGTACAGGCATGCATGCATGCAGGAGCTGAGATGCTGTGTAAATCCTCGTGACAAACAGCCGCTAAGTTAAAGTGCATCACAAATCCACACTGTGCTATGTCTCTGAGCATATTAAATGAAGAAATGGTTGAGAAGTAACAGATTTCCTCCTGCAGTGTTTGAAGTCTTCTTTTAAACATTGTCTGGAATTTGGATAGAGCTGAGCATGAGAAAGTATGTAGCACATTTTAATTCCTTTGAGTTTATGTAGTAAGAGAGCTATAAAAGTAAACTAAAAAAGAGGACATTATTTTCCATGTGTAACTTACTGTACCTTAATCATAGTAACAGCATGCCCTTACATTGGCTTGTGACAGTACTTCTGCAGCATACCCTAATTCTGGACACACTTCAGAAATAGCTCTTATAAGGGTTGCTATAACCTTGAAACCATGAAAGAATTCCTGACTGCATCTAGTATGGAAGCTTCTTCTTGGAATGAAAAAAAAACAACCGTCCTTAACTGAACATCCTAAATTGTGAAGATGTCTGAAATCCACACTAAGACTTCCATAATGCTGAAATTAGAAAGGAGATAAAGAAAGAGAAGACCCCATAAAGAAGTAATTTTGTCTTGTACAAAGTAGCCATAGCCTTCCGCTTCCTCACCCAGTCTTTCAGTCCCACATCTGACCAAATTTTGACCATTTGAAAAGCTTTAAAAGCTGCTTCCTTCTGTAGCCCTTCCAGACTGCCTAGTTGTCACTTCACCTGTGACCACACCATGGGATTACTGACAGAAGTAACTGAACATCTCTTTGCACAAGAAACTATATCCATCTAAGACATTGCCTTCTTTTCTAGCCTGACTTGGCAAATTGTGTAAAAACATGCTCAGAGGAGGTAGCAAAGAGGTCTTATAGGCAGCTAGATAACTAGTGGTAGTATAGCTCCATGTCACAGCAAAAGTGGAGTAGAGAAGGTAGTGCTCTACAGCCAAGTATGAGGTATGTTAGAAGTGGTGACAAAGAAACTGCCTAACATTATTTCTGTTCTTTGTCTTTGCAAAGGGTTATATGACTGCATCTCTCCCTTGTTGTCCAGAACTAAAAAGCCTGCAGGACACTGGGTGGCTGCTGGAACTGACAGAGGTAAGAGGACAGTCAATACTGCTTACTGCATCTTCCTTGTTTCAGAAGCAATATGCTTAGAAAGATTAAAATATTTCAAATGCTGAGGAAGTAAGGTCATGGCTCTTTTCCCAGCTGACATCTGGGAAAGTATCTCTGAAGTTTGCAGCATTTAACTACTGGAGAAACACTCTGAACAGTTCAACATAAAATCATGGAGGGGTTTGTTTTGGAAAGGACCTTAAGATCATATAGTTCCAAGCCCTGCCATGGACAGGGACACTTCACACTAGATCATGTCACCCAAGACCCCATCCAGCCTGGCCTCATTTATTCTTCAGAGTCCCAAATTCTCAAGTTCATCAAACATGGCACACAGATAAGTCCTTATCTAGTGCTTTACTACAAATATCATTACACAAGGTACATGAAAAGCAGACAGGAAAAATCATAAAGAAAGGAAGAAATTGTAGCATAAAAGTAAGAACCACATTCTTCAGAAAGTTCTCAAGAGGATGTTTATCTGGAACTATTGCTGTAAAGGTTAGATCTGAGTGTACTAGCCACAACCCTGCAGATAATGCAAGGTAAGAAAAATGTGAAGTAAGACTTCAGCTCCACACAAGCAAGTGGTGCGCTCTTGCTAACAGCCTTGTTCTGCTTGAATGTTGAATTCAGTTGTGCTGCCCTTGCAGCAAGTACTCTCATTTGGAAAGAATGTCTGCACGTTGGCAAGGTTTCGGTACTGATGTATTTTTGAGACAAAAGATACCAAACCTAGTACTGATAGTTTGTTGCAAATAGATTGAAATACGCCTCGCTTTTCATTTTTATAATTGCCTTCTTGGAAAAACTGTCATTTTAATAAATGCAAGGGGTTTTCTCCTTGGAAAAGTCTTGGAAAAGACCAAAATCTCCAAAGGAATTCTTTCCCTAGTAGCACACTGGTTCATATTTGTGCTTACTCTTGTTTTTAGACTCCCCAAAGCAGGACCTGCTGAATGTCTCCTAATTTTGTTTTTGTTTAATATACAACAGATTTCTTACTTCCTTGCATTGAACACTCTTTAAATTGAATCCTGTCTCCAAACACTTCCCAATGCCCCACACAAATTTGATGCCAGTTTATCCTTTATATATTTAATATTTTATATATTTAATCCTTGATATACATGTTTCTCTCTGAAGTATCCAAACATTTGCAAATAAGGAAATTCCATCTCATTTTTCAAAACTCAATCTTAATTTAGTCCAGTATCTGACAGGACTTTGACTGAGGAATACAGTAAGCAGAAATAATTTTAATGAGAGCGATTATCTTCACCTAAAAGTGACAAAACGTTCAGCATCGTTGTGAGATGCATGTGGTTCTATGTTTCATGTTAAATGCATGAGTTGTACAATAACATTTAAGTGGAAAACAGGTGGTAAGGGACATGCAGAAAAACAGTGCCCCTTGCTGGGAGTTAGTGTTATCGTTCCTGATAAGGCTGACTTTCAAAGCTCATGGGGAGATCAGTTTCTCGTTTTGAGTTAATTCCTAATGGAATATGAAGTACATTATTCCTTACAATAAGTACTGCCTTGTTTATGTCACTGAATTATTTTAGTACTGGCTATAGAAAGAGGTGGCCAAGGCTGGGAATGGAGGGACAGTGGCATTTTGGTATCTTGCATTCACAAGCATATGCAGTAGATCTGTCAAAGTGTACATCTGTAAACCTGAGTCCCAAATGGCAGTATGGGGAAATTTAGATTAGATATAAGGCAGAAGCTCTTCCCTGTGAGGGTGCTGAGGCGCTGGTACAGGGTGCCCAGAGAAGCTGTGGCTGCCCCATCCCTGGCAGTGTTCAAGGCCAGGTTGGACACAGGGGCTTGGAGCAGCTGCTCCAGTGGAAGGGGTCCCTGCCTGTGGCAGGGGGTGGAACTGCATGAGCTTTAAGGTCCCTTCCAACCCAGACAAGTTTGGGATTCTGTGATTCTATGGGTTTCTGCCCTGACTGTGCCACAGGGATCCGGACTCCAGATCTAGTCTCACCAGCTCCCAAATAAGGCCATTTTATGTCTCTGAATCTTGAGCTTCGGAGCTACAGTGAGTTCTTCTCAGCTTGCAAATCATGGACAATAAAGGCACTACAGTACAAATGTTTTCCTGAAAGAATTATTCCCATCAGTGATGCACAAGCTGGCAGAGATTCCAGTTTACATGCTGGTTTTGCAGGGTACAAAAACCAGAAGAAAAAAGTCTATGTTAATGAACAGAGCTGATAAGATGCTAAGTTTAAGCAAGGAGCAATTTGTTGGGTGAGGAAGTCTGCTCTTTATATAGCTCATTTCAGATGGTAGCCTTGCTTTAAAGGAGTTTCATTTTGTCTTAGGTAGCTTGTATGCACTGATGTAAGGAGGTTTAAAAAGTATCATTAATTGACTTCCCCTGCTGTCACAAAAGACAATACCTATCTTTCATTCTTACTTCCTTTATTGTGAACATGATTTGAAAAATGCAGAATACTGGAATAAATGGATGTCCTTTCTTACATAGCAACATCATCCCTGAAAAACTTTAACATTTCCCCTGAAAAAGTTTAATTCCATAAATCAAATTAACCCCTTTTCTTTCCTGTGTGTGAGTCACAGTGAGCAGACTGCTATATATACTGTCTCTGGTCCCATGTCTCACTGTTGGCATTAGCTATCCACATCATAGTATTAGGGTGAGTAGTTTCTGATGCAGTCAAATTAACACCTAAACAATTCAGTCCAAAATGCTTCCATTTACTGGTCACACTATTAAGGCTTAGAAAAATGAATAGGAACAGTAGAATTGCTAACTGATAATACATCATCTGTCCTGACACATGTATTCCTGAGTAATGTGCATCATACTTTAGGTACACCTACATACACAATGAAATCTCTATTTTTCAAACCCAGCAAGATCATTTGAAATATGAACTTAAGACTCACATGTTTTGCTGACTGTATTACATCCATATCAGAGTTAAATATGTTTTTTTCCCCTCAAATAATTTTATTATTCAGTTATTTCTAATGCAGATCAGTGTTTCTTTGATCTCAAATAGGGAGGCATATTTTACTGTCAGGTTACTGCTACTACTACAGTTATTCAGTTTCATTCCTTCTGAAAACTAATGAGTTGTTACCAGGCATATTAATCAAGTTACAATTCACATCAGGAGATGTTTGCTCTCTCCACGAATTTTCAGCCACCCTACGGGTGTAGAAAGCTTTATTTGAGGTGACTGTATGTCACTTGCCCAGGTACTGTATCCCATAGTCACTAGGTTACTAGTGGCAGACTTGCTAGACTCACTAGCTCTCTGCAGGCAAGGTATGAATGCATCATTGACTCATGCACTTACTTCACTATCAAGCTTCACCTTAGACTGAAGTACATTGGTAAGTGGAAGTTTAATTTTCTTCCGCATCAGCTGTAATATTTTATTTGCTCATTTTCAGGTTGCCGATTTGCAGCCAAGTAAAATCAAATTTACGGACCCTTTTAAACCAAGATTTGAACTTCATATATTCCAAGAGCTCTAGAGCTGTACTATGCAGAATGTTAAAGATGCTTCATTGCTGCCAGTTCTGCTTCCCAGCATCAAGGAAAGAGGGATTTAATCAGATGAGAGTGCCTGGGCAAAGTAGTAAATCATACAACACTTTCCAACAGTGGGCAATGCCAGTCTGATTAGGCACAGTGGACTCTACATCCAAAGCATTTAAAAGCCCTATATATATATCTTATTGTGTATCATATATCTTAATGTGTATATCTTATTGTGTATCAGCATATATCTTATTGCGTATCAGCAGTTACCAACAAATCCTTGTTAATGGGATAAAAAATTTAATGAACAAATGCATGAAAGTTGCTTCTTGCAGCTTTTTCAAGTGGCCAAGGCCATGCTACCATGCTGGTTATATAGTAACATTCACCTGCTGATGGGCCTTTGTGTCGCAGGAACTTTCAGGTAAGAGGCAGTAAAACAACATTGCATGAATCATCTTTCCAAAGTAAGTTGTCCTTCTTACTTTGGAATGACTACGTACTTGTATATTTAGGGCAGTCTTTGTCTTTTTTTTCCTACTGGTACAGTTATCAAAACCAAGTGTATACCAGTTAGAAAATGGACTTCTTGAGAATAAAACCAGCCAATAAGTAATAAAACATTAATATCGGAGAACTGATGGCTTTTGCCTCACTGAAGGCTGTTTTACAAGATGGGCTAGGATTTGTTATATGTGCACCATGCTCTGGTGAGATACGGTGATCAAAATAAGTCATTGTGGGATTTTGCCCTTCAAAATTCCTCTCTTTACTGTTCTTATACTTTCTTTAAGCATTTACATTGAAAGTTCTTTTAAAGGAAACAGCTATAAGAAGCAGTCTCTGAAGCAATATAATCTGGTGTTATAAAAAGGTTGGGCAGTAAAATGTCATCATTTTTCTCCAGAAAAGGACTGCTATCATGTCTTTCAGGGGAGTCATATTGTTTCCTTTAAATAATGTGGAACCAGGAGAGCATGTGGCTAGTGGAAGATAAAAACAGGATGAGCACAGTGACACTGAAATGAAGCTAAAGCTTAGTGACCAGCTGTTGGTAACAGCTGTGCCAAGGTAGCCAAGAGCACAACTCAGGATTGTATGATAAGGCATAAAAATTACTGTGTAAATTACTGAGGGAGAGGTACCAGACTAAGGTAATTATCTAAGCAAAGCCCTTTCATGCCATAATACTTATTCTTCCTGCTTTCTTTTTGATTTTAGAGATATAAGGCAGATTATAACTGTTCGGCTACTGCAATGACACAGTACTTAAGCCCCTAAAAGCCAAACTTTTTGTTGTATTCAAATCTTTGCTAGCACAAAGGTAAAAACAAGAGTCTTGTGCTTCATTTTTTGTATACCAGTTTTGTGCTTTCACAGATTTAGTTGCAGCTCTTCCAGTCTTCAGCAGACCCTGGATCCTGAGGCAGCTCCCCAGGGATCTCTTTCTATAGGCAAAGCCCAGGCCAGAGTCTGGGTGCTGCTTGTTCCAGGGCTCCTCTTTGAGATTTCAACTAGTTCCCATAACTTTTCAAGTCCAAAGATTTTGTGGTTTATTGGACCATTTCCTAATTCAACCACTGGCTTTTCTGGCCTTTCACCTGTGCCAGAACAAGATAGGTTTGTTAACAGTACAGCTGGGCTTGGGTCATTCTTAAAAACATCAGTTTGTGTGGCTGAAGATGATGTTGATAATCTCACTGCTGCGTGGTATTTGCTTGGCTGTTGCATCTCCTGCTCCTGCTCTGTGCTCTCTCTTTCTCCTTCCTGAGCCCCAGAAATGGACAGAAGTTAACAGAGCAAGATTTCTCTTCAGTCATATTCATTCACTGTCTGTAGTCTCAGTGAACTATGGTATACAACCATGAACAAGGAGCCTGAGCAGTAGTGAACAATTTATTCTATAGTTGGCCTTTTTATATATGATCTCCATTGCAAGAGTTTAAATTCACAAGAAAATATGTTTGTGCAATACTAAGTAGGATGAAAATTACAGGAGGGGTTACGGGAATAAAATATGGAGGTAAGTTTGCAGAGAAGTAAATATTTAAACAGGTAAAGAAGGTTTTAATTTCATAGTTATTTATTTATTTAGTGTTTGCTCTTCTAATGACCAGCAGCAAAACCCCTGCAGTATTATGCATAAATCAGCTATTCATGTTAGAATATCCTTATCATTTCTGTTTTACTTAATGTCAGTATACCTCATTTATCTTTAGACAGAAATCCATAGTGATTTATGTGTCCCAGAGGTGCCAAAAGAGACATTAAGCAATATTAGGCATAAAAATAATTGTGTTTTATTGTCATTCCTTCTGTGGACTGTGCAGAGGAATAATGTGAGTGGATTAGGAACCTGGTGTAATACCTGTCAAGTAATGTTATATGTGAACATCTATGAACTCTCAAAAGTTAAATTATATTAACTTCCTCAAGTGCTTGGGGAATAAAGGAACAAAAATAACCCACTGTCAAATTGGCTTGTAAAGATCCACTTCCAGGTGGCCACTTTTATTTTGTCAGTGCATAAAGAGCCTAATTCCATGCTTTGTAAACATGTTTCTGGCTGAACCTGTAGTTCTCTGCTGCAAGGACCTTTCTACATCTTCAGAGAGAGCCAAGCATAAAAGGGGGGAGCTTTGCAATTTAAGTCTTTGCCATCATAGGCGAGTGCATGGATCTGCCAGTGTTTTAGGGTACACAACTCCAGTGGCACTCCCACTATATGTGGCATGTTCCCTGCAAGCCTGGATGACTACCCCTATTCAAGCACGTAGCTGGGAGACGTTGCTCTTACTGTTGATGGTTGTAAACTGAGTAAGCTAATTTCGGGAAGCAAGTGTTGTCTGAATGTAATATACATATAGCAAACAGAGCACCTGTTTACATAAATATTATGTGACCCTTTCAGAAGGTAAAACTGGGATGTCAGGGGAGAAAGCCTTACAGTGTAACCTTATGAACATTCAGGAAACGAACTTTGTTGGGTCTGGAGAAGGATATTTTGATAGCAAGCCTTCGTATAATAGACAGTTCTGCAGAGGATCCAGGCATTGTGGATTTTAGCGTATCTGTGATCAGGGTGGAAGGTACTGTGTATAGGTATGAATTAGTTCTGGGTTTATTAAAACCCAGAAAGAGCTGTTATTGGTTCTTTTATCGGTGTCAGCTGTATAGTGACACCAGCCGGAAATATTCTTTGTGGGTCTTCTGGAGTGACCACACAGCTGACAGTTGGTATGGCTAACATGCCACAGCTTATACCTCATGGTGACTGGAATCTGTTTCTTACCCTTCTGAAATGATACACAGGTCCATTATGGGCACAGAAAGGCTCTGAAAGTATGCCTGGATTCATAGGACAAGTATATTGTCACCTGTTAATAACTCTTGACAGCCTTATTTCACATTCCATTTTGTTAAATTTGTATATATATTGTTCAAACAATTTGGAGATGTTAGGACTGACTTCCTTTATTTAGAACTAAAGTCTGCACCTGTAATACTGGTGGAAACTGGAAGCAACAAAAATTTCTTTGTGTCTGTCTGTAGTGTCTGTCAATCTGGTAACTAAATTAACATGGATCCTGTTATGATCTATCTAGCTTCCAAACTTCTTGAGAAATGAGCATAATAAAAAAGGATTGTGAAACACTGCTGTGGTTAATATCAGTGCTAATATATCAGAAAGCACAGAAATGGGTACTAGGTGTAATTATAGACATTTTGCTGCTTTTAACTGTGCCTGATTTGTCATAAAATAATTTCTCTGTGGTTCCAAAGAAATCCAGCAACGTGATAAGAGTCTTCACTATTTAGAATTTACAGGAGAAATTATCAACTCAGACTGGTTCCTGGAGCACAACTTGAGACTGTTTTCTCTTGTTCTTTCTGCTTGTTACTTGGGAGAAGAAACTGCAACCTCCTGTCAGGCAGTTGTAGGAAGCAATAAGGTCCCCCTTGAGCTTTCTCTTCTCCAGACTGAACCCTCCCAAGTCCCTCAGCCATTCCCCATCACACTTGTGCTCCAGGCCCTGCACCAGCTCCGTTGCCCAAGCAGGGTATGATCACTGCCCTGGCCCTGCTGACAACACTAGTGCTGATAAAGGCCAGGATGCTGTCATCTTCTTGGCCACCTGAGCACATGCTGGCTCACGTTCAGCAGCTGTCAGTCAGCACCCCCAGATCCTTTTCCACTGGCAGTTTTTCACTTTACATTTTAATTTGTGTAGGAACCTTAAGAGAAACCTTAACTTTGACATGTAGAAGCATTTATTAAACACTATGTGCCTATTCAGGCCATCAGTGGAGTCTGAAGTACCAGGAGGACGATATTATTGTAAGTTAATTGGCCTGTGAGCAAGACAAACTTCTGATATGTTAATGACTCCATTTATCCTTTGCAGGGAGTTGAAGCTTCATTAGACTTTTAAAGATCTCTTTTGTGTCTTATTTCAACTGTTTTTCATGTTGATATCCTTATAAAACTAAACAATAATATGGCATACTTCATTGTTCGTGATCCCTCCAGCAGACAAAGTTTTCCATCTTTGCTCACATCTAGACCTGCCAGGCCTTGTACAATATGTGTTAAGTTCATTCAGTTGGCATCTGCAGCTCAGTAACATTAATCAAGCAGCAGCACAGTCTCTCTCTTGCTTGATGATCCCAGATGCTAAATGCAGGAGACAGACAGAGGCCATTGTGGTTATTACTTTTCCACTCTCCCTGCTCTGCTAAATGATGTACCCCCCAGTACAGCCCCCATGGCATAGGATTCAGTTCACATGCTTTCAGATACTGGGTCAGAAAACAGTTGAGAGTTGTACCTACTGAATTTTACAGGTATGTTACATTTACTTCTCAACTTGTCACATACCCAGTTCCTCTTTCTCTCACCAAAAGTATCTTTAACATAAATATTGACTTTCATTTATGTTAACAAGTTGTATTTTGTGCTCTGTTTTGTATATTTGTTTTCAAGCTAACACTCACATTTGCACCTGACCTAACTCATTTAACACAATGTGGCCATTGTCACACTGTTTGAAATCCAAGCCAGGACATGCAAATGTGGGAAGATGAGGTCTTGGTCTTTGGTGCCAAGTAGTTGCCACAAAATGATCACAGCTAATAACTTGTTAACTTATGACATAGCTATTTCAGAGCAGTCATGTTCATATTTGAATTACTGTTATACTCCAGCTGAAGCAACTGATTTCAGGCATTCTCTCTTCTGATAAAAGAATCTGACTAAAATGCCAGTATTTCAGTTTACTTGTTTCAGAAGATAAGGCAATTTTGTCCATGTCTGCATGTTCAATATGACAGCTCATCCAGGTAGACACATGATGATTTTTGAGCAAACACAGACACAGCCATGAGATGTAGGTAAGAGATTTTCCACAAGAAAAATGCAAAAGCCAGAGTCAAAGACTACTAACTTAGTGTTTGTTAGTTAGCAGTCATAGAATCATAGAAACACACAATAGTTAGGATTGGAAAGGACCTTAAGATCATTCAGTTCCAACCCCCCTACCATAGGCAGGGACACCTCACACTAAACCATGTCACCCAAGGCTTTACCCAGCCTGGCCTTGAACACTGCCAGGGATGGAGCATTCACAACCTCTCTGGGCAACCCATTCCAGTGCCTCAGCACCCTAACAGTAAAGAATTTCTTCCTTATATCCAATCTAAACCTCTGCTGTTTAAGTTTCAACCCGTTACCCCTTGTCCTATCACTACAGTCCCTGATGAATAGTCCCTCTCCAGCATCCCTGTAGCCCCCTTCAGATACTGGAAGGCTGCTATGAGGTCTCCACGCAGCCTTCTCTTCTCCAGGCTCAACAGCCCCAACTTTCTCAGCCTGTCTTCATACAGGAGGTGCTCCAGTCCCTGATCATCCTTGTGGCCTCCTCTGGACTTGTTCCAACAGTTCCATGTCCTTTTTATGTTGAGGACACCAGAACTGCACACAATGCTCCAAGTGAGGTCTCACAAGAGCAGAGTAGAGGGGCAGGATCATCTCCTTTGACCTGCTGGTCATGCTCCTTTTGATGCAGCCCAGGATATGGTTGGCTTTCTGAGTCCTCTAAACTGGATTCTGTTTCTTGAGTTCAGTAAAGAAAACAACCTGGATGACAGACTTTGAGAGGTTTTACACTGTAAACACACATAGAGCACAGCAAAGATCATTTGTGTGTGATATGAGACCTGGCAGAGTTGTTTGTGGGAAGCTAGTTTCAGTAAGGGTCTCTTAAATGCCACACTAGTCAACAGAAAGGAAAAGGTTTCCTTCTGTGTTACTTGTATAAGCCTGAATTTCCTGCTGAGGGTGGCACATTGAGGGATAATCACTGTGACAGTACAGAGGGAGCCTTGTGTGAGGAGCTTTTGTGAGTCTTCCTTCCTCTCACTACATCCCTTCCCCTGTGATTACAATATCACTGAGTGGGCAGCTAATACAATATGCTATTACAGCAGTGGCATTAATTACCTAACATGTATTACAAAATTACAAACTTGTCATTTCCACATCTGGACTAAATTCCCAATCTTTTCAGCCAAGAAGATTGCTGCTTGCAGTTTACTTTTTCCTAACGCATTCTAGTCGTGGGAAGGAGGGCCTCTAGTGGCTTCTCTATTGTTGCTCTCTAGTTCTACTATTCCCATTTTCAGAGGTTGCAATACTTCCTGAGAGTGCATTAAGTGGATTTTGTGAAGCTGTCATAGTTACACAGCACAAACATCACTGGAAATATAAAGTCTTTGGTGGTTTTTTCTTATTCTAGACAGCTAACTTATGAACAGCCTTAGCTACAGGGAAATGCCCCAGTCCAACGGCTGAGATGGGATGAGTCATAGAGTCATAGAATGGTTTGGGTCAGAAGGAACCTTAAGGATCATGTAGTTCCAGCTGTTTCAGGATCTTTTATTGTGCCTCCTACTAGTTATTTAAATGAGTTAATGAAGATGAAGTCTCTGACAAAGCAACAAAAGTAATCAAGCCTGTAATTTCAAAACAATAACAGAATTTCCCTGAGCACATTGGTATCTTTTTGTTCTCATTTCTATACCTCTAAAGTGTATAGGGTATTTCATGTAGTAATGTATACAAGTTGGTGAATGAAAAATAATGTAGATAATTACACTAGAAACAGCTAATAGAAGCTGTAATGTCTACATTGTGTCTCTAACCATTCTAGTTTATAGTATTAAATGAATTTAAGTGAAGATGGGATAATTTGCAGTGTAGCAAACGATAAACCTGACTTACTGATATTAGCTTACTCCCTTATTTCTCTCTGCAGTATTTCAGCTGTTACTGCTGTGAACATCTAGGAAGATAAAACAGCAGATAAAAACCTGTAAACCCTGAGCTATCAAGCAGCAGGTAAAAAAAGCTGTAAAAACTGAGCTGTTAAGCAGTGCCATCTCAATTAAAAGGCCTCAGTGTTTTCCAAAAGGCAATCTGGAATCACTGGGTTCTTAGGATCTGAAGACACTTTCACAGTCTTACTTTATAAATTTACTTTCTCCTTGTGGTTGAGGAAAATCTTGCTGAATGGCATTTGGTCTGTGAAATGTGGAGAGAAGTGCATGGGAGCGTATGTGAGAACTAGAAGCAGCTATAGTTGCACAGCTCTGGACAGCTGATTGCTAACAGTAAAGGCTCCCAGCTGCTTTGAAGTCCTGTGTCAAGTCAGTGCCTTTATTATGAATGGGGGAAAGTCTTTCACCCAACTCCTGGCTGGATCTGAATTCACTTTAAAAAGCCCTGCCAGGTGAGTTGTGCTTCCAAATTCCATTGGTTCAGAATTCACGTCAAGCAGGCCTGTTTTCATGAGTGCTTCTCCCTTTCCATGATACAAGGACCACGAAGAAAGCCAAAATACTTTTGAATCTCCTAAAGCTTCATTAATCATACCTTCTAATTGCCCAAACCATCCCACCAGAAACCAATGGATATTTACTGTTTATCTCTTAAAAACTTCACCACCTAATCACAATTCTTTACTGAAAAACTGAAAAGCAGAAATGTTCTCTATGAAGGAGCTGCTGGATATATGCCTTTTTTTTTACACAAAGGTTATTCATATCAACTAAGCAGTTTCCACAGATGATTCCATCTGTGTTAGTAGTATACATGCACTTCTCTTCAGTCATTGAATATTCATATCTTTAGCATCCCATGTAATTAACTTAAATACTACATTTAAGAACTACTTAAATCTATTGTTTAAAACCTATTACCATGTAAAAGACCTTTCCATATCACTAAGTGGAGACCTTCCTGAGAATAAGTTTATGGTATCTATTGTTGTTTGGTAGTTTTCAGGAATATAATTCAGAGCAGTGGGAAGCACCTTGTAGGTTTAATGTTAGAACTGAAAATGTCTGTGCAAACAAACAGACAACATGAACATCTGAGATGTTAAATGATGTGCTGTGAGCTTGAAAAACATAGCACTGACTGGAAAAATATATCCTGGTCAAGCAGCAGAAACAGCTCTGTACAGTGTTTGTACAGTGGTGACACTGTAGGTTTTCTTAGCTCTTTGCTCACTGAAGGGAAGGCATTATGGTAAATGCTTAGGCAGTTAATGCAATAAGTTTCTTAGCAAAAACCAGACTTTGGTCGGTGGCTGCTGTGGGTGGGTTTCGGTCTGTAGGTAGAACACTTCTAGTTTTAACGTTTCTCTTAATCAGGTTTATTAACACATTCTCAGGAAAGTGTTTAATGTGTTATATAACTCTTTGAAGTTCTCTGGCTGAAAACTCTCTAAGCAAAGGAGTTTTACAACCCAGTATTCTACATAACAAGTATGTGTTTTAGCTTGGTGTTTACTCCTCCTCATTCACAAGCAGGTATTAAGGCCGGTCAGTTCACTTAGTAGCCTTTCCTACCTGTCACTGTTTGCCTCAGCTTTTCAAGGCAAAGTCTGGCTTATGCTTTACTGTTCTGTACTGTGATCTGGTCAGGCTTATTTTTGGCTTTCAGCATTTACCAGTTTTCATCATGCTTGTGTTCTAAAGCTCATGACAGACATTGTTTCATCAGAAATAACTGTCATTATCTTGAGGTTCGCTGATTTTGTATATGAGTTGGTTTGGTTTCTATTTGACTTCCCTTCTAATCTGGATTGGCATTTTTCATATTTAGTGGCAAAAAGGCAGTTTCTCTTTTGTTAGAGCTTCTCAGGTGAATATTTAGTAAAATGCATTGAAACTTCAAACTCTCCTATTAGACCCACTAGGAATTGCTGTGAAAGCTAATATTTTCAAACAGGAAATAGTTATATTTTCAGGAAAATTTCCTTATATCTCACCTCCTATGTATTGCAGTGCTTGTAGATAGCATTTCCTTGAAAGAAGCTAAAAAAACCCAAGCCATTCACTAAAATATTGTCTTTAAAGTGAATAGATTTTCTCTACTTCCCATTAGAACAATTGCTTTGAAATATTGTTGTAACCGTGAGCTACTGCATGAGATCAGTCTCTCTCAAACAGTTGTGGATTAAATAGTTTTATTTTTGCCTGAAGTTACATTCAAAGTAATTCTGCTACAGAGGTATGGAAGGCAGTTTGTAAAGGGATCTGCATTGATTTAGTTACCTGCAGTGCTGGCTGATTCACATCATGAGCCTAAATTCATGACCTGAAATATATCTGTAGTGTTCCCAATCATTTCTCTTCCTTAGAGAGCTGGCTTGGTAGTAATTCTGTCTTTATCTGGGATTCACAAAGCTGGCTGAGCAGCTTCACCTTCCATAACTAAATGTGTTCTCAGGAAGTATTGAGGGAGCCGGCTGTTCCTCGTTTAGCACAGCTCAGCTAGGTCAGGCCCTGAGGAAGAAGAGTTAAACCCTCTTCACCTGCGTGTATCTTTGCACAGAAACCTGTAGGTTTCTCTCAGGCAGAGCTGAAACTGCAGCACCTAAACTGATACACTGATAGGAAATTGTTAGCATCACTTACGCACCTCACACAGAAGAGAAACTTAGTAATTTAGATTATTAATTTCAGGGGGTTGGTTTGAAATATTAACTTATCAGGAAATCCAGGAAGTATTTTAGTTACAAGTAGTTTTGATTGTAGAAATTTTATCTCTCTTACTCTCTTTTTTAGTTCTTAAAGGAAAATGCCTTGTACAATCAACTCCCTATGCTGTTGGTGATCTTGCTGGTTAATACCTCAGATTATGGAAGAGCATCTTTAGGCAGGCCTTGCCTTTATGATCTGCTCTACTTGGTTTGCGGATTCGTGTGGCAACTCAGTTCATCGTAGATACTTTGAATATAGTTTTTCTTGTGATTTTGATATTCTACTTTTCCTTCCACATCCAGTTCACAAGTGAATTTCAGTACAATGTAAAAGATAGGGTTTGGGGGAAAAACAAATGTGGAAAGTAAACTTAAAGATTTGAACAGAGGTGGAAGTGCCTTCCGTACCCTAAGGAACTGCCCCTTACTCAATAATTCCCTTCACCTGGGAACAGCAGTCTTTTCCCCCTTCCCTGACCACCATCCCAGAATACTAAACCTGTTTTTCCCAGCAGTCCTCTGATAATGCAGGTGCCTGTTGGTCTTCCCTGTAGCTCCCTCCACTAACCCCATTCCTGACAGCAAGCAAAACATTCTCCTTTACAGGTTGGTGAGGAAAATAATGTCTGCTTAGACTGTCACAAAGGTTTTCCAGAACTTGCTAGGCTACTGTTTTACTTTTTTATGTACATATATTTTATATCTTCTTTCTGATATAGGAGATATATAAGCCCACCTTGGTTTAGATTTGCTTTGTACACACTTTATACTCTATCATTCTGCCACCAAAACCACCAGGTTCTTGCAAACCCTAGGGGAATTTTCCCTAGAGGCAAACAGAAAGGGCACAGCTGCCTTATTTGCACCAGGGTTCCTGCAAGACCTGATAGACTGAAAGACTAGATGTACTACAGGAATTAGTGCACGTGTCAAGTGTTTCCTGCCCTGCATTTCTCACCTTCAGAAAGCCCCACAAGCTAAGCAGCCTATCATACATTCTCTTTGAATCACAGTTTAATCTGACAGAAAAAGCTATTCTGAGGTGCAGTTTAGCTTCACTCACAGTCACAAAATGCTTCATTTTAAGGAAGGTTTTTGAAAGCACACCCCTGTAAACAAACAATGGAGAAAGGAATAAGCAAGTGGGAGGCAGCTGACTTCCCCATCTGTTGCCCTCTACTGCACATCCAAGTACTTCCATGCTCCTCTGAGGTACTGGTGGCCCTTCTCCACCCATGCCAAATGACAAGTTCAAAATACAGATGAATGCTGAGCAGCAGGAAAGGTGGTGGCAGTGATTTAAAGTGCTAAGAGTTGTTCTCTTCCCTTGCTCTGTGTCCCTGGCTTTAAATTCTACAAGGCACACACTGGGGAAGAAGTGGCCATTTCCCAACCCCAGGTTGTTATTTAGCAGGTTTTGTTGGGTTTGACTCAAGTCAGATATGTGCATCTACGGGCAGTGTTTATTGTGGCAGTGGAAACTGATAAACCCTCATAGCTGTGTGCCTTTCTTGTCTTCCTTGAATTTAGGTTCTTTACTTGATCTTTACTTATTATAAATTACTTGTATTCCTTCTGAATTGAAATTGATGACGAGAAGGAACTGACTGCTTGGAAATCAGTTGCGGCAACATGTGATAAGAGCAGGGAGGGCCTTAAAGGACAAGAGGACATCACCATTTGCTACCCCGTGTTGACAGCTCAGTCCTCTCTTCTCCGTTTCTTCACCTCTCACAGAATTTGTGGTTACCTTTTTCCTCCCACTCCTAAAATCACAACTCCTACAGGGCTCTTGCAACCTACTGACATTTCATGTGCTGGAAAAGGGGTGCATCACGTTTCCTTTCTGCACAGGGACATGCCTGTCCTCCTGCCCAGGCTGCTGCCAGCCCCAGGCCAGGGCACCACTGGTGACTCCCTGGGCTGAACTGGAGTGACCAATCCATCCTGCTGCCAGCCAGGAGGAAGATGTGGTGCAGCCTACGCATTGTAGTAGCAGCAGACTTCTTTCCTCTGTTGGAAAGGGCTGTGCTACTGCTGCCTGCCCACAGACCCCGCCAGGAGCTCTGAGGTCAGGCAGGCTGTGGTTTTTGCAGGGCCAGCCCTGCTTGTCTTCATGGCACCAGAGGAGGAAGAAGAGTAAAATCACTCTGAGGTGTCTGGTGTTGTGTGAGGTTTGCTGCTAGTAACTGCGCTGGGCTATCTCTGCAGGCTATCCCTGGTGACTGTGAGGCTTCACACCCCTGCATGTGGTGGTAGAGTTGGTGCCGGTGGTTCTGACTCTGGTTAAGTGTACCTGCTCATAAAACACCCCCAAGAACAGGGGAGTGCTGTCAATGGCCTGACCAATCTGTGGGGTAGCTAGCTGTCATCGCTCTACTTCAGTCCTCAGCCTCCCTGTGATGCACCCCTTCTGTAGTGCTGCTGGGTTAAGACAGCCTCTGGTAACAGGAAGACTTCAAGCCTTGTGGGGCTCCCTTATGGCTTCATGATGGCTCATGTGGCAATCAGAGCTGATGCCCTCCTGGGGAAGGGCTTCACCCTGTGATCCCATTGCTAACCCCACAGAGAGGTTTCTCTCACTGCAGGCCATTTGTGGATGGTAGTAAAAAAAGGGCACACTGTTTTGTCTGCGCTTTTGGCTAAGAATGGGGTCTGTTCATTTCATTGCACCCTTCCTGAACAAACACAGTATCAGGGTGAAATAACCCCTTGGTTTTTTCCTTCTCTTTTCAGTGCTGAAACAGTTTCCCAGTGAAGTCTACAGTTAAGCTTGCCTGAGGGTGTCCTGTTGTGCAGGGATTGAAGAACAAAGAGAATGGGGGAAGAAAGAGCCCAGGGATCTGGTAGTAAATCTCAGCTCTGTTATTGACCAGCAGACATCTAACACTTGACTTATTTTGCGTGGGCTTTAGATTCTCCTTCCATACATTGAGGGAAGAAACCAATTGCAATGGTTTTTATAGATATTTTTAATTTTTTTTTATTTAAAAATATAGTTTTGTGTAAGGAATTCTGCATCATTATTATAAATATGCTAATTTACTATTAGTAATTCCATATTTAACTCCTAAAAGATTTCTGAGATGATGTTTCTGAAAGAAAGTAAAATAGATATATCCAAAGACTTTAGTATTTCTCAAGAGGAATTAAAACTAATCAACCCATTAAACTCTACTTTCAAATGACACTAATGATGTCAAGGTCTAATCATTATAGTTATTGAATGTTATTATATATTTGATATGAGCTCTACCTATATTATATATATTACTCTGTAATTTGTTGTTCCTTCTAGGATCTTTGCCTCTGAATGCTGACCTCAATGCAAAGCCATTGTCTGAAGGGAAGAGAGACTTGGACAATGAATCAGTGTTAAATGTATGTTTGGTTTCTCAGTTCTCCATGTGTCGAGGTGTTCTGTACAGAGGGCATTATTAATGAAACACCCATAGGTTTTCTACATTGTATTTTCAGCATTTCTGAATGACAAATAGAGAGCTTATAAGTAGGTGAGGAAATATGGTATGTGCCATTTTCTTTAATGGTTTTCCTAAGAAGAAAAAGTAATCCTACAAAGGAGTGTAGCATAAATTTACAAGTTCAAATAGTACTTAATATCAAACAGCTTGTAGTCTTAATTGTCTCTAGATCTTGATTGCTTTTTTAAATTAAGTGTTAAAGGGAGGGAATATGACCTCCAAAATAAGCAAGAAGATGTTGATTATAAAATAATTGCCTATACAGACACCGAGCTATATGGCAGGAATTAGCATATTCGTTAAAACTCAGTGCTAACAGTGACATTTATTTTACTCATGTTAATGTCACGATAGCTCCATCTTGTGGTTGACTGAATATTACCTGACGGCTCATTGTCATGTAGATTCTGCAGGAAAAGTACAGTCGAAAACAAACATGACAAACTCCTGGTGAGGAGAGGAAGTTTTCGCTGTGATTAATTTCATTGCAGGTGTTTGTAGACAAAGAAACAGCAAACAAAGTCTGAGTGTTTAGTCCTTGCCTTCAGTAGTTGCTATTTTTGCCCTAAGTGGATAATATTAAAGGTGGGAAGTTTTACTTAAAATACTAGTTTAGAAAATGAAGGAAAGAATTTCACACAGCTTGTGATCAGCTGGATTACTGCGTTTGTGAAGCATATGTGCACTGCCCATTATTGTTGTGTCTGTTTCATACAGGTGTTCAAAACCGCTGCTGCTTGTCACCAGTTCACCCTTGAAGCTGCAATTAAAAACGCTGACAAGATGTCCAGTGAGCTGAAAAGAATGACTGGTAATTCTGAGTTCCTTGTCCACTTAAACACAGGTTACAGAATATGCAGCTCTGAAAGGCTTCGGTTTCTATGTCATGCAGCTGGTTTGTATTCTGATGAAACAATGCAGTTGCTCATCTGGTTTGAAACATTAATGAAACAGTAGTTGCATAGAAGTGGAATCATATTGGCTAACCATGGTGAAAACCTGGTATGCAGTCAAAGTCGTTCCTTTGTGGAACAATAATCCTCTTCTAGTAGAAGTATTAGCAGTATGCCAACACCAAACTTCATTTCACCATCCTGAGGTAAAGAAAAGAAGGCAACCCTTTGGATGTTTTAATGCATTGATAGATGAACACTTCAGAAAGTGCTGTATGTAAAGTGCCATTTTGTTAGCATCTACCACTCAATAAACGTGATAGTGATATGCTGCCCTTTGTCTTTCAGTGGAAAGCCAGCTACTGCTTTGTGACCTTACCCTGAATTTTAACCATCCTGTGAAGGCCAGAGATTTAAGAGAAGCTGAAGAAAACCCGTGGAGTTTGACAGATTAATAACATCCATTTTCATGCAGCATCTTCTATTAATACTGGTTCAGTTTGGACTGTAAAATGATAGCACGCTTTCCTGTAGCTAGGCTATTCTTATTTTAAACTGAAAATGTGGAGTGGAAAAATGCTGTAAGTAGGTTATTGATCTTGAGATGTTTCTTTTTTCAACCCAAAATTTAGCCCACTAGGGCTAGGAAAATGGATAGAATTAACTAGTGAGGTCGAGGATCTGGACCTGAAGGTTTTCATATGTAGTTGTTGCCTTTTAAACAAAGATGTACTGGAGCAATAACAAAAGGTTTCCAGTCACTTCAAGTCATTGGTCTCTTTTCTCAATTGTGCTTGGGAAAACAGGATAAGGAACAGTCCATAGAGGAGGTACTGCAAGTTGTCATTTGATCTTCCTTCCTCATTCTGAAAGTGCTGCTGAGGAAGGGGGCAAAGAGCAGACTGCTTCTGGTAAACCAAAAGTACTTTCATTCTGGAAAGTCTGCAGTGAATTTCTGGTTCAGAGGTCTGAATACTCTATTCTGAAATCTCAGCCCAAAATCTGAGTAGCCAGTATTTTCATGTAGTTCATTGTAATAAATATTCAATCTTACTTTACTTGTGGACGTGTTTGAATGTTGAGGTGTGTTTTGTATTCGTATGCAAATATATTTCTCTGAATAATCAACTCAATATTCACTCTGCTGAAAAAAAATGAGCACTATTATATTTCTTGTGCTGGTTTGCATTATATTTCTCTTTCACTATCAGGCTGATTTCAAACAAATCTGACAGTTCTATGGGAGGCGGTTTTGGGCTGCCAGATTTGCAAGGCAGTGCAGTGAAATACAGTTGCAACCTCTGGCTCGCAGACTCAGTGGTAATCTGGGGGATGCTGTTCTTAACTTTACTATGGTTTGTAAAACACACATTAGACCTGACCCTTCTTTCTCAAGATGAGGAGTGAGTTTTTTAAAGATGCTGAGCTAGAAACAGGGATTTGTCAGCTGAAGAACTTTTGAAATCTTATTTCTCGTCTTTTGTTTTTTGACTTATGGTTGTATGGAAATGAAATTGACTGACTTTGAATTCCAGTTCCTAGCTAAATGTATTAGAAAGGAAGATAACATTTATAAAACATGTATGTTTAAAGTAAAACTGTTGATGAAATCTGATTATTTCACCTGACAAGCTATACAGATTACATGGAAAATGGTTTTCTGCCTTGAATTTTGATTCGGATGTTTCAAGCGATATATCCATAAAGGACTCTTAAAGGAGAAGTGTGACAAAGTCTAACTATCAAACTAAGGTCCTGTCAGAAAATAAAGCTTAGTAGAAACCTGAGTCTGGATAAAGCCTACATAACAAGGAATGAGAAAATCCCTTGACATGGTGTGCTTCAGTGGTCCTCGGTTGTGACTGCTGGTTTAGAACTGAGGATGTTACTGGTTTTCCTGAAAAAATACAGTCAAACCAGAAAGCAGTTGTGTAAGAGGAACCAAGTTCAGGCTGAGCATGTGTGCCTGCTTTCTAAGAGATGGGGGTGTTCTGCTCATGAAGAATCACGCGATGAGAATCTTGTTGGTGTGATTCCTATGAAAAAGGAATTGCTTAATTTAGAGTCAGACACAGCTAAAGAGAGGTCTGTGTTCAGAGGAAATGCTTGTTCCTGACTGAGGTTAGAGGCTCCTAGAGGTACGTAATTCCAGCCTGCACATGCCATCAGTGAATCACCAGTGGTATGGCAAAGAGAACATGAAAGCTGCAGATACTTTATTTTCCTCAAAAAATGTGAACGAAGACGATTTCATAGATGAATAACACAGACACAGACCTTGACAGGCAGCTGCATATCCAGTGTTAAGGGATTCTTGGTGTCTCTAAAACCCATGTGTCCTTAGGATCCCAGTCAGAGGCCCACTGTTTTCACAGAAGTGGCCAGAGTCAGATTTACTGGGAAGTGGATTGTTGGAAAAATGGGCCCTTGTCTTTTGTCTAGTCCTCAACTTTGACAAAGTTTGGGTCTACTCTGAATCACTCTACATAACACACCTGCTGCTGCTCTTCTGACCTGAGAAATAGCTTTTTCATTTTCCTCCTTTCAAAACAGGGGCTTGTATTGGTGTTTATTTCTGGGTGCTTTAACATGGCGTGGAAGTCATTGCAAGAAGACACACACACAGGTACAATTTCCTCATGCACTGTACAGTTAGTGGGCTGTAATAAACACAAAGTAAGAAAATCAGATTCAGAGGCATAATTTAAAAATAACATTGTCCTTTTTGCTTAAAATCAGATGGATTTTTAATGACTTAATGGTTTTTGTTTGCTGTAAAAGTCAATATCCTGATGTTTACAAGACTTCAGAAGGCTTCAATGTTATATGTAATCTTCCTTAAGGTCTCATTTAAATATGTCCTGCAGCATATTTTAACATGCACTGGTTTCTTGACCCTCTGTCTTTCCCATCAATCAGAAGGAGAGGTGTTCTTTGGAAGTAATCTATGATATCTGCTACAGAAGAAAAATCCTGTGGGATGGAAAACAGTGAGAAGGATATGTCAGAATGATTCATAATTAGTAAAAACAAGGGTTGTTTTTTTTTAACCCTAAATATTTAGCAGTCTTATAGGGTTTTGTAAATACTATCAGATCATGCTTGACGTGATGAGCACACTTGGAAGTACAAAAAGGTGACTGATAAATTCAGAGAGCTATGACTCGACCAGAGCTGTGGTACATGTGCTGCCCTGTCTGTCTGCTGCCAGGAAACCCAGCCTGTATGCTGAATGGAATAAACTGGCTGTCTGGGTCCAAAGCAGTAAGGCTGGCAGATATGGATTTGCTCTCAGCTGTCTGCTTCCCTTATCTGGTATCCTAGTGGTAAGCAAACATTCCTAACCAGGTACATTGATTTCTAACAGCTGCATTCTAAAGCTATCCCTTCATTCCCTGAAGGGAATCTGATTTCACTTCCAGCAGTAATATGTTCTATCAGGAATAACTCTAAGACAATATGCAGAATTCCACTGCAGTAAAACAGCTGCCAGGTTAAGTGGCCTGACACTTAGGAATGAGACAGGAGATACCCTGAGCTGAAGGGAAGTAGTGTGAAAAACACGTAGTACCTCTTTTCCTTTTAAGCCGGTTCCTAACAAATATAAGTGGTTTTGCTCCTGGTAACGAATCTGGATGTTGTATACTTTATCTCTGTACAACACCATCAGGACATATGGGTGAGTAGCAGTTTTTCTCGAGCTGTCTCTTACCAAGAATGTTCCATCCTGAAAGATGAAAAAATGAAGGATGACAAAACCCCATCACTTCTAGGTTTGAGCAGCATAACAACCTGAGCTAGAGCACCCATCATAGAATCCCAGACCGGTATTGTGTTGGAAGGGACCTTAAAGCTCATCCAGTTCCAACTCCCTGCTATGGGCAAGGACACTTTCCACTAGACCAGGTTGCTCCAAGCCCCATCCAACCTGGCCTCATGTTTTTTAATGTTCTTTCTTTCTGAAATGCCTTTCCTCCTGGTAAGAGAAACTGCACTATTAAAGTTTAGACAATTTCTCTAATGTTTTATCTTTCAATTTGCTACTTAAAACTTTCCTGTCTGATACAAATGCAAATGTTTTAGGGAAGGGAAGAACGCTGTTCTGTGACGAAGAGATTCCATTGAAGGAGGAAGTAAAATATCAAAGGCCAAACTTCACATCACTTGAACCAGAAGAGAAGTTCATTTCCGGTAAGTGCCACTCAAGGTTCCTGTGTGATCTATTTACAGACAGCCTGAAGTAAGGATAGTGTCTGTGTCATTTTAGTAAAGACAGTGATATTGTCCAGCCACCTCCTTCTGCTTTTCTTCATTTCAGACCTTTTTAAACAAACCTTCCATCAAAACACCCTTTCTTAAAGGTACTGAATGTGATCTGGACCTTGGCACAAGTCATGGTAATGTTGTTTGTGTCATCTTCATTGCATGTGCTGTGAAGCCTCATAGGGTAAACAGATTTCCCACAGCAGTGGGGTTCAGTTTGCTTTATCTCCACATGCACAGTTGAGCCTGGGTTCTCTCTGTTTGTATCTCTACTTCATTTTGCTGATAAATATGGCCTAGAAAGGGGTAGGATATCTAACTCAAGCTATCTAAAACTTGGGGGTAGCAAAAATTCCTCACTGGTGACACGGAGTTATTTCCAGAGTGCAAGTCACTCCTCCTAAGAGAGGTGAGGTGAAACTGCTTTGTAGAAACACATCATTTATTCTCTTGGACTATGGAAACCAACAGCCTTCATGTCTGGTTTAGATTAGACATGTAACATCTGTGTGTGTAAAGGTACTCAAGAAGCATCCTCCACTCCAAGTCTTTATATTGGCACTATAACCTTAGCCTGTTTTTTACCTTCACTCTTCCCATATGACTGCAAGGACATCTAGCAAGGGGATGGTGGGAAGCACCAAGGATTTAAAGAGTACCTTGTTTATCTTCCGAAGAGCTGCTTCTGCTTGTGGCCGGCTAACATAGGCAACGTACCATTCATTGTGTAGTGAGTCCTGGGGGGTGTGAGAGAGGAGAAAGCTGTGAAATCATTAGCTTAGGATGTTAACAACATACAAATAGTAAAGAGAAATTGGATTGTGAGGGACACTTGGGTTTATGTGTGGAATGGCTGAGAGAGTGAGCTTCAGGGATCATGCCAGTATGGCAAGTGACACTACATGATTTTACTATGATTTGCCCACTTGGATAAATCTGAACATGTTACAGACCTAGTTAAAATATGTCTGCAAGTAAGCTGGGAAAACAGAAACTTCCATATATTTTCAGTACAAGATAGATTCAAAATGACATTTTCTGTTCTGTCTGCCTGGGACATGGTGGTGGCTTTTCTAATAATTACTTAATTTTTCCTTGTTTTCACTATCATCTGAGGCAACCTTCCTGCACACATGCCATGTATGGCTGCCCAGCAGTGTTATCACCAGGAGTGATTTACTCTAAACTTGTCATGTTTAAAGAAACGTGAAACAAAAATGCACGTCAAGGGTTTGAATTGTTTATGCACCCAGGTTTTGTGGAAGCAGAACCCAAGGGGTGATGGTAGTTGAAAGCAACTGTGCAAAACAAGTAATCCAGCAAAACAGTATTTTTCTTATTTTGTTCTACTGGGTTTTTCCTATTGTCTTTCTTGGGGAAGACAAAATAAGGCCCTAAAGTCAGCACAGGAAACTGAAAGCACCTTCTGACATCCTGATAGTGACTACTTTCTAGAAAAACAACTTAGAAAAACCCTTCTCTCTTGAAATCATGTTTGCTGTTCAGCAATGATGGTTAATACTTGCGATGGTTTGTACCTCATCTTCCTCTGTGTTAGTTTGGTGAGCAGGCTGTCTGCTAGGAATTGGCAGAGGAGGTCTTACGTCAGCTGCGCCTCTTGAAGGGGATCTGCTGTAGCTTCCTTCAAAGATAGAAAAGGAGGAATTGATTTGAAATCAGACTTAGGCTGCTGTATGAGACCCAGCATGTTTACATACATTCATCCTTGATGCACAGGGACTTTAATGAACTCCTGCGTTCAGTTAGAAGCAGGTGAACTTGAAACAGAGGTTACAGCTTTTGAGCTTCTGTTCCACAGTTATTTAGTTGTGAACCACTCTGGTTTATTAAGAGACAGTTAGATGTAACGTTGTCTCTTTGCATTCCTTGCCTTCTTAGCATGGAGAAGGTACAAAATGTCACTGTAAGACATTGGCAGCTGTTAACCATATGTGGGAATCTATTTGCAAAGCAATCACTTTCTAAGCTTCTTTTATTTTTCACTGGTTATTACAAGCTAAACATGCAGCATACATCACATGGAAAGTGTTTGCTCCCTTTTTTGTCAGTCTTAGTATGCCACAGTGACTTGCAGGTAATGTTGCTCAGCTCTCAGTATATATAAAATATGGATTTATATTATATATATCAGTATATATTAAAAAGTTGCTTATATGAGGTTTTGACAGTGATTTAGCTAGGCATTAAGCCCTAACTTCATTGTTAAAAACATCTGTCATTCAGGCTAAGTTACACAAGATGCCTTTCAGGAACCTGATGATAGTTTTCTGTTCACAGTCCAACCAGAAACATCCTTAGAGAAAAGCCATTATATTGACTGCACTGAAGCCACCTTTTGACTTTCAGTCATTTTTTGTACAAAAAAAGGCAGGAATAGAGGATACAAACCTAGATGTAAGCGTGGTGGTAGTGAGCCAGTTGAAGAGCGGTTTCTAGCGCTGTTTAAAAGGAAAACAAAGGAGTCAGTATAACTACAACACTGCTGTACATTTCTGTGCTCTGAGAAGCCTGTTTCACAGAACATGAGATCCTCTTGAGACCTATGCAGGATGAGGGTAGCCTGCTCTCTCCTCTTTCTCTTTCCTGTTTAAAATGGAAGTAGATGCACCATTATGTCTCTATCCTTGGAGATACCCAGAAGTTATCGGGACATGGTGCTGAGCAGCTGTAGGTGACCCTGCTTGAGCAGGGAGGTTGGACCAGATGATGTCCAGAGATTCCTGGCCTCTTCAACCACCCTGTGATTCTCTAAGCTGACAATGGCCCTGAGTTCATACCCACAGTGCCATAACACCTCCGTGTGTCTATGATCTCCCTCCTGTATTCATTTTTATTCTTTTCTGTTAGAAAACCTACAGTTTCCTTTTATGGCCTGAGCACTTCATTGGGAACAAGCTGCCTGCGCTCTTTTCCTTTATAGTTCATATTTCTCTCCTGCTTAAATGAACTGCACAAAAAGCTCTGGGATAAATATGTTAATTATGTTTGCAGAACAAAACCACACTATCATGACTTGACTCATGGGAGAGAATCAGCCAAATGGGGCCTCTGCTATAGCAAAATTTGGCAGCGCTGTTTGAATGTAAGCAGAAGTGTTCATCATAGGAATAGTTCCTATTTGCATATGACCTTGCCTTTGCTACTGCAATATTTGTTCTACTGGGGTGTCAGCAGCTCCAGAGGATGATGGCAAATGGGAGGAATTCATCAAAGAGCTATTAAAAAATACAGAGCTTAAAAAATGTACTTGAGCCTTAGGCTCAAGGAGTCCACTGTAACTCATCCAAGCTTGGTCTGTTGCACACTGCATCAGAAATCAAAATTTAATTAAGGGCTCTTCCATCTAACAAATGAATACACAGCAATGTAATACTTAGAAGCTGAAGCTAGAATGAAATCACAATTGAAGAAAAGGTCACAATTTTAATAGCAATTTTAATGGTTAGAGTATATTCCACATTCAATTCTAGACAGTGAAGGTGGTGGAGTTTTAGTTCTGAAGCAATTATTAGTCACAGCTGTAGCACTTAGGCTTCTAGAGCAGAGTCCTGTTAGAGAAGGACCTCTGCCCTACATCCTGCCTAGGTTTTTATGATGATTATCCTTTCCCAAAAGGTCTTGTCATTCTTAGGGATCCTGGAGGCAATGGCAGAGAACAGAAGCACTGGACCATGTAGGCTCTAAAATACTGCCTTGACATAAACCTGAGAGATTGTTTTTTTTTGTTGCCATATGTCCACTATCTGCTTCACTGGATACAGAGCTTCAGTTATATGAAGGATTCTCCTTGATAGTAGGAATAACCAAATTTTCATGTAGTGGAGGCAAGGGTATAGCCTGAAAAATAATGGACTACTTCAAGTAGTTGCCTTGTGTTCACCTGAGAACCTACTACTATTATTTGCTAAATTGCTGAGAGATTCACAGGAATAACACAATAATGGGTGAAACAAACCTTTCTGCACCAGGCAGAGTGTTGGAGCTTGGTTTAGGTGGAGGCTTGACAGATTTGGATGGGAATGCATTGGAGCTGTATGGCGGCAAAGATATCTGTGGCACTGGTCTTTGGGGTGCAGCTGTGGAGAGAAAGAGAAGGAAATGTCAAACTTCTGAGACATTCTTAAATGAGGTAGAATGAAGAACTGGTGTCACATTGCTGCTGTTTAACTAGATGAGCATAATGGGGGAAACTGTTCTATAAAACGTCTTTGATATGTTAGTTACAGATTGTAAACTCAGATGGACAAGTGAGAACTTAATCTTAAACATTAAAATTACAAATAAACTGGAATGGGTTGAGCAACATTTACATGTTCTTCCTTCAGTTTTGGATAAGCCAAAATTCAGATAACTGCCCTAGAGCTGAAGATGGTACATAACTATGCATTCTCTGTTACGTTGCTTCTAAAGAGTGCACTTAAGGTTACCTTCTTGAACTTCACTCCTTTGTGAAATTTCTCCCATACCATCATAAACAACAGCATACAATAAAACACTTTCTTCTGCAGTGTCCTCAGAAATCAACTGCTGGTAAGAGGAGAGTAGATTAACCGCTCTCTGCACAGCTCAAACTGCCCTCTTCTTCACTGAGGCTTAGAGGCAGTGATAATTTACAGACTTGGCCAAATGTTCTGCTAGGGCATCACTTTACAAACCTCATTTTAGGAACCAGGATTCTGAAGTAATTTATAAATACCAATATTGCATGAAACAAGTTCTACTTCTGTCCATTACAGTAAATAACATTACACAGAAGACTGGCAGGGTCTGACAGGATGTTTGGTTGCAGGCTAGGAGGATACCAGGTCTACATGCCCAGCTGCCTGAGGTTGTTTGATGCTGTGTGCAGACCACAAATCTCTAAAATGAAATGTATTTCAAACTAAGGAGCCCTGCTGTCCTGTAAGTGGCTGACTGTGAAGGGTCTATTAGCTATTGATTTCCTGTGTTTTACAGCCTTGATATATACATCTGCAGGACATGTCTTATAAGCACTCTACAACCTGTCAAGATACCACCCGACATTTTGAAATGGTTTTAAAGAAACAACTTTGCAATCACTTTTTCTTTTTAGAACTAAGACCAAGAAAGACTTAAAGTTTTAAAATCACAGTAGGGATACTCACTGTCATCTTCCTCCTGGGGAGCCAAAAGAAAAGAAACATTAGCAACATATTATAGCACAGGTCTTACGAATATTTTACAAAACAAAAACCTGGATGTTGGTGAATTTTGAGTACACAAGGACTCCAATTCTATACTGTCATTTTCATCTAAACTGATAGGTTTTCTGTCTTCATCCAACACCAAATCATTATTCAAGTTCTATTATTACAAACAAGGTGTAAGGTAGATGGTTCTTGACCCAAAGTAGTAAGTAATTCTCAGCAGATGTAAACTGTCCCCATTCCATCAAGAAGTGCATTCTATGAGTTATCTGAAAGTGAACTCCTTAGGTCAGCTTAAGCTGGAAAAGAACCCCAAAACCCCCAAACCTAGTGTAAGAAAAATCCCTTTTCCCATAACAGAAAAAAATCTGGTCTTATTATGTATCTAAGATAAAGTACTCTGGGAATAAACTGAACTTGACATAGAAGAACTTTTCAAAAAGAAACCAACAGTATTTTTATAACTGATAAAAGAAACGAGTTTACCTTTTCTAGAATTAATTAATTTATATAGGTACTTAATTTTATTGTAGTCACTATATGTTTAAACATCTGCTTTGAGACTATACTTACTTGAGGGGTTTTGTGTGGTGGCCAACCCTGCCTGAAATGAAACAGAGAAAACAAAACATGAATCACAGGTGGAATGTTACTCATGTACTCTGTGTGCGTTAGGTTGTATTTTCAACTAAGGTATGAATTTGTAGCAAGTATACAGACCTAATGAATGCAGAAACATTTTTTCCCCTCCTAAAAATATCTGATATTCTAATTTCCAGCCATAAGATGTCACACTAGTCCTTAGCCCATCTTGACTCTATCAACAAGGAAAACGTCTGATGAATTGATCATGATATTAGAATTTAAAACAAGTTTTTACAAATATGGAGCATTAGACTTCTTTCTAGTCCTTAGCAACACTGCTGGAGCACATGCTAACCCTTCCAGTTATCCTTTCTCTTATAAATTATCCTGGCTGATTAGCAGATCTCAGTTACTTTCTTTTCCTGTTTTAAGATCAGTCACACTATTGAGCCCACAAGTTATCTAGCAAATGCTGGAGAATGATCTAGTTCTGCTGTTTGCTGCTGAGAAGGAGCTTTGCAAATGAGTCAAATCAATGGTAGGAAAGTAAAGCTTCCTTTTTCTAACATCCTAAAAACAATAGCCAAAGAACTCATGAAGGAATGTTCCCCAGAGCAAGAACTTGATCTGGTCAAGTTCTTGATCACCTTTCTGTTTCAGTTTTAGTAAAGACCACAGATCACACATTTCTTTGTGCAACTTGGCTGTTTCAGATGTGGCTGGGGAAATCTCCTGCATTCCCACGCTTCTGTCACTTAGAGTATAGCCCATGCATGTTCATAGGGCAAAACTGATAACCACAGACACCGCTGTTATGTGGAGACAGTAAATTCTACTATCCTGTGTTGCTTATCTGTGTTTATTGAATTGAATTTATCCTTTATTAAATTGCAGTTAAATGAACACTTACCTTACAGGGATTGGCTTCCTTAGAGGGGATGGATTGCCTCTTTCATATCTGTCACTGGGTGGGACTGGAGGTTTTGGCATCATTGCTAACTGTTCACCCAGGGATCTGAAGCAAGATCAAGATGATGAAATAAAGGCAAAAAGCTGCTTACTAAGGAATAATTGGGTAATACGAGAGTCTCATCTCCAGAGGCAAATCTCTTACCTTAGCTGTAAAGCCAGAGGCTGTAAAGCAACAAGGAATAGTTAAGAGAATGTGTAAGTGTATCACAATAGGTGAAGAATACCAACAAGCACCAAACAAAAAGACTTTACCTTTTCAGGAGTGCTGGGCTTCCTCCCTGAAAATAGTAAAAATGTACATTCAGAAAACATTAAATGTAAGATCATTAAAACTTCTATGACAAAACAGGTTTTGAACATCATTGAATGTGAATTTTGCAGATTGAAGCATTCAGCCTCCTGAGGTGTAAGCCAGACAGATTTTTTGGCTTTGCAAGCAATGGCAAAACTGCAGTATCTCTTCTTACCTATTTCAAAGTGGCATGGTTTTCAATCATATTTTCTATGGTTCAGCTGTGAATTGGTGGACACTTTTATGCAATTTTATAGCAAATGGAAGTGTTTAATAAATAAAATTCATAGAGGATTCTGTTTAGAGTCTCTGTAAAATGTGGTTTTCAGGTCTCAGCATTCTTTGAAGTCTGGGTGCCAAATTACATAGAGTGATGTGTGCAGTTTCCTTAGCTTTGTATGCAAAAGTTCTTTTCTCTTTTAACCTACTAAATATTTCCTTGTTCATTCACTTAAGTAATTGCCTCAGACCTGTATTGCACAGGGATCTCCTAATGTCTTTCTGTTCGACCAGTCCTGAGCAAGGCTTGCTACTTCCTAGATACAATTTCTCTTGCTTTGTAAGAACTGTTCATATTGTTTATTGATAAACAGATCACCCTGAATGTGATTGGATTACAGTACCTTTGGTTGAGCCTTGTTCATTTGCATGAATGATATTCAAACTGATAATTTTGAATGATTAAAACCCCTATTGATATTAACACAAGCAGATACTGACCTGGTGCAGGGCATTCTCTTTCAAATGGTGGAGCAAGGCGATCCAGTGAGGGCTTTGTGCTTCTGTCTATAGAAGGAGCTGGAGCTAAACACAACAGTTGTGTAAGATAATTTTCTACTGTAGGTCAGTATGGCTTTATTTTGCATAGCCATGAGCTGGTGTTACTTCTTAGAATAAGAACTGAGGCTACATATAGTAGAAGAGAGTGGGGCTGAGGAACAAAAATGAAGCATGTGGGGAAAGCTTCATAAGGAGAAAACCAGCTGTACTTACTTTTCAAAGGCTTGATATTTCTGTCTCTACTCAAGTCATTGTTGCTTGGTGGAGGAGGAAAAGCTGGCAGCTAAAACAAATGTTTTACATGTTGTTAAAGTGTGTCTTCACCTACCTGCTTCAGTTTTAGTAAATTAACCCACCACACTACATCTGCCAATCTTGGTCTCTGGTATAGCACAAGAAATACTCCTGCTCATTGCAGGAAGGGTGGGAGCCATTAGCACTCCTGAAGAATGACCTACATACATAGGGTTTTGTTACAGGCAGAATTGTCTTAATCTGTTTTGTCTTATAAGGAATACTCTAGAGGGATGTTATCTTTGGGGGGGGAAAGAGTAAAGAAAAGAGCAAAGGAAAAAAATGGGAGCTTCAACAATGCTATTGTGCTTTTTCTCCCTTCAATGCAGTTAGTGCTAGCTTTAAAGTTAGGGGATGTAAATTTGAAGTTGGAAAATATATAATAAGTCTGTGTTATTGACTGTTGCTGGGTCAAACAGCACAGTGTTGTCAACAGCTGCAAAAGATGTTGGCATCTAAACCTAGATTTGTCCAGACAGATGCATTCCAATGTTGTGGTTCCTACTGGCAAATGAAATAGATGAAATATTAAGAAAGAAACATACAGAAGCACTTCTTCCCCCAAAGGAGGCTGGTACTGGGGATGGGACGGGTCGCTGGGGTGGTACTGGAGGCTGTTGTGATGATCGAGTGGTTGGAGGTCTGTCTAGAGGAAACAAAAATCCCAAACTAAATAACTGCAGAGTTTGATTCTTCTATTCTCATTAGATCTTTATGAAAAAGGCCCTTGCAATAGCCTGTGTACTTAATATATCATGAAGATATTGTTTTAGTAGGTAATGGACAGTTGCTTTATGATCAATGGTGTACTGGTAGTTACAGGCTCATGAATCCCTTTGCCTCTGAGGTGGCTCCATGTGCTATTCTGCTGGTCCACACTATTTCTTTTCACTCCCTGCAGTGCAGGGCCTGTGTGAAACACCAGCCAGTCTCAATGGCAGGTTTGATGCCACAGCTGCAGGCTCCTGAAGAATCAGGCATGAAAACATCGCAGGCAGAGAAAGGGACACTTTATGCCACTGCTGTGACAGCTTGCTCTGTTCGAGGTTGCATGCTAATGCTGATACAGTGTGCCTCTATGTTTAGCTTCATACAAGTTCAGACCAAAGGCCTGAATGCACACATCACGTGAAACTAACAGAACTTATCTTTAACCCAACAGAGCTTGTCTGAAGTAGAAAATCTAGCTTCAAAAGTCACAGAGCCACCAGTGTGCTGTAAGTCTGTCACTAAATCTTGTTCATGAACTACATGGCAGACTTCAAGAAAAAACTTTCTATATTCCATTACCAAATATCTCAAACATGACTGATAACGTGCGGAAATATCGTTTATAAGTTATTAATTACACTTAATTTTTAGTTATTACCTATATAATCTGTGTTGTTTGCAAGTGACTTGGCAGGAAATATGACATTGTGGTGTGCCTCATCATTATTGGATGGAGGTGGCTCATAACCATCACTGTCATGTTCTGCTTCCTCAGGTTCTTCTGTTGGTGATTCATAGTCAGCCTCTTCCTGTTCCTGGTCATCATCAGGGCTTTCATAGTCATCATCTTCATCCTGGTAAATGTACATAAAAAATGATTGCTGCGGTCATTGGTAGCCCAATGGTAGCAGTCATTGCACACAACTTCTGTGTAATCTCCTAAGGCTGCAAGGAAAAGAATGCTCAGTTTGTCATTGGTATCTTGGCTGAAGATCCCAGCTTAACTCTGCACTGTGGGCCTCTGTAGTTGGTTACTTTTACCTTTTGTGCTTCTAAAATAGCAGCAAATCCCCTGCAAACCTGTTAGCAAGTGGGTTTTAAAAATCCCTCCCCATTTTCTGCAAAACAACAGACTGGCATCAGTCAGCTTATCCATCAGTCAGCTGAAGCTGGCTGAGCTATGGGTGCTTCATATCATGATGCTCACCAAAGCATTTTCTGTGCCGAAAGGCAAAAGGAACTTTTGTATCCAATTGGCTTCGGAAAATCAGATTCTTCAACAAATCAGCTCTAAAGTATAAAACACCAATAATTTGCCATTAATACAGCAGTCTTTCTTTTACCAGCCTCCTCTTCAAACAGCTTGAAATCAGTATATAAAATTCAGTGAAGGTTCTATGGAGACCTGGTCATAGGCTGTGAGATTCTACTGGAGCCAGTGGTATTGGACTGCCATTCTGAAGCACTGCATTAAGTTACTGGGGAGAGATCAGTGTGCAGTGACTCCAGTCATTCATGCTCCTCCTTCTCTTTCTCCTCATCCTAACACCCCCTGCCATTGCTCACTCCATCTGTGCTGCTCAAAGTAGACAAAGTAAGAAAGGATAGACCATATGGAAGAGGAAATCCATTCAACCAGTAGGTTTTGTGGTTTCGTTAATCCTGATACTCACAAATGAAGACCAGCCACCATCGTCTTGACCTGCATATCCTGTGTAAAGAAATATAATGTGAGGCTACTTAGCATGCACAATAGATGTAACTTGACAAAAAAGACATAACAAATCCCAGATTGATTCTGAGCCATGATATTATGTCACAGGAACAAGGTAGGTCTTTCAAAGGCAGGCAGGCATGCAAGGTACCTCAAATAGCATTCTGATTAAGACTATAGCTGTCCTTGTATGAATTGGTGTACATGCTGTCACTTCAAGTTTATCCTGCACTTCAGCTTTACATATTATTTGAGGCACAATGCTTTCAGAATGAGCAGAGATGTTTGATCTCTTTGTTTAATACTATTTTAGCTTTTATATCAAAAGGGGTTTTTTATTTCAGTAGGGCTGGGGGAACATGACAACTTGCAGAAGTTTTAAGTGCTCGAGGATGCTTAAGAGAGTGATTGACATGAAAACTCAGGACATCTAGAAGCTTCCCTCTCTGACAGAGTGCTGTTAGGAGTAGGGGCAGCAGGCAGAGGTGTTGGAATGGAAATATATAAGCAGTGATAATTTCTGTTGGATTCAAGAAAGGCAGTTAGTGGATGCTCATGCAAATTGCTCTGTTCCTGCTTTTCTTCACCATTATTTCTATTTTAGAAGTATTTTTTTTCCTACTTGTTCTCCTGTAACCGCTCTTTATTCTTACTGCAACTGCTTCATGCTCTTGCCTTTGCCTGTTTATTGTTTTGGGTTCTGTCCCCTTGTGCCCTCCCTCCTCTTCCCCCGTTTACTGTGTCCTGCAAGGATTAACTTAATATTTTAATCACTTTTTGTTGTTAGAGGCTCTTTGCCAGCTCACACTCACCTGGGACTTCGGGACTTTTTTGTGTTTGGGCCCTACAACAGAGATACAAACAAATTAAAGTCCTTCCATTTGCCATTCTTACAAGTCTGAAGCATACTAAAATCTGTTGTGAGTAAAGGTAAGAGCTTTAGCAGTAGAATGAACTATGCATGGATGAGTTTAACTCTGCCCAAAATGCCGAAACCACATAGCTCTGTACTTCACATACAGGATCCTAATGTAAGCTAAACTGTCCTGAAACAAATTCAAGTCACTGAGGTCAAGTGTTTAGAAACAAGGGACTCAGAAAATAAATCTACCAGGGGCCTCAGTGCTGAAAACAGACATTTTATTTCCTAAATCCGGTCAAGCTACTGAAAGTCAAGTTCAGAAATATTATAGGTTTGCTAAATGTTCTCATGGGTTTCGATTCTAGTTTTGAACTGTGGTAAATACAAAGGTGTAAACTCATGTTATCAGCTGATGTCAAACATGTTGTGTTGAGGAGGCTTAGATGTTCATTACATATGAACATAAATTGTTCTTTTCTCATTCAATGTTCTTGCAAGTTTCTGCTCTTTTACTTCTTGCAAGAATATTATAGAACCATAGAATCATAGAATAGTTTGGGTTGGAAAGGACCTTAAGATCATCCAGTTCCAACCCCCCTGCCATGGGCAGGGACACCTCACACTAAACCATATCACCCAAGGCTTCATCCAACCTGGTCTTGAACACTGCCAGGGATGGAGCATTCACAACGTCCCTGGGCAGCCCATTCCAGTGCCTCAGCACCCTAACAGTAAAGAATTTCTTCCTTATATCCAATCTAAATTTCCCCTGTTTCAGTTTTAACCCATTACCCCTTGTCCTATCACTACAGTCCCTAATGAAGAGTCCCTCCCCAGCATCTTTATAGGCCCCCTTCAGATTATATCCAATAAATTATAAAGTATTAAGAAGTGCAATGATGTATAGGAGTGTGAAATACATTAATGACGTTGATTTATGCAGTAATGTGTGCCTAAGCTTTTAGCAGTCCGAAAGATTGACTGAACTCTGGTAGAAAACTGTATGAAATATTACTTGGTTCTGGGCATGGCAGAAGTACCTGGGGTCTTTTTGGGCTCAGTCTTTGCTATGCTTAACAGACAACATTAGCTAAACAGACCTGGATTTCATTTCAGGCTATCACTCTGGCCCAGGTATTATTTATCAAATGAAGAACAGGTCAGAAAAGATAGATTTGAAAGCTTTGACAAGAGAAGCTGAATTGGTTAACTTACCATTTTGGAAGGAAAGAAAGCCGCCCTTCATTCCTGTTTATTTCTTGGCTTAATTTACTTACAATTCTAGTTAAAAGAAAGACAAAAAATAGTTAGGAAAATATCCTTGAAACTTGTCATTTTCTGAGCTGCTTCCCCTCAATATTTGCTAAACTAAGAATAGAATTGATCATTGTGCTGCAAAGTTTCACTACAGCATCTCAATTGAAAACTGCTTATTTTAGAGACAAGCCTCCATGTTGTTGTATCAAGTTTGAAAACAAACATTAAGCCCAGCAAGCCTTAGATGCTTAGAGTGTGTTAGATGTCACACACTAGAACACTGCTGCTTTGAATGATGGCAACTGTATTTGAGTTATTTTGCATGGAAAAGCAGATAATGCTCCAGGAAACAGCTTTGACCAAGCTGATGGTTGCAAAAGCAGGGTTACGTGTCCCCTCTGTCTGCTGTATTATTCTGTCTCCCTCTCTCTACAAGATATCAGCAGAAGTGGATTAGGTGTATCTGAAGTCCCTCCAGTAAAGAAAGTGCAAAGATTGATTTAGTTCCATGTTATAACATATCTGCAGGGCAGAAATATCATGGAATGTATAAAGACTACAGCTTTATGTCTAAAGAGATTTTTCCAAGGCAATGTGTTTGTTGTCTCTCATGTATAAGTTGTAAGGAGCAGTAGGGTGAGTATCAGCACAATTCAGCCAGGAACATTTACTTCTGATTCTGCTGCCATCCACAGCCAGCACAGACATTGGTACTGAGAGCTTTCTCATTGACTCCCCAAGAGCAGCACTGAGGTTGCAGGACGCGCATCCCTGAGCTGAGTACTGGGAGCTGCTGCTCTGCCATTAATGAAGTTTGCCTCAATGCCTATTTGGTTTCAAATAATGTTTTTGTTTCAAAGAGAGCTTATGATCAGTCATGGGCTGAGACTTCCTTTCTTAGCTTTCTTTCTGAGTGACGCCCCACCAAGAAAGTCCTGTGACAGCCAAAGGAAACTGGTTGCATGCATCTGGTGAAAGATATCCCATTTGACTTCTAGCTTATATTATTTAGGTCTGTGTGAGACAGTCATTGTGGAAATAAAAGTAGTATGAAAAAAGATCATTAATTCAACATGTCTGTCTCAGATTCTAAATTCTGTACAATCTTAACTGTGTTGTTTGTTTGTTAGCGCAGAATTCTTTCCCAAACATCTTATTTCGGATCAATCACACTTTGTCTCAGTATTGTAGAATCAGTGTTCATGGCCAGGCACTCACCACTCTATGTTGCTTTTTTTCTTCTTTCATGTCTGTTTTCAGCTACTCTGCAATACTAATTCCCTAGGTTTTTCCAAGTGACCTCATTTGTGTTTGCTTTCATGTCTAACTGTTTTCTGGGCTGGGACTTAAGGAGGACAAGCTTTCAAGCAACCTAGTATTAAAAAAAAAGCCAACATCCTGAACCATGCTAAAATCTTTCTCTTATTTTGAGCATCCCTTGTCTCGCCCTTGCTACTTCCCTAATACTTGCCTTACTGTACTTCAGATTAAATGATAAATTCAAGACATAGGGTTGCTCTGTTGTATTATGGAAAACTCTATGGTGAGAGATAAGGCTGCCTGCATGAACAAGCGATTTCAGATCATCATGGTCACGCTGTCAGAAAAGGGTGAAGAGTAATGTCAAGTTGAGGATTTGTACTTAAGGATCCAGGTATGAAAATAGAAAGGCAGAGGAAGGATATTTTGCATTTTTCTTAAGACAGTACTTTTCACTTTTCTATTTGAATTGGATATTGCCTCACTTGCCCATTTGGAAAGAAGCTTATGCACAAATGTTAATCATTTAAGAGGGATTACAGCTAAGTCTGACACTGTTACCTGAGCAAACCGTACAAAGCAAGGAAAAAGCCAAGTTACAGGCATATGCTTCATTGAGCATATAATGTATGTTCTTCTTTCCCATGCAATCAACCTTCCTCTGCATAAGAACTGTCCTGCTGCAGGTGGTAAGGAAGTTGCTGTGTAAATAATAAATTCCATGTGAAACACCAGGAAACAGTGCGCTGAGGGTACCAGTGCTTTGGTAGAGAAGAGGATTACGGAACTGGTGTGTGGCTTGTTCTCCGATGTGGAAGATACAGAGGAAGGATCTTTTGTAATACTGTGGGTTTTTTTCAGCTAAAGAAATGAAATGAAGATCACTGGCTTTAGAGCTGATCATTCTGGTTGTTCAGACTACTGTTGATAAGAGTGAGACGTTAGTGTTATGAAGCTTTCTGGACCAACCCTGGCCTGGCTGCTATGACCATTTACATCAACTGGGTATTGAGGAAAACCTGAAAGGAGGATGTTGCTCATCTTATTTTTGAAGACAAAACAATTACTTATTTGTTGCTTAAAGTAACAGTGTCTAATCTTCAAGCTTATTTGAAATGCTTCAAAGCAATGGCTTAGAGAGGTTGTTAGAAGAAAGCAAAGCTAAGAAAGGTAATGCTCTGCAGGCAAGTCTATTACAGAAGTGGGTGTGCTGAGCAGCTGAGTTTGCAGCAGTGTGAGGAAGGAAGTGCCCAAACCACACTGCTTTCTGAGCCGGGGAGTGGGCGATAGGCGCCGATAAGGCAACAGCACTTGCAGAAAATGTTACTCAGACTTCTCTTTCTCCCTCTGCCTCCTCCACCTCATGCTTGGCTTCAGACTGGGAGGGAGATGAGAACCAGAAAAAGTGAAACCCAAACCCAGCCCCAAAGCAGGACTCTGACTCGGCTTTTGCTCACTAAGTGCAGATACTGCTGTGAATAGAATCCATTCTACAGGAAGGGGATAAAGGACTTAAGATGGGAGAGAAAGATGGAAGGCAAAGTCCTCTAGGGCCAAGAAGTTGCAGAGTTGCAGACTGAACACTGTGAGAGCATAACTGGTGCTGAAGTCTTTGTTTTGGCCTTTGAGGAAAGTCTGTTGGGCAGATGCAGTACTACTACATTAGCTCCAAAACTGTTCTTTAAAACATTTTGAAAGACTCCCATTTGTTAAGCACAAGTATAAACCTTTATGACCTCGTGTGACTGGAAATAATAATGAGCAATAACAAAACTCCATGTGTCCTTTAAGTTTTTCTTTCATTAGATTCATTACCAAAATGTTAGTTGCATCATGATTAGGTCTGAGTTTCAGTTAGTATTTAAGACAGAGATTCAATGTCTGCTGTGTATTATGTACCATATCCCTTTCCTGTTTCGCCAGTGCACCACTCTTTCAGGATGCAATGTGTTGTTTGTGAACCTTCAGGTGTGTGTGTTAACCTAGTGGTATTAATATTAACTTAAATTGTTCTTCCATAAGATACAGGAAGTATAAAGGTAATATGAATGAACTCAACAAAACCCATTAACACTATGATTTTTTACAGGTTCTCATATTGTTACAAAATGCCAAGTGTTAAGCATAGTGTATGTTTGAAGAAAGCAGGTTGTAACTGATACCTAAGCTATTAATAACTGAAGAAATTGTTAGGTCAGCCCTGATGTTCTCTCTTACGTAGGATGACAGCTACATTCCTGACAACCCCATCTCTAAAGCTGATGGTCATGCCACAGTTATTTACCTTAATTTCTCAGTGGGAAAAAGAACAAAATGTAGGAACAAGATGTTCCTACTAATAGATTACTTGTCCCAAATATTGCTGGTCCTTAAAGGTCTGTGGCAATGGGATAATGACTGAATGTCTCCTGGGCCACAGATTTCCACTGAGTGAAACAGGGAAAACCCTTTGTGGTCTGAAACCTGGAGACTGGGTTCCATCATGTGTAATCAGGTGTTCAAAACTTCACCCTCAGTGCCATAGCAGATCTACATGGTCACTGGAACAGAAAGCCATGTATCTTTCCATGGAATGGCAACTATGCTTAAATTCTTAAGCCATGTATAGTATTCTTAATTTTTTACTAAACGACCTGAAGGTGATACTCTGCAAATAGAAATGTATATATTCAAGTAGAAATACTATGTGGTGGCATTTTCTATTTAGCCTGAAGAAGTGCCTAGAGCTTTACACCAGCCCCAGAATCTCTTTCCAGTTCCACTTCCCTGTGTCCACCCAGAGCAGTTCAACTACAGCATGGAACTGGCAAAGACCACGTGGCTTTTCTCACCTCCCTCTTGTCCAAAGGAAAGGGTGCAGGTGGTGAGTGGGGCTGTAAAATGCCTTTTACTTTGGGACATGGTGCTCAGATACACTTTGATTCTACGTGCATGTAAGTGGGAATGAAAGCAAGGCTTCCATGTGGAGTCAAAATACAGCATTATGCAAAGTTGATTTTATAAACTATTCTCTAAAACTCCTTTAATATCAACATAAATACAAGAGATCTCAGGGTTCCCAAGAAAGGTAGCACCATCATTTCTGAATGACTGTAAAACTTATTATTTTCTTTATTTTCCTCATTCAATCTTCATTTTCCATCTCCACAAGATGTAATGCCCCAAGAGACATGTGGAAAAGATTTCCTTAACTACACCAGTAAAAATCACCCCGTGTACAAGACCTCTTGCAGTCATACAAGAAAGGTAGAAAGTGACCCTGGGCAAGAATGGGGTTCCCTGCTGGGTACATGGACTGTGGAGTCTGTTATGATCACTCAGATATCTGTGTATGGCCGCTGCATGTGCAGTGCATCCTGTGCAAACTTGTTGTCCATTAACAATTTTGGCTGCAGAAAGGTTGCCAGAATAAAACTTGGAGGACTGTTCAGAGATGTCAGCCACTTTTATATGGTACCCTTGCATATGTAAATGTTTTAGCAAAGCTTTCCATAGACTGCAGGCTTTTTAATGGAGAGTTTTAAAGATTTTGTGAGGCATTTTAATTTTCAAAACAGTGTTTATATCCTTCTTTTGCATTTAAAAATAAGCCCCAAGAAAATTCATGGAGATGTGCACCTGTAACACAGCTGATGGAGATCAGCTCTCAAAATAACAATTCTGTTAATAATAACAGAAGATTGCAGGGGGTTTCTCTTAGTTCAGGGAATGGCCCATGATACTTCATAGAATCATAGAATCCTGACTGATTACAGTTGGAAGAGACCTTAAAGCTCCTCCAGCTCCAGCCCCTGCCATGGGCAGGGACCCCTTCCACTGGAGCAGCTGCTCCAAGCCCTTGTGTCCAACCTGGCCTTGAACACTGCCAGGGATGGGGCAGCCACAGCTTCTCTGGGCACCCTGTGCCAGCGCCTCAGCACCCTCACAGGGAACAGCTTCTGCCTAAGAGCTCATCTCAGTCTCCCCTGTTCTGGCAGGTTCAAGCCATTCCCCTTGGCCTGTCCCTACAGGCCCTTGTCCCAAGCCCCTCTCCAGGATCGTTGTAGCCCCTTTAGGCACTGGAGCTGCTCTCAGGTCTCCCCTTCAGGAGCCTTCTCTTCTGCAGGCTGCCCCAGCCCAGCTCTCTCAACATGGCTCTGTAGCAGAGCTGCTCCAGCCTAGATGCATAAAGGTTCTTGTAAATGTCATAGAATCACCCCAAGTGATGACACATTTATATTTAACACTTACACAGTAGCTTTGCTCAAAAGTATACACTTAGTCAAACCACATACCAGGCTCAGGAGGTGTGGATGGATGGAGGCTGTGGTTTGCAAAGCCTGCAGAGCTGTAAGTGCTGTCTTGTGCATTTGGTACATAACCCTGCTACAGTTACTGGGGAGGACTGGCTCTTGTACATGTACATTTTATTCCTGCCAATGGCTGCAGGTGTGACTCTTGCATTTATATTAGTCATTTTTTACAGAACATGCTTGAAATTTAGCACTGTTGTTAAGCATTACATACTATACAACATGCTAATGTGTTTTTCAGCTTGTAGAAAACCTCTTCCTACTAGGTGAGGTTTGCATTATGATATGAAAGTAAGGTATGACTGTGCTGTAGTGGCAGTCAGCAGCAAGCACTTTGAACTTGGGGGAGAATGTGGAGATTCTGAAGAGGTGAAATTAATGTTAAAAAATTAACAAGTTCTTTTACTGATAAATTTTATTCTGCTGGGGTTTTTGTTTGGTTTTGTTGTGTTTTTAAATGGCAACAGCTTCTCTTTCCCATTAAAGCCCTAAACTCCTGTGGCAAACAGTGGCATTACATTGAGGATCCCACATAACATCAACCTTGTCCCATATGCATTCACAATAGTCTAGTGAACTGTTTCCCTTTTGTAAGTGTGGGGAAGGTTGAGAACAAGGGCATTAGTTCCAGAACTTTCATTCAGATTGATTAATTTACTTAATCATCCAGTTCTTCAAGTTGTGCAACAAGTTTAAGTCTGCTTTTAAAGCTTTTCATTTCAAGTTCTTTTCTTGCTGAGAAGCCCAGATCTGACTAGAAAAGGCTCTCCACTTGCTGCTGGGGTGATACAAGGTAAGTGACTGTGGAAATCACATTTCCAAAACATTTGTGAGGTATCAATGGATTAGATGAGGAGCTAGGAGTAAATCCAGACTGTTAGATTTCATGTTGACTATTCACCTATGACATTAATGTCTCTTTTATGTGTGGGTTTATTAGACCTTCCACTGACTGCTTGTGACTCAGAAATCAAAAAGCTCAAACAAGGAGAACATAAGGCACTTTTGGCAAATGCTGAGCCATTGGGGCATCTTCTTTTGTAGGAATGTCTTTGATACTTCTGGGCCCACTGGCTAACACTCATACACCACCAATCACTATTGTGTGAAAGTACAGATATGATCTGAAGAAACATGTAATGTCCTTGCATATCTGATCTGAATAGAAGTATCCTCCTGCCCTCAAATCTAGCCACCAGCTTACCCAGAAGCGTGTGAATGTGACAGACCACACAAGTATTTCACAATGTTTCAGTGCTCTTGGCCTCACCAAAACCTCTTACACAAGCTCTGATGCATCAGAAAAGGTGACGCAGACTGTATCTGATGTAGCAAAATTGAGATATGCATAGAGGGAGTCTGGAACTGAGAAACTATCAGCAAACCATGTTGGTATAACTTGAGCTCCTTTTTTCCTCCTTAGTTTGTTTAGAATGTCCAGCTTAAATATGTACCAGAGAACTCACAGTAAAATAACATCCTTTGATTTTCACCATAAAATAATAGAAGCAGCTGATTTCTCTGTTACTCAGTTTAACTTAATGAGGCATTCTTCTTCGTAAGTAACTTCTTTAAAATCCCAGAAGCTATTCGGATAAATTAGAAACTTTCCCAAGGCCTGATGCACAAGGGCTCAGGGAAGCTGAACAATTGAACACTGAATCAAATGATCCAGACTGGTTTATCTTTAATGCCTACCTACAGGAAAAGCACATGATGAAAATCACTTGAACTTCTCGTCCGTTGTCTACATACCTGACTTTCTTTATTCCTTTGAGTTAAAGTTAACAGCTAAACACCAAACAGTTAAATCATACTTTAAAGTTAATACTTGCAAAGAAGTTTAACCTTTGTGTAGCTGCTGTCAGTCAAAGAATTTATGGATGAGTTGTTCTGAACAGCCCCCAGATAATATTTCTGTATTGTATCATTGTGCTTGAGCAATCATGACAAACCTCCTTTCGTTTTGGAGAAACTTCTCTTTCTTGGTACACCACAATCAACAGGTCTCTGTCTAATCACTTACAAATCATTTGCCCCATATTTCCTATGAGTTTTCACTGCAGACCAGCTAAAATAACTGTTAGTATTAAATTGGCTTGGCTTCACTTACGGCACTCGGAGTTTGGGAAATTTCTGAATGTCATTTTCAGTCATGTTCTGAAAAGGAAGCACATGGTACATGTCACACAACTGTGCATGGAACACCCTGACACAACAGGAGTTTGCATATGCAAAATGAGGCATCAAATCTCAACCGCTAGGAATAGCAAGTGCATAGAAAAGCAGTGTAAGATAACAGCCTGTCCATCCCATAGTTTGTAAGAGAAGTGAACCCATTGTCATCAAAAATCCTCTCTCTATTTTCTGGCTTTGCTGGAGGTTAACAAACATGGTGTGTATTCAGTTACACACAAAGGACTTCAGCACAATAATCACATGTAACTTCAAAGAGAAGCACTTCTAGAATATGGCTGCAATGTTTTAATGTGAGCTTGTAATAATGACCTGTAAGGGGAAGTAAAATCTTAAACCAGCACTTCCCAGATGAGAGTGTTTGTTTAGCAGCAGATGAGCCATTCTTCCAGGATTAATGGGATTCTGTGCAAAGTTAAAATCAAATCATTTGCTTTTCTGATTTGGGTTCTAATCCAGTTCTTTACTGACGGTGTAGAGTCACATTGACCTACAGGCAAGCTGCTTCTCAAAAGAACTGGAATCAAACCCTCTTCTGCAACAGCTTTCTCCTACAGGTTGTCAAGATGCTGATGCTAAAGCAGGTGGATAGACAGTGACCCAAACAATTCCAGCACTATTTTTAAGTCTTCTATTTTTTTTCTCATTTTGTTCTCTTGCTTTCTGGATATTGTTTCATTGTACATTGCCATCACCTAGCATACAGGAAAACACATCCTTGAGGTACTATAATTCATCTTGTTGGACAGTGTCAAACGAGTGATAGAGAGCTACATCCTGGTAACTTCCTGTGCTACTGATTATGGTGTGAGCCCGACAACATGGTCTTCTTGAGCCCATCAGCAGTGGCATTCTTCCTGGCAACTATGGAATTATGCTTCTCACAGAAAGTACAAAAGGACAGAATACTTTAAATGCTCTTTTAAACACTTGTAGTTTTAAGGTAATATGCAATGAAATGCCCTTTGTAAAGGGCTGTTCCTGATAGGGAAGGCAAATTTCTACCATAGATTCTGATTTTAGGCTATTTTGCTTCACATCTTTTTAGTGTAGGTAAAAATATGGTATTTAGGTGACTTCAGAAGCTAGATATATTGAATTCTGCTATGTCTGCATAGTGAAATCAGGCAAAGTTGTGTGCAATTGCAGTTTCGTGGTAAAACTGTAGATTTTAAAATAGAACAGTATTTGCTGGAGTTTTGTGCTAAGAACCATATCTGTAGCATCACAGTACATGTAAAATCACATGTTCTAGAGGAGATATGGTCTGAAAACTCCTTGAACTTAAGAGCAGCTTTTGCAGCCTGACAGAAATCTTTCTAGAAACTGTGTGTGTGTTTCTTCTCCCTTCAACCATAATGGAGTGATTAGATCACAGCTTACTCCTGACCTGAAGCTGAGCTGCGCTAGGTCTTGAGAGCTTTGCTATGCTCCTGCAGAGAGGGTCAGCTCCTTACTTCTTCCATTATGTTCCATGCTGAGTTTAGGACAGATTAGAACATTATGAAAACTTTGGAGAAAGTGTTTTGTTTAGTCACTCACAAGCTTCACACACTCCCTTTGGAACATGGATGATAGTCTGGTTCTTTCTCTCTCACTGCCAACAGTAAGCAGTTTCTAATTCTGCATTGGTACACAATGCTATCACTGATTTTCAGCACAGAACTAATCCCATCTCTGGTTTCCACCACTATTTTGCCTCTGGGAATACTCACAGGAGTAAAACACAGAAAAATTGTACTCTCTTTTTTTCTAAATTTAGATTTTTTTTGTTAAAGACCTTTTAAAGTCTCTCTCTAGAATTCTATTCTGGCAATAAAGCTGATAAAAGCTATCACTGTAAACTCTCATAAAAGGGGCATGGTGCTACTTTAAATATAGAGAATTTTATTAGAAGAAGTCACATGGAATCCCTGTGGTCTCCTTGCTACCACAGCTCAACTGGACTTTCCTTGCGGTAGCCTTGTAGTGGATACAGAAATGTGACTTTGCAACTAGGGTGTTGTGATGAATAAGACAGCAATGCTGTTACAGTCAGGTTTACAGATAGATCTGACAGCAGATAGAAAACCTGCAAACCACCAGTCCAAACAGCTCCTTCCGTGCTACTGTAATTTGGCACTTTCCAATAACTTACAATATGTAAAAAGGTGTTTCTGAGAAAACCCATTTATACAGAGAAGTAATTGTTTCCTCAAGATTGAGTTGTACTCTAGAATGTTCCACTGAAAGGCTTCTTTTGTTCAGTTTCACAGGTGAACCTTTTTGTATAATGACAAGAGAGGTATTTTCATACAAATGACAAGTAGGTCAAGAGGTTGAAAGTTTACGTCTCAGCAGAGGTGAGCAGCTGCTTACTTAATACAAAAGCATCCTTTGCATCTGCTAGGATGCTTCTGAAGAAATGCTGCACTCTGAGACACGGTTTAGTGGTGGACTTGGAAGTCCTGGCATAAAGAGTGGACTTGATGATCTTAAAGGTCCTTTCCAACTCAGTTGATTCTATGATTCTATATATTTAGAGAAACACCCTGGACATACAAAATGACAGAAATCCCTTCGGAATCACAGTTATTGTTCATCTTATTTGGACCTCACAAACTCCAGAATTTCTTCATGCTTCCAAGAGCCACAATTCCCACTCCAGCCACAGCTTCTTAGTGCTTGAGCTAAGGGGTAGCTCTTAGCGGTTGGTAGGATAGATCCTGTGACAATAACACACATCTGAATAATTCTGACTCCACCCAGTAGGAGTGAGGTGTCATATCCTGTTCCTGTAATGGGTGCTTGAAAATGTGATGTTGTCTGCCAAAAAGCTGGATCCATTAGGACAAGTAAATTAAATATAAGGCTTTAGAAGAGGTGTGCATAGCTTTTCCCACTTTCACTAACTGTCCAGACGATCAGAATGACTACTTTTGGGGAAAATAATATAGTTAATATTTGGAAATAAAATAAAAATAAAATAAAATATAAAATAAATATAAAATAGAAAGTAAAATAAGTAATAAAAGCCCTTAGACATCTTACTGGATGTATATTTAAGACCCAGAAACATTTGCTATGTTAGTGGAAGTTGTCGGCTTTTCTAAAGTTTAGCCATGTTGTTGGTAAAGCCTGGAACAGTGTTGGTTTAAACCCACTAGGACTTTTATTTTTAAACTATTACTTATTTTGGTGCTGTTTAAGTTCACTGATTTTGTATGTTTCTATATACAAAATTTAAAGAAACCTAATTTAAAGTATATAGGCATGAAATAGTGATTACACTAGAAGCCAGTCATTCAGCCCACATCTGTATCTTCTTTAGTGAGAGAGGACAATTAATAAATGTGAGTTTTCTGTAGTTAGTATTTTAAAACAAGCACTTCCTATAAAGGAACAGATGAACTCAAGACAAGATTGTGGTTTTATAAGCTCCCTGTTGGATTAAAAAGTACATAAATAGATGCATATTAAACAACATGCTTGGGCTGCCAGCATTCTGTATGCAAAGGAAGATAGCTGGCTGATTTTAGTAAAGGTACTTACTTCTCATATTTATACTTGAATAACCACCTTGAGCTCAGCACTTTGCATCTGCTGATGCAAACCAAGAAACTATCACTTGGTGGGAATTTTACAGGAAGGAATTTTTACACATCCACTTACCAAAAACCGTTGTCCATTTATGCTGTGCTTCCTCACGACCTTCTCACAGTCCTTATACTTTAACTGTCAATGACAAGAAGATGATTATTGCACCTTCATTTTAAGAATAGATGAAGACACTTAGGCACATCGTTTTCTTTGAGTAGATGCTCCAAATCACCATTTCATATGCTAGAACCTGTGGACTTGACAATTCCATCCATTTAGGAACATGTAATTCCTCACATTTAAAAAACACCTCTCAGTTGCATGGCCCAAAGAAATGGAAATAAATGGATAGTTGTGGCATTGACAGTTGTGGAAACCAGCAAGCACAGCAAATACTTGGTAACTTGGAATACTAAAGTCCTGATCCCAGTTTTTTTAATTCATTGTGACCCAAAAGCTTCCTCTTGTGGACAGATGTGTTGCTTGTTAATCCTGGAAATTATCTGTAGCATTTGGGAAGGTTTTCCACAATATTCTGTTTTATGGTAGTGTTTAGGACAAGGACAGGCAGTTTAGAAGCTGATCACATACATAATGAAATAAAGCTCCTGGTCCTACCAGGCAAAAATGTAACAGTAATTTTGGGGACTTAAAGAGCAAACCCACAAGCCCAAACCCTGGCAATGTTTAGCAAGACCTGACTCTTAAATATTTCCAGTGGGTGCCTTCAGGGTTCTGGGTTCTTTTCTTTTGTTTGGTCAGAAACAGCATGTGAGAACACTCCTTGTGTTTTTGATCTGGTTAGAATGACTTTTTCCTGTTCCAAGCTGATCAAGTCCACACCAGAAGGAACCCAAAGAGTGGGCAAAGTGACATTTTGGACCCTTTAGGACAGAAGCATGGCTCTAGTCCTGCTGAAACTTTAGTTAGGGAAAGTTAAGCAGACACATAATACTGTGCAGCTGTGATAGTTCCCCTAAAGCAGAGAACATATTGTAGGGAGCATTATGTCCTTTCTTAGTTTTATCTTATTTATTCATTTTTAGGAATAAATTGTCACTTGGTATTATATGAGAGCAGGTCCTGAAAACATCTGAACAGCTGAGAGAATGTTTTTAGGACACTTCAGTTATGCACATACAGAAACAGTCCAAACTCTGCTAAACACTTCAGGACACAGACTAAGTCATTTGTGCAGACTGAGGACTTAGAGCTGCAAATACTGTCTCTGTCAGTGAGTGTTGTCATGACATTACCAGCACAAGCCTGTGTGCAGCAGTGAACGACTGCCATACTTGGTAGAACACATCAGTGGGAGTGAGACCTAATCTCATTTGTAAAGTAATTGATGAAAAATATTGATTAGCTATTAAAAATAACTATTTTATTAACAACAGCTTTGCTTCTGCATTTTACAGTGCATAGTATAAATTAGCAGAGGCTTAAAAGTTAACACACCAGATGTTACTGCCCTAAAGTGTGAAGAATTCTTACTTGGCAGGAACCTAAAATTAGAGGTTTGCAGGTAGCTGGTAGTTTCCAAACATAGGCTTTGTGTTTGAGCTGCTTGTCTGTCTTAGCTGGTTTTGCATTCTAGTATCATACTTGCCTCAACCCAGTATCTGAAGGGGGCCTACAAGGATTCTGGGGAGGGACTATTGATTAGGGACTGTAGTGATAGGACAAGGGGTAATGGGTTGAAACTTAAACAGCAGAGGTTTAGATTGGATATAAGGAAGAAATTTACTGTTAGGGTGGTGAGGTACTAGAATGGGTTGTCCAGGGAGGTTGTGAATGCTCCATCCCTGGCAGTGTTCAAGACCAGGTTGGATGAAGCCTTGGGTGATATGGTTTAGTGTGAGGTGTCCCTGCCCATGGCAGGGGGGTTGGAACTAGATGATCTTGAGGTCCTTTCCAACCCTAACTATTCTATGATTCTATGAACTGCTCAAACAAAACTCTCATAGAGTTATAGGAGCCATTGAAACAATGAGTTTTATGTGATTTTAAAATGAAGCCCAAACTCTTACAGGCTTTGTAAGGCTGGTCTGGCAGCTCACTTGAAAATTAAGCACCTCTGCTGGCAGTGCTTGAAAGTCTTCCCAAATCTCCCCAGATCTCATTGATCTGAATGTTAAACTCCAGGCTGAAAGGTTTGGACTTTGGGAGGAGCATATTCAGCTGCATGGGACACAGAGCAGGCCCTTTCTCTGAGACTGAAGAATAAGGAATTTACAGCGAACACACAAATGAAACTGGAGTAAAACTGGCTCAGTTACACATTCCTGGGCAATCAGAAAGGTTCCACATTCCTGTGTTGCCGTTCAGAGAACTTCCTCAGTGTGGGAACTTCTCTGCCTTTTGAAATGATATTTATAGATAATCACAAGTGAAAAAGATGTCAAAAGAAACAGAAGTTCCCAGCTGGTCACACAAGGCAACATCAGAAATGTAACCAGAAAGAGGGGACAGCTACTAACCTTGAACCATGAGTTTTGGCCAAGAAGTTTTAGAAGGGGGAAGTCAAACCAAAAGGCTGAACTGAGCCTCCAACTGAGGCTAAAAAATGTGGAGTCTGTGTATCTACAACTGTGGAGTTCTTGCTGGATTCTCATGGATGGGATCAGCAAAGACATTCAGAGGCACATTTTTGAACAATAAGCAACTTGAAAATATAAAACATCTTCTGAAAATCATTGAAGAAGAGCTAAAAAACTTGTACTTTTCACACATTAATGCCTTCTGCAGTTGTTAATGTGTTATATCAACAAGTGGTGTAGTAAAGGGTGTATTTTCTTGAGAAGCCACAAGTTTCTCTTATACCCAATTTCAAACACACTTTCAAGCTTCACTTATAGAATTTGCTGGCCAGTTTAGCTGAGCTTCTTGTCAGTGATTTTGCTTTTGGTTTTGCAACAAGTTCCCATTATAACAATATGTAAATTTAGCCCCATGTTGCAGCAGTTTGCCCCTCCATCCCACAAATACAAAGCACAGGTGAACTTACTGTCCTGAAGTAGTCTGCCAAGTCATCTGGGTTCCAGGTAAGCACATCCGAACGGTAGGGAATGTTTCTTAAATCCATGGTGAAGTTTTCTCCCCTAGGCAGCTAGAGAAGGTTCCAGCAGTACTGTTGGTGGAACAGCCATATATTCCTTGTGTGTGAGCACCTCCAGCGTGTCCAGGAATCCTTTGCCTAATGCTCAGCTTCTTCCATTTAAGAGCTGTTGTTTTTTGAATGTAGGACTCAGTTGTTAGGACCTCATACAGCTTCCTCTGACACAAAATGGTCTCTTCTCAGAAAAGCTGTCAGCCCGTCAGCCTTACCACTTCCTTTATCTGAACATAAATAAGTAAACAAGGAAGCACAGCAAAGCATTGAAAACGTTCTGCCTGCTGCACATAAGTAAGCTCCTCGGGACTCTGTTTGCTTGTAATTGCATACACTTATATACACACTCCAGAGAGGATAAGAATATTGGCATGTTATCTGCATAGACATTGGCTGCTGTGCAAGTCTAGCCCAGGCAAGCCCCCCTCCAAAGAAGAAACATTCACTTGAGAGAAACTTCTTCAACTTGCCTCACTACCTGAAGTGTCACATCATCTTTCTCTGATGTCTGCAGCAAGAAAGGGTAGTTGGAGCTGTGTATAACATGGTATGCATGAGAATTAGGGATGGGATTAGAGCCAGTTCCTTCAAATAAGACATCTCTTGGTGAAACTAAGAAATGGATAAACTTAGATGACAAATGATTATATTGACATTGTTTCAATGTTCTTTATCCAGCTACCTCTAATGAGGATTTCTGTGTCTGAAAAAGAATCTACAGACCCATATCACCACAGGGACATAAGATAGACTGCATCTGTCATGCAGAGGCACTTCAGGCACCAGCCTATCCCAGGTCCCTTTAGTGAGACTGCATTTAGTAATGCCAAATATGCCTGGTTTTTAATAAAGCCACTGTCCCTTCTCCCTGTTCCTGATGTGGAGCTTCCTCCCACAGCTGCATTGGTATGAATGCTTGGGGTCACTCTTCACAGCTGCTCCCTCACACTGCACCAAAGGTGGTATTTTGTCAGCTTCCTGTATTAGTAAGAGTAGATGCATAGTTCTGAAGCACTGGAAGGGAAAGTTTCTCTTCTTCCTAATGCATCACTCTCACTATTTCTAGTCATTGAAGACCTTCTAACCTTGGGTCTGTAATTTGCAAGCGGATAACATCCAAGTGCCTGTATTTGAGATCATATCTGGAAGTCCTTATAGTATTGTATGGAAGAGTTTTCCTTTTGAACTTCAGAGTCTGATTTAAAGTACCTTACTTTTCTGCAAAAATGTTGATAAATGATGGTAGCAGCATGGTATTTAAAGCTCTCTAAAACTAAACTGCTCTAACAGCTGTTATAAACTGTGTAGCATTTATCAAATACATCCTATAGCTGTGTTTTATGCGTTCCTATTTGAAATTACCTGTATGAATCATCTGAGGCATGTACTGGCAGTATCAGAGAAATACCACCACCTTTTCAGTGTAAATCTAGGTTTGGGGATGGAATAGGAGTAAATTAACTTGTGACAAAGAATTCCCAAGAGAGAAGTTATTTTGGTGGTGCATTATCAGCAGTGCCAAAGGGGAGATTCCATAGCATACATCTGAGACACCCCCTTACACCCTCAACAGAGAAACAAGTTTCTTACAGTGCTGAGACAGGAAGAAGCCTCTGCTATAATTCCAGAATTTCATTACATTCTAATCTAATTTCTATCCTAAATGCAGTGTAGCAGCTCCAATTTCAATTGTGCTATTCCTTATATATACTGAGATAAAACTAATTAGTCTGGTCAAAATTTAGTGAGATGATGGTATAGAATAATCACAGTATCATTTACTATGATGTTGAGATAGGAGAAAAGCAGTCACCTTTAAAACCCCTCTGCTAGTCTAGAAAGCAAGCACCATGGAAGTCCTAACACATTGATCATTATATTGTTATTTGCTTGGATCCTGTCTGTCACTGAGTGCATTACAGCTACATGCATATTTTATGCCCTTTGCAAAAACCAGCTGCACGTGTATTGAGCTTTGTCTTTAGAACTTCTTTTGTAATGCACTAAACAGATAAATGTGGTGGTCAAGCAAGGCTTGCTGGGGAAACATCCCCTTGTATTTTCTCCATTTGAGTTTCCTGATACTGTGCTAGATCAGTGTAACAATTTGAAATTGCATTTCCAGCCCATGTCTCTATCTGAACATGTCAATGGGAAGTGTTGTTCAACAGACACATAACCATGCATGAGTCATGGCCCCCACTTGTGACCAGACTGTAGGGAGCTGTTTTGAAAGATGTGTTTAAATGTCTGTCTCTGTGGCCCAGAAGGGCAATGTGACAAATCCCATATTCCACACAAGGAAATCTTGATCCTGGTGAAAAACTCACATTAATTCCTCATGCTTTTAATTGTTCTTTCCTACTTATTATTGTCTCTCTCTGTAACAGTCACTGTTACTACCTTCAAAAGCAGCACTTCCACCCATGTGCTCCTGATGTTTCCCGTGTCCTGCGCTCAGGGAGGCAATTTCAGCATTGAAGGTCATCGAGAAGAAGTTGAATATCCACACAGGCCAGAACCTAATCAGATTTGGGTAAGAGTCTGCAGGAGGATGTCTGGGAAGCAACTGCATCTGAGGAAGACAGAATGATGGCAGAGAAAGCTTTAGGACAGTTAAATTAACTGCAGCTAACAGACAGGGCCATATAGTCAGGGTTCCTGGGGAAGAATGTCAAGTTTGACAGGCTGAATGAAGCAATTTTGGTTGATAACTAAACTAATTTCAGAGGTGGCAGTCCTAACTGTCTACTGGGAACGATCACAGGCTTTGAATCTCAGTAGTTCAACCTTATATTTCAAGAAATGGAGACATAAAAAGTAGGCAGCATATATCTGTTATATAATTCAGTTGATGATCTTGCATGGAATGGATTTTAAGCATTTAGCTTTTCAAATGTTGAGAAACACTGATATTATTACTATTATCAGGTACCTTTTCCATTGTGACCTTTTTTGCTTCTTTTTAAAGAATTAGGTCTTTTGTAGCTGATGCCTGCAGTGGCACAACCTGCACATAAAAGATGTGTTGTCAAGTAACATCTGCCAGTGGTACAGTTCTGTAAGATGTAGTGAGGGTTTGGTGACTGGTGTTTGGAAATGTGAGAGTCTAACCATTTTAGGCAGTGCAGGAGGGAAATTCACACTGCCCACATGCTGCTGCCTTCAAAGAGAGTCATTATTTTCCATCTTCTCTCACCTCTTTCTGTGCTGTTCTGTTTCACACACCCTGTTTAAAGTGGAGCCAAGGGCCCACTTCGAAAAGCTTTCAAAATAGCCTGTTTTTCTAGAACAACTCAGTTTAAATGTCAATTTTCCTAGAACCAAGCAAAAAAAGGCCAAACCTCGTAAGAATTGTCTTCATCTTCATCTCAGTCCCAAAACAAAGTGATCTTTATGACATGTTTTTCTTTTGTCCTTTTTGTTTTTAAAAGACTTGGTTACTTTTTTCCCTTTCATCCAGGGAATATTTACTATTGGCAGCCTGTATTTCCCCTTTTAACATTACATGCCTTATGCCCAAGCTGTATATCTATCTATATCTACTTTCGCTTTTATACCCTTTAAAAATCACTGCAGTATTGTCATATATTCCTTGCTGTCTTTAATAATCATTGAGACACATTTTCTACTCCTCAAATGTCCTCCTCCATTATTCCATTAGTTCTTGCAGTCTAGTGTTAACCTTGAGTTAATGTCTGTGCATTAATACAAGATCCCAAACTGAGGCTTTGCCAACTTAAATCAGCTCTTTGGTAGGAAAGGAACTGCGAGTCTTCCTCACCACCTAGTGGGTAACTCACAGACAGGCACCCAGCACTAAGGACCTGCACCCAGCACTAAGGACTGTGCTTCTCAAGAGCAATGGTGGACCCTGACCTGCTGACGCTGAAGCTGGATACATGGGCTATATATACGGCCCTTCAGTGGGACTAGCAGTCGAGTGGATGCCAGCCAACCTACCAGCATCTGAAATAAAACTGCATCTGAGATACTGGCTTCAAATCTGATTTCACACCAACAAAATCCTACATTCTGAACTGAACCTCAGCAACGATTTTTCTGGATGGAAAAAAGAAGTGTGTACTTGAAGAAGCACATTTTCCATTGTTAGTAAATCGTGTTATTTTGAGTGAGTGGAAATATAGAGTTTAGGCAATTCCAGACTCCCTGAGATCCTAGAAAACAGCCACTAGAGTGCAGCTGAACTCTATTCGGAAAGCAGAGCATCAGTTATCAAATATATTAAGGAGCTACAAAAAAAAGGCAAGTACTTGAAGGTATTCTACCAAGAGTGCTGTTTTTTCAGGCATTTATTTTGTTCCACTCTGTTAGGGTCAGAAGTGATGCAACATGTCTGGTTTGTCCAGAGACCCTGCGAGCAAATGCAGAGAACACCTAGCAGACCTTAGAAAGGGTTTCTCTGGAGGAAAGACTGAACTGATGTTTTCCTTAATGTGCGAAAGGGAAGGTAGAGATGAGAGCAGGAAAACCTAGACGCTTGTGTCCTCCCTGCAAGGCTGGGCTGTGCCCTGCTGTGCTGTGGGACCCTGCCAGCCCTACAGGCAAGCCTCTCCCAGTGGCAATTGCTTTGAGCATTTGGGGTTTTCTCAAAAGGCAGAACTAAATCAAAGCTCAGTGTTGCTGTTATGGTGAGCCTGAGGGTTTGTCCTGGTGTTGAGAGGTGATCAGACTCAAATTCTTTTCATGAATGCTGTAGTCAAAAGGGGTGATCAGAAAAGCCCCTGAACAAAGTGATAAAAGCTGGGAAAGGGAGAGAAAAGACAGAAGTGTATCCAGCTTGTTTATCCAAGGGACATTTCCTTGCTATGTCTTAGGTTTCACATGCCCTGGTTTCCCCCTGAAGAGCTGAAATAGGTTGGAAAGTGCTGTGACATGATCAGCAGCGTACAAATGGTGGTACCAAGCAGAAGCCATCAGAGGTGAGGAAAATGAAGGGTGCCCACCTCTGCAGCTACTCAAAAGGATGGAAGAAAGGCTGGGTACAGGGCTGTTCCTGAAGTATGCCCTAAAGGATGATAGTTTTGCCTATTATTGGATTTATCAGATTGGATTTTTTTGGTGTAGTTTCTCCTTTCCTTGAAAAAAATCGGTTGTTTTAAACCCTTTAGAGTCAGTGTTTGTGGATGGAGTAATGCTGCCCCTTGCACACCATTAGATGGTGTATCCGGAGCTGCATACAGCTTGTTGACTGAATGCTGACTGAGTAGTGGCCTCCATCCAGGCTGATCCCTTTTATGGCATGAGGAGGTGCAGGCCCTGGGCATCACTTCAGTACTCTCAATAGCACAGACAGTGAAGTTAAAAGGGATTTTAAGCTGCAAGGAGGAGAAGTTTTCACTGCAGTTGGGTGAAATACATGTAAGAGAGAGCTGCTTTTAAGTATTATTTGCTTGAGAGGATGGCTTTGAAATCGAGAAATGCAAATACAGGAGTAGACGCTTGTGCTCCCTATTGGAATTCCAGTGAGCATCAGTGGAGCAGTGCTCCCTAGATGGCGCCGGAGCCCTGGATATTCCGGGCAGAGCTTCTGTAGCAGCCTTCCATTTGCTTTGCCCGTTTGTTTGGTACCTGGTCATTTAGAGGAAATAAGTAACTAAGTAAATAAAATGGTTCTCTTTCAGCAAAGATGAATGAATAGTAACAAAAACTTTTAGTTCATAAAGGTTTTTTTGACAGCAATATTGCAATTTTATCCAATTATTCTGATAAATACAGGTTGAACTCAGACCATTTTGTTGTTTTTATCACATTAACCATTGACACCAGTAAACAGCTTATTGCCCCTGACATTCCCATTCTTTTTATTTAGAAAAGCAGTTGTTTTCTTAACCTAAACAAAGGTAACTCCATAGAACTTGCAGAGTTCACACTGCTTCCAGCTGGCATCTGTACTGGTTAACAGCAAGTTTTGGTCATTGCACCCATCACAAGGAAGGCTCCACAGCTCCACCAAGAAGAAAACCATTGTTATTAAATTCAAGTCAAAGTCTGGAGTGAACGTTGCAATTGCAGAGCATCTTGTCCATACACAGACTCACATCTGGATTCTGATCCTGCTAAATCTTTAAATAGCTCATTGAACAAGAAGAAAACTACCAGGGATTTTGCAGTGCTGAGGAAAAGGAGAATGCTTCAACAGCTATATACTGATTTGTCTTCATTTCAGACCTTCATGGGAAATGCTTTTGTCAATCCTGAAAGTTTCTGAGAGTGAATTTCATGCCATCAGAAAATATGTTACTTAGTGAGACAAGGTGGGCACAGAATCACAAAATGAAATACATAAACCTTTAGAATCAATTTTAAGTAATGTTAAGTTTGATGTCTTTGTAACAGTAGTAATGGAAAATTACTGAGGTGCATAATTCACAGAGAAAAATAGAGTACATTTAGAGAACATATTGAGAAATGTGTATAAGATAAACTGTTGTAGTTTATGTAGTTTTAGGCCCTTATGACCTTAGTGCAAAATGAGTGTTAGAAAAACAGGCTAGAAGAACAGAAGGTAAGGATAAGGACTGTCTGGGAATGGCAGGTGTCCAGGATGGGCTGCAGTTAAACTAACCCATAAGTAGGACAGGAGGGTTGCTGTCTCTCTGGTGCTAATGAACCAATTGAACTGGTATAAACATCTACTGCACGTGCTCCAAAGGCTGCCAGAAGTGATGAAGATTGTTGGAAGAAGTAAACGCCCCTCAGAGACCACCACATTTCTGTACGCATGCAGGGAACTCTCTGGAAAATGATGTAATCCATACGTAGCCTCATGAATATGTATATATATGTATCCAGGGATTATGTAAGGACGGCTTGTGTAGCAATAGAGAGACACACGTTAGGAGGAGCTATACCCCGTGTCTCCTGGCACAGCAATAAAGAATACCTGCTTGTCAGCTTGAAAACTTTGTTGGCAAGTTTGTTCCTGGAGTTGTCTCCGAACCACTGGGAGACCATTTTGATGAAAATAATGATGTTTCAGCATCTTAGTTTCACTTGCAACCCAGTGGTGCTATTGGCACCTTCCATTATTCCTGCAGTGTTCCTAACAGGCAGCAAGAAGCTAGGATTCAGAAGGAATGTTTGGCATTCCCATCTTTGCAGCACAGATTTTTTGCTTGCAGGCAGAGAAGACACCATCCTGTAAGTGCCAGAACATTTCATCCTCTACAGATATCCTCAGGGCTCCTGAGCCCTGAGTTTAGGTGCAACTAGACTGGCATGGAGAAGAGCTGCTGCTAACCAGCATAGTCCCAGGTATAGTTCTGGTTTTAGTGTTAGTTTTGTTTTCAGTATTTATAGTCCTCTCTACACTGTCTCAGAGTTTCCAAGGAACTGAATTCATGAGCACCTCATGCTGTTCAGATATTCGGTGTCACCTTGTATTCTAAATGAAGCAGGCCCAAAATAAGAGATACTTTTATCTCATAAGCAAGCATCTTGCATGTATATTTCATCTGTACATGTGTGTAGTACTGTGAGTGGACTGAGGAACTGTTCTTTTTAATCCTCTGGCTCATGAAGGAAGGTCAGCACAGATCAAAGGTAACTATTCAGGAGGAGCTGTTCTAATCAGTTAGGTCTTCCTCTAAGACACAGATTAACAACAGCGTCAGGGTAGGAGCTCACCTTGCTGCTTGTGGATGAGTGATACAATATGTTTTGTCACTAAGGACAGGAGCATCTACTGCTCAAAGCAACACAAGGGTGTGATTTGGGCTTCCTTCTTTGGCTACAGTGGTATGAGACTCAAAACCTCAGGAGGAAGACCCTGACTGCTCAACTTTCACACACAACTGAAGACAGCATTAGCTGATGCTGCAACTGCGAGACATGGTCCTTTCCTAGCCTCTGGGTTCTGTATTTGTGCTGCTCCTGCTTGTGTCAGCATTAGCATTGTCATGACCACAGCAGGAAAGAGGAGCAGAGATCTGGCTGTGTTAGCTGATTTCACAATAAAAAATGATGAAATGGTTACTTGCAGACTGCAGCTCTTCCCTGCCATGGCTTTGCTGTGTGACTGTGCAGGTGGTTATGCCTGTGCAAAGTAGGAGGTGCAATACAGCAAGAAATGTTTCTGGTGCTGGGTCTGCAGGAAATCCTTAAGATGTTTCTTGTGGCAGCAATGCCAGTTCAGAGTGTGCATTAATTATAACAGAGGCAAAGTGGATCTTCCCCCCCTCAAAATGGGAACCCTTTTGTTTTTCAGTTAACTCTCATTTCACCATCTTGTTCTGGCAGATGGGGCATGCACTTCTTGTTTAGGATTTGAACTTACAGAATTCAAATCCTATTTACCAGAGAAAGATAAGCATTCTTCTACGTGCTCCTTACTATTTGACTGTGATCCTCTGTGTCATTTAACATGTTGCAGAATTTAGACATTAGTTTTAGATGGTTTCATTATAAGTGACAAATAAGCTGTGATACTGAAAGATAGCTGAAGGCAGACACTGAGGTGTCTGAGCTGTCTGCTGCTTCACACAGTAAGTGCTGAAAATTGCCTACAACTCTATTTTTGACTATTCAGCAAAACTCCCCTTTTTTTCTCACCTCACTTTTACTCTTAAATCATTCAGGTTCAATAAAGATTGTGCATTAAGCTCCTGGATGCTTGTATGAAGAGGATGTATGATAATACCAACTCTGAAAAGAAATAGAACTGCTCTTTGTTATACTTATCTTTTACATGGGGTTTTATGCACAGTTTGTCACCGATCTTAGATTCTGTGAGCAGAAGACTTCAAGCACCTGCTCTGCCAGCAGAATGCCTGTGTGTAAATTGTATGACAATATTAAAGACTTGGCTCGACTTTCCACCTCATTTTCACGGAGAGAAATTCTGTCCTAGGATCACTCAAGGATATTTGTCTATATCATGTGTCCCTGTGTATCAGGGTCCTATGGGCACTCTGAGGCCCTAATGGCCCTGACCAGCTTCACCTGGGGCCTTTACCCACTCCCTGCCGAGGTTTTAACACCCCCAAAAGCTCAGCCCAGGACCTTATGAAGACATTTGCCATTGAAGTGTTCCATGGGTAGAGAGAGGTCTCCTTGGATAAGGTAATGTTTACTTTCCAGGAAAACTTCAAAAGCTTTCTTTCTGCTTTCCATTCTTCATTGCTGCAGTGAAGAGGCTTGACCCAGTACATAAGTGGGGATGATGAATGTCTGGATTGCTCTAATTGTAGTAATTTTAAAACATGGGTTGCTCAGTGCTCTTATTTAGGATGCTCTATTACTTTAGGATGGTCTTGGAAATGAATGACCTCCTAATGCTGGTAGTTTCTGGAGGGTGCACTTGAGGGTATGTTCCCTGCTTCTGTTCTGAAGTGTGTGTAGGACTGGGGGATGCCTTCTCCCTTTCCCAGCACTTGCTCTGGTGTTAGAGAGCTGAACTAGTTCCCCTGTAGATAAGAGAAGTAAGGAGTTGTACGAATCTGGTTCCTTGCTGTGTAAGACATATAAAACGCATCCAGGCAGAGATCAAATGTGTGTCCTACACAGCTGGGTGCATACAAGCTGTGGTGCAACTGCAATTCAGGAGTTATGTAGCTATTTTACTGGCAGTCAAGCATAGGCTCTGCAGGACTCTAAATCCCTTGTGCCACAACTATGCAGCTGTTTCTGATTGTAGTTTTCTCTCTTCTGGCTAGCGTGGCCATGAGAAAAAGGGCTGTGCTTTCTCCCCTCCTGTAGGCTGTAGATGCTCCACTGGCAAGACCACTCTTACTGAGTTCTGTATGTATTGTCCAGTCTCATTGATCCAGACTGCTTGAATGTTTGTGCATAGCCCCATTAAAGGTTCTCTATCTGCGCTTGTGTGGAAGCACATCAGCTATGGAAAGCTTTTGGAATTGCTTTCCATCAATTTCCATCAATTGCCTTGATTAACAGATGTACTTCGTAATGAACCCCAAAGTTTTTATGCTGCTGTGGCTGCTGCCATTCTTAAGACCAGGGCAATGGAGGCTGGATGTGGTGGACATAGCTACTATTACTTGGTAGAACCAGACACTCTTTCATCCAGATAGGCTTGTTCTTCCTTACTAGTTTGAGTGTTTACAGATAGGAACAAATGAAATGCTTTTTGCAGAGTCAGGCACTGATACTCTTAGTGGGAAGAGTAAATTAAAAACCCTTTCTAAAACTTGTGAATAGAACATTTTAGGTGTGGGGTGAGACAGCTCCTTTATCCTCTGCCCCAGAGCAAATGCCCTGTAAGTATGTCCTGGAGCAGATTTGGGGCCACTTTTTTCCCTCTTTCTCTAGGCATTATACAGAAGCTCTGTCTTCATCTTTGTGTACTTCTGCAGCAATAGACTTTCCTTTGTGCTTTAATGTGTTCTGAGGTATGGATGCAGTCCTGCAGGGTTTATCAAGTGAATTGATGAGGTTTTTGTCTTAATCCAACCAAGAGTTGTTATTGATCAGCATGAAGTTCTGTAAAGAGATGAACATTGTGTTAAGGCTCCTGCAAATGGATCTCTATGCTAATTTTGAATTTACTTGGCCTTTCCTCAGTTAACATATCTAAAGTAAAATTGTTACTATTTATGTGGAGATTAACATCTATAAATAGGAGTAAAAGGGGGGATCTCTTCCATGGCATATATCCCATGTAAGCAACTTGCTAAGCTAAGTGCTTGTGCTGCTCAGCAGATGGAGAGCTGCCAGTTGCTGACTGCTTTTGGGTACTGTTGGTACTGCAATGTGCAGCAAAGTTCCTAAGAGTGCTTTGCTGCCTGTGTTAGGCAGTGGAGTGGTTAACCAGAGAAGCTGCTTGTATGCAGGGAGGTCAGGTTCCCATTTGTGCTCAGTGCCAGTCAGAGCTATGTTAATACAGCATCTGTCCTACTGCAACTGCATGTATAATCACATTTAGTTTGCAGGAGAGCACATATTAATTATATAGTAACAAAAGTCACTTCTCTCTGGGTATTCTTAGCTTCAGGCTCCAGTTTCTTAAATCTCAACATATTTATTGAGGTCCTTTTTGGTAAGTGCAGGTTTTTTTCAATAGATAAAAGCAATAGTGTGCTTCTATGGGTGTGAGCCAAATCAGGCTTTATTATGCTGGGCTGGTTGTCAGAGCTCAGGTTCATGTCATTTAAATCTAAATGGAGGAGGAGCTGGTGTGTGTGTGTCAGAAGTAACATGGAGGTCCTGGTGGGGAAAGCAGGTATGTGTTGAAGGTAGGTCTTGAGGCAATGAGGGCAGCAAGGACACCCTGTTGGCTCATTCAGTGTTTGGAGGGTTATTGAGGTAAAAGCTCCCAGGTAGGAGTTCTTATGGAAGGAGGGATTATGGGGTTGGAACTGGACATGATAAGCTCAGGCCAGATCTGGTACAGAGGTATATGGCCAATGTTCTGCTGACATTGGTTTTGAAGACACTCGGTGATACCTCTGTGAGAAGAGGGAGAAGTCCCTGCTCCTGACTGGTGCAGAAGAGGGGCTCAACAGGCTCATCTTGTCTCCCCACAGGCTTTACTGTAGTATGCCATGTTCCAGCCTAGAGCCTTGTGCAAAGCAGAAAGTTGTGTGAGGTTCAGAAAAGTGCAATTTGTTGCAAATTTGCCTTACTGATTTAAGAAATACTTTCCTCAGAAAACAAGAGAAACTTTATATGCCATCTTCTTTGGGTAATATGAAATTGTAGAACAGTGCATAGATTCACTGGTTGCAGGGATAGGAAAATAAAGCACTTCTGAGGCAAATGTTTGCAGAACCATGAGCAGTAAGAGATGAGAATGTTAACTGCAGTCATTGAGGGCTCACATCAGCTCAGAGCTTCAGCTGAATATGATCTTTTTCAGTTCTCTTCAAATACTTCATCTTTGCTTTAAGTGCTGTGTGTTGGTCTGAGACTTTTGCTTATGGGTTGCTGACAGGGAGACAGAGGCCCTGATCCAAAGTTGGGTGGATAGCACAGAAAGACCCAAAAGCTGGGGCTTGCTCTGCCTTTGGGCTAGAGCTAGAGTATAGCTTGTTACCAATGAAAGTATTGTGTAGATTTTAGGAATACTTTTGTTCCAGCAGTTAATATTGCATCCAGAATTACTTATGCCAAATTCATAAGGTAAAGGATTGTAGTAAGGACTTGTTGGGAGGAGCAGGGTGGAAAAAGTACTGAGGCAGAAGCTGGGCATGATCCACTTCATATGTGCCTTTGGGTGCTTATTGTTTGAAAGACTTGATGAAAGCAGTAAGAATCATGTGAGACTTCTCAAGTGGTAAGAATCAGTACCAGGTGAGGAATATATAAAGAGAGGTCTGTGTGGGAAGAGGGAAAAAGTTGATTCTCATATTATGGGAGTTTATTTTACTGCAACATTTGCTGGAAGAAGTCTAAAATGATTTTGTTGTATTTTAAATGGGCACAGACTTTGGGTGACTGTTGCTTGCAATGAGGTGACACTCGCTGTTTTTCTGCGGAGGAAACCCAATAGGCAGCTGTTAGTTCTGTAATGTCACCTATGGGAGCAGCTTTGCCATGGCTGCAATATGCTCTAAGGCAAACATTTTTATTTGTGAAAAAGTAGTAAACAAGCTCAATCTGTGGGTAGGGCTGGGAAAGAATTCAAATCGCGTTTCAAGCATAGCACTTGCTGAGGCAGAGTTAGTTATGTTCATATCTTAAGCCACAGTATTTCTATTTCCCACTGTTTATTAGTCTGGAATTATTCATACATATAAACAGGGTCTGAACACTGGTCTTTGACAGAGGGATTTTAGATTTCCTCTCCCATCCAGGCATATCACCATTATCCAAAGCAAACTGCTGCGAATAAGGTACATGGAGTGTAACATTTAGTAATTTAATTATTTCCAGTGATGGCTTTCCTGAAAAGAAGTAAGTCACAAGCTCTGAATCTTGTACCAGAGAAAGGTAATTTATTGAACAAGCCTCAGCTCAGAGATGGGTGATGGAGCATCCTGCATGGGGAATGTCTGCATAACTGACGGTTTTCATTACACTTAATTTCTCCTGCAAGAGCTGCATGTAAAGGAGACACTCTTCTAAAGTGCAGCAGGAAATTAAATGGTGTCTATTTCCACCTAGACTGCAATGATACTTTAAATATCTCTTTTACAGCTTTCTCTTGCAGTACTGCTTTGCCACAGCTGAGAATGAGACTTATTTAGCACCTACTTCCTAAAGACACAGTTCTCACCCCAGGTAACTTAAGATCCTTCAGGAGTTACGGAAACTTACCAGGATTGCAAGATCTGTAAAGCCACTACTTAGTATTTAGGTATTTCAGCCTTACTTTTGCTTAAGTACCATGCATGTCTATGAAGCATTGCTGTTCTAGGGTGCATTCCTCACAGCTGCCTAGTGCAAAGTGTTGTGAGCAGCATCTTTAGTCCGGGTACCCTGAATTCCAGTTCAATGCATTAACTGTCCTCCAGAATTACTCATCCCTTGGCTGAAGTCTGAACAGCCTTGCAAATCTGCAGTTTTGCAGTGCAGAGGTGTTATTCAGTTATTAACCCAGGTATTCCCTGCACTGTGGTAGCATCCGATGTATATTTAGCCAGAAAACCATTTTGCTGTTACTTATCCTTAGTAAGAAACGGTCTCTTGTGTGGGCAAGGTGTTGCTGTGTATCTCTTTACTACTCCAGCACGTGGCAATATACTCATGAGAGCACAAGTAACTGTGGCTCTTTTGAGTTGTGTGAAGATGTTGGTATGCTGAGAGCAGCTAGTAGAGGGGGAAAGTGTAAATATGATTTAGAACCAGTTTTATATAACCATGATTTTCTTCTTTGGCTTGAGGGAGAAGAATTCTCTTCCCCCATTTGAGTCCTATTCTTCTGATTTTGCCCTCTGTTATGATCTGTGAATGAGCTTGCTTTGAGTGGACATGAATTCAGTGTCAAGTCAGATGACTTAGAACCAACAGCCTTTGTTAGGCTGAATGCAGTAAGACAGGCCCACTTGAGAAGTATTTCAAACCTGTTTATAGGTAACTCCCAATGAGCTGTATTTAAAAGCAGTTGCAAGTGACACAATTTATCTAAATTTAACTTCACCCTTCACAAAAGAACAATTCTGAAAAGGAAAATACGTTAGATTGAATTAGATTTCCCACTGTTGGAAGCTTATGAACAGCAGCGTAATGTAGTAAGCCTGATAATGAGGATGGAGTGCAGTGTTAGCAAAGCCTTGACATTAAAGGGAAAACCAGATGATTCTATGGGACCAAGGTGTTGCGAACAAATGATCTGTATTCAAAAGAAAGTATAGAACAAACATTAAACTTTAATGGAATCCTCTCAGGGGAGAGGTTATTTTCATGCAGCTGAACGTTTTTCTCATTTACATAACACATGGTCATTTCTGCAACAAGCATAATGATGTTGTTCATCATTCACTTGCTCTGTGTAAAGGTTAAGTCTCCTTGGAAGTATAGGCAAATAAAATAGTTAACTATCCACTTTGGAATGCAATTCTCCCTGTAATGAGGGCATATTTGTGTTCTAGGCACTACTTCAATGCCAGGGGAAACTACAGAGGTGTTTTTAGCATATGAAAGAAAGGGTAGTGCTAATGCCTTATTATTAGCCACCTTTGGAGATCAGACTTCCTTATGTGTGTACTCATCTTGATGTATCCTTTGTGAGATAAATGGGACTCTTACACTATGTGGCAAGTATGGAGAGAGTGATTTGGTCCCAAAATTTCCAAGCTGGGTCCATGAAGTGAGGAATTCTCATGTTCTGAAAGTTCAGTGGTGGAAGGAGCTGGCTTATTAAAGATGCTTAGAAGCTAAGGCTCTATTTTGAATGTTTTTGAGCCCCAGTGGTTGCCAAGGTTGAACAGGGCTGATCGGTCACAATTTCAGTAGTAAGTGGAGGTGCACAGCTCTGGTAGCAGAGCGTGGATTGCACTGGAAATCAAACTGTTGGGAGTTGGTCATTGCTTCATTCTTCCTTTAGTTCAGAAGGCTGGTGACCTTTGTGAGCCCTTTCCCTTACTCTGCTGCTTCAGCTGTGCTGTGTTCGTTTGTGACAAGAAAGAGGAATGGCTTCACAGGCTTACTATGGTCTGCTGGATGGATGGTCTTAATCATGGAATTAAAATACTGTTGTTAAGCCACAGGAAACAGGGTCCCTCACAGAGACAGCTGGGATTTTGGTGGCTCTGGTTGAGAGCAGAAAGAACATGTACAGAATGCTCCATTACTACTCATTATTTTGGGAACACTAACATATAAATATGTATTTGTTGTAAATGTAGGCTGTGACTATTAATTCCCTGAATTATGTCTGTTCATGTTGTATCAAGAGTTTATTTTTTGCATGTAAGAACCACCCATTGTGATTTCAAATGTAAACCAGCAGGATTTGTGCTCCTAATTTGGAAGCTTTCATAAATCCTATGCAGGAAGTCTATTTGCCATTCTCCCCTCTTAATACTGTAAATCATGGTTAAACTCTTTAAATGTGTACAGGTTTGTATCCTGAAGTGAAAACTGTATGGTGAGGTTTCTTATTTTATCATGAACCTTACAATACTCATTCTTCTGCTTTAAAGGTCTAGAGTTTAGAATGCTTAGGTTTTCATTAAAAAAATAATCTATGACCTTTGTAGTAGAGATGAGAATTCAAAGATCTCAAACAACAGGATCTTAAGCAAACTCAGTGTGTACTTAAATAGGTAAAAACTCATTTATGTAGCTTCCTATTTGCTGGATTAAAGTCTTATGAGTAACACAGAGTATGGTGGACTGCAGACTGAAAATGTCTTCTACAGAGTGCTTAGTATCTTGAACAAGAAAAAAAACTCCCACAAAACCCAATCTAACCCACCAGACAAAACCCACCTCAGGCTTTAAATACTGAAAACTGGATCATGTCACTGTTCAAAGTTTTCATCAGTTATTGTGGTGTCTCTGTTGCTAGTAGGCATTAACTGAAGCTGTTAAAAGCTATGTGATGTTTTACAACATGATCAGTTTAATGAAGACGTTCAGAATAGTGAAAGCAAACTATGAACAGTCACTAAATATCTCTGAAATGTAAACCCTGTAATTTGTCACTCATGGAGAAGTTACACAAATGTATACTCACTCCATCTTCGGTTACTCATAAATCTATTGTGATAAGCCAAAGCTTTTCCTAACTTAAAGTGATGTCTCTGATAGTAAAGATTAGGCACTATATACTGCTAACACTTTATCTTCTAAAATCAGAGATGATTACTAAGCCTTGGTCCTTTGCACAGTTTACTTTTACTCTGTCATGCCACTTGAGAAATTGGAATATTATCATGTTGTTCAAAACTCATCTGGATGATGACAGGAGGCACAATTTGAAGTGAGTTTGGGGGGAGAAAAAAAAAGGAACCAGAAAAATCCCTAAAGACTATAGAAGAGATGGCTAACAGTGCTTAGGTTTGTGATTTACAGCTGGAGCAAATGCCAAGCTTCATTTGAAGTGAGAAGCAATGTCCATATTTTGTTACAAACAACAGCCAGTATAAAAGAGTTTAAAACACTTCCCAGCAGTAGGTCTGCTATTGCAAATTGCCTTATCTATCAAATATGTAGTCAGACAAAGTGACCATGTCAGCTAGTCTGGACTTTTAAGGTCTGTGTTTTTCTGTCACTTTTTAAATGGCTGAAATATTTCCCTGGTGGAAACAGTTGAATCTTTGCAATTTGTCTTTGCAAATGAAGATGGGCAAAGCATTTATGGAATCCTGTCCCATTTATTGTGTTCTGAGAGAGAACTGCATGATTTTACAGGACTTCTTTCTAGTTTTTGACTTGTATGCTGATCCTACTTTGTCTCATAACAGTAAAAGTAACACAGTGTCTGTTACCATTGTAGCCTGTGGGAAGCATATTGAGTAGCTCACAGTTTGTTTTCATTTTAAATAAATATTGACCTTCTTGTAGCAAATAAAACAGTCTCTGAAGGCCTGTACTATGTATTATACTAACAGATCAGCTTAAACAAAACTTAAAGGTTGCTGCCTAAGAACCCGCAGTTCTTGATTACTGCAGTTATCTGTAAACAGGTAAAACTGCATCTGTGAAGAAGATGCTTGAACTTGGGTTTGTGCTTCAGGATGCCATGTGTAAAAGAATCAGTCTTTGTGGAGGCTTTGCTCCTTAATACACACATACTTGGGCATGATGTTGCTTTTGTAATCACTGCACTATCATTTTCAGAGTAAGCATAGCCAGTGTGTCCTCAGCAAGGGTTATTTATGATGCCACAAGGCTGGAAGCAGACCTGGATTCTCTAAGGAGGACTACAGTAAGACAAATAAGCTGCTCTACTGAGAGTGGGAAAAGAGAAAAAAGGACTCCTAGTTTTTCTTCTTTTACAAGTCAGATGGTTTAGAAGACTTGAGACTTGTGTATCTAATTTTAAGTGATTGATATAGGTGTAAGTGCATAGTGATCTTAACACATTATTCAGGAGTAAGATAGTGTGTCTGCTGTAACAGCATGTTGTCCATGAACTAAAGCACTGGAAATTTGCAAGTGAAATACTGAAATCAGCTGAATTTGTAACAGGTAATGAGCATTTTCTTTTCAAATTCACTCCTAATTATAATCCCAGCAAGACAATAACAGGATAGACTCAGCAGGTATGTTTTAGTTAATGGAAATTACTAGTCTACACTTTCAGTAAAGGAAAGGGAAGTATTTGCTTTGGGTGCTTTAATGGAAGTAGAAGAGTATAAAGCTAGTAATACTTCAGAGTTGCTTGGCAGTCTCATGGACTGAAGCCATTTAGAGTACACTGTTTGGGTGCTTTCCCCATGTTGTGACTGTCTTTGCATCTAGCCTAGATTTCAGGCTCCACACTGTGACAAGTTGTAACAGGTTTAAATGAGTTTTCTTGGATTAGAATACTGAATTCCCTTAAAAGGATGCAAATAAGAGCATATCACCACCATGGTATCAGGAATCTTACCTGACCCTTTTGTCTTCCCACTAAACATCTCTGGAACACCTGGAATGTTTCAGATCTGGAAGCTACAAATGGGAGATGGTTTATCTTGTGCTGAATCCAGTAAAAAGGCCTTCATTATTCTAAATGGAAATAAAAGCAATCATACAATGTTCATTCTTTTATTTCCTTACCACTACTGTCTTGCACTAGGTAAATAGTCAGTGTATCATGACTACTATTAGTGACATTTCTACCTTATTTGTTCCAAGCAGTCCTTATCACTGTATGTTCAGTTTAGTTTCAGCAATTTTAAAACTGAAAATGGTGATAACATAATGGAGCTCCATGGGTGTATGGCTCTGGATGCTGGGTAATGTTGACTTTGTCTTGCTTCTTACAAAAATCCATTGGAAGGCCTGAGAACCGTCAGTTAGGAATTAGTCTTAGCCTGTGTACCTTTGTGCTTTAATAATTGAAATTCCACTTGGAAACGGTGGCAAGTTTGTTCAAACTATGCTTTTATTGGAATAGGGAAAGGTAAAGAAAAGGAGCCATTATTTTCATTTAAAGGAAATACAGATAAAACTTAATGTATTTTTTTTTCCCAGGAACTACCTTACATTAGCTAAACACATGCTAACCAGTAAAATGTGCCTTTTACTTTGCATGAAATCCCTGTTATCACAGGTGAATGTTTTAATTGCTCCCAGTTGAAGGTATGATCCACTTTTGAAGTAGATTATAAACCAGTTAATTTAAAAGGTTTTCTGAAACAAACATATTAAAGCCAGCCTACCTGGCTGATTTATGGCTGTCTCTGGCCTGTAATATCATGTTAAAAAGGATTGCTATGTCCCACTGCTGTCAATAGACATCAGTGGTAGAGGAAATCTCTTTTCGCTTGACATTATGCATGCAGCCCCACAAGCTTTGGGGTGTGTAGTGGTAATGTTTACCTGCAGTCTACAGCAGTAATGTTTTTTTCTTATGAGGCACAGATAAAATCTCATCTTGGAACTGCTGAGTGAAGAAGGAAGCAGAAGAAAAGAGACAAATGAATGCTTTGAATCACAGTGCAAAACTCAGTTGTTTGTTAACCAGTTCCTATCATTATGATTAAGGAAGAACCCCATTATGGAGGGATGTCTGGAAGGAGTTGGAGAGAAATGGTGTTGTACTCCAGTAAGGAAGGCACTGCTTGAAGGAGCAAAGGATAAAAATTTATGAAGGAAAGGGAAAGCCAAGGGAATGGCTTGCTGAGGCCAAAATGGATGAAAAGGTGATGAATCTTCAGCATTAATCTTTCATAGTAGAAACAAAGTTTAGGAGTCCAGAGGCAGTAATAATCAATGGCTGCCCACCCTCTCTTCAGAAAAGGAAGGAAAAAAAGCAACTGAATTCTGACTTGTTTCCCTAGCCAGTATGAGATCTACCCAAGAGGGACTGCTCTTATGGAAGATGTGAACAGCATTAGCAAGGATTGTGAATAGCACTGTTGTTCATCTGTGCAGGAAGGCATGTGCTTGAAATACATTTTAAAGAGGAATATATGAATCTTTTCATTATGCTCTACCTGTACTGGCCTAGGGTATATGCATCACAGTAAACAGGATGAATTCCACTGGGTGAATTACTGTTGAAGCAATAATATCCAATAACAAATCAAGATGGACTAGCTCTAGCTTGCCTGTCTTTACTCATCTGTTTTACCTAATCTTCAAGTTGTTATCTAGCAAGTGGAGAGAGAGGCATCTCTTATTTGTTTCTTTCTTTACTCAGTAGTCCTGGTCTAGAATGCAGTCATCTGATGGTAGCTGGCTTAGTTTGTTCTCTGGAAATGTGCAATTCTTTTTATGGACTTTCAGGGGAGTTGAGGGACCAGTTTAGCTTGGAGAAATAACATTAAATGATGCAAATAAGGCACTAAGAGATCTTATTGCTCATCTTACAAAAAACAAGTGTTAGTATTTTTAGGGGTTTTTTTGTTGCAGTTTCACTGATTTCTGCTTCAGAACTCTCTTGGGTGATGTGGTGGTATGACTTTTTTGTTGCCAGTGCTTAGAGCACTCATTTGAACTTAATAACAAACACGTTGACTGAACCTAAATGAGTTGATTTTCCTGCACAGGCCTGGGGGCAGTTGTACTAACCTAACTAATCCAAAAACAAGTGAACATATTGATCAGCTGAGAATGGAGATTTTGTTTGAAATCCGTAAGATCTATAATAATTCCACTTCTTTAAAAGAGATCAGCAGCATGAGTATGTATTACTGTGCTAGATTGGCTCTAAGCAAATTTATGAGTGAAAGAAATATACTATGTTCTTATAGATGTATGAGCAGTCCTATGATCTAATAAATTGCTTCCCCTGCAGTGATGTCTCTTACAATACTACATACGGATGTGTGCTTTCCCAGGGGTGTCTGTGGGTAACAGGTTCTTCAGTAGCTGTATATTTCTGACTAATGGATGTATCTAGAGTGGATAAATCAGATAAAACTCAGTGTTTTGTTTGAGCTATGGGGTCAGTCCTTACACTCAGTTCTATTTATGGGACCAGTTACCCACTTACTACTCAGGAAGAGTATTCTTAGTCTTGCATTCCTACAAAGTTAGGGAGGAAGCTTCCAGGCAGCTCCTCATTAGAATGCCTATCCAAGCTATTGGCAGAAACCATTCTCCTAGTTGGGAAGAGGAGCTGGCTGCAGAGCCAGTTCCCTGATGTGCTTAAACCTATTTTTATGGGATGTTTAATTCCTGGTACACTGCAGGTCTCGAACAGCAGCAGATAATGTCCCTGTGCTTGTTACCACATTGTCGCTGCAGCTGGCACTTTGCTTTGAGATGTTCTTTCACTCCTAAGGGTGAGTGACACTGTGTGCTCTATGTCATCTTCTTGAGGATCTCAAACTTCAAAACTACGTCAGACACTTTCTATGCCTTTGGCTAAGAAAGGTGCATGTTCCCACATTTAGACTTCTTCCTGCTGTTTCTGCTACACCATTATGTGAAGATGTGTAATTCCTTCCTGCAGAGAAGTCTACTGAAGTACAAGACAGCAGTTACATCCCTACTTACCAGCACCTTCCTTGCTTTTAATCACCCCAGAAACAGACTTGCTTGACAAACATGAATATTATCATCTTGCTACAGCATGTTTGGCTTTTTTAAGATAAGAAAATCTGCTGTTACTTTTTGAAAACAAAATGGTAGTTTCTGGGGAAAAAAGAAAACCTGATTTTTCATTCTGTGCTTGCCTGTCTGAGCTACATCCGGATAGAATTGATACAACTTTCCAAAATGGCCAGAGAACCTGCTCATAAGACTACCATGCTCCTAGTGTAAAATAGCTCAGCCTCAGCTGTCCTGTCCATATCCAGTCCTATAGCCTCTGTACATGCTTCTGAAAGCTTCAGAGGGTCTTAGGTTTTTCCCTTTTTTAGTAACTACAGTTGTTAATATTTCTTATTCTAATAATCCCACTCTTATTGGTTTGTTTGCTATTGCACTCAGGAGTTACAAACTCCTAGGAGTTTGTAGGAGCTAAATGTGGGAATTCCTTAGTACCTGTGACCAGTGTGATTTGTCAGTGTGCAGCAGAGTATGTATAGACCAGCTGTTATCACAACTGCTACCTTTAACTTTACTTTCTTTGGTGACAAAGCAGATAAAGGTGAGGGACTTAAAATGAAAAAATACAGCATTCCAAAACTGTTTCTTCGTCTGCAGATCAGTTCTTTCTAGACAACCCCCTGGGGGTTTACAATACTAGTTCTTTAATGGTTCTTGAAAGCTTTTGACTACAGTATCATGGCACTCCCAGAATGAGCAATGGGTGTTTGAAAATAAGAGTGCTTTACATCCTGAAACATCCTCCCCCTCAGCTCTGCTGTATGATTGAGCCTTTCGAAGAGGCAAGTGGGAAATGGAACAAAGGAAGTAATTATCATTTTAGAAATCTTCAGAGAGCTGCTGAAAACCTTCATAGTTTTTTCTCTCACTCCTTCGTGATGTGCTCTCATGCCTGACACTTTGAAAACAGGGGTAGATTGTAAATTCATACATAGGTTAAACAAGTGGCAGAGTTTGGACAGGCTTGACAAATCCGTTCTCCTGCATAAGCATATATAGCTGAGAAAGTGAATTATAGTCTGAGGCCTACAGTGCTCAATATAGTTGTATCTTAATGTGGAAAATTGCTTCATGTGCTGTGTGTTGTTTGCATTCTGGTGTCAAAGCAAGGTGCAACTTGGTTCTGCTTCTGAAAGGGCAGAGAGTTCTTCATCTGAAACTTTAGACTGCGTTGAGTTTGAGAAGATGGTAGTTATCTCCCCTGCTGCATCATCTGAAAACACAACTAGTATCTTCAGTGTGCTGCTTCAGAAAATAGTTGTGCATTGAAAGTCAGCAGGGAACAGAATCAGAGTCTTACCCACTTGAATTAGAATTCAAATTGTTGAAGCCCTGGCATGACGTGTAAGCTCATTTTAAAGGAAGCACCTGACTACATTATAAGTGCAAAGCTTACCCACTTGTCTTTATTTGTGCCATCTGGTCCCTTTATGTTTGAAAGAACATGCTTTATAACATCCCAAATGACACAAGCTTTCTGTATTTCAGTAAACTTCAGGGCAGTAAGCAGAAAGGATCACATTCACTGGTGGGTGGATTGCCTACCCAGGACATCTGCCTGAGGGTATCAGAAATGGAGTTCTGCTCTAGATTCTAACAGGAGAGTGACAGGATAATCTGCAAGTGCCAATCAAATTAAGATGCATGTAAACAGAGAATGTTCTAAACCACAGCTTGGAAGGAAACACTATATTAATTTGGGGTGAAACACTGAATGAATTGATGGATTGCAATCTCTCTGCCTACTTCACACTCAACTGCATTTAGATTTCAATCCATTCTTTAAAGTGTTTAGAATGAAAATCAAATCCAGAAACTGCAATATATGATGGTGGGGCACAGCTCTGACAAATCAGTTAAGTATCACCACAGAAGAGTTGACCCATTTTAATGGAACAGTCACTGCTCATGGGTTGGCACATGTGAGGGGCTCCAGTAGGGTTCAGGCTGCAGAGGCAAAAACTCCAGAGGTAAAGTTGCTGGGTTTTCCTTTGTGCCTGTACAAAAAGGGGATGGTGCTTGTAGGTGCTATTGACATATAATTATTATTTCATTTTAAAAGTAAAAATGCATTCTCTGACTTTCAAAGTACTTAGCATCAGGTTTGGGATAAAAAGTGCATTTACTATTGAAATAAAAGAAAGTATTTGGGAGTGACTTGCCATAGGCAGGTTCTGTTTGGTGAACATGACTGGCTTAAAGGCAGCAAAAGCCATTGTCAAACCAAACTAGCTTGAGGCCAGTATGTTTTACTCTGCACAAATGTGTATGTAAGCAATCTAAAATACAGCAAGCTGTTTAAACTGCTCTCAAGAAACACCCATAAAGACAGGGTAAATGAAACATTTTATGGCTAAATGCACAGGGTTAATTTGGCATGGACACACACAGACTCAAGAACATCTGAGTATCCCTCTTTGTGAATTTACAGGAAGGGAGCATCCAGCCAGGAAAAAAGAGCTTTTCAAGACCACATAAAGGACTTACAATCCTTTTATACAAGTATTTATGTAACATCTTGTATTAGTCTTCCTTTGGATCATTCCTTTCTGGGAGAAAAATCTTTATCCTATTTCAGATTAAAATAGTATACCATGATTAAGGGACAGAAACGCTCCTCTGTCGGCCTGACCCGGTCACAAGGGAGGTGTGTTGCCCACCTGGGGCACAGATCAGGGATGCTGCAGAGAGGCTGCCTGGAGAAGAGAAGGCTGCGTGGAGACCTCAGAGCAGCCTTCCAGTATCTGAAGGGGGCCTACAGGGATGCTGGAGAGGGACTATTCATTAGGGACTGTAGTGATAGGACAAGGGGTAATGGGTTGAAACTTAAACAGGGGAGGTTTAGATTGGACATAAAAGGAAGAAATTCTTTACTGTTAGGGTGGTGAGGTAATGGAATGGGTTGCCCAGAGAGGTTGTGAATGCTCCATCCCTGGTAGTGTTCAAGACCAGGTTGGACAGAGCCTTGGGTGATATGGTTTAGTGTGAGGTGTCCCTCCCCATGGCAGGGGAGTTGGAACTGGATGATCTTGAGGTCCTTTCCAACCCTAACTATTCTATGATTCTATGATCCTATGATTAACTCCGTTACTCTAAAATACGTCAGCATCATGAAAAAGCTGGAGTTTCTCTGCTTTTACACATCTTCTCTCTTGCCTTTGGATGATGATATTTTAATAGCTTGATTTCCGCTGAAAGTGCTCTTTAAATACACAGCCAGCAATTTTTTTATGCTCAACATCCAATTAGTTTGCTAGATCTAACCCAGGGCTTCCCCACAGCAGTCTCACATTCTGTTCCTTTGGACAACATGTTATTGCAAATCTGTCTTTGCCAGTTAAATGTGTTTGGTACTTACTCCAGAAGTTCATGTCTCATTAATATTTTCATGTTTTGTAGCAACTTTCAGGTTTCAACCCACCTGCTTAGTTCAACTGACCCAAGAACTTGGTTACTGGATTAGGAAGACCATGACCACAAATTCCTATAGATACAAACTAATTTGGCTTTGTGGTGTAAGTATTGACATTTTAATGTATTCCCTACATCTTTTAACAAAAAGATAGCAGATGTCTGACTGGCTTGGCACAGATTAGAGTGAAGTTGCTATATAATTTATAGTAAGTGCATGTACTGTTCGAGTACATTCCTTACAGTATGAGGCCCAGTATAGATACTAGGAGTCATCAAGACCAAGGCAAAGCATTTGATATGTCATTGTATAGTCACTCATAAAAATAACATGATGGTTATTTTAGCTAACAGGAAAGAACAAAGCAAATATTGAGTGGTGGGATTTTTTTTGTTTGTATTTTTCCATTTGACTTTGAATTTTGAAACTTGGTGATTCACAAACTTGGCCTCCTGGGGTTGAGTTTTGAAAAACATTCTTTTTCTTTGCATCTGATGGCTCCATAAACCATCAGCCTTTCCTTAATCCTGTTAGATGGGAGAGCAAGGGGTAATCAAAACCATATTACAGTTATTTCTACCTCTCTGGGTGTCTGGGAATGCATCTGTGCTATTATGTAGTGGTGATAATACTGAAATTGTGGCCTAAGGGTCTGTGTACACATTTTTAGAAGCCATAAGAAGCTGAAAGAGAAAATAAACTTAAATGCTCTTCATTGACATTAGAATGCCAAATTGGGAAAACAGATTAGTTTGTTAAGCAGCTGCATGACCAACTCCATGGTTTCAAAGTAGACTCATTGTGGTGCTTTAACCCCAGCTGGCAAGTACTATGCACTTGCTCACTCCCCCCTGGTGGAAAGGGGAGAGTCAGAAAAGTTAAATCTATGGATTGAGGTAAGAACAATTTAACAGCAGAAATAAACTACGGTATAGTTATAACTGCAATGAAAGAGAGGAGTCAAACCCAAGAAAGACAAGTGATGCATGATACAATTGCTCATCACCCACTTATCAATCCCTATCCCATCCCTGAGCAGTGATTGATCCCTTCTGAGTAACTTGGCCCAGTTTCTGTACTGAGCATCTACAGGATGGAATATCCATCCCTTTGGCCAGTTTGGGCCAGGTGTCCTGTCTGCTCCCTCCTGGCTTCTTGTGCTCTCCTCGCTAGCAGAGCATGAGAGACTGAGCAGTCTTTGATCAGGGCAAGTCCTGCTGAGCAATAACTGAACCATTGCTGTGTCACCAGCATTGTTTTCATCTTAAACATCCAAAACACAGCACTGCACTAGCTACTAGGGAGAAAATTAGCTCTATCCCAGCTGAAACCAGGAGGCTCATAAAACATGGGAAGGCGTGAAAGAGGATTTGTAAAGGTCAAGGAAAACCATGGGAGAACAATGTTTTAAATAATCCCTAAAACTAGTGAGACAGTAGCACAGTTGTCTGCTAAGAACTGGGCCTACTGAGGCTTGCCCACTCCCTTTAGAACCAAAAATGAGAACAATGATCCTCCTCTCTCCAAGCTGGCCTGTTTTGCAGGATCTTACTGAGCTCTTTTCACATTGCATCAGTAAAGTTTTCGCTAGCTCCTGTGGCTGTTGTTTTAGTCTGTCTTCAAGTTGATTGCACAGCTGCAGGAGAGGTAAGTATTCTATCAGTCTTCTCCTGCTGCTACACAGTCTGTCATCTTATTGCTGCTTTGATGAATCTCAACAGCTTTAATTGATTTTAAAAATAGAAGTGACAAAAATAGGATAAAACCAAAAACATATCAGCTGTTTCTTTTCTCATATAGCATAAGTGACTTTCAGAGCAGCCAACAGCAATGCTTATGAGTGCAGTTTGCCCAAGAATTTCTGAGTTGGAGCCCACCTCTACCATGTCAAGTGCAAGGTCCTACACCTGGGTCAGAGCAATCCCAGGCACAGCTACAGGTTGGGCGGAGAAGAGATTCAGAGCAGCCCTGCAGAGAAGGACTTGGGGGTGTTGGTCAATGAGAAAATGAACATGAGCCAGCTTCAGTGTGTGCTTGCAGCCCAGAAAGCAACTGTATCCTGGGCTGCATCAAAAAGAGCGTGACCAGCAGGTCAAAGGAGGTGATCCTGCCCCTCTACTCTGCTCTCATGAGACCTCACCTGAAGCACTGTGTGCAGTTCTGGTGTCCTCAACATACAAAGGACATGGAACTGTTGGAACAAGTGCAGGGGAGAACCACGAACATAATCAGGGGCTGGAGCACCTCCTGTATGAAGACAGGCTGAGAAAGTTGGGGCTGTTCAGCCTGGAGAAGAGAAGGCTGCGTGGAGACCTCAGAGCAGCCTTCCAGTATCTGAAGGGGGCTGATAAGGGTGCTGGGGAGGGACAATTCATTAGGGACTGTAGTGATAGGACAAGGGGTAATGGGTTCAAACTTAAACAGGGAAAGTTTACATTGGATGTAAGGAAGAAATTCTTTACTGTTAGGGTTCTGAGGCACTGGAATGGGTTGCCCAGGGAGGTTGTGAATGCTCCATCCCTGGCAGTGTTCAAGACCAGGTTGGACAGAGCCTTGGGTGACATGGTTTAATATGAGGTTTCCCTGCCCATGGCAGGGGATTGGAACTGGATGATCTTAAGGTCCTTTCCAACCCTAACTATTCTATAATTCTATGCTTCTACAACATTAGCAGTTTCCAAGGGGTAAGAACTTGGTGAGGGGACCAAGCTCCATAGTCTGTGGTATGAAGGAAGTCAGGAGGCACTTGTCATTGTTGGGGAATGTGATGCTCACATAAGCATGCACAAATTGTAAAGTCTGGAAGATCAATTATGAGTCATCTTCTGCTGAAATTGCTATTTCTACAGATCTTACCTGGTGCACTCAGGGGGATAGGGAAAGCTTTTATATTCTGGAGTTCCAGGAAGGAATGGAGAATGATAGTTGAAATTGGTCAGACATTTCAAAGTCCAAGTGTCTAAAATGAGCAAGATACAATAGTCTCTGCTTTTGTTTTTGAAAATGGTAATAATCAATTTTCAATTAACCACATTATTATTGACTCACTTCTTCAACTGAAAGTATTGCTGATCTTTCAGAATGAGAGTTGCTTGGTAAATGGCTGCTTTTATAGCCTTATTCTAGACTGGACCACCTGGATGGTACATGTGCAGTGAGAAGCAGTACTGTGGAACACTGGAATTGATAGCATAACAGAGTAGGAACAGCATATAATATCAATAAGCACATCCTGAAAGACTAAGCGTGTCTAAATGGGAGAATAATGCAGAAGAAAGCATTGTTTCCCTTCTAATTTTATAAGTAAGGTGCAGTGCCCATTAATAAAATACTAAGGCATGAAAGGATGTGTTTTATTGTTCCAGTAACTGTTTGTTTGTGTGTGTTGAAGTAAGCTTGGACAGTCATTCCTCCTAGCTGATAATTAACTAGGAGGATCGTTCCATCCTAAAGTTAGCAGCCACAGGAAACCTTGTAAATAAGATAAATATGGGGTTGGAAAAGCCATGGTTGCTCATGAAATGGCCTTCTACAGAAGTAATTGGACTGGGAGTTGAGACACCTGATTGCTGTAGCTGCCCAGGGCACAAATGTGTTTTTGCTGGATGTGCCACTTGGAGTTTAGCTACCCTCTTTCTTTCCAATTACTTGTACATTTTACCTATTTGTACTTTAGTCTAACCCCATAGCAAAAGTAATCTGATACAGTCCTTTTTGGGCTGTCAGGAAACAATTACCTCTGTCATGATCTGTAAAGAATGGAGGGTGATCAAAGTGTATCTACAATAAAGCTGGTAGATGTAAGTAATTTTCAAGGAGGTTTTGCTTGCTCCCCACATATACTTCTGGGGTCTGGTAAAGACTTGGAAATGTAAAACTGTACAGGGATTTCTTTGTGTTTCTCCAGATTCTCATAAGCTTGTATAGAGTTCAAACAAAATCATGAATAACTCTCAGGTACAATGTGAGATGCACATTTCTGGGCCTCACCTAGACTGGCTAAATTCTCTCTGGCTGGTATAATTCAGAATAGCACTGATACTGATAAGCTTGTACAATACACAGTTTACATTTAGTTTCAGGTGGATTTCAGTTGATTAGCTTTGAGACAGAACAAGACAGAAATGGAAATCCTGCACAATGAGCAACCATGTTCAGAACTCTGACAGCTTTTCCCCAGTTTGCTGCTTTGATTCACAAAGCCCTTAAGCCAAAAATCTGTCCTGCTCTGATTCCTGACCCAGAGTAACCAACCTAGCTGTCTCTATACAAGTGTGCAAAGTCCATGTTATACTAAATCAATTCAGGGCGTGAGTACGGGCTATGTACAAAGGAAGATTCCCTTAAAGACTGTGTCAGGTCCTTGAAACAGTCCAGTGTGAAGAGAGGTTTGGGGATTTTATTTTATAAGGAAGTAATGATATTTGCGGTACTGTTAAGTAGCATGGTGCTTAATAACTGGGAATACTGTTGCTGAGCATCCTCAGAGAAAGCTAGATAAGCACCCTACCCCTCCTCTGGGTGTATTTTAGTTGCAGTAGCTGGAGAACTGCTTGGCAGATCATGGAAGAACTCATGGAAGTAAGCAATTACTGTCTTCATTCAACACTTCCAGAATCCCACAAGGCACCTGTGTGTGCTGGAGTGCCTGAAGGTGCACAGGTAAAATCAAGTTGTTCAAAAGAAAAGTGGGGAAAAATTGTTCCCAGTCCATGATCCAGCTGATGTATCCCATTGCTGTGCTGTTTGGAAAGGAATGCTGTTTCTCAGTCACCTATATCTAGTGGTTGACTAGTTCTTTTTCTTACAGTTTGTCTAGATCTCATGGATCAGTGGACTGATATAGGTTCTGTTGCTTGCTGCTGCAAGAAACTGAGTACGTCAGCCTTTAGCACCAATGCTATTCATCTGGGAGCAAGGGAAAATACCATCTTTTTTGGCACTTACCTTCTTAACTTCTTCCAAAGTATTCTCAGATTTAATGATTAGAGTTCATTGGATTACAAAGGAAATTAGAATTCTAAAAACCAGAGTAAATAAAATACAAATTAAAACCCAGTTCAAAACTAGAGTAACAAGGCATTACCATGCATTGGAATCAGAGAGGAGTAAAGAGCTCCTGTTATGTGGGTTTTATACAAAGGCTACTGATGGTTGGAGTAATGTCTGTTGTACCATGTGTGCAAAAATGAATCGCAGTAAACAGAAAACAGCAGACTCCCTGCCTTAATTTTTAACTAGCAGGATCGAAACCCTGCATTCATTCAAGACAATAGATAGTTTGTCAATGTTAGCTGAGCCAGGACTTCTTCCCTTGATGTATTTTTCTAAAGCACTGTAGCTTAGAAGAGCAGGTACTTCAAAAGGATCTTGGGTTAAGCCAATTTGAATAATCTTTATTATGATTTTACCCTTTTAATTAAACGATTTTTCATTTTTAGACTGAATCTGCACTTCCCAGTGCTGAGTATTTGTAAACATTTGTGGGTTTGCCCAAATGAACAGATTTCACCTGAGGGCAATTTACAGGCTGTTTGTTTTGATTATACTGCAGTCAGACACATATGGTTGATTTGCTGATGCCATGATACTGCCTACTCTGTGGTTTGCTGACTGATGAATTTTAAACAAGATAATAATAGAGCTATCACTTATATTTTTTATTAGTGGAATTTCAAGAATCATGGAAACCTAAAAAAAAACTCTCAGCCATCTACAAACTTACAAAAGATACAGTGAAATTATTGAAGCCTGTACTTACTTTTATTGCTCTGTATAACAGTCTCAGGGCTCTTTTTCACAGGGCAGCTATAACACTCTTCTTTAAATGGTAGTTGTGTCCAAAAGCCATTTATAGCTTTCCATCTATTAGAGTTGTGCCAGTTAGTCATTAACAGAATCAGACTCTTAGCAGCCATGTTTGGCTGTGTGCATAAACTTACATCACTAAAAACATAATTGGAAGGGGTATAAACCTCTTCAAAAGCAGACAGATACCAATACACACTGTGGAGTTTTCAAATCAAGACAGTATTTCCATAAAAGTTCAGATAACTTTTTTTAACCTGAAAAAAAACCCCAAACTTTTCCGTATTTTAGTTTGAAAATATAAGATTGTCGAAATAGGTTGGGCATGTTTTCTTAAGCAGAAAAAGAACTGAGTTGAAAGCTATGGTTGGATTGATTGCTTTGGGGTTGTTGTGAACAGTGTTTCTTGCATCACTTTCTTTTTTGTCAGCTGAAACATGAATTTTATATAGCTATTCCCTGCATTGAACTGCAGAATGATAGCTTCAAAACTGTAGGTAAGCTTCATTCACTTTAATTATGATTTAATTGGGAAAGTGTTCAGCTGTTTGCTTGAAAGCTTCAGCACTTTTGTGCCTAAATTAAAATAACCCATTGGTTAAGATAAACAGCTGAGTCAGGAAGCATGATCTCTGCTCCCCTATTCCGCTTGATTTCGTTTATCTAAGTCTTGCTTCCACCAGCATTTATATTTCTGAACTAGAACCAGTTGTTATAGCTCATTAAAATGTATAAGTATATAATCTCTCTTGCTGCTTTCTGAGGAGTTCGGTGTCTGCTGCATAAATTAATACACCTACACCTTGAGAATGGACAAGAAGCAAAAAGTAGTTCAAGATTACTGACTTAAAGAAGCCTGGTGGGAGGTGTTTTGCTTCATAATGCCTGCACCAAGATAAAGACAGGTTGTCAAAAAAAACAACACACCCTGTCAGATGCCAAATCATTAAACCTAATTTTGTTGAGGCAAATAGATTATTGGGATGCCAAAAATAAGTATGAGGTAGGTACATGTTATTATATCCATTTCATAACAAGATAGAGGAAACGGAAAGAGTATTTTCAGTTGTCTGAGATAATTACAGCAATGAAAAGAAAGAGAATACTTTGTCTCATTAAGGTATATACCGGGCTCAGACCAAAGAATGCATCAGTGAACTAACTCAATGCTGTGTGAAAACCTAGTATGTAAAGGATGGGCTGTAAAGAATATATTTTTCTAATTTTCCCTGAAAATAAAATCCTGAGGAAATTTCATTTTGGGAATTCTGTGACACAGTGCCTATGAAGGAGCTATGCTCTCCTTGCTGTTGTAGTTGTTCTTCCAATTGATGTTCTCATCAGTGTTACTTCATTTTATTCCTGACCTGTCCTATCAAACCACTGAAGCACAGCTGACATAGACATTGCCTTCCTTTTTCACTCGGGACAGCTCAAGCTCACACGTGCTCTGATACTATTTTAAATTACAACTGAACTTGTGCATGCTTCCGTGTTATCAGAGCTGGGAGGTGTAAGACCAGCCATTGATTTATGCATTTTAGTGTGAGGTGTCCCTGCCCATAGCAGGGGGGTTGGAACTAGATGATCTTAAGGTCCTTTCCAACCCTAACTGTTCTATGATTCTATGATTGACTCAATGTAAACCCTCCCGGGCTACAAGTCTGGACACCCTTTTGACAAATCATTGGCACAAAAGTGAAGGAAAGCATGGCTTAATTTGGTTTTTCTTCCTATTTTTGTCCTCTGTAATCACCCCTGCTAAGGCTGATTTATCCATGGAGCTTACACACTTATGAGAAGTAAATCTCTTGCCTTTGGACTAGGCCAGGTTTTCTGGATGGTGGGTGTCTTTCTGGGGAATCTGCCTTCATCTCCCACTAGCCAATGTACAAGAGCAAGATCATTTCCATCTTTTCCCCACTTCAGCTTTACAAGCCAACTACAGTCACTGTGTTCAGTATATGTTGAGAAGCTTTGTATTTGCCAAGTAACATCTCTGTCCTTAGTTACGGTTAAGCAACCTGTAATTGAGTTTCAATGGCAGAATAAAGGAAGAGTTTGTCTAACCCCTCTCTGTAGCACAATTATCCTGAGAACACAGGGCTAAGGTGGAAGTTAAGTAGGACATCATTAAAGCGTTGACAACTGCTGGAAGCATGATAGCAAGTGTGTATTTCATATGTTAAATCATCAAGTTCTTATGTACTGAGCAGAATTCATTTCCCTGTGGAATATTTCTTTAGAGCCTGTGATAAGGGCAGACATACTGAAAGCTAAGACATGTCACTAGAGTGTTTCCTGGGCTATCACAGCCAAGAGCTGTGAAACTGTGAACACTGGCTGGATTCTGGTTAGGGTTTTTTGACAGAGACTTTGTAATTTTCAGGGATGTGATGTAGCACCGTTTTGCTTTAGACCTTGCATGTATTCACATCTATTTGAGAGTCTAAAAAGAATTCAGTCTCATCCCAGTATGAACTATGGTGTTACCAGTATGTTTTAGCAAGAGTGACAAACTACCTCAAGAGAAGTCCAGGGCTGGAATATCACTAGTGCTGGAACTTCAGCCAGTTTCTCTGCAAGAAGCTTGCATGGCAAGCACTGTGCTTGGCTTGGAAAGAAGGACTCCAGGGAAGTCAATGCTGTTTTCCACAGGCAGAGATGAACCACCTGCTTGGAGTGACTTCCAAATGTCAGGCTGCTTCTGGAAAAAAGAACCAAACAGAATTATAAGTTCAATTTGTGTAGTGCATGTATATATGCATGTACTTCAGGCAAAAGGGTTCGTACCCAGACCTTGATTTTCCTAGTTTCTCACTGTACTTTAAAAAGCCCATTTTATCATGTGTGCTTTTTCATAAGCACTCTTTCCTCCCTTAGATTTCTGTATAAATAGTCATGCTTAACAGATGGGATATTAAATAAACAGGCAATCCAATTTGAGTAGACAGTTTGTGGAACGTACCAATATGCCACTATCTATATACATTCCTCTCCAATGAGGAATGCTGCCTGCATCTATAGATAACTATTGTGCCATAAAAAGCAAGTTCTATAACCATGAGGTAATCTCTATGTGATGTTCCTGAGGCTCTGATTGATAATACTAACTGGAATAACAGAGTGAATGAAAATGCAGAACAGTCATTATCTGCCTGGCAGCAATGCCAGAAACCAGTGGAGAAGATTATCAGGGCTGGGGTGCTGCTGCTTCTGAAGTGCTGGATTCATACAGAGGAGATGTTGATTCTAAATCTGCTGCTGCTTTGTTCTTGGTAATCATAGGCATGTGAGTCCATCTGGTTTCATGTCAGTTTACCACATCTGAAAAAGTTTTACATTAGTACAGATTCCTTTGGGAGTCCACTGGTGCTGGGAATTCTATATATGGAAGATGCTTAATATTAATAATCATGTTATTGTAAATAAAAATGGCATGGGATGTGGCTTGAGAGCTCTATCCGCACAGGCTATCCACACACTCAAGAAAGGTGTCAGTTCTTCATTTTGAGTAGATCAATTTTCAAAGCTATTTCTTGAAGCTATACCTAAGGACTAATCAAATTGTAAGTGATGTGTTAGGCTACCTCAAATCTAAAGGGAGTTAGGACACAGCTAGTAGGAACAATTCGCTGTACTTGCTAGGTTTGCTTCCAAACAGATCTTTAAAGTTTAATTTCTGGTCTATCCTGAGACAGCTGTGCCTTCAGGAATGCAGTGAAGATGATAAAATATGTGACAACACTTCTGGACCTATGAGGACATGTTGCACCTCTACACTTCCATGTCTGGGTGAGACTCAGTGTGTGTCATCTGCTCCTGTACTTCCCTACTCTGGGAAGGCGAGCTGAGTACACAGGCTTGGCAGGAACCTATGGCATGCTCCATCCAAGCCACCAGCTTTAGCAATCAGGACAGCTGGGACCACCAGGCTCAAGACGAGTATGTGGAGACTGAAAGCAATTTCCAGTGCAGGAGGAAGGATCCTGGATTCTTACTGGATTAATGTAACAGTACATCATACCAACATGGGAAAAACTTCTCAGAGTTATGGGGAGGTGTGTGCAAGGAGGTAGTTTCTGAAATGACATTCTTCCCTGAGCTTCAGGAAAAAGGAGTGACTTGTATTATCCTTCTGGCTTCTGTGCAAAACTCTTCCTCCAGCCACATATAAGAATGGACCAGAGCAAATACCCAGCTGGTTGACAGTTGTCTCCTATGATGCCAAGTAGTAGAAACTTAAGAAAAGAATATAAAAATATGAAAAGTAAAGGGTATTCTCTGACATTACCCAGGATGGACCCCACGCATCACCCCTTTGCCTTTTTGGCCTCCACAAGGATGATGACAATGTCTATGGAATGAACTGGGTACCACGGAAGCTATACCCTGACATCCTTGGCAGCAGTTAACTCTGGAATTGCTCTTTCCAAACCTAACGTACCCACAAATGGGATCTCCCATTTTTGTTGTAGAAGGCTGTAAAGAAAGCTGGGCATCCCAGTGCACAGTTTGTTTGCTCATACCTATTCCAGAGATTATTCTTGAGCATTTACTGAGTGGTTTCAAATTGAGGGATTAACTTTCTCCTGATGCAAATAGGTTTAGCTCTCTTTGATGTCAGCAGAAACTGTATTGGCAGAACCCCTGATTGAACTTAGCCCATATGAGTCTTACATACTCAGAGAATATTTTTTTACCTCTTGCTCACCCACACTGTGATCTTGAATGGCAAATCAGGAAAGAAGAAGTTCCTACAATGGACTTTTATATCTCTTTGGGATGACAATTAACATTTTGGATAGAGTTCTTGGATGTTACATGCAGAAAAATATAACAAACATGGGTGTCAGTGAACCAGTTATATTTCTGAATGCAGTGTAACTACTGTAGTCCTTTATTAAGCATGCTGAAAATATATGTAAAATAAATTAGAGGACATATTCTGTATTAATTTGGAGTTTATATATACAAAAACCTTTAGAGAAAAATACCTTCCCCTACATGACAACCTTCTCTTTGACTAACCTTACTTATGTATCCCTCTCTATTTTTGACTGACCTCCTTAGTCTTCTGGTGATACACAGACATTTAATATACACTAATATACAGAAAAACTATCAGTCTGTGCTCACCTTATTGTCTGAGGCCACTATAAAAAAGTCAAACATGAACATAACACCTCAGATGTTCTCAGTCATTTATTGAAGACTGTCTATCCTGCAACAAGGATAAGCTGCCTTTGTACTTGCCCAAGGATAACAGCAGTAAGTAATTTGAGGCCCTTCATGGTCAGTATCTCTGTGTCCAAGTGCTTTTTCTTAGGCTTGGCAGTGGTGGGAGCTTCATTTCAAGGGCTTTCTGGCTGCTGAAACTACTGATGGAAGCCTGGTTCATTCCAGCTTCACTAAACTACTGTTCTGCAAATCTCTACCACTCTACTGAACCTGCTGCAGCTTTTATGGAACCCTGTGGTTAAGATGCTCCACTCTTATTGATGTATATTTTTTGTTCTTTTTAACTCATTTTTCTGTTTGGTATGGGTCTGCTGGTTTTGTATGGGGCTGGTTTGGATTTGTACTGAAGGCAGTGTTGATCACACAGGGATTTGTTTGTTAGTGCTGAGCAGTGCTTACAGAGCCAAGGCCTTTTCTGCTCCTCACCCCACCAGTGAGGAGGTTGGGAGTGCAGAAGGAATTGGGAGGGAACACAGCCAGGGCTTCTGACTCCAACTGACCCAAGGGTTAGTCCATGGCATATAGCATTATATTCAGCAGATGAAATTAAGGGGGAAGAAGGAAGAAAGCTGAGAATAGTGGTGTTTGTCTTCCCAAGTTACTGTTATGTGTGATGGAGCCCTGCTGTCCTGGGGATTGCAAGATCATAGAATGGTTTAGGTTGGAAAGGACCTTAAGATCATCCAGTTCAATCCCTTGCCATGGGCAGGGGCACATCACGCTAGATCGTGGTGCCCAAGACCATGTCCAACATCGCCTTAAACACTGCCAGGGATGGAATAGCCTGTGCTAGGACCTCACCACCTCACAGGGAAGAATTTCTTCCTTGGATCGAACCTGAACTTTGCTTAAGTTTAAACCCCTTGTCCTATCACTACAGTGCCTGATGAAGAGTCCCTCTCCAGCATCCTTGTACACCCTCTTCAGATATTGGAAGGCTGCTCTGAGGTCTCCATGCAGCTTTTCTTCTCCAGCCTGAACAACTCCAATGTTCTCAGCCTCCCTTTGCATTGGAGGTGCTCCAGCCCCCTTGAATGGCTGAACACATGCCTGACCATGGGAAGTGGTGAATGAGTTCCTTGCTTTGCTTTACCTGTGTGCATGGTTTTTACTTTACCTATTAAACTGTCTCAACCCATGAGTCTTCTCACTGTCATCCTTCCAGCTCTGTACCCCATCCCTCTGTGTGTGTAGGGGGTGGATTGAGTGAGTAGCTGCGTGGGTTTCAGTTGCTGGCTGGCCTTAAACCATGACATATGGGCCAAAAGAGGCAAATGAATGTCTGAGAAGACACCTCATTCTCTGTGTGAAACTTAAGAGTGCCAGGAAGGCTTCAAGTGCTATCTGGGATATGACACAGTTTCCTTCTTCCTACTATACAAGATCTCTGTTTCTGTGACTTTAATACAGCTCCTAGCACTTGTTTTGTTCACTGTCCTACATTCCACACACACCCCCCAAATTATATCATGATGTATAAATATACTTGCAATTAAACATCCGGAAAACCTTTGGTACAGAGATATACTAATTAACAACCTGCTGATTCCTTCATTTCCCTATTGATACTTTACTGCTTTATAGCCATTTATTTTTTCCTCTGATGAATCCCATTTCCAACTTTGAATTGAATCTCTGGGAAGCCTTGGAGGTGGCTCCATGGGGTTAGCAAAACACTTAGCACTGTGTTTTCCACAAGTCTGCCGTTCATTTTACTTAGACAATGTGAATGGTCCAAAGAAAAGTGGCTCTTGGATTTTTCAACCCCTTCCCTCCACCTTCACATCACTCTGGTGTGTTTAGTTACTGGTTGGAAGTCTGTGGTTTAGGGAGTAGAAACATTATTTTACACTTGAACCTCATGTACCCCTCTATTTACCTGAAGGGTTGTGTGGGAGCAGTGCTCCAAGATGGAGGCTGCAGCCACTGGAACATCAGTGTGGGGCTGCGGGCTGCCCTGGAGGCCTCATGCTGTCTCTGCTGTCCGCCATCTTCATGAGCACGTCCCTGCTTCCTACAGAACATTTCTTTTGATATGTTTTGGAAGTTTACAAAAAATGCAAACTATTAAATCTGAATAGACCTGAAATTGAGTGTTAGGTGGTGACTCTGTTCTTGTGAGACCTCACTTGGAGCATTGTGTGCAGTTCTGGTGTCCTCAACATCAAAAGGACATGGAACTGTTGGAACAAGTCCAGAGGAGGCCATGAGGATGATCAGGGACTGAAGCACCTCCCGTATGAAGACAGGCTGAGAAAGTTGGGGCTGTTCAGCCTGGAGAAGAGAAGACTGTGTGGAGACCTCAGAGCAGCCTTCCAGTATCTGAAGGGGGGCTACAGGGCTGCTGGGGAGGGACAGTTCATTAGGGACTGTAGTGATAGGAGAAGGGGTAATGGGTTAAAACTTAAACAGGGGAAGTTTAGGTTGGATATAAGGAAGAAGTTCTTTCCTGTGAGGGTGGTGAGGCACTGGAATGGGTTGCCGAGGGAGGTTGTGGATGCTCCATCCCTGGAGGTGTTCAAGGCCAGGTTGGATGAAGCCTTGGGTGATATGGTTTAGTGTGAGGTGTCCCTGCCCATGGCAGGGGGGTTGGAACTGGATGATCTTCAGGTCCTTTCCAACCCCAACTATTCTATGATTCTATTAACCCGGTGGGCAGCAAGATAGCCGGTGCCTGATGGCTCAGCGCAGGAGTGGTTGTCTGAAAGCTTCACGGTGGCTATTACTGAAGTAATTCTGTCTGAATTTCGCTTTTTACGTGCCAAAGTCCCCGTTCCGTAGGTAAAATGACCTGGTGCAGAGGCCTTCTGGGCAGGCTCCTCAGCTACCTGAGGCGGAGGTGAGCGGCAGCGCGGGACACCCCTGTGAGGGCCGGAGAAGGAAGGATGGCATTCGCAGTGGATAGGACATACCGTTACCTGCCTCACAGTGAGGGGAATTGCTTAGCAAAGCCCTACATTTAACTTATATATTAACTTATTAACTTACATATTAACATATTAACTTACATATTACACTGTAAAGCCGCTCCGTGCCCCCCCGGGGAAAGGGATTATCATTCTTCCCTGAGGTAAAGAGCTGTCTGCATGTCTCTGTACAGGCAGAGCAGGGCTTGGCTGGTGCTGCTCTGAGGGGAGATTGGCCTCAGGTGCTGATGGTTAGGGCTGATCAAGCCATCTAACGAGTGGCAGCTGAGTGCTCAGAAACCTGAGGTAATCCGTTTGTAACCGTTCTGGAACAACAAATACTGCATTTGGGGGTTGTTTAAAAGCACCTGAGAGGACTTGAGCATGGATTAAAGCCTAACGAGGCTTGATTCTACCCAGTTCTCAGCTGGGGCCAAAGGCTCTGAGGTATCTCTGTTTTACTGCTGAATACATCCAGTCATTTTAGTCAAAGTATTCCAGGCATGGAGAAATAACGGATTCCACTGGAGTAGCCAGAGCTATGGTTGTTGCTATGGGAGAAACAGTACAGTAAGAGGGAACCTGGTGAGCATCAAGTGAGCACAATGTGAGGTAAAGTGAAGGTCTGTGATAGCCCTGCACTGCACAGAGCTGTGAGCACCATCCCTGCGGGCTCCCGGAGGCCGGCTGGCACATCCCTGAGCATCCAGATCAGCAGCTAAGCAGAACCTAAAGAAAAAAGACTTTTTCTGGGCGCAGCTTTGCTTTCCCCCTTCCAGCAGGTTTTGTGCAGGAACACTCTGCAGCCTTCCACATGCAAAGTGTGATTACAGTGTTGGGAGAGTCAAAACATCAAGTTCATTGAAATCAGCTGTGAAAAGAGCACCAAGAAAAGGGTCTTCGGACAGCGGCTTTGGTTTGCAGCAGTCACCACCCCGAGACTCCAGTGGTAAGTGCTGCATTAGCAGTGCCCTGCTGGCAGCCCGCAAAGCAGCGTGAATCAAACCCCTCCTCCGCTGCCTGCCTGAGGTGCTGCCTGCGCTTAGCAACTTCCATAAGGGCATCGCGGCGAGTGTGTGCAACCGCAGTCGGGAGGCTCCAGGGGAGAGCTGTGCCTTAACCACGAAGGGATGCACATTTCTTCACTGCAACCTTCCGTAGTAGCTCCAGAGAGGCAAACCTCAGCGCAGAGGCTCCGGGTGTGAGAGCGGAGTTGTGCCGGTTGCACAGACTGTCACTGCAACTTTGCAAAGGACTCCCCTTGGTTTATTTCTTGTTATTCCTGGACTTTGTGACAGCAAAGAGCTTTTCTCTACGTTTGAACCATGAGTGGCTGTTCAAAGAGATGTAAGCATGGGATTGTCAAATTTGCTCAGACTGTTTTCAAGCTCATCACAGGCACTCTCAGCCAAGGTAAGTTCATGTTCTTTTGTGCTGTTGGCTTTGGGGGGTAGCTTTGTAGCCTTTAAGGAGGCTTTGGTTAGAGTTCATAGTTGTCTCTTCAGAGGTGTTCTGGTTTAATTCTGGGAACTGGCTTCTCTGAAAGAAGTTGCTATGTGTGGTGAAGATTGGAGGCTTATGTAATTGTTTTAAACTTGTGTAGTGTGTAACCTGTATTTGTCAACCTGCCGCAGCTCACAACTGTAGTGAGCTATATCAGTGTGTTCTAGATGTGTTTCTGAAAGTAACTGATGTGAAGCTCCACAAATGTAGACTTTGTGACTGGCAGTAATTGGTGCTTTTGTGTTATTTTTTACTTTAGCACTTCTACTTGCGTACCTTGGTTCAAAATCTAGGTCGCTGCTTATCGCGTGCATGTGGGTACCTTTTGTATATCTAAGTTTTGCTTGTCAGCTATGCCCTGTGTGCCTTCCCATGTGCACCTGGAACAGTAACTAAGTTATTTATGCTGTACTCTTCACTAAAATCAAACAATAAGCAAAATAAATTCTCTAGTTGTCTTTGCAAATCTAATAGCTCCTGTGATGGTGCACTGAGGTGAATTGTTATCTTTGTTGGTTGTGCCTTTCATGGTGATACATCTTAGCACCTGCGGCAGCTGATTAAATGAATATTGATGACCTGTTTGAGAGCTCCTGACAATAGTAAACAATGGTATGCTTGACTGCTTTTGCATATTGAAATACGGACAGTGTTTAGGTTAGGGTCAGAGTTCTTCAGGTTTTGTGCATGTTTGGTTGGAGGGGGTGTGACTTTTGGAATTGATAATACAGTTCAGACTGAATTATTAGTGGGAAGATTTGTGTAGGCTTCAGAGTCTCTGTTATGCTGGATTTATAAATGCAAAGTCTAAAGCTTTTTAAAATGTGTTTGTAGTCAAGGAGTAAGATAAGTTTAGAATTCTCGGAGGTGTGTGGCTGTGTTGGCTGTCTGGAACACATATGCTCCTGCATGAATTTTAATGTTTAAGTTGTTTCCTAGGATAAACTAAGGCAGGCTGAGGTGACTGCTAAAATAGTAAATGTGGAAGTGCCAAGAACTGTTAAGTACAGCTTCCTTTAGTAGAAACTGGGGGGAACTTATTCAATCTGTCTCTCTAGAAAGCAAATATAATTCTAAGACAGTTTTCTAATAGTGCCCTCACTAGCTTTCAAAAGAAGTCTGCTGCACGAGAACATATATCCTTCCTATGAAGAATACAGGACAGGTTTGTTGTTTTTAAAACCAAGGTGGTTTTAAAATCGTATCTTCTTGTATTTAATTATTTTTCCACTCCCCTGCCCCCATCAGCCTTGGGATGTCAAACACCAGCAGAGGAAAGATTGAAAACCATAACAGGCTGTCACAGGAAAGAGCTGTTACGTGTTGGTTATAATTCATGATTAATGATAAATTGTCTCTTTAATATTGAAAACAAAGGAGAAATTAATAGAAGTAAATATAGTGAGAAAAAATATTTATTATCATGATACAGAAAGGAAGTGGTTGTAGGGTGCTGTCTGATGGACCTCGTCCTCTAGTGTGTCAGTGTGGTATATCTGTGCTTTTTTCAGGAGATAATGTAATATGGGGTGTATACTGTTAGCTTCACCAGTGATTGACAGTAAACTTTGTGCTGTTTGCTTGAGCGCCCTTTAAGACAAGGCGCAATGTGAGTTCTGGTGGTGTTTCCCCATGTGCTTGTCTAGAGCAGTTCATCTAATGCAAGTTTTCAAGCAGCCCCTGTGCATCTTCTGTTTGCCTTGTTCTGGCAAAGGGATATGCCAACATTTGATTCTGACAGTAGAACAGCACTGTGTGCAGAGTTGGAATTAAGAGTAGAAAATGTCCAAGCCTTGCTCTCCCCACCACTTCCCTTTTTTCTGGAAGATGCCAGCATTGTACTGCCACTGTCTTAGCAGCCAATGCATTGGTATCATACGGTCAGACCCGTATCTTTTTAAATGGCAGTATCTCATTTCAAGCTGCTTGGATTAGATAAGAGTGGTTTCCCATGGTTCAGAGAATTCAGAACTCTAAACTTTTTTCTCCACTTAGCTGCTTGTGTTTTGAACTGGAAGAATCAAATTCAGGAAGAAATAAACCATGTGAATAGTTTGTTGCATAGATATCAAAGACGTTATAATTAAATGTTTTCACATCATTACCTATGAAACTCATGACTAAAAAGAAAATTAATAGAAAACTTGCTCAGAAGTGTTGGATTAAAAAAGTGTTGATTTGTGTATTTATCTCTGAGCTTGTTGGTTATTATTGCTTTTGATAAAACTTCTGCATGTAAAGCCAAGAAATAAGCTGTTGTATATTGCTATTATTAAGGGGGTTTTAACGTACACTATATACATACCTTTGACTATTCAAGCAATATCCCTTGTGTTCTTCAGCCCACTCTTGCCTCATTTCCTTCACACTGTGTAATTTTATTTTCTTTAAACACTTTTTACAAAGGAAATCATTTGTGAGACAGAAGATCCATTCTGTTCTTATGCTTCTGTCTCTCTGAGGGTTATTGCTGTGAGAGACACTCCACAGTTCAATGAGGTGTAATCCTTAGCTATGCTCTATGATTTCTGCTTGTCTTGATAACATTTTTTCTTTCACCTTGATTATTTAAAATAACACAATGAGACTGTCTGAGTTGCAGCTAGAAAGTCCTTCCTTCTGCATCAGGGTGTGATGAGGACACAGCCTCTCCCTGCAGTTGGCAGGAAGGGAATGGGCACACTTAATACCACTGTGTGCTCACCAGCCTGCTCTGTATATCCTGATTTAAACCTGTAGCAAATCTAAGAGGTTGTGAGCCAAGAAGCTCATAGCTGGTACCTCTGCAGAGCTGAACTAGTGAATTTCACCAGCTTCCTTCTTAATGTGTTCTTTGGAAAACCTAACAGAGCAGAAGTCTGCTGCTGTGTGAAAGTCCTTTTCCACAAAGCTTTGTGCAGTTGGATGTATGCCTTGAAGAAAACATGTCTGGAGAAGCATGCTTTTGGAAACAGAACTTATTCTCCTTCTGAGCTTACATGGGGGTCCAGCACATGCAGGAAAGGAGTTGCTGTAGTGATGGACAGTGTGTGAGCAGCAGCAGTTTCAGCGAAGTTGCCCAAATATGTGTGTGTGAGATTTAGGTGTTTGCACATCACTTTTGTGGTATGTGCAGTGGTTCATCTTCCATGCCCTCAGAGCAAGTAGGGATGGTGAGAATGAATTTGTTTGGGGCTTCCTGTTGAGCAGAATGATTAAACCGCAAGCCTCTGTGTGAGTGTGAAGATATTGCTAATGTCATTAAAAACCTAGTATAGGAGGGCCTTGCTGAGTGACCAGAAATTAAGCTGGAATGAGATCTTTTGGATTTCTATTAATGTATTCTAATTATCAACACAAGAAAAGCAAGATAATTTTAGGGACCACTCGTTCAAAACGTTCCTTTGCAAAAATAGATAAGTTTCTGAAAATTAACTGCCCTTTCACCTTTGTTCCAGAGCTGCCCCTCTTTTATTTGTGCAATTAAAACGCTTGCCAAAGGGTCTCATTTCTATTTTATTGCTTCTTCCATCTCTGTTCTGCAATGTAATTCATCTGGAACTGGTAATTTGTCCACTTTTCATAGTTTTAATTGCCTAATTATCTGTTCAACTTCAGCGATAAAGTCTTCAAACATGTTGCTCTGCCCACAGCTTCCCTCACCATGAAAGAAAACTATTCCGAGTGTTTCACAGCCATGCGGTCTCTTTTGCTGCTGCTTTGTGAATCCAAATTGCAGCTAGTCTTGAGATGTTAGGTGAGATGGTAAGGGAAGTGCATGGTCCCTTTTAGTCATACACAGGCCTTGTTTCCTCTCAGTGGAAGATAATCTTGTTCCTTTGGAGCATACTGGCTCTGCATTAGGTTTGTCTTCATGACTTCAACCTCTGAAAATGCAAAGGTAGGGTAAATGTTGCTAAATGCTCTGAAGATTTAGACACGGGGAGTCTCATTGCAGTTGTGCAGGTGATGCCGGGCATCCTGCACCTGTGTGACACACATGCAAAATATTTGATTCTCCTGCTGCTATGTAGCACACCTTCACTCCTTGAATTCTGGCTACTCACCTCAAATGTAGAGAAGCTCTGATTCAGAGGGCTCCTATAGAAGCTCTTGTATGCCCTCTCTTTATAAAATGTTTCTTAGTGTTTCAACTGTTTTTAATAAGGCAAGTGGTTACTGAAACCAAGTGAATAACATGCTTTTGATATAGGGGTAACCAATGTACAGGGGGGTAATACAGAGAAATTGTACAAGGGGGTTAAAGGAATTCCTTAATTCCTTAAACAAAAGTATTGCCTGTCCTAAGTACCTGCCATTGCCATCTTGCCAAGGCATTGATTACTGCTGACAAGGGACAAAAGCAGATGATTGGTTCTACTGATAAGCCAGGGAGAAGCAGACTGGGCACCGACCAAACCCTAAGGCCATGTCTGAAGGTTAAAAGGTGTAAAGTTTAAGAAGAGGAAGATTCATTTACTTCATCCTCAGACCCCCGCCCATGACCAGAAGGGGCACTGCGCAGGTGCAAAGGACCTTCCGGCTCATTATAATACGAAGCAGGGATAGATACTAAATATGTACAGGCGGATTGAGTAACCTCATGTCTGTGTATACCTTAAGAGAATAAATGTAAAGGGGGAACAACCCTGAGGTGTGCATGCTTTGGAGGAGCTATCCCCATGCACCTCAGCGCTGACTAAAAGCATACCTACTTTACAACTTTAACTAGTTGTGGAGTCTATGCGCGCATCACTTTTATAGAGTGGGGTTAGAGCTTTTCCATATTTCTCAAGTGGTCCTGAAAAGTGAGAATTTCTGTGCACAAAATGCTGTGTAAAGTCCCAGTTAGAGAGGGACTGTCACTGTCTTCACTGTGCATCTTGGGGAATAGTCCACAGCTACTGAAGCTTCACAGTTTAATACCTGGTCTGAACTCCACCCAGTGAAGCTCTCCAGCATCATTGTGTGAGGTGTCTGTGGGTTTTGTTTTGCTGCTTTTAAAACTCAGCATACCTAATTAGTTTTTCTCCATGCTTTTGAATCTTTGAACCACCAAACAAAATACACCTCTGCTTGTCATGGTACACATTTGTATGTCTCTGAAAAATGAATTGCAGTTAAATCTTTTCTACAAAAGCTGCACTATTCGAGTAATCTGAATATGTGTACATGCATTCTACTTGTGTCTTTCATCAGGAACAAGATGAGTTTTGAGAACTGAGAGTGAGGGGAAGTGATAATGCAATAGTGTTCCTTTCAAAACTATATAAATCTCTGCTTCTAGAAACTATTACCTCTACAAACATATGGCTGCATGAGTGTTAGAAAGTTAAGAACTCAATTGTTTGCAATGGGGTAACCCCAAAAGTTAAGTAATTTTACTTACGAAAGAAGAAAATGTTCTCTTATCCTTTTAGAAACTGTTTAGAAAGGACTGGGCTTTTGTTGGGTGATTTATTTTTTTTAGGTATTTTTCTTTAAATCATGTTCTCCAATAAGCATTTGTGTATGCTGTGCCTGACAGCCCAGAATATTGCAGAATCTTGTATCATCGCAGTGGGTAAACCAGGTGCTTCTCTGATATTGGGTATAACAACTGTGAGATTTCTGCTCTCAATATGTCTGAAAAACATGTTATTTTAACTGTACAGGTCCGTATTCAGGACTACAGTAATAGGCAGTTTCTCTAGAGAAATATATATCATTTTTTTTCTTTTCTGCATAACTGGTGGTTTAATTTTCAGATTCCCTCTAAAAAAATATTAGAAACAGGCAATAAATCATAGTAGATTCTATATCATAGGAAAAAGTTGGAACCCTATTGTGTGGGGGCTAGATTTGGTCAGATTTGGTTTTTTTTTTTTGGGGGGGGGGTTTAATTTTTCTTTTCATAACCAGGGGGGTAACCAGAGATCTGCTGCTGGCCAGTGGCTAAGGCATCTCTGCCTATGTTGTAGCTATGTTGAGATGCTAATTTGCTACTTAGGTTTTGTCATTTAAAATGGTGCAAGATGCAAAATCCATAGCATATTTTGACCAAATGGACCCTATTACTGTCTAACTGATGAATGGATTTGAGTGCAAAGTGGTAACTTTTGAAGATGGCTCAACATAAGTGGACAGTAGCATGCATTAAATTATCATAAAATTAGTTTAAATTAGCACATGAAGTGTAATTTTGAGATGTAGTTTTATTTCCAGTAGCACAACACTAAAGGGTGACAACAAAGCAACACTTGTCTGTGTTTTCCGTGTTCAGAAACAAGTCTTGAGCTGCAAGTCAGCTCTATTTTGGGCTATATTCTGTATGCATTTTGTCAATTATTGTTTGACCATAGAGTGTTTTCAAACCTTGATCACCTTGGTGCTAACAGCTAAACATGCAGGAGTGTTTCTACTCCATGTCAGTAAAGCTGTTTTCCTGAGCCGGAATCCACTGTTAGGGATGTAAATGAAATTCTGTCCTAACTCCTTTATGATGTATTTTAGGGGGTCTTGTTCTTGGACTTTGCCGTTGGTGTTGTTCTACGATGATTAGTAATGCTCATAAATGGAAATGTAATGGAAAGCGGGCATGGGAAGGTTTTAACTATAGCAGCACTAAAGCTTGTGATGTAATTGCAATGAATATTCATGGCCAACTTCTTCCACATTTGCACAGCTTTAGTAAAACCCAATAGCATGTATATATAATTTGACTTTAACTTCTCAGCTGGCTTTAATTTCTAATTTCATTTGTTGTAATGACTGTTTCACAACACCTGGCTTGTGGGGAGCAAGGGTAGAGTATATTAAATGCTGGTAACTAGAAGTAAAGTAGTCTGAGGTTTAAAAAGAAGAGTGATTAATGCTTCCTTTACAAATGGGAGACTTGCTGCAGTAGCCTTACATTACAGTGAAATTGTTATCACAGGTCTGATGAGGTGCTCATCATGTGAAGCCAAAATAGAGTTTTGAGAGTGTAAAAATAAAACCTTGTTATATAATTTACATAATTGCATCTAGCAAAAGATAATACAGTTTTAATCTGTTGCAATCTGAAACTTTAAAACTCTAATAAAGAACAAGAGTTTAACATCCCTGTCTTTGGAATTTTGAGTGACAATTTCAGCTTTCAGGTAAATCTGTCTTATAAATGTGTAATAGTGGTATGACATTTTTCTAATGCCGTTTTATTTTATTTTGCAAGATATGATGGTGTTCTGCCACTTGTAAATTCTTCAGCTAGACGATCAGATGTTTGTTTCTGGGTGATTTTGGCAAGAGTCATGTTTAAACTGGGTAATGGAAGATGTAATGAATGAATACATCCATTCTTAAGGGAATACAGTATGTATGACTGGGTGAACAGCAACTAACTTCTTTCCTCACTTGTGCCATGAAGCATGTAGAAGGCTGTCTACATAGAAAAGTACCTGGTTTTGAGGCTCTGAAACTCTTGTCTGCTTCCTTCATCTTCTAGCTATGAATATGTAAGTGTAAGGAACTCCAAACAATGATTTTTGGTGCCCTAGTTCAAATTTGTATTTCAGAAAGTTTTACCCACCTCAACAGCCAAAGTAATCTATGGAATCAGGCTAGAAAAGGGTGACCATGCTTCAGGGGTTTGGATGGAGGTGTTCTGCTGAAGCTGTTCCAGTTTACAGAGATGGTTTTATAGCAATGTTGCAGATCTGGAAGGCATGTGTGATTGATGCACTGGCTATGTGCGACTGCTCTGCCCTTCTCTGCCCCTCTTGTAACTAGGGAGGCTGGGCTATTCACCTTTTCATTATGGGCCTCTAATGATCACACTTTTAAAATATACCCTGGGGGCAGGGAGGCTTTCAGAGGTGGACTTAAAGATAAGGATCAAGAGAAGTGTATTACTCACTTGTCTCTGTGGATCCACTTTTAACTGTGTAGAACCCCATCTAAAAGCAATGTGAGTAATGCAGTATTTTACCCTCCTGGAAATAGTTCTGTAATGTTTTCGCATCTTGTAATACAGGTGTTGGTCTCCATCAAGCAAATGCGGTTTAAAAAATGTCTTTGAATTGGCTGTTGAGGATTACATGGTCTGAGTTTTTTTGTGTATATCCTCATAGCCTTGGTGTAAATGCCATTGGTTTATGTAACATCTTATCTGTGCACTTTATTATCAAAATGTTGTATGCTTCAGGCAAATATGCTGCATACTGCTTTGTGATTAAGACAATAATTCACCATACGATCACATACATTATCCAGTCTCAATTAGAAGTGTATATTGGCTTCAAATGAAATTAATAACAGGTCCCTGGGGAAATCACACTATGGGGAATATCATTCTCTCTCTAGAATGGTTTTGTATGTTTGTATTGAAAGATGGTGATAGGTAGTGATGTTGGAAGGGGGGATATTCCAGTGAAATAAGTGCTCCTAATATGAACTCTTCCCAGTAGTTCACAAATAACAATTTTCATGACTTCTGTGCAGTGTTAGTGGTACTCAGAAGGGAGAACTGTGAAGGCCCTGTCATCTTGCTTCTGGTATCAATCAAGTGCCCTCTAGGGAAGTGCAGGGAAACCTTGTAACCATTGTGTTTAGTTAAGCAATAAATATGAACTCTCTTCATTCCCGTTGTTACCGTGTGATGTGGGGGACTGGAGGATAAAAATGAGCAGATTAAAATCTTGAGGTATGAATAGGTTATCTGTTGAAATGTGCCCACTGTAACATAACTATTCATAAACATGAATTGTTGTTACTTAGCAATTTAAATCTCTGTTTAGTGATAAGAAACAGAGTAAATGATAAACTTCATCATCTGCCTTTCAAAGAATAGGGAAATTATACATAGCAATTCTTAGAAAGGAACAGTCTGATTTTTGCCTTTTACATTCACAAGTCCTCATGGTTACCCATGAAAAAACATTATTACTAATGCATAGTACAGCTAGTGATGAGTGTTAACAGCAGCAGCCTTCTGGTAGTCCATCAACATTCCAACAGTTGCAGGGAGTTCCTGCAGTAAAACAGGGAATGAAAAGTGTGAGAGATTTTTATCATTTAGACTTTGGTAGAGATAAACACATTACTTTAGAGGAATAAGCATGAGATGCTCTACATCAAAATGCTTAGCCTAATAAATTGTCTAAAATATGGCTCTTTTCACACCACCTTGAAATAGTAAAACTGCAGCTGACTGTTTATAAAAATTGCATAAGAACCATCTGGATTCAGTCTAACAGGAGGCCAACAGAAATGAAAATTACATTTCCCAATGTAAAATTAGGGGAGAGCTAAGTAAGCTTGAAGCTGACAAAGGCAAAAAAGTAAGGTTGGCTTCTCAATTTGTTGCTTAACGTCTGTTTGCTGTGATGGTTTTGTTTTATTTATCTTTATCATGTGTAAATGGGGAGCAGCAGTTCTTTAGCTCATGTGTTTTAAGGAAACTCATAGTGGTCAGGCAGCTTTTGACTTAGCTTGCAAACATGTTCAAAGCCCCCCAGTTGTTGAATTCTGTGTTGACGTTTATACCCTGAAAGGCATTTTATCACTTGTTTCATAAGAAGCAATTTGAGATTCAGTGAATAAAAGACTTTAGATGTAACCCATGCTGCAGATGTGGTACCTCGGGATGCTACTGTGATTACTGGCATCATGGTGAGCTGTGATAACCAGGGTCTTTTCAGTTTTTAAAAGGTTTCACTGATGCAATTGTAGTGATGCTAATCACTCCTTCAGAAGCTAAAAGAAGTGCAGTTCTTCGCATCAAGGACTGGCACTTGAATTTATGGGGTAATACCTCATGCTGTGTCCTGTGTTTGTCTTAGAGATAATTCTGCTTATTGTGAGGTTTCTGTCTTTTACACATAGAAAAACAGGAGGAATATTTACATTGTGAGCATCTGCAAAACCACTGTTAGAAGCTGAACCTATGTGCAGTGCTTCATGCGGAGGTAAAACATCAAGACTACAAACTGTCTTGTGAAGACAGCTGTGATAAACAAGCTGTGCATTTGTGTTTATAAGAGGAGGAAACGGCAGTATTAGACAAACATAACTGACAATCTATAGTATGCAAATAAAATTCATCAAAGCAAGAAAATAGGAGCCCAGAGCTAAGATTACTTTTACCAGTCTGGGGTGTTTTTTGACAAGTTGGAGGACTGGGAAATGAAGACTTAAATCCATTACTTCAACTGTAACATCTGTTTCCAAAATGTTGTATCCTATCTAAGAGCAGTTGCTTTCCAAGGATCCACTCTGACACTCTCTTGATGATAGAACATCCCTTGGTTTTAGACAGTCTAGGTGCTTATGTCCTTATTGCACTTTGTAGCTCCACCATAAGGCATTAGCTATGTACAACTTGAGTAAATAAGCACCATGTATGCTTACTGAACTACTGGAGGGGTACAGTTACTTTTTTGCATCAAACCAGCTGTTCACTCCTTTAACCTGACTTGGAAGTCACTTGTGAAGCAGAAAACCAGTAGAAAGTGAATTTAAGGTCCTTTCCAATCCTAACTATTCTGTGATTCTCTGATTCTATGTTCTGGTTTTCTGCTTATCAATGATTTAATTTCTGTAAGTATTTGTATTTTCAGCTTAATTATTAACCTTTTCTTTACCAAATGGGACTGGAACTAACATCTGGAACTTTGAGACACTTTTACTGGCATTGTGTGAATCAAGTTCCCCATGGGTTTTCGTGCTTTTGTCTGTATACATCTCTGCAGACAGGGTCTTGTCTATTCCCATTGATAGCCCTTTGTAAGGCTGCAGTAGTGCTATAGTGTAGCCTGTTTTTTCATCCCCATCTTACTTTATTAAAAGGTATTTCTAAGCAAGTTAAATATGTATTACATTAGCAAGCTCTTTATGACAGCTGTTGACAGTAAACTCTTGGCAACAAGTACCTGTGTATAGTATTAATGCATACATAAAGCACTGAGTAGTTGTTAGGGGGATGAAATCAAAACAAACTAAACTATTAGTAGTGTATACACAAATAGCACTTGCAAGCTGATCCATTCCTATCTAGAACTGAACTTACTGATGTTGCTATATGAATGCTTTGTGTTGTGCAAACCAGGAAGCAAAATCTGAGTTGACTTGCAGTAGTTGTCTGTGAGAGGACAAAGGGAAGCAGCTGTCCATGGCCTCAGATCCTGGGCCCCAAATTCTCAACTCAATGCCATGAGTATAAACAACTGAAAAAAGTATATGGACTTGTGCTCAGAAACTAGAAAACTGTATGTGTGGCCCTAAAACACCTTCTCATAAGGCAGCTTACATTAAATGTCCTTTTATTTCACCATGTTTGGCATTAATACAGAGCTGTAAATGCAGAGAATTCAGCTAAATTGAATTCCATTACTGCACTAATATAATTGACTCCAGTAAAAAATGTGTTCTGCTTTGCAAATGTTGGTTTTCATTAGCAGCCTTCAACCCCTTAAAACAATTGACTTGCCGAAGTAGCTTATCAAGGTTTGAAAAACAATCTGGTTTTAATATTGTACCTTCAACAAAATAGATATCAAAATGTAACCTTGGCTATATAAACTGAGCTTCTCAAGCTGAAGCTGCTCTGCAACTAGGAGCCAAGAACATAGATGTGTTTGCAATTAGAAGCAGCATTAGAAGCTACTGTCTTGAGATATTCAGGAAGGAGTTAGAGTAAAATAAACACAGATTTGGTAAGAGCTGGTGAAAATCTGCTTTAAAAGGTCGATGTGCTGTGCACCCAGCTCTCTTTACCCTCCTTTCCCTTAGCAGTAAGGGGTTGCACAAAGGACATACCTTCTGGCATCAGACTACTGAGGGAGAGGATATAAATACTATGCAGCAGCCAAGAATGTTCTCCAGTTGAAGAAAAGCCTGAGAACAACGGTGTCTTGCAGCAGGGTGGGCTGCTGACACAGCAAACGGTAGAACTGAGACATGGGAGGCTTTGACTGTTCCTGACTGCCTCTAGTGCCAAGAGACATTGCCCTTTCTTTAGGACTCAATGGGAAAGAGACAATGGTCTTTCCCTATGTCTTTCATGTAAAACTTGTTTAAAAAAGATTGTGCACAAGTCCCTTTAATTTACCAAGAAAATGCTTTCTGCAAACCCTGCATTGCAGGGACTCTTCCACTTATCCACGACAACATCTCTGGGCATTCTCACTGCTTTTTGCATCTAATACTGATGACTAAAGCTATCAACAGGCTGCTGTTATACCTGTTGATTTGATCATCTTGTATCACAAACCTCTTCCAGTTCATAATGTAACACAATACTTAGTAGGATGCAGATCAACTAGGGCTAGAAATGCACTTGCTGGCTATCTTTCTTGGCTTTGTTCTTCTTTTCATCAGGGGAACCGTATGCAAACTGATACAGGTATCCAGCCAACCAAAGTGGAAGTCATGTGGGCTCTAAACAACAGAGCACTGAGTAATGCTTGTCAGTAATGCTGCTGTAATTACATTGCAGTATTAGAAAGTAAAGAATGAGGTTGCATAAGGGACTGAGGAGGAGGAAGGACTGTAGGCTTGAAAAGGCACAGAGAAGCCAGGCAAAGAAATACCTTCTGCAAGCAGTTGTCATGGTGCAACTTCACTGGCATGCATCTTTTCCCTGCTCCAGTGCTACTCTGAAATTAAACAGTGCATTACAGAGATCAAAGGGCTCCCTTATGTGTGTTTTAACACCAAAATGAACAGAAAGCACCCACAGACATGCCCATACCAAATAAAAGCCTGTGAAGCAGGTAGGATTTTATACTCTGGAAGCAAGTTTGTTGCTCTGTTTTCAGGAAGGTAATGCAGTTTCTGTAGGACACCAATCCAAATTTCCAGGTGATTTAGGAGCCCTAGTGAACTATAAACCAATCAAGGTACCTTTAAACTCTTCCTTCTGAAGTCCTTTGTGTAAAAAGCCTTTATTTCAGCTTGAATTGTCTGGCTTTTGTGTGTGGAAGCACAGTAATGAGAACTCTTCCATTCTGCTTTCTGTGTACGAATTGAAGTTGGCATTTTTTTCTGATGAGAGCAGCAATAGCATGTGAGGGGATTTCAAAAAGGAGGGTTTTGTTTTTTGTGGTTTAGGTCCTGGGTTCAAGAGAAGCATCACAAATGTTTATGCTTTTTCTATGCTGTTTGCTTCAGTGTTACATTGCATAGAAAATACTGTCATATCCTCAGAGATTTTCAGCTTGCACAATATTCAAGTTTTTAATTTTCAGTGTGAATGTTACAGTTGCATGAGATATTTGTGCAGTTAGAATTCTAAATTGGATGTTTCAGTTTGAAGATATTGAAGGAGGGGCATTAAGGTAATGATAGATTTAGGTGCTAGTGTCTCCATTTTAATGGAGAAAACCCTGTCATAACTAAAGAATAGCTTTAAACCTGTGCTTAGTTTCAAGTCCTCTGTGTACACAGTTGTCTTGGTTGATATCTTCCAGGTAAAGCATAAACAATAATTTAACTTCTTCAGCATTCTCCATCCTGGAGTTTAAAATGGCGAAGCCTCATGTCTTATCTGTAATTTAAACTTTTATGAGCTCAATAAACTTGGAAATAAACTTTTAGAGCATTTATCTAACAGATAACATTCTGCTTGGGTACAGCCTTTGGAGAAGGGCGCTGTCTAGTGCCTGAATGAAATCTCTGCTCCAGTCTTGAGCAGGACCTGATTGATTGCCTTTGGCTGGGCATCTGTTTGATTAATAATAATGTCTTCTACTAATTTAAAGTATTTGAGTTGTTGGCAGTATGTGCATATTGGGAAGGAGATCAGCAAGCTTTTACTTCCCTCTTTAACTTACCTTATGGTAGGAGGCGAGGCTCTGTGGAGAAATAGGGGCAGTAGGGTATAAAGTCCATGCCAGAAGCTAATCTTTTGATTGGGTTCAGCCTGTTGGATGCCAGGGTCTGGACCAAAGGAAACACTGCACATGTAGGAATAAAGGGGAACTGTGTCTGTCCCCTCAGGGAAAACTGTTATTTCAAATTAGCAGTGACTCAGCCATCAGAGTATTCCAGTGATGAGGCTTTTAGGTATTTTGGGACAGATAACTTTCAACCTGTTGTCATACTGGAGCATTTTAAGGCCTGTTTCAGAGCTGGGTGTGATTCAGCAGCCTGACCTGACAGTGTTCTCCTTGCCTCCTTTCTCAGGATTAGATAGGCATTGATAGAGAGGCTGAGATCTCTTGATTCTCAAGAGCAAGATATATATGATCAAGTGATAGTTGTCTGACTGTTTAAGAAATACAAGTCACAGAATGTTAAAGCAGTAGCTTTGATTTCTTTAGCAGAGGAGCAGTGGGATGTGGTTTATCTGAGCATGATGGGATGTAAAAATTAAATGGAAATATTATTATAGCTTGTATTATGGAGTTTATAACTTTTCCTTTCAGACATAAAGTATATCAACTATTTGATTAAAAAAGCAAAGTCTGGGGGTGGTTTCTGTTTGAGTTTTTTATGTTGCATAGCCCCCTGCTATAGTCCCTCCTGCCTGGAGAAGGTGAGACTCACATTTGTTTCTGCCAAAGCTGCATATAAACAAGAAAGAAAAGCCCACTATTTTCATGATTAAAAGAAGTATTGAAACACAGGCTATGCTCTTCAATCTCTGATGAAAACTCAGCATTGATTCTGCTTATCTCTTCAGCCATGCCCATACTTTTAACGGAACTGGAGAGCAAATTATTGTTACTTAAACAAAATGTGTTTTGCAGCCCACTTGTAACTTCTGCCAAAAATTGTTGTTCTTTTTCCTTATTTGCAGTTGTGTGATGAGAGGTGTGGAGAGGCTGCAGAGGTGGATGTGGGTGGACGGTAATTGGTGTAAATATGTTACGTTGAAAGACTGCCACTGGCAATATTCAGACACTATTCTACCTTTTTCAGACCCTAAATAGTACATTTCTTACTACAAGTACAGGGTATCAAAACTTTCCGTCTCAGTTGCACACTAGCTGGATCCTGAGGCTCTTGGATCCATCAGCAGAGTTGTCCTCTGTCTTCAGCTGAAGATGCTATTATTTTTCTCATTGCAAACCCAATGAAGATTGCTAAACCGCAGTTCGTGTTGTTCAGCCCTTACATTTCATTCTGCCACAGAGCCGTATCTGCAAATCTCTGATCACTTTCAAATACATGCTGTATTTTGAGATTTCTGTTTTGACTTCATCAAATGTCAAGTGTTTTACAGGCCAGAAACATATGCAGGGTAATAAACAGCTCTTTATGTCAGTTAGGTTGTGAATTTAATTTTATGCTACAACAGATAATACTAGACGCAAGTAAAGTGAAAGAATTTACTAATAAACCAAACTTTATATATATACATACTTTTTTTTCCTTAGAACTGCGTGATTTTAGATGTGCTGAGGGAGGGAGGCAGTGTTAGGTGAAAGCATTTGTTTAAAACAAGGTTCTCATCGCACATGAAGAAAGGAGGAATAGCAGTATGAGAGTAATGGGCTTCAAAAATGAGATTTGGCAGGCTTGGGAAGCTGGTATGTAGTCTACTGGGAAGATAATATTAAGCAAGCTGGTCCCTGCTGGAAAGGGCGGGCAGTGATCCTGATTGTACAGGAAGACAAATAATGTAAAAGACTAATACAGATGAAATAGTGGAAGCATGTTGGGATAAGAGCAGAAAGGTCAAGGTGCAAAATGAGTTATTACAACTGGCAAGGGACTTAAGAGCTGGCAATAAAAGATTCTAAAAATACACTGGAAATGAGAGAGACAACAGATAAAAAACTGTAAGTAGCTCTGGGCTGAAGTAATCACTGATTCTTCTTTTAGCCGTTGAACACCAGTTTATGTGACTTGTTGCTTCACACAGTTAATTGCCACAAGGAAAGAGAAGCACAGATGGGAATAACGGCTAAAAAGTGTTTAGATAAGTCAGACATGATTGAATTCATATTGCTTGATGAAAATCCCTATTGAGGGCTAAATCTCTGCAATCTTTTAGCTGTTGGAATTTATTTCTGAGAACGGGGAATTTGGGAAGGGCAATTTTGTGTTTGTAACATGGTGTGTACGGGCCAACCAGCCTTTCTGCAAGAGCAAGATAATAGAATAAGTAATGAAAAAGTCCAGCTGTTTGAGAGTCAACCCAGTTCTGGAACGATTTACTCTTCCCTATTCTCTGCCCACCCAAACCCAATCTATCCTTCAGCTAGTCAGTGTTTGTCAGAAATCAAACACTCAACACCCCACAACAAAACAAGCACCCCCATGCCCTCTTACCCTTACATTAGCAAACATCCCTGGTGCGAGGGTTGGAAACGGGAGATGCAGTGCTGCTTTATCTACTTTTTGCTTTGAAACTACTGTACCTGTCACTTGATAACCAAAGTAAGGAAATAGCATGCAGTTGAAACTGCTGTTCAAAGTCCACTTTAAAACAGTCTATTTAAACGTGTCACCCTGATCTGCTAACAGCTGGATCTAGCGCTGTATTACTCTCATTAGGTGTATGGAGCTGGGGACTCTTCTTTTTCACACTCGATGAGGTAAATTGACAGAAATTTGGAGCAGGAGCATGAAAGCTCTGTACATCTTTATAGAGTTAGTACTCAGTATCATACAAAACTTAGTAGTAGTCCAGGAGGGAGGTGGAAATAGTTTTTCCTTCTTTTGGTGATATTTGAGCTCTTAGAACTAGTTTTCCAGAATACTTTTTTTTCTGGTCATCTTATGAATGATCATTTTACTTTCATATTTTTACCCTTGTCCCCAGCTTGTCAGTGATTGTGTAGAGAGAGCATCTGGTTGTTAGAAAAGGGTGAAATTTTATGTTAAAAATAATCATACAGAGTGATAAAAACGGTTATATTTGAAAGGTTGTAAATCAATAGAAGGCCTTTATGTATTGGAAATGTTGTGGCTTTGCTGTTCTGTATATGGTAAGGGGAGTGTGGGAAAGAATATACTGTGGGGCTCCTTGAGGAAGTTAGATAAGAACTGCTGTAGGGAAGTAAACATTGTAAAGAAAAGGTAAAAAAGCAGGATGCAGGACTGCAGTGTAGAGATGTTGAGGCTAAAGCGAAGACACGAATAAATCCATGATTAGGAAATCTGGATGTCCAAAAAGGACATACCATAAGTAGTCAAGTGAAGGTAAGAGAATGCTGACGTCCACATAACAGTTGAGACCTGAAAGGTGAAAAGGACAGAGTGAGGAAGACTTCTTAATTCATCCGAGGAAGACTCCTTACTTTTTCAGGATGACCACCAGAGGGGGGTGCGCAAACGCAGAAGAGGCTGATGTCATAATGGACTGATGAGGCAATCCCTGATGCATATGTATTAGTTGATGTAGCAACCTATGTTGAATATGCATTAACTGCGAAACTTTTAATGTATAAATTGTGAACGCGATGTGATGAAGTTGAAGCCAGATTTGAGTGCGTGCCCCTAGTTTCCCAGAGCTGCAGTAAAGCACCTCATATAACCATTGCAGTGGTTATGTGTGTTTTCTTAGGCTAACATGGTGAGCTGCCTGGTGGGTTTACGTTGCTGAGTTTAGGAGGTTTTGATTTTGTTGATGTGTTTAGTGTTTGCTTGAGGTTGGGAGATGTTTTGTTTTGTTTTCATTTGGTTTTGTGTTTGTTTTGGGTTATTTTCCCCTAAACTGTGCCACTTTCAGCACAGTTAATCTATTGTTCTGCTTTTCAGCTGTTCTCATTCTGCTGCAAACTTGTTTCTAAATAGTGTTAGGATATAGTCCCCCTTGGGTAGTACTTGGGAGAAAGAACAGCCTGCTGCGGCAGCATCTTAGGCAGGCACCAGTTCTGCTTCTATATCCAGCTACTGTGAAATCTGAAACAGATGTAGCCCGCTAAAGGCTAAATGATCTCCTGTATGGAATTGTTTCAACCATAGTGAGATGCAGGAATGATCTCATGGAATTAATAGTGCCTTTTAGTCACTTAGCTCTTGAACGCTGGAAAAGCATCTGCTAATTTTTACAGCTGTACCTACATGTTTTGCAGCCAGATAAATCCTTAACTTCTGAATTTGCATTTCTGACTACTGCAGTCAGGTGCCAGTGTCTGCTTTTGACATGGAATTAGATTGAGTTGAGAAGACAGGCAACAGAGTTACACTTTGTGGATTCTTCTCATTTTGAATTCATTTTTATCCTCTGAGATATAATTCTTCTAATCTTAATATGCATATGTATATTCCTGTACATTGCTATGATTTGAGATCATGAAGTGTCATCAGTTTGAGTCTTGAAATTTAATATTTTTATAAACTATTTTCCTGTAGAGTCTTGATATTTAATAGCTGTATAAAATACTTGTTCTCAACACTGTCTGAGAGACTTTAGATGTCAGCTGAGTGGGTGATTTGCTGCTTTTCCATGTAGATAAATTCTGTGCAACTGCGAACCTAAACAGTGCTGCTTTTCAGAATATAAAATAAAGGAAGAAGCATGTTGTTAATTTTGTTCTAAATCAGCAACTGTAGGGTTTTAGTCATAACTGTAAAACAATCCTGCTTTCCAGTGAGTTACCACCTGGGTTCAGGCTTTCTGTATTGATCCATTTGCAGAACTTTTAAAGAGGCTGTGAGACTACAGGAGCTCCTCATACTCATCCCTCTTTTGAAGTGGCTAGGGACTGAGGAAGATGGAGCTGGTGTCCCATGCTTACAGCCACATCTTTCCAGAGGGCAGTCTGGGACTTGGCTCCTCCTGTGCAGAGGGAACTTGCTGATTTCTTTCACAACATGCTTTAAACCCTCCTAAATTGTCTATTCCTAAAACATTCATCCACAAATATCAATAGTAGTGGGGTTTGGGTTTTTTTTTTTTTGCCTTTTTTTGAGGTTTTTTTTTGTGTGTGTGTGGTTTGGGTTTTTTTAAGTAATTTTTTTCGTTCTTTTCTTTTTAAAAGGCTCTTCTATTTCCAATTTGTATTTTGGGTTCTTCCGACAGATTTGTGCAGTACTTGTTTTCAGCCACGAGAGAGCCCCTTTCTAAGACTGAATGTATTAGTGGAGGTGTTAGGTGAGCTTTAAGGTCAGGACTATGCTTCTTGTGTTTCTGTTGAAGATTTCCAGAACCTCTACAGTGCTCATGCGCTCTTTAGTCCAGGCAAAATCTTTTCATGCTTTTGAAAGCAGCTGCTTCTTAGGCACAGTGTTGTGTGGAGAATGGGGAAAAAGCACCACAAAACAACACAGTTTTGTCATGGGGTGAGGTATGTTTGCTGCCGTTAAATGTATTTCAGCTATTCTTTAGTACTAACTGAAATATTAAGGATTTTCCAATAACTTTAAGAAATCCTAATACCTGTCATTCTGAAACAAATTCATAATGCTTTGGCTTTTTCAACACAATCCATAACTCGAGTATGTTGCTAATTCTCCTTACATTAATTCATTTATCCTACAGTAATATTTACCAGTAAAGCATCTGGGTTTTATCTTCTCACATTAAGACTCACATATGAGACTAATAGTGTGATATTATCCCAACAGTGTCTTGACGCCATTGCCTTAAATCCTCTTCTCAGCTTTGGTCTGTCTCACCAGTTCAGTGTAATCTGTATCCGTTTCTAATCTCCCTTCCATTTGCAGATTTCCCTATTGCTAGTTATATACTGCATACTTTAATGCCTGGAAAAGCAACTGATATTTTAACTATTAAAAAGACTAAACAGTTTTGTGGTTTTCTGAACCCAGTGTGGTGTGTTACTTCTAGGAAGTAGATGTGACAAAGGCTGGAATTTCATCATCTTCTTCCAATGCCTCCTTGAGCTATGGTAAAAATGAGGTGTCACTCAGAGCCCTGGTCTGAAGCTGCCACTGAGTCAATGAGTCATCCATGAGTCAATTCAATACTTGATTCTTCTGCTGAAATCAGTAGTAACAGCACTGTTAGCACTGGTATTTCTCATCACTGTCTTGTAAAAGGGATGGCTTTTCCTAAGCTGGTGGTCAGAATGCTGCAGGTTGAGCCACAGCATTGGGCAGCTTATGTATGTGCCTCACATCTGTGCTTTCCTCACCTCCAGTGGCAGACCCAATCTTCTGATAATGCTACTACCCCAAGACCAAAGCCAAGAGGTCCTTTAAAGCACAGACAGTGGGGCACACTTAAAGAACTGTGTTTAAGCAGAAAATGCACGAGGACCACTAGTGTGCCCATTTTGAGGGGAATAAAGCCACATCATATAAGTGGGTTCCTAAGCCTGCACCGGGTGTTTACTTGAGTAATGTTGGCAATGTGTTCTGTTGCTCTGGAAAGACTCACGAGTGCACACTGTTACAACTTTATAGACTAGAAGCTTCCAGGAACCATTACGTTTGGTTGGGCAATGCTGTCTTGTTTTGTCAGGCCAGTTAATCTGTCCCAGAATACACTGCAAGAATATTGGGAAGTTGGGGATGCCCTATGGATGCAGGCAGGACACTGCAGCATAGCTCCATAACCTCAGTCCTGCTATGACAACTTGATTCTTCCATTCTAAAGTTTAACCTTGTGTGGAGTTCTTTAGGCAAGAATCAAACGATAGATAGTGCTTTTACCTGACCACAAAGGACTCCAAGTTCTTTCCTTAATGGGTGGTGGTGTACTTGACTTTGCTCATTGTGTGTTGAATCTCCACATTAACATGCTACATTTGAAGAGTAAATGGTAGGTAATTCAAGTTCAGATGATCTGATGGATTATATCATTTTTAACACCTTTAGGAGTTCTCTTCATTGGTGCTATTTCATTGCTCTACTGAAAGTGGTTGAGAAAGCAATGAATTATTTCCTGCTCACAAGTGAGGCATGAAGAACCATTTCAGTGGCTGTAGAGAGGAACATCAGTAGCTATAAATGGAACAATGGAGACTTCGATTTTTCTTATCTGTGGAAAGGCAGATTAAAACTTCTAAAAGCTGTTTTACTGCTGCTATCAATGTATATCTTTGTGCAGGTGCCTCAGTGCTGTATTTGGAATGAATTGCTTCACAGAGCATTTCTCACAGTGGTTTAATATTTTTTGTCACAGTCTGATAAATGTGCATTTGTAGAAGTCTTACAGAAACAAACCCCACAGCCCCCAAAACAACTGTGCAAGTGTTCTTTTAATGGGCTAGCTGTTCTTTTATGCCAAGTTCAAGGCAAAGATTTTGATGCAATAAGATCAGAGAAGAAGAAAGAGGGATCTCTGATCTCTGTCTGTGGTGAATCACCTCAGTTTCCTCACCTTCAGGAGTTGGATTCTCCTTTGGTTAGGCAAACAGGTTTGGCAGTTGTAACTCTCTGGTTTCCCAGACACTGACAGATACAGATAAAAGAATGCTGGTTCTTCTGCTTCTGTCACTGGCTTCAGGGTCATAGAAAAAACCCAACAGTATGTGTGAATAAAGGCAGCAAACTTTTACTCAAACAACATTATCTCTATGTAACAAGTTTAATATGCTCTTAAAAAGTGCAGTAAAAGAAAAACTTGTGGTGTCAAAACTCTAAACAGGCCACAGAGTTTATTTACCCACACTGTATGTGTAATCCTAACTGCGTATTCTATAGGTTGCAGTAGGGACAGGCTTCACATTATTCGGTGTATGCAAAATCCAGCCATGGCTGTGGGATTTCCTCCCCTCAGATCAGAGAGTAACTCAGTTATGAGGCTTGTCCATTCATTATCTTTCTGCCAATCTACAAAGCATAAGAATAATTACTTGGAGACGTTTGTTCATTGCAACTATTTGATGAGCCAAGAGATTGTAGTTATTTTCTGTAGCCTAGGCTTGCATTCTGGTGCGACGGCTTCAGGCTGCTGCAGCTGACAGCCCCATTGACTATGGGGCGCGTGATTATTGAAAGGACTTTCTCAAAAGATGTTTTCCTTCCTATGTACCTTACAAATAAGCATTTCTAATGTTCTGAAATGTTCCTGCAGAGAAAAAATCTCTGCAGAGCTTTAGCAAGCTATAAACCAATGGGTGTATCAAACACCAACCTCTGTTCAGTTTCTTTTGGAGACACCTCTCCAATAACTTGTGCTGTCCCATTAGGCTTTAAAGCATAGGAATGAAGTTGTTTAAAGACATTCAAAGAGTTTAAAGAAGAATGGGTTTGAATTTGGTTGTACTGAGCTTTTATTTCATTCAGGTTGTCTTGCTCCAAGTGTGGTAGACATCCTTGACTGAAGAGATGGAGCCTTACAATTAACTCTCTGCCTTACCCCCAGTCTGTAATATTAATCTTGTGCTATCTTTATGCTGAAGTCGAAGTATTTTCAAGTTCACTCCTTGCTTTTGGTGCTGAATGCAGAATAACTTACCTGTCCTGCTGAGACTTCCTGGAAATCTGCCTGGAATTACAAGCAGTAAGAAGTAGAATCCTGGACTGGTTTGTGTTGGAAAGGACCTTAAAGCTCATCCAGCTCCAACCCCTGCCACAGACAGGGACACCTTCCACTGGAGCAGCTGCTCCAAGCCCCTGTGTCCAGCCTGGCCTTGAACACTGCCAGGGATGGGGCAGCCACAGCTTCTCTGGGCATCCTGTGCCAGCGCCTCAGCACCCTCACAGGGAAGAACTTCTGCCTAAGAGCAATGAATCTCCCCTCTGTCAGGTTAAAGCCATTCCTCCTGTCCTGTCCCTACAGGCCCTTCCTTGTCCGGAGCTCCTCTCCAGGTTTCTTGTAGCCCCTTTAGGCACTGTGAGCTACTCTAAGGCTTTTGCAGAGCCACCTTTTCTCCAGACTGAACAACTCCAGCTCTCTCATAAAAGATAGTTGCCTCTAATATTTAGAACTATTTTCCCTGTATTACTACATTTTCTATCCTCAAGCCAGCTTGCACATTTCGAGTCTTACAGTTAACCCTAAATACTGAGGGTTTTTTTTCTAGCGTGGAAATTGCCAGAGGTAAAATATCTGACTTGTTTTGTATGGCATCTGAATAGGGAGCAGTCTAGAGACCCCAAATTGATTTTATTTCTCATTTCCTTACTGACATAAATAAATAAAAAAAGAACCAAAACAAACAATCAGTGAAACTTCCATACCAACCCCTCCAAAACTAAGGAGAGAGTACCAGTTACTCTGAAAGGTATTTGGTTGTCAAGTACAGTGGGCTTATACAATGAGTGAGGGACCTAGGGACCAGGGTCTTCTCTATGTAAACTGCCCTGTTGCTGATTTGAGGATCAGGTAATAAAACTAGCACCAGATAGCAGGATAATGAAATCAGGATTGTCAGAGGTACCAGAAGGTGCCTGCTTCTGTTTATGTGTATGAAGAACATCCTGGTGACTCACAGGTGGCTTCTTAGCAAATCATTGTCCCACAGATTCCTCTTCAGTTGCCACTGTTGTGACCCCATCTAAGTTAGGGAAAGATGGTCTTAATAAAAACTACTGAAAGCCAAATCCATACAAATAGCTTCCCATTCATGGGACAGGTGCTATTTTACACCCTTTTGCAGCTGTGGAGTTCGGTTTTCCTAGGAGAAATCCTGGTTCCCTTAAGAATAGTGCTGGATCTTTAGTCCTCTCTTAGTTTCCAACAGGAGAATCACCACATCCAAGCCTTACTTGGCATCAAGATGCAAAAGTACTCCTGAGAGTCTGTGCCCTTTTGATAGTTTCAGCAAAACAATATTATTTATATATACATATGAAGGGCTTGCACAACATCAGGGTCTGAAATCTGTCCTCATTCTTCCTATGTTCCTTGCATGTTCCAGTTAACTCAAGCACTATTACTAAGCATCAATGCTGGTGAAAGGTATGTGCAGTCAAACAGATTTCAACTGTGAATTCCAGCAGCAGCTGCTTGTACTGCCACTTCTCTCCCCCAGCAGGAGATACAATGCTGTGATACATACCTTGGTCATCTACCCTGCCTTGAGACATGAGTTGTCTACATCTGTTACTGCAATGGTCGCTGCTTGTATTGGAGCACTTCTCATAGGAAGTGTTTTGCTGGATATGAGAAAAATACCATTTTATTTATCAGATTTATTGTAGACTTGATTTAAAAAAGGGAGCAAAACCCCCTAAAGCCTCTGTAGGCTCCTTGTGTGCTGCTGTAAGATGTGTAGAGAGTGTTATTAAAACTTCACCCCTGAGTGGATTACAACTTCTGCAGATGGAAAGAGAAAAACGTTTACAGAAGCTCAAGAGTAATTGAGCACACCTTTAGAACAGCTTCAGCTGCCTGCTGTGTTAACTGTGTCCAGAGTGCTAGTCACATACTGCATACTTCTTGAAACTGTTCGCAGTTGTTTCTGTTTGTGCTTTAACTTCTTTAGAGTTCTCTGACTCGCCTGGGACATACGAACACTGAAATAAGATATCAAGGTGATTCATTATAATGGATACTCTAATACAAAGCTTGGAATTATCCTGTGTTTCTCCTGTATCAATTTGAAAATTGGCTGAGAAAAACAGTTATTTTCAGAGAACATAAAATGTGTCTGTATGTGCTTCAGATCATTCCTAATAGTCCTGGTGTTTGAAACAAACATGTATCTATTGTGAAATACCTGTGTGCTAAGCATGCAAACTTCTGTGGTTAGGTTATTGTATTTAGTAAGACATCATGGATGTTTTCTACTACATAATAATGTTCTTTATATTGTAATTTCCCATCCTAAACAAGTTTATGATGTATTCTAATGGCAAGCTGGTAGCCTTTCTGGAGTGGTATCCCTTTTTTAAAAGAAAAGCAAGGCTAAGATTTGAGTTAAATACAAAGGTAACCTTCTTTACTGTATAATTTGAGCATATATTTAATTACATACAACTGGGTTTAGATGTTCAGAGTGCAAACTTCGCAGTATCTGTGTGTGTATATCTAGTTTTTGGGTCATTTCCCACCTCTTCTTTCCTGAAAGCAGAGATATCCATGATAGCAAGTATCACTTTTGACCATAAACCCCCTCTTTTCTTGACAGAAAAAAGTGAATACACTTGAATACACACTGTACGAGTAATGAAGCCCATAAGAGGTGTGTGTGCCAATAATGATGTGTATGGATCTGGTCTCAAAATTAGGACCCTGTCTAAAATGTGGAACAAGTGCTTAGTAGTAAACTTGAGTTGTAGCTCTGTAAAGCAGCTGTACCTCAGAAAGCCCAAGGAAATAATAGGTAGTAACTCAGTCTGTGTATTCTTATGAGGTATTTTCAGGCATTCCTGGGAACTGGTTTTGTATTTTGACTTCATGTAATGGATTGCCATTCATAGTGGGTGTCATTCAGTTTTCCATAATACCTGCACTTGAATTGAACCCTAGTATAGTAAAGTTACAAAATGCTGTTAGACAGGCAGAACAAAGGCACTTTAACATCTTACATCAATCTATGCCAGGTATTTATTTTCTACTGCCAAGCAGAAAGAACAGAAACATACTGACTAATTTTTACCAGCACAATAATCAGACATCCACCTGTAAACATGAGTGTGGGCCAAAGGAAAGCAAAGAGGAGGCCTCTGGGGGGATAAAGTCTGCTTAGAATGACATTGGGCTGAGTTCCTCCTGGGTCATAGTAGCACGGAAAAGTCTGGTACTTCTTGAAATTGCTTGCAATTGTTTCTATTCGTGCTTTAACTTCTTTAGAGTTCTCTGACTTGCCTGGGACATACGAGCACTGAAATAAGAAATCAAGGTGATTCATTATAATGGATATTCTAACACAAAGCTTGGAGTTAAGTCAGATTGAGTGCAACAAACATGCTGGCAAAAGCATCTCTTGTTTGGCTAGCATTGTCTTAGTTACCTCATGTCCATAAACCATTTGCCATGCTTTCCTGCTTCTGTCAGCGTGTCTATGCCCCCAGTCTGCAGACTTACAGGTTGAAGTCATGTTGTTAGAAACTAGCAATACATATGAGCTCAAAATAGAACAACAGCCTTTGAGACTGTCACTTTATTATTACAGTGCCAAGCTTGAATCGCAGCAGAGGAGTGAGGCACCACCACAGCAGATGTTAGTTGTGCAGACATCCAGACTAGCTTGCCAGTGTGCAGGGAAACCAATCTGCTTCACTGTGCACCTCTGGATGTAACTAATAGAAACATACGAGAACAGCAGGGCTGTTGCAGGCTTCCTGCTTGTCCTTGTAACACAGAACTATTTTGACCTGTCATGGTAATGCTGTTACTTAGTCTTCAGTGGAAACACTATTAGACTTTAAAGCACTCATTCTTGTCACTTGTTCATAACGGGTTCTTTTCTGCCATTTTACATAGATAACAGTGCTAAGATGTCTGGAGCTGGAACCTCGACAAGACAGAAAGGGAATGGCTCCTGACCGGGAGGCTTGTACTTGCAGTAATGCAAACAGCAGGCAGGAAATCAGCAAATTGCCTCCTCTGGCAGTGAAGGCCACTCTTGTTTCAATGCACAGTGGATAATTTTTGCTTGGCTACTTCATTATATGTAGCTTTTCCTGAGACAGGCATTAGCCAGCAAAGTTCTCGTCAGCTTAAGTTGTTTATGCTATAAGATTGGGACTTGTGAAACTCTTTATAATTTCTTTAAGAATATGAGTGTTTGTAGTCTGAGCATGCTTGGTTTGGATTCTGAAAGTGCTGCAGTCTTGGGCATCCAAGATCTGAATTTCATTTTGTGCCCCATAAGGGAGTGTTGAGCTGGAATAAGTCCTTAAAATACCCATGGCTTTGGAACTGAACTGAACCTGACCTTCCTTGGGACAGTGCACCTGTAGGAGCACTTCTAGCTGTGAGGAGCAAGCCTAAAAATACTGAGCTCTACACAGATACCTGAGAAGAAACACTGACAGGAACAGAGGGATAACATCCTACTTCCTCCTTCCCTAATCATACTTCTAAAGCCAATAGTCTGCACTCTTCCTCTGGGGAAGAGATCCCTAAAACTGCTGACCAGGTGGCCTCTACTGCAGTACCCAACATCTGCATTATATCGGTGCTTCCTACAGCACCACTGCCTAATCCATGACTCCGTGTTTCTGCTGTCGTACTGGCCAGAAACAGCTGCAGACCAAACCGAAGACATTTTTCAAAGCCACTGATTAGTTTCTGCTTAGTCTAAAATGTGCATCATATTCCCAACAGAAGCCTCATTTCATCTTTATTCCCTGCTTCATATTGCACACCTAAAATGGAAGTAAAACTGGGATTTTTTACCTTCTTCTTACCCTTGGTCTTCAACTTGGAGACTTGCATATTTCTACGTGTTCATAAATGTTAAATACTCCTGTTTAGTTGATGTAATTCCTTAGCAAGTATTAACTTAATGTTTTATGAAGTGTTCAAAACCCCAAACTGTAATTTCTAGTATGTTTTAAAAATGCCTTGGTTTGAGCACAGACATTGTAAAAGATAAAAACCTCCTACTCTTATTTTACTGCTTGGTTTAAAAACAATTCTCAGAGGTGTTAGCAGCAGAGTGATTATTCCATCTGTGTTGCAAGTACCTTAGGGTTTCTTTCCAGTGTATCTTCAGTCTGATACAGCATAACCTCCTGCCCCGAGGCTGTCAGATTAACCCACACCTGTAGACAGGGATAAGGAAAGATATCCTCATCCTCTGATCCTTCCCCATCTGGGCAGAGAACTTTGTCCTTGATGTTGGCTTTGAGTACTTTGCACATAGTTTCTGTTGTCCAAACACTACAAAGACAAAACAAAAGGTAGGCTTTTAATTGTGTTAGCAGCATAGGTTCTGAGTTCTGTGCTGAAGGTGGCCCTGCCTGTGCTGTCTGCCAGCAGTGACCAGGGTGGCTGGGGCTGGTGAGCTCTACCCATCCCAGATGGATGGCAGCCCTGCTCTGGGTCCAGCCATGGGGAAGCAAAGTGGGGAAACAAGGTAGGAAAGCTCCTGCAGTCATTTGTCAAACATTCAGCGGTTTGAGGTTAGGCTCTAACCCTATCTGTAACCAGCTTCAAGTGTTATTCAGGAAATAAAAACCCCTATGGACTTGAATATGTGGTAGTAAATATCTGGAAGTGCATATGCTGGATGCCTTGGGATTATTTTGACTAATTTCACTCAATAATTCTCAGAACTCAGATCAATTCCCTTGTTCTTTCCCTTCTTTATTATACAGATGTTTTCTGCATGAATAAGTAGCAGGATTTTGCCTGGCAAAAGCTCATTTCTTGCTGTTACTTATCCCTTTTTCTCAAGAATTACTCTTTTATTACTGATAACATAGCAAGCTTTTGCTTCCAGTGATACACTTTGGTGGCAAAAAAGTAAAGAAATACTCTCATTCCAGTTCTTAGGAAACTCATCTTTTCACATGCAAATGTCTTTTGTAATGTAATCAGGAGGCTGGAAAATAAATAAAATGTGAATTACTGTGTTTTAAAGATAATATTTTTAAAACATTTTTGAGCTTAAAAGTGCTCTTAGCAAGAAGAATGAGGTGATGTACTTGCTTTCTCTATCAAAACTTCAGATGTGAAAACTGGAGCTGCACTCTTCATCTTACTTTGGTTTTTGCAAATTGATTGTGTGTGTGGAAGCAGAGCTTGCAAAATGAAATACAAGCATGGATAAGTGTAATTTCTTGCACAGCCATTGTGTTCTGCAACACTTGCTGCAGCCGACTTTGCTTCTGGAGGTGCCAGTTTCTCACTATGCTTGAGCTGGAAGCAAGGTACAGATTCTTAACTGAACAATTTTATCATGGCTTCTGCTGCTGAAGTTTCTTTTTAGTTTTATTGAACTGTTCTCATTCTATCCCTCTTTCTTGTGCTTAGCTGCCAATGCCTCCTGACTTCTTGGTTCACTTTTTCCTTTCTCTTTTCTTCTGCCTCAAGTTCTTATGAGCATCCCAAGAACATGTTGTCCAATGTGCTAACATGCATTTTAGCACTGTTCTAATAACTCTATTTGCTGCTGAGAGGAAAATAAATAGCTTTGTATTCATAAGAAATGGCTGATATTACCTTTTAGTGTAGAATGGCACAATGGTGATCCCAATAAAGAAGCACATCATCATGGAGCACGCGACCATTCCCAGCCCCAGGCACAGGGCTCTTGTCTCCCCTCGCTTCTGGGCAGTCACCAACTTTTTTCCCAACATGATTTTAATGCTGTGGAACCTGAACGACCTCATGTAAAATAAAAGGACAAAAAGGAGAGGGAAAATATGGTTAGGATTGGCTACAGTTGTGTGACCAGCTTCTGGAATGTAACTTACCCCACAGAGGAACAGTCCTGGTTTTGTAAAAAAAATTAGAATTGATAAGAAAGTTGCTGTGTTTATTACCAGTAATAAAAAAGCAACTTTTTTACTTTCTGATATTTGCTTTAAAAAGTATGGTTGTGGGGGTGCTAGGAGATGCGGTAAGAAAACCTCATTACGTTGAGCAGAGTTCTGTTAAAAGCATGATAGACCTCAGCCTTGATCCAGTCTATTTGGTGTTGGTGCTTCTCTGAAGCAAGCGATATTGTGCTATGTAAGGCTGCATGAAAAGAAAATCTTCCCACTGTAGAACCCTTTTTACATAATGCCTTTTCTTCTGGGTTAGTCTGAAATGTGGTTGTCTTATTTCAAAAGAGCTGAAATAGTAATAAAATTTAGCATTTGAGTTGCCTGTTTCTGACTCGTGCATGTTGTTTGGCCTTGTCCAGTCAGGGATGCTCAAAGCTTGATGTCTGATCCAATAGCTGAGGAAAGCTGCATTTTCCAGGCAGAAATAGTATGATGCCATCAAGCACCATGGAACATGGAATAGAAAACACAGCAGTTCAAACTGCTGTCATTTCACCATGAACAGAGTCAGGACAGCTGCTGGCACTAGTGGGAGAGTGCGGAGTGTGAAGGGTCTGAACCCCAGCTTTGGCATTTTCCCCCACCCCCTTTGCCAAATACTATTTAAATTATCTTGATATTGCTTTGACAAAGAGAATCTGAAAATAATTACTGTGAATCCATGTGCCATAAAATCATTATGGCTGACGGATAGTATTAATATATAAATGAGCCATAAGTCACTGCAAGTTCAACCCAGCACCAGTGTCTGTTGCACTGACAGCTGTAGCTGAAGATTTGTGTGTTTAGTTTTGTTTATTCAGGAAAACATGGTGCAAGCCATAACTGTGGTGAATGATAGAACCAGCAAGATTTGTGTGGGGTTTTTTGGAGAAGAAAAAAAGGAAAAGACATTGCATACATGCTGAAACAAGTTCCAGTCCTGTCTCATGTGCAGGACCACGATGGACGTGAGGTATGGTAGCTGGTGTGTTTTCATTATTTCAGCTTCAGGTGTGTGCAGCTATTTAATGTGGGTTCTCAGTGTATCCTTAGTGGCTGGCCTTCAGGATGACATGGTCTGTGGCCTAAATCTGCCTGTGTGCAGCTAAGCAACAAATAAAATACCAAGACTTAAGTTTAGACACAGTGTTAAGACAAGCACAAGCCAAGTTCAGCAAATAGGCTCTTCAGGTTAACCAAGAGAAGATGGTGTCCAGCTGCCAGAGGCTGTCAGGATTGTGGTAAAACTGGAGTTGGGGAAATACTAAAGAAACAATCAGCTCTTTAAAGAGAAATGTGAATATAATCTCAAAGTTTCTTTCCTATAAGTTTTGGTTTTCTCTGGGAAACGTGTCTCTCTTTGACGGTTTGATCTAAGAAAAACAGTATTTGAACACTGAAATGCTACCGGTTTTAGATTACTATGGCATCTGAGTATTAGTGTTATTAACAATAAAAATATAGCTGTCTATGGACAGTAAACCAGGTTTGGTCATTTAGCATAACTTGAGTCTAATTACAGAATTTTTAAAGTATATGTTTTGAAGTTGCTGCTACATGATATCAAAATGAAAGGCTATTCTGAGCTGTCCCTAGGAGTTAAGGGAGTTGCTGTTGTTTAAATACTGAATTTTGTCCAGTTCCATATTTAATTCCACTTTAAATAAAACTTCACTATCCACTGTACATTTTGCATACAGCATTTTGAGGGGAATTGTTTTCCTGATCATCATCTATAATTCACTGGCATTGCTAGAAGCCTCTTACATTGCAGGTTGCCTTATGATGAACCTTACCTGCTTACTGACATTTGAGTTTAATACAGAATGTGCATTAATGCCCTTAAATAAGGCTGTATTGTGCTTTTCTTGGTCTATGGGGCTGTAAATAAAATATGTGTCATTAAGCACTGCCAGCATGCTCATGCTGTGCCTGTGTACTCATGTAAGACTGTGCACAGAGGCACATGTACCCCATGTGGATGTCAGCAGTGACTGTCCCTTGGAAACTTCTGTGGTTTCTTTTGGTTCTGTGGGGGGGAAAAGGAACAGCAAAAAACCAACCAACCCAACAACCAAAGAGTTCCAGAATATTTTAAGCGGTGGTACAGTGTGCACCACAGCACTGTAAGACCAGTTGATACTAAACTGACTCTCCTTTCCTTACCGTGCAGTTTGGTTGGGAGAAAATGGAATAAAGGAACATCATTGGTCCTGGAATGACCTTAAGATGTGGTACCAGATTGGCACTTCCTTATAACACAGAAGCTAATGATAGACCAGTGCAAGCCTGTGTTGTTGACAAGAATTTCTTATAGTAACAATGTTAGCAGCCTTCCAGTATCTGAAGGGGGCCTGCAAGGAAGTTGGAGAGACTCCTTATCAGGGATTATAGTCCTAGGACAAGGGGTGATGGGTTCAGACTTAAACAGGGGAAGTTCAGGTTAGATTTAAGGAAGTTCTTTTACTGTGAGAGGGGTGAGGCGCTGGAACAGGTTGCACAAAGAAGTGGTAAATGCTTCATCCCTGGCAGTGTTCAAGGCTGGGTTAGAGAGAGCCTTGGGTGACGTGATTTAGTGTGAGGTGTCCCTGCCCATGGCAGGGGTTGGAACTGGTTGATCTTAAAGTCCTTTCCAACCCAAAAGATTCTATGATTCTATTAGTCTTTAGTCCTGTGGGAAAATAGAAAATCAGAGATTGGTGTTGCCACTGTGACTCGTTCAAAACTGCTAGTGGCCTAGTGCTGTTAGTGTCTGGAGTTTTAAATGTTCCATAATGTTGCCATAATGACATAGCTGTCCCAGTGACATTGAGGAATAGTGGAGGAATTGGACCCCTTGTTACATGGAAAACAGGGATTGTAGGACTATTAATCAGAAGCTTAATAAGAAATGTAGTTGTCTCATCAGTCTGTTTGAATGTCAGCCCCATACGCAGCAGAAGTACCAGTAAGCTCATCCCTTCTAATCATCTTAAACTGTCAGACTGTCTCTTTCAGATGCATAAGGTTTTTTGTATGTGGAAACTGGAAAATTTCAGAAGTGGCTAAGAGATTCTCCAGCATGATGTGCAGTGTGCTCCCCATCCTGACCCCAGCTGGGCTGCCTGACTCTGGTTCTCTGTGTGGGGTGATTCCATGTGCCTCTGCTCCCCCAGTTCAGATGTCTGCTCTGCTCCAAAGAGAATAAGGACATATAATTATTGATATTGTGAAATATCTCACTGAAAGCTTCTATAAACATTAAATATAACCGGTAGGTCTCCAGACAATGTAAGTCAGAGATGCTCATGTCACTGTGGTGTTGCTGCACCAGATTAGCTGTAAATATGGTCCCTAAAACTGAAAGACATAGTCCCTGCTCCATTTTTTTTTGTGCTTTAAAATTTAGAAGACCAGAAAAATCTGTGACATTATTTCCTGAATGTACAGGTTAATTTCAGAGCAGACCCAGGTCAGTGAAGGAAACCCCATGTGTGCTTTTTTTCCTTTCATATATCAATATTGTGTTCTTGCACTGAAAATCCTGCATTTTCTGTCCCTTGAGACAAAGCAATGCTGCATATGGAAAAACACTCAGTTGAAATCTCCCCATTGTTTGAAAGGTTAATTTGTTTTCAGATGAAAAGTTCTTCTATTCTGTTTCCTAGCTCAGTCAATGTATATTAGGAGGGATGTTGAAGGAGAAAATTTAGTGACTCCTCTGACAAAATCATCAAACCTTCAAAAAATGAAGCACTGCAGAGAACTTGATTGGCCCAGGAAGTCTGAGCATATTTGAATGGAAGATGTTAAGTGTATAATGGGTTTTAGTCTGTCCTTTAAGAGCAAATGTAAATGTATCTTTTGCACTGAAGATTGTGGGTTGCCTCCATAATTGCTAGGAAAATATAAGCTCCAAATCTTTTCATAATATTCCCTCTCCCTAATCTTTTTCTTCATTCTAGTTAAATTATACAGTACATTAGCTGTGCAATTTCAGTGTATAATCACTGTGTTGACAGCTGCTGGTGATAATCTGAGGAATGCCATCTGCTCAGGTTGGGAATAGACATTTTTGATTAGGAGACATGTTTGACACTTTGTGGGAAGTCTCTGCCTCCTCCTGCCCCACCTCTCAAGGCCCTTCCAGTGCTGTGATCTCTGTGAGTTGGGATGGGACCTTTTTGTCCAGCTGCTGCAGGCTGTTCTGAACTTGGGTATGGCAGGAACAGTAGCACTGATTAATACACCTCTGTCTCTTACAGAATAGAGGGTGCTCAATCCTTCTCCTAAATTCAGGTTGGGAATAAATATGACCAGTGAGCTATTAATTTTTTGGGGCTGGTTTATCCTACACCATATGATGAATTTCCAGTGAACACGTAGGAATAACTTTCAGATAAGCATCAAAAGCTAATACTACATCACACCAAGAAGAGTGATGCAAGTCATCTGCACCTCTAAAACAATGAGGAGTTTTGAAACAGGCCTGAGTCTTTTGGCCTCTACTGCCTCAGCATGCAGAGTAGCTGATTGGTTTTATGCTGTCAAGTGCCAGCTTAATAGTCTTCTTGGTTTATTCTCAAAATACCTTGTGTGGACAACATACACAGCCAGCAAAGTAGTATAGTTTTGATTATCAGCTTATTGGACAAGTACCTTGTGTGGGAACCTCAAGGCAATCAAAACTTTTAGATCTATAAATGGGATCTCTGTACTGGTTATGCTACTGTGGCACTCACTTCCTCTCTCCCTGCCTACCGTTTCCTACCCCAGCATTTAGATGCAGTTCTTGCTGGTACAGGGTCTGCCTTTGCTGGGGGTGCTGGGGCTGGGGACCACTGGTTTTGTTCATTGCATACTGATAAGAACCCATTACTTAAAATCCATCCCATGCAACTGGGACCATGAACCTCAATGGGAATGTGCAGAGAAAAGATCCTGCCGTGCACTCATGCAGCTCTCCCGCAAACCTGAAGCAGCAGTTGACTGTGTTACATGATACAGCTACATTTCCTTTATGAAATATGCTGTATCCTTTTGCTTTATTAGTGAACCCTTTACCTGATGTGACACTACAGTGAATTAAGGCAGTTAGCTTGTTTCAAAACCTGTGCAGGTGTTTAGAGTCATTCTGATAGCTGTTAAACCTGGGGCTTCTTAAAGGGGAAAAAAAAGGAAAGAAAAAGAACAAGTTTGTTGCTCATTTGAGCAGTTCTGGAATCCTTCTGGAATTTTGGATTCTGTGCAGTACAGGGCTGCACAGAACAAATCAATTTGAGTGGATATCAGGGCAGCCTGAAAGTTCAAGCACCTGGCTCCAATCCAGTTTAGAAGCAGGCAAGCACAGCCTCCAGAGGAATGCTGAACACCTAAAGCCATGAAACTGCTAAAAGTAAAGGTGGATTTACCATTAAAATTAATAAAAATAAAGAAATCTCATATGAGCTGCAGACACCTAATTTGTGAAAATATTAGCATTATCTTTGTTAATAACTATGGAGAAATACCAGAGTGCATCCAGTCACAAAAGAGAGAACTAGGTAACTTTGCTGTAGCATGTGGACTCTCTGGGTTGTCCTCAGTCGTGCTGCAGACTGTTGCTTCCAAAAGGACTGTATTTCTCAAACCCCGAAGCTATGGCGTGCTCCCAGGAAAAAACAGTTGCTTAGAAATGTACTTACTGGTTTTGATGAAATGCTTCTTTCTTAGATGAAGAACCTTCTGCTACATGACAGACTTGGGATAGTGGATCTTGGAGCTGAAGGGGATGTCAGGATTAGCTTCCTTCCCTGCCCTGCTCCAGGCTCGCTTTGCTGTGGCTGAACTAACTTAGTTTCCCTATTCCAAAACTTTTGTAACCATAAATGGTAAGGTATGAAAGAGCACTGTCCTTTTTGAGATTAATTGCTGAAAACCAGGAAGCCACAATACTGAGACCAGCTCTAGCTGAAGAGCCTGAGTTTTCTCATACCCTAGGCCCCCTTTACCACGTACCCTGGTGGATTTCTTTAAGCCATGGTCCTACTACTCCTTTTGTACAGCTTTTTAGTTTAGAAATCTTACAGGTCTTTTATGTAAAATTAAAGGAATTGACTGCAGCAGTGACCAGTGGTGTTGAAAGCTTAGGCTTTAAGAATTAAGAATCAACTGCTGAGTGTGAATGCTTTGTTGCCACCAGTTTTAATCAGTTTGAATGAGATGTATAGTCAAAGTTTTAGCATCTATCAGAGTCCTATAGACAGAAGCAAAGCATCCATCATACCATATGTTTTGGTGTCCAGCATGCTCCTCTAGCCTGCTTCTGGTGTACAAAAACAGATGATCTAGCACAGAGCTTCAGAAAAGAGCTACAATTGTACTTTTGAGAGACAGGAAAGCTCTTTTCTTTGGAGACAAAAGGAAATGAAATGAGGTAATCCAGTAAAACCTTAAGAGTGTTCTGAGCACTGTAAACAAGTTTAGGTATCTAATAATTTGCTGTTTCAGGTTAAGCTGGTCTTTGGGGCTTGCTGCTGGTAAAAGATGTTGACATGTTCAGAGTTCATGCCGTTAGAGGGTAACAGATGACTCTCCCCTAAAAGGACCTTTTCTCTTATTGATGCAGAAGAGAGCACACAAAGCCTGGATTTAGATAACTGTCTGTTAGACACTTAAAGCTAAGTAAGATGAAGCCTGCTACTGGCATCTAGATTGGACAGGTTTATGGCCATAGTAATTTTTAATATTTGAGAAGTGATGTAGTTAAATTTAAAGAATGACCTTTGAAGGTTGGAAAAAGACTTTTATGAACTAACCTTATTCCCAGATAAACTGTGATCTGGTTGAATGCAGTTTTCTATCATTTTTTGATACAAATAAGATCCCCTAGATAAATCCGTAGGGATTGATACTGGGCCCAACACCATTTAATTATCTTCATAAATGATCTGGAAGATGGGATCAAGTGTATCCTGACACTATTTGCTCACAATAACAAACTGAGTGGAGGAGTGAACACTTTAGAATGGAGAGCTACCCTACAGGATGCCCTGGACAGGCTGGAAGAGTGGGCTGACAAGAACTGTATGCAGTTCAATGAGGACAAGCATAAGATCTTGGCACCTGGAGAAACAAAATCCAGGAAGGCAGCACAGGCTTGGATCTGCTGTCTGAGAGCAGCTCTGTGGAAAGGGACCTGGGGATCCTGGGAGGACACAGACTCAAGGCGAGTGAACAGTGTGCAACTGAAGACAACAGGATGCTGGGTTACATCCACAAGAGCAGCACCAGCAGAGATCAAGATGTCATTGTCCCACTCAGTGCTTGCCAGGCCACACCTGGAATCCAGGGCTCAGTTTTGGTACCACTGTACAAAAAAAGGTGTGGACAGGGTGGAGAAGGGCCACAAAGGTGATCCAAGGCCTGGGTAGCCATGTGAGGGAAGTCTGAGGGAGCTGAGCTTGTTGAGCCTGGAGAAGAGAAGGCTCTGGGGAGACCTTATCCCCATGTTCCTGTATTTAATGGGTGACTATGAAGAAGACAGCTACTCTCTTTTTACAAGAAGCCATATGGAAAAGACAGGGGGTGATGGGCACAAATTACTCATGGGAAAGTTCCAGCTGAAAAAGAGGGGAAAATTGTTCACACTGAGGACAACTGGAATAATCTCCCAGGGAGAGTGGTGGATTTCCAAACATTGGACACTTCTAAGATTCAGCAGGACAGGATGCTGGACCATCTTCTGTATCTGTGCTATTGCCAGGAAAGGTTGGACCAGATGACCCTTGAAGCCCCTTCCAACCTGGGGTTCTATGATTCTGTGACTAAACAAGTCTGGATATGTCAAAGACACAGGGTCTGGCTCTTGGAAAACTAACCCAGTAAACATAACTTGGGTATGCTAAAGGTGCGCTGCTGATAACCACTTCTAACCTTGGGATATTTAAGTGTGCTGCTGACCTGTACCCAGTGATGTGATGTGAGGGCTGTATCAATGGCAAGCCAAATGGTTGCTATATTATTAACTGTAATTTGGTTTTAAAGTCTAAAATATCCTCTGTCTTATTAAATATATGGATTTTTTTTTTTCAATCTTAGTGGAGGGAGGAAGATGTGAAAATCTGGTGACTTAAATCATCACATGCCCTGGTACTCTTCTTCTTTTCAGACATTGCACTCCTCTAACCTTCCACCTGGCTACCACAGTGGCAGGATTCAAGGCAAATTTCATTGGATTCAGGCGCATGGGACCAGCTGTAGCTTCTCTGTGAGAATCTGCTGCTGGGACACTAATTGACTGCCTGTTTTGAAGCTACAGAACTTGTGCTGCACAGTTTCTTAAGGCCTTACTCTGACCCCGAGCAGCATCATGGTGTCACTGCTGGAAAGGCTATGCTCCAGAGAGCACTTCGAGTATAGGTAGCAGACCAAAGGAGGCCAGTTAGGGTCACTTGAACTAAAGGTGATAGCCCTTCTTGGTCTACAATCCTTTAGCAAATACTAGCTTTAGCTAGGTGCTATTACAGGCACCTTCCCAAGCTTTGCTGGAGGTGCTGGTTTAATATTTGATCCCTGACTATAATTGAGGGAGGAAAAAGGGAAGATGAACTATGTCAGAGGAAGCTTTTCCGAACTTCAAATACTCTGTTTCAAATCTGAACAAGTTTCTTGTCAATGTCTTGCTTCCCACTTATCTAATTTCTATGAATTAAACCCTTTGGCAAAGGCCAAAATAGATGAAATTTGAGGGATAATTTCCCATGATGCTTTAAAAAATGAGCAGTGCTTTAAGTGAACAAGCTGCTGTGTCTGTGGGCTAGCAAAGTAGCTCCACTTACAATTAGTGTGAACTGCAAGAAGCTATGGAATATATAAAAGAGAATTAAGATAAATGTACCTGAGGAGTTATTTTCTCTGTAAGTGCTATTGGAAGAAACTGGGAGAATACAAGTGGCTCTGAATGGGAAATTGTATAACCATTAGCATTACAGTGTTTTGTGAGCAGAAATATGAAGGGACTGCAAACATTACTGCAGTGGCAGGGGAAAAGTGTTTCTGGGGTTTATTTGCTGTGCTCCTCAGTAACAAGTACCCAAACTGTTGTCCTTTAAGGTGCTCCATCTGCAGTACAGAATGCCTTGTTCCAGTCCCTTTTAGTAGGGGCCCTCACTGCAGGTGGCTCGCAGTCCTCCCAGGGAATCACACTGACTTTGCTGTGAATCTGAAGCTTTGAGGAAGCTGAAGAGAGTCTGGTTTGATCTCCTGTGCTATTGAGCAGTTTGTTGCTGTTATCACATGAATCACAGAGTCCCACACTGGTTTGGGTTGGAAGGGACCTTAAAGCTCATGCAGTTCCAACTCCCTGCCACAGGCAGGGACCCCTTCCACTGGAGCAGCTGCTCCAAGCCCCTGTGTCCAACCTGGCCTTGAGCACTGCCAGGGATGGGGCAGCCACAGCTTCTCTGGGCACGCTGTGCCAGCACCTAAGCACTGTCAAAGTAAAGAATTTCAGTTACATATCCAACCTAAATGTCCCCTGTTTCAGTTTAAACCCATCATCCCTTCTCCTATCGGATGCTCCATGATGAAGAGTCCCTCTACATCAATCTTGTAGGCCCCCTTCACATACTAGAAGGCTGCTCTGAGGTCTCCACACAGCTTTCACATGCCAGCAGTTAGGATATCCTGCTCTTTCTCACTTGCATCGTTTTTAATGTGACTGTTCCTTCTTCAAGAGCCACAGCTTGTCTTTATGATGCCTACTAAAAATGACTATATACTACACTACGAGTATGTTTCATTTAGGAAAGAGGACACTAATAACTTCGCAGTATTCTCTGAAGATCCAAAGAACTATTCATATTTCATAGCTCACCGATCCTTTAGAAGTACCAGAAAGACCTGGGAACAAAATGGTAATACTTAGGGCCTCCTAAAGGGCTTCCCTCTTTTTTAAGTGTAGTAAAGCACAATGCTATGGTAGTAAGATTTCTTTTATCTCTGAAGTTACTAAGACCTCTCTCACTACTGAGTCTTGAAAGTGAAGTTAGAGAGGATGCTTAACTGTTCACTGCATCCTGCTTTTGTCTGAAAGTGAGTCTCAGGCATGTAATACATGTCACGTTACACTTGATGCTGATGGGAACTCTGTGCAAAGTTTGTGTAGTACCTCTTCTGCTAACAACAGACTAGTGTGCAGCTTGTCGTGTTCAGATTAACTATAACATAGAGCAAATGTAAGGCCTTTCCTGAACTTGTGAACTTAGTACAGCAATTCTCTGATACAATAAAGTGTGAAATATGGTACAGGTACCACAGGCACATGCTGGGAGACACAGTATTTGCACCGTTTCTGCAAGAAAGGTTTTAAATCCTCATCTATAGAATGGGAATAATATTTATTTTCTGCTCTACTAAGGCCAAATCCTTGTAATGAAATGTAATTGCATAATGGAAGACACTCAGTATGTTAGCTGAATATAACTTAGTATGTAGCCTGACCTGTGAAAGAAGATTGGGTTTCTTTCCCTCCCCTGTACTGGATAGTTTGCCAAGCTGATAAAACACAAGCAGAAAATAGGACAAATGTAAAAAGGCTTTCACAAAAGGAGATACGTAGACATGACAGTCTGTGATTTTAAGTAATTCTAACTATGGGAGTGTTATTTCTGAGCAGATGAGTCAAGTTGCATAGTACTGTATTGCAGAAGAGAGTTGTTTTCACCTCTTCATTTTTTGGAACTAAACATAGCAAACCCCAGGCAGAAGTATGGCTACATGCAGTCTAACAGGTGCTAGGTATGCCAGACCTACTGCATGTGCAGTTTGAAGGTGAGCACCTTAACTTAAGCAAGTCCAGCATGTTCTGCCTGATTTGATTTACTGCTGAAGATGTGGACATCAGACAGTTTTGTTATAGCAAGTCATATAGAAATGATAGAAACTTTTGTCTTTACTAGCTTCAGGGAGAACCTCTGTGTTTTGGGGAGCCTGGATGTTGATAACTTGAGTACAAGGTGTATATCATAGGTATTATTTCATGCTGCTTATCAAATAGTATTTTGAAGTCAGGGTTATTGATATAGTTCATGTGAACTGCCTGTTGGAATCCCACAGCTGGAGAAGCCTATTGTCCATGCCCACACATGAACACCCTTTGCTGCTGTCACACCTTTACTGCTTTCCTGCATTGGGAAAGGGAAATTGAGAGGGGACATGCTAACCTTTAGCTTTCTGTACTCTCAAAATATGAGTGTATCAGCCTTGCTGCAGTGAGTTATGAAATCTCCAGAAAAGAGGTACAGAACATAGTGGCAAAAAGGGCAATGTTTCTTCTATTTCCAGAATCAAATTGCTTAAAGAGAGGGCAAAGCAAACCCCATAACCATCAAACAAATCCCTACAAAAAAACAAATGGCAATATATGATGAAATTACTATTATTTCTGTTCTATATAGAAAAGTTCACAATTTGGTTTGTTTTTTATTTTTATTCTTCCCCAAATTCCAATTGACATAAGGAACTAAACTAAATCTTCTTTTTCTTAACTTTATCCTTTTGTTGCAGGAAGTTATTGTAAATGAGACTGTCATTGTGATGTATAAGTAATGGCATTGATCTTGTGTTCCCTAAAGCAGTTAAATTTCCTTCTGCAGTGCAGTCCCAATTATCTAGGCATTTTATGTGCTTAACTATACACTTTTTAGGCAAGTAACATGATTAATTCTTCCTTTTCCTGGGGAATGTGAATCCATTTCAAAGTAACATTGTCCTAAGAAGTTAATGGCAGAGAAGTTTCAGGCTTCTGGAGCAATTTCTACTGTGACCAAAAACTCAAATGAGCCATTGGTAGCAAAGATCATTAGTTTAGGCAGTGTGAGAGAGGAGGTGATGCAGCAGCCTGGAGATGGACTTCTGCATTACTTGTGGTGGGTCTCAGCTGCAGTCTCTGACATACATGACAATTCGGGGAATCATAGTCTTTGTTTTGCAGATTCACAGGTTGAAGTTCATTTACTCTGTGCTCAGGTATAGAAACAAAAGCCTCATCTTTTTTGAGGGCAGGCAAAGATGAGTGGTTATGCCATGCTTGGTCATGTCAGTGTCACTTCTGCCCCCAGGTATACTGCAGGGGCTGCCTCTCTTGGCTGGCACTGTGAGGTCCTGGTTGCCAGAAACTGTGGAGAAACAAATGGTTCTTGTGCCACGTGGATGTGTTTGCAGCTCAGGGAAAGGGAAACCAGAACTGCTGGAAACACCTAACACCCACATACTATACCAGAGAGCAAAACTGAGTTATTTGGGCAAATCTAAGTTTCTCAAAGAGAAAATGAAAACTGAACAAAGGAATTATTTGAGCCACTAGGACATATAGCCAATGTATATGTTTCCAGTAGCATACATTTGCACATGAACAATTTCTGCCTTGAGTTCTTCTCCCCAGCAGGAAAGTTTGAGAGTATACTTGCATGGACTTGATCCAGATTGCATAGGTTCAGTTACACCACAATAGCTTCCCTTTCACTAGTAAAAATGGGCTTCAGCATCTAAATTCTTCCTTCTCTCAATGGTTATATGTAGAGAAAATTGGCTTTTCTTACTTTAGCTATATAATTCTCCCTTGGACCAGCCTGTTTTCATTGTTGGTATTTAGTTTATTGGGTTCTGTGTTATTGCTGCTGACTTTACAGCATTGTGAGGAGTGGACTGATGAACCAACATAGAAACCTATGACTGTTGGGAGGAATTTGATGTTTGTGCATGCCATCTGCAGGAACTAGCACTTGTAGAATGGAAGTTCTGCAGTAGCAGGAGACTTTTCTAGAAGGGAGAGGAATTAATGCTTTGTTTAGGAGGTATGATATGGTTTTCTGCTTGTTTTTAAAGTGCAGATGGAAAGAATTACTGACCTGACAGAGCCGAGAAGTTTGAGCACGTAATTTCTTTTAAGAAAGGATATTCTGCTCTATGGAGAGCTTGACATATTTAACCAGCCTCCAGAAGGATGCCTAACCAGGATGTGGTGTGGATTACTTTGCCCTGGTTTACCTTGTTCTGAACCACGAATGCAGGTGTGACTATAATAAGGACATTCCTTCTATTCCCATCAATCCAGGTTGAGCATTTTTTTCTGATCTCAAATGCAGAGAGCGCTGGTGCTCATATGGTTTGTAGCCTCATTTTACAGACTCCATTTCTTGTAATGCAGGAGGTTAGGAGAGAGCAGAGCATTGCAGCTAAGCCGAGTCCCCTGGAGAGTGCAATGTTTATGTTGCACTTTAAAATGACTACTTGGAGAACTGGATCCCAATATTGTGTACTTTATTTTTGCTGGCAGAGGAATGGATTTGAGCACTAAAATGTTACTTTTCTTATCCTTCTCCCTTTGTATTTCATGGTACTGTAATTAGAGAGCAGTAAGCAAGAACATACAAAACCTAGTTTCAGATCATAGTTTTGTGTTAAATTTTTAATGGTCTCAACACAGTTTCCATCCCAACCAAATTAACAAACCTCAGCCCTTTACTGGTGAGCTTGGTTAACAGTGCTACAACCTTTAATAGGAACTTCTGAGACATTTTCCAGGAGTTGGAAGACTCTTGATGAAATGCTATGGCTCACTACTTCAGACCATAAACATCAGCAGTGTTTAATCTTTGTTATCTCTCTTTGTGCTTGTTCAGCAGTTCTACACTCCCCCTGGATTTATTTGTACTTGGCAAAATTATTTCATCACCCTCAGATCTTTCAGTCTGTTGCTTTTCTCATTCCATTTCTAGGCAAAAAGCTTTTTTCAGGCTAAAGGAAAGAGAAGGTGAAAACTGCTCCTTGAGCTTTGAATACATGTGAGCAGTTATGGAAAAAACACAGTATTTGTGGGGATGGTGTGTGAAATTGGGGTGTTCTGCTTTGAACTGAGCCTCAAGTTCATGGTCTTGACTTTGAGATTAGTCTGGGGAGGGGTGAGGCTGGCTGGTGATGTCTCTGATGCTAGTTGGATGTTTTAAAATATTAACATATAACAATGGGTGAAGAATGCTGGATAAAGAAGCACAATATTGTTCCCTCTCGACTCTATGAGATGGGCTTCTTCATAACTTGACTTTGGTGGCAAAAGGATTTATACTGACAGCGTGTGCAGACACTAAGTGGGACTGTCTGAAATTTGGTGTGAGCAACTGAAGCAATGTTTTGACAAACAGAATTTCTAAGTGTAGTATTTCTTGCAGGTATGCTGAGCAGAAGAAAAATATAGGGAACAAAGCCACAAAGCAGCATTCTAGTGGATCGATGACTGTAGTGTCTTCTCCAACTATGTGTGGGTATGAGCATCTATTTGTCTGGCAGAGAAGCTGAAGGAATAGTGACTGGTGACACAGTAGGAGACAGACTGTCTGAGGTATAGCAGGTGCATAGGAATGCATGGTTAGAAGTTAGCCCACAGCATGCAGGTACCCATCCTGGGCATTCCTGATAAATAATCCTATTACACAGAACTGTGACTAATCAATTCCATCTTGACAGAATAACTGAAGCCTGCTGTCTGCTTTTGTAGGTGATAGCAGTTCTGAGACTAAAAGTAGTCAGCAAGTATTACCGTGTAAACTAAGGCTGATCAGACTCCTTAAAACAAGAGCCTTTCCCCAATCCTGCTTTTGATACTGGTGCTCTCCAAAATGCTTGCAGATGGCTGGCACTGGCATGGGAGGTGCAGGAAGCTTGGTAAGCCTGCTCCCTGTCTATGATTTGGGTTTGGTTTTTTGTTGTTTTGTTGTTTGGGGTTTTTTTGGCATGTACTAAATATCTCTGTGTACAAGGTGCCTTTCACATAAGGGTCATCAGAATGATCCATAAGTGGTTACAACGGAAATTAAGATAAAATGACAGTTACAGCTTTCACTCCTAGTGTGCTTGACATCCAGAACCTGCAGCACATCCCTGCCTGTTGTTTACCTGGTAAGACCTCTGAGATGCCCAAATAAGTAAATGGCATAAACTTCCTGTGTGAGACCTTGCTGGTTTCTTCCACAGGCCAAAAGCAAACACAGCCAACTTCTAATAACCTGAACTCCAGCCATGCTCAGTGGATCAATGCTGGGGAGCCCAGATAGCACAGGGACTAGAGCCATGTGTGCCAAGAATTTATGATGACACAGTATCCAACTGCTCTAACATATTGCCTGCATTATGTTATCACAGTATGTATTTTAGCCACTTCCAGTTGCCTTATGCTCTGCTTTTAGTACAAGTAGTGAGACTCAGAAAGGAGCCTCTAGTTCCTCCCATTTTCCTTTTTTGCATGTAGAAAGACTCTTTCAAACAGTGGCAAGCAGGCTTTGTGTAGGTAACTACTTCAGTTTTGAGTTCAATAACATCGGGCTTGTGCCAGACGCTTTGTGGAGCAAAACAGGCTTTGTGCTAAATATCCTGATTTCCTTTAGTTCTCTTCATTTCTTTTGACATTACAAACTTTTGGATAGCTCCAGATTTACACTGAGCCTGTTGGACTTGCTTCTGATCCTGAAGTTAACCTCCTGAGCCCTTAGAGAGAATTTGCCCACACTTCGGACCCTCTCAGGTGTCATGATTTTGTCTTTGGGTGTTGCTTTTCCTATCGATGAGTTTATTTACAGTCCAAGTTCTGACCTTTCTCAATATATTTCATGTGTCCATAGGGCTCAGTAATGTGACTTTTCCGATGCCTTTGGACTGCTCTCATTTTGCTGCAACTCTTCAGAACAGTGTTTTAGGGAAGGGGGGAGGAAGGGGAAAAACTGTCACTTTTCCCAGTGCCAGCAGCCAACTTGAAAATAGAGCAGATCGTGTGATACTTCTCTGGAAAGTAACTTGGATGGCAAACAGCCTGTGTTCTTTAACATCTTCACTTCTACATAACATCCAAGTGGGATGCTGAAAACACCTGAAAGAGGCTTGTAAGAGCAAGTATGAATTTGGGAGTTTAGGATGGACTACTAAAGTTTAAACCTTTTGGCAGGGACTATATTTTATAGACAAAAGTTACCAGCATGGGGAAGACACTCTTATATTTAACATAGTACTTTCACAAAGTATTACATGTGGTGAAGTTGAAGAGGTGCTGCTTCCAAGCAGGGCTGAGGTTGGGTGGTGGTATATGCACTGTGCCTACTGAGCCTGAAATGGTCTTCAGGAGAGGTTTGCAAGGAAATGTGCTGTGCCACCTTTCTTTCATAGCAAATGTACTGGGTCATGGTACTGCAGGCCATGAACAAGGGTGGTAAAGGGTCATTTCACAATGAAACAAAGCATGTATTAGAACTGTTACAGCCACATCTTTCTGGCAGCAGACTTCAAACTGGAGAAAATAGTGTGTCTGTCTCCTACTAGCAGCCAGCTTTTTGGCCTTTTTTTATGCTTGAATATGTGCCATGCTGAACCAAACTGTTATTGCAGACCAGAATGGCAGAGGTGCAAGTGTTTTTCTGTTATGTCCTCAAGGCCACTGTCTATTCTGCTAAGAAATAAAGAAGACAAAAGAAAAATGGGAAAGAAGAGAATTTACGAGAAGAATTTACCTGAAGAGGGAAATAGAGGATAGTAAAGATTAAACAAAAGAGCAGCAACATTCAGTTTGTTTTTCCGTGCCTGTGACAGTTGTGAAGCTCAACAATCATGGCTCTATGGGAATGATATCTGGGTAGGAAGATTAGTAACAGAAACCAAAACCTGTCATAAGACATTGTTGAAAGCTGATATTTCCCTAAGTACATGTTTGGATCCCCCACCCCATGCTGTGCTCTGCTCACAGTTCCAAACCTGTGAATAGCTTTTGGAAATGGATGCTTAATTACCCACTGTACTGCAAAGAGGTAGATAAGCTGAAGTACTTTCAGACTTTGTCACCCATCACTCCATCTGCTCCAGGGTTTAGCACCCCTCCCCCCCCCCCATCCTTCTCTGCTGTGCTGGAGCGTTGAACTTTATGGGATGCACTTGGTCTCTCCTGTTTCCTTAGAGTTAGGAACAGGGACAACTGTGAACTTGGGAATCGTTGTGATATGTGTAACCTCTTAAACCCTGGTTCTCTCTTTTAACTGTTTCAATTGCAAGGCAAGATACCTGCTAAGGACCTTGGCAAGAGGCCTTTCTATTACAAATACAGATTGTGTAACAGCAGGATGCACATCACTATGGACAGGTATCATTAGCTAAAAAAGGGCCCCCCATTTTGAGAATTACTTGTGCATAAACTGGAAGTCACATCTTTTCCCAGTGAAGTGGAACTGGGCTCTTGTAGAGATGGCTGGTAATGGAAAACTCTGGCTGAGGTTTAGACTTACACTGTTTGCTTTAAAGATCTATTTACTTTTTGAGAAAATAGCTAATCTGAATTTTGGGAAAACACTTCCAAACCCTTTTAGGAGAGAGCTTTGGGAGTGCTCTGAAGTGTTTGGGGTTGTTTGGGGTTTTTTAATGATGATTATTACTTTTTCTCATAATACACATATTGCAAAATACCACAGACTCCTCCACTGACTCAGCTCTTCCCCGAAAAATTCCAACCTTAACTTTGAATTCCTCTTCCTTTGTAAGCCTGTTCTTGACTTGAGGGATTAATTTTACTGAGCCAGACTGGCAACTTTCAGAAAACCAAGTTCACTAAGGGATGTTATCAATGACTAAGAATGGCAAATCCAAACTGGGGTAAAAACTAAGGTAGGGTGAGGAAAACAGAGTGGCAGTCAATACAGGAAGGTTAGGATACTACTTATAACTGCTACTTTGTATCTAGAGCAGAACAGAGCTTTTTGTACTTTGGGAAATAGGGTGTCATTCTGTGAGCACAGCCAAGACTTTGGATGAGCATATGTACCTCACATGGACATGTTTTATCCCTAAAGGATGGGTTCAACTCTGCAAAAGAGCAACCGGAGATGCTCCTTCCCCATTATTACCTGGACCAATGACGAGCTGCTAAATGGAACCATGGCTAAAAGCTGCAAGGGTTATTAATTATTGTCATGGTTGCTTGACTTAGTTATGAGACCTTAAACCTGGTTAGCTTATGTAATTATGATTTGCTCTGAACAGGACTGGTCAGTGGCTGCTACTTCTTGTGCTGAGGATGCAAAGCCATGAGGTTGTGTTAGCAGGAAAAGTTTTCCAGAACCATTTATAGAACAATATAAGATTCTTCACAAACTCTCAGGATGTCTACTGTGTTGACTGCATGAGATCCTGGCAAGGTTTATAGCCTCTTTGAGTCTCAACCACTGTCCCAGACAGTATGGAGTTGAGGGAGGTGGTTCTTTCTGCAGGACTCCCCTCCCAGGCCACAGCATGCTACATGCAAGCCTGTACAGGCACAGAATGTGTGCCTTTGTGAGTGCAGTCTGCTAAAACTCATCACCTGCCTTGATGCCCCTGCCATGGCCAGGAAGCAGGGGGTCTGTACTCCTCAAGGCAGCATTCCTCCTGCCTTGCTGACTGTGAGCACCACCACAGAAAGGTTTGCTCACTGAGCCCAAGTGAACAAAACTTACACTTCTGATCCCAAGGCAGTGATGGTAACTCACAGGCCATGAGGATGGAGCAAGCTTTGTGAATTATTCTTTTTCCACAAAAAAATGGGAGCTCTACAAAACTGGGAGAGGTGTTTTCCTGATCGTGTCTTCAGCCCATTTGCTGTGCACAAGTTATTAGCTTTATGAAAAGCAGTGGTACTCATTTTTGCTGACATGTAGAAGAGAGGCAATGCATACAAGTGATTTTCTTTATTACGATTTCTGCCATTGCTCACTTCAAACATTGAGGGAAAAGGAAGTTCTAAAAGCTGTGTAAGTTAATCTATTTATAAAGATGTTCAGTCCTCAGGTGTAAAACTGAGTGTGTGAGATTGGCCCCCTAATCTTTATTATAACTTAGTTATATTTTTAATGCCCATTAATGATTTTGCCTGTCAGTTAAGGGAAGCACACAGATGTAGATAGATGCAAACCCACATAAAATGAATTAATAAAACACTGGTTATAAAGGAGAAACAAATCCATTTGTTCAGTAGGAAACCAAATGCAGTCTCTTCTCTGAGCCTGTTTGTGCCATGGGACCCTGCAGCAGAGGCACCCTTGCTGCTGAGGCCACCCCAGGGTTGGGGAGCACAATGGGAAGGGTGAACACACAGAAAAGAGAAGGTTTGCCCTTGATGGAACTGGCTTGAAATGATCAGGGCTTCTGAAGCAAGGAGTTTTTTTCCATGTACTTCATTCTAGTTCCAACAAATTGTCTCGTTTTCCCTCTGGTGTGCTTCGGCTTCTTTGTCCATGTAGAAGAATTGAAAAGGAGGAACAGATATACCATCTACTGTTATTTTGCTGAGTGACTGACATCTTGAATTAGTGCTTCAGGCTTAATACAATTTTTATAGTGATTACTTTTTCTGTATGAATTTTTAATATTTACAGATAGTGTTTTATGTCAGTGCAAGGAAATAGGAACCCAACTGTAAAATGAATAGATTAACTCTGCTTCTAAAACCAACTGCTGAAGGTAAAAGTTTGCTCAAGCACTGAGCTTATATTTCACTGATCAGCCTCGTGCTGAGGAATAAAATCAGCAGCATGTGGCTTTGGGCTTGTTTTCCTGTTGAGAAGGTGCTGGTTGCTGAGCTGAAGCCCTGCTGTCAGCTTGTGAGGACAAGCCTTCATCAGGTCAAGCTGCTCTGAAGCTCTCACATCCATAATGGATGAGCTGTAAGTCTCATAAATATTTTCTCAATAACTTAATTTAAATCTCGTTACTCTGTACCATTATCTGTTCCAGCTGCCTTTAAAGCAGTCTGTCCTCTGCAAATGAGGTATTTAAGTTACAATACGACATCAGTATGGCAGTATAGCATAGGCTAAAAGAATTTAAACCTCTTTGTGTTTATATACTGTGAAACACTTTGTCTCTACTTAGATATGCACAGAGTATTTGATGGTTGAATGAATAAAAAGGTACTTTGAATAAAAATGAAGGATGAACGTAAGAGTATTTTGAATGACTTACTGTTTCTCTTCAAGTATTTCAGATGAAATCTCACTGTGGTGGTATTGTACATGGCAACTGAAAGTCAAGCAAAGTGTGAACAGAAGGGAAATCTTAAACTCGTGAGCATTGCTGCTTGGATGCAAAACAGTGTAAATAACCATGAAACAAGTTTTAAAATAGCTTTTTCAAACAGAAGCATTTTTGTGTCAGATTCTGACATATTTTCCCATCCTGAGAGTGCATTGCCTGGACTCACAGCTAAAATTGTACTCTCATTTCTTTAAATTGACTTCTTATTTGATGTTAAACCAAGCAGTTGATGAGTATCAAATACAGTTGAATGTGCGAAGTTTGCATGTGTTGAGGATTATGCATAGAAGAGCATGCAAACCTAGAGGGTGCTGTAAATGGTTACTGTGATTTGCTCTACTTGTCTGTATTTACTTACTGATGGGAACATGACATTTCTTCAACAGACAATGAAGGCAGTAAAAAAGTTGCATGTGCTCTTCTACCTTCCAGTAATTTGGCTTTAGCATGTACTAAAACATTGAGTAGTAACTTAAACCAGCAAATCTCAACTGGAATTTGAAAGGAACAGCTGCTTTTTAATTAGTATTACAGAAATAAGCTGAAGTACTGCTCAGCCACTGGTTTAAGTCAGTGCTGTTAAGACACTGTTTGCCAATGTTACCATTGCTTATTTACGTTTCTTTTCTCATATCTGAGGCATGTAAAGATCATCTTTGTTCGCAGTTCAAATATTTTTCTCTTTAAAATGTCATCACATCACATGCCTTTGCATGCAGCAGGACATGCTGCATGTATTAAAAGCAAGCAGATCAGTGCCTCTGAGCAGAAACGTCACAAGGGGATCACTGTAGTGTATTTAATTTTTAAGCTTTCTAGCCTTATTTTTATTAATTGTATTTGTTTTGTCCTATATAACTGTATGTGTTTGTAGCAGAAGATGCAAACATAGCATGGTAGGTGTACCACCTAGTATGAATAGTGGAAGAGATGTAGTTACTTGGGCTTTAGTGACCTTGAAGTCCTTGAGGAATTAGCACAGCTCCCACTGAGGTCCTGTCTTCCTTCCCCAGTTCCCTTGCTGTGGTCATGGAGGCTAATACAGAGTAAAGGTTGTTTCAACAAACCTCTTTACGTTGCATTCACAGTCTTTTGGGCATGGACCTTCCCTTCCCATCTCTGCTATCCTGGTGTGTTCCCTGCATGTTCAAGTGCATGGAAGCAAACCCCCCCAGACCTGGTCGCTGTGTGGCACTTGAAGGGCTGGTGTTGATAAGACCATCAGTAGGGGGTGTTTTCTCCAGGCAATACTGGACAGTCCAAGAAGTCTGATTTTCTTGCACTTGGCAGTCCTGGAGTAAAGGTTGGACTAAATCTTAAAGGTCTTCTCCAAACCAGCTGATTCTATGATTCTTCACAGGATACTTGCTTCATTCTGTATGCTCAACAAAAGGAGAGAGAGTACTTTTTTAGCCCCTTTTCTAAGCACTAACTTGCTCAGAAGTGGTGTTTTCCCTTGGGGTCTGGGCCTTGCCAGAACCAAGCTGAGAGAAGTGCTGCTGATATGAAATGGCTGAGTGCTGGGGGAACCATGGGTGACGGCCGTGATGGACTATCAGAGCCAGACTGGGCAATGCAAAATAGCACCTGCCTGTCTGCTCCAACAGCTGAAAACACAGTGTGTCTGCTCATTGACAACCACTCTTTGGTAAAAGGCTTTGGCCAAATCTCTTGATATAAACTTTTTTGGGTGTGTGGGGATGTGACTGGAGGAGTGCTTTGGTTTTGTTTTGTTTCTTAACATGAGCTGTAAGTGGCATAGCTGGCTGTAATAGGTTGTCCTGTTTGTGGGTTGCATGCACAGGAAAAGGAATAGTGCAGCCCAGAGTCCTCCCTCTGTTCCTGGAAGGTGACACTTCTGTCTGTCCTGTCAATACATGCTATGACCAGTGCAGAAAATCCCACTGTGGATGCAGGGATCTTGAAGCTCAGGTCTTTCAGAAGGCAGAGTGCAGAGAAAAAGGCATACCAAGCTTCATTAACTTCCATTACAGTGATCTGTCTAAATAGATTTGTAGCTCAGAGGGGTGAAAAATTATTTGCAATAACACCTCTTACCAGGCTGGTTATTTCCAAGTGCTTTACCAAAGCGGCAACTGTGGCAAGGCCATTTCTGCTGATGGGTGACTGAGGACACAGGGTGACCAGGAAGGGTTACGGAGGAGCTGGATTTAAGTCCTCTTAATTCAGGACCTTTTTGTCCTAGGTCCCTCTGCCACATTGATTTTCTTTTGATGCTGATTTCCTTCCCAGAAAAGCAATGTGCCATGTGAGGCTGCTGAAACAAATTTTCTTCCTCTTGTAGGTATTTGGGCAAAGCTTATTTATTCAAGGTCTCTGTAGGTACATGAGAGAATAAGCCTGTTCATGAGGAAGCAATAATAGGAATCCTTTAATTAATAAATGAGTAAGTTGTATATGTCTGAATAGCAATTGTGAGGAACCAAGCAGCTATAAACTGCATGGTTGTGGCACGCTAGCAGGCTTGTTCACGTTGTGATTTAAATGCTGTTTCTCCAAATTCATGCTGTTTTCTATTACACTGGAAAAGCAGTAGAAGCAGCATGCGCTGGTGCTGCCTCAATACAAGGTGACTCCACTCTGGGACTGGTTCCCAGCAAGCTTTCTTCTCACAGTACAGCTGTGTATGCAGGGGCACAAACAGGGCAGGCTGGTAGAACCAGTCCCTTGTTCCTAAGACTTGAATAAACCAACCAGGTCTTAACCTTCAAGATGGACCTCTCTTAGACATCAAAACTTACTCTGGAGTGATTCCTTTGACAGTTGTTTTGTGCAACTTATGCTGAGGAAAACAGAGCCTTTTTCTTCATCTTCGTAGTCCCCTCTAACCCCATTGAAGAGCAGCAAACGGGCAATTGAAGTACACTGTATTTTCAAAATCACAAGGTTTTGTGCCTTTCAAAAACTACATGTGGTCAAAAAATCAGTGGACTCAAGCCTTGATTACATATTTAAATGTGCCAAATCTGTGCTTCAAATGAGAGAGGTTATTGTAGAAATAGGCCTCCTGGAGAGTCTGCTACTTGTAGGCAAATTTGCAAGTATGCTGTTTGACCTGGATGAATCTCCTGTTGCAGATGGAGGCTGGAGGTTTACAAGGAACTTTTTGGTTTGAAAATGCAAGATTAGTCATCATTCTCCAAGTTCAAAAGATTGCAAGTGGGAGAAGTTTTATGCTGACGTGGCTGGAGTAGTATGAAAAACATACTGGTGGTCCTGAATGCCAGCTGAAATAGGCACATGAAGCCACAAGCAATGTTGAAGTTAGTAAAAGCACAGATGCATCTGATGGCAAAGGAAAGCAACAGGCATGGGCTCACTGACCAGGGAGAGCTGGAATATCAGCTGCCAGCAGCACTTTATTAATACTGATTGCAATTGTGATAACTGCCTTCAGTCCCTAGCCTGGAAACTCAGTGAAGCTGAGCATCCCTCAGCAAGGTCTCAGTGCCAGGTATTGAGAAGGATTATAATATGCTAAAAGTGGCAGCTGTAAAAAGACTCATTGTCTTCTGCTCAGGTCAGAGATATAAGTTCCAGGGCACTGTGAGGGTCTTAGCTCCCTGGAGCATCTAGCCACATACTCCTGCATTCTCCCCAGAGTTCTGCTTTTCCCAGAGTAAAGCATCTCAATCAAAACATGACTAGAGAGGAGAAATTTAGTCCTGTGTTGGCATTTTTGACCTTGTAAGCTTTGTAACCAAATGTCTTTCATGGTTCTTGTCAGCTAGAAACTGCTGCAAAAGAACATGAATATAAACATATCCATTATCAGCAGTCAGCTGTCTTAGAAGAGGGAGAGAAAAATATGTATTCATGATATAAATTACAACAATAAGATTGTATTTGACGTGGAAGAAGCGGAGGGAGCATAATGCTCAAATATTGTGTTAGTGTGTTTGGGACTAGGTATCAAGCTGTTTGACTCCAGTCCCCTAAAGCGTTGGTCACTATATATTCTTCCTTGTCTTCCATTTGGAAGATGTATTTATGTTTTCTCTTTTTTTCATTCCTTTTCTTTGAAATTAGAGTAACTAAGCCATTACTCAACAGCTTAATGCACAAGTGTAGTAGTGTAACTTTATAATACAGACAGAACCTAGATTCACATCAGTGTAAACTGTGGTTGCTTGTTAAAAAGTTGTATTTAAGGATCAGAAAGATGGGCTGGGCTGGTTGCAATAGATGCACTGAAGTCCCTGGAACAGACTTCAGTTGATGTCAATTGATTATTAGGTCTAAAATTTGTAAGTGGTTAATGAAATTGGAGGATGGCCATTGAAGAGATTGTAGCTACACTGTGAACAAACCATTTTGGAAGGTATTTGGAAGCAGGATTTCTGTTTGGGTGTACAGGAAGTGTTAGTGATCTAAGTCAATCAGGTTTCATGCCTTTTGTTCTTCGGCCAATATTTATTTTACTGCAAATCTGAAGAAACTGCATTATCACAATTAAATAAGTCATACTCAAACATTTCGAGTGGAACAGTTTCATTTGTAGTTTAATTTCATGCACTAATACTTTTCTTTGGCTGTGTCTTAAGTTTTCAAAACTTGTAAACTGTTGGGACTTCTCATTTCACTGATGTTATATCATAAAGAATGTATAAAACCAGGGGCAAGGCTATTCTCAAAGCAGGGTTCACAGATTAAATATACTGATTACTTTTCTTTCTACATCTTTATAAGTCAAAGCTTTTGTAGAACAAATGAGTAGAAAACAGTGCAGAAATGCCTTATTTAAATTTTATTATATATGTATTGCAGATAAGCAGAAAGAATCTTTATTAATAATTTAGGGTGAGTGTAAGACTTGTCCTTCCAACATTCATATTTTGCAGTGAAAACTGGAAATCATCTTCTGTGTTCTTAGTATATTTTAAATTAGTTATTTCCTTAAATGAAGCGTTTAAGTGAAAAGTGTTATTGGGTATTCTGTCTCTCTGGGGTTGTGTTCAGTGGATTTTTAATGGATTTTTTTAAAGCATTTTTATTTCTCAGTGCCAAACACATTAAAAGACTAGAAGGAATTCAATCTGGACAACTTGGACTTTATAGATCTTTATAGATCTAGATCAGGCTGAAGCTTGGAGAATTCAAACAACAAAAAGCAAGAGATCTTGATAGGACCTAGTGACCCTTTTCACTTGGGAGCTCTGCATCCAAACCCATCTTTGTACTCTCCGTATCCCCTTCAAAGTTCACTCTTCCCTCAGTCGATACAAACTAAGTAAGTAGCCAAGCACAACGAACCAGATTCTCCTTTGATGAAATAACAGGGATGAAGCATTTTCCTGTCATTCCTCTGTGTTGATTCCAAAGATCCCATGAGCACATTTCAAGTCGGGCATCTTTCCAGTTACTTGTTTTATTGCAGGGTTAATTTTAATCAAGTCTGTGAACTACAGGGTTCCTTGTCTGGCATCTGTGATGTCTAGATTAAGGAATACAAGCAGTAGATGTGATACAGAGGGGAGACTGGGATTTGATGGGCTGGACTGGTTCAAGGCTACCTCTGTAACGGAACTTTGAGAGACTGGTAAAGCCTTGGTTCTTTTGCCTTCTAATAAATACACACTTCATGCACACTTTCTGCATAAAGTAAAGAGTATGGGAAAAGGTGACTCATTGGTACTAATGAAATTATACTGTAATATTCTTCAGTACTGCTTCTTTCCTGATGTGTAACAGGTTTTTTATTCACTGGAGTGGGCATGTACAGCTTCTGTACAGCTCTTTATCTTTGTTAAATCCTGATTTCTTTTTTTTCCCATAGTGGTTCCACCTTTGGATTGCATAAGGTCACTTTGGTACAGTAAAAGCTATTTAAAATCTCAATATTGATTGCATGTAGAAGTGAGCTTGACAATAATTCTTAGAGTATTCCCCAAGCACAATGAGTACCACAAATAACCATGGTTCAGCAAATGAGCATTAGAATAGTTCTTGCTGCATTAAGCATTTGGAAAGGAATATAAATTACTGTTGTGTTCAACTCAGTGCGGTCACGATCTAAGGTTGAGAAATACTGAAAAAGCCTTTTGTGTAATAGTTTGATGGATTATCTTCTACTGGAGATATAGGAAATAGCATAGTGTGGTGCAATAAACATTTTGGAGAAAAAGCATATATGGAAATGGCAGGAATCAGATTTCCATAGGATTTTTAATGTTTCCTGCAAATGAGATTATAGCCTGGATGACACATCAAGCTTTTTTCTGTTGGAGTCTCTTCTGTTGCCTTTCCACATGCAAACTGGATTGAAGGGTGTACAAGGCCAAAGAAACACCAGATCAGTATGCAGACATTCTTCTGATATATTCCAGGGGATAAGAACTCTGAGAACTGTCTTTTTCAAACCTTATTGATAGTTAAAGGCACCCTAGGATGAAAACCATGGCAGTTTGAACAGGTAATCGTCTACTTCTGTGTTTTGAGCTCCTGAAGCTCACACGGCATTCCCCACTGCCACTTCCCTACTGCTTTCTGATCTGGCAGTCTTTCTCTTTGCATTTGTGCAACAGTGGTCCATCAAACCTTGTATCCTTCTACACACAGCACTGACATCAGCATTAGAAACACTTTTGACTTCTTAAGAGTGTCAGAGGATGTCAGGGAGGTAACAGAGCAGCTCCTCCCAGACCTGCTGCTGCAGGTTCCAGATGTGCTTCAGCTCTTAATAAAAAGTTGTCAAGGAATAAAAATACCTCTAAGGATCTTTTCTCCCTGTCAACTTTCAGTTGAGAAGGTCAAGCCTGATAGGATACATAGCATACTTCTCCCATGCTCTGCATTGTGGTCAACACTTAGAATGGGAGATGTAGATTAATTTGTCATTAAGCATCAGCTGTGTGTTTTGCTCTAGGGCCAGTGGACATTCAGCTTCTAATTGCAACTTCTTTTGTTGTTCAGCTCAATTGTTTCTGCTGCTTTCAATAAAGGAAGCCTGCTGAAAGCAAAATGTATCGTCATTAGGATTAATTAATAGTTGCCTTTCCTAAAGAGCTTCATGTGAGGCTTTGCACAGAGCAATAAATGGAAATCCTCTCCAGCTGCAGACTTCATGGCAAACTTTGCAAAGAATGCCAGATGCTGCATAGAAAGAGTTCTGCAGACTCCAGCACTTTCTCTGCATTTTGTGCTCTTCCAAATGGCTGTTGGTACTGTCATCATTCAGACCAGCACAACTTGTAAAGTCTGGTGGGTTGGATCCTGCTGCCCTGGAAATCAGGGGAAGTAGGAGCTGAAAACAGTCATATTCCTTAAAACTGATTCTGATAACCCATTTCCTGAGGAAATTCTGTTCCAGGGTCACTTTGGCTTTTGGTGATAAGACTTATGATAACATTTATCTATCTGTAGAGCTTACTGAAATACTGTCTTGTCAAAAGCCATCCAAATAACTGTTGGGTGTTGTGAGCAGGCACTAAGGGATCAATTAGCTTTGCTCTCTTCTTTCAGGTCACACAAAACTTAATGCTTTATCATCACTATTATTGTCTTTAAAGTTTAGTTAATGCCTACAAGACAAAACATTTTGTGACCCAAACATGACAGTGGCAGCTCCCATCTTCTAACAGCTAAGACGCAGGAGCTGGGGAAGACCCAGGTGAGTAACACCAGTAAGGACAGAGCTGTCAAGTGACACTAGGTTTGCTGTTCAGGCAGTTCTGTGGCAACCAGTCTGTTTGGGGTACACTTTATGGTTGACACAGGTGCTCCCACACCAGGTCCTCTGTGGTGCCTTGTCTATCCCCCTGTCATTCCTTGGGCCACCACCAAGGCTGCAGATCCCTCAGTCATTTCTATTGGCTACTGCTCTGAAGGCAGTGGAGATACTACACTGTGCACAAAGCTGTTTGTGAAATGAAATACTGGTTTGTCTCTGTTTAGAACTGTTATTTTCTTGATCCAAACTTTTATCTGATTTCAGATCAAATTAGGCTTAGGCCTACCCACATTCAGCAGAAAGCATAGGACAGAGAGAGCTTTTTTTGTTTTCATTTACACCAATATATCTATCTATTCCTGTTGAGAATCAGCTGTGAACCCAGACCTCTGAAAGTCTTGGGGAGAATGTAGTACTTCTTCCAGAGGAGTTTGAATTTGTCCTGGGACTTCGATTTTTGTCTTCAGAATCAAATATGAATAGTAGAGAAATAACCATGAGAAGTTTTACTTGCTATGCTTGCTGTGCCATTTTGCTTGTCACCAAGTAACGCATGCATCTGTATGCAGGTCCTTGGGAAGGTTTAGGATTGAAGAAATAAGATACCACTCGCTGTGCTGCTCTTCCAGCTATTCCTTGCAGTGGCTGGTGTAAAAATCCCCTTTCAGATGCATAAAACCATCTTGGCAGTGTGGACAGAAGAAGCACCAGGTCTTGCTCTTTAAGCACTGGAAAGTCACTTTGTTTTCCCTTAATCCCAATTCCTGCAGTCCCTGGGAAAGGCTAAGTGTGGGTTTTGGAGTGCTGTTTGGCACAGGAGTTCATGTGCCACCTGCATCCAGCGAGGACTGCCCCTGTGGTCAAATCACTAAGGGAAAGTTAGGCAAGTCAGGCACGGTTTACTTGCAGTGCTGATAGAATCAGCATCTAGATCACTCGAGATATGATCAGTGGCTTTAAAACACAGGCAACATTTGGGGGGCCCTTGGGAAGAGGGGGAAAACGTGAGGCCACTTCTGTATGGGGTTCCCTGCTGCTGTGGATGCGCGCACTGCCCTGTGGCTATGTCCTTGTGGCTGCCGGGCAGCTGTCACTTAGAACCTGCTTCTAAGTTACATGCTGCACTTTGACTGAGGGCAAAATAGGAGCACATTGTGGTTTTGTGGCTTCCATTGTCTTTTAATTCCCCAAACAAATGGGCACTCAATTCTGAAGTGAAAAGTTTCCATCAAGAGGAAGCATAGTTTGCAGGATTAGTGGCTATCAAGTTGAGCTTTATCTTCTTAACCCGATAACTTTTCTAACCATCCTGAACATTGCTGAATGGTGCTTAGGCCAAAATGCCAACCTCCTTGTCTCTTATTAACTATTTCTGACACACAGAGGAATGACCTTGAATGAGGCTAAAAGATACCGCATTGGACCTTGTGGCTTACCAAAATTACTGAGCTCTTATGGAAAAACAGGGCTGAAGTGAGCAAAATAATTCCTATGATTGTTCCTCACTGTGTGAATTCTGGGATGTGCTGCTGGTTTTGGTCCCAACTCCACCATGATTTTGGAGATGCCATCATTAGGGCTGTGGAAAAGCTTTTCAGTTGCACAGCTGTACCCAGGCTTGGCAAATGGGGAATAATTTTAGGCTGGAATAAACATGTAATTTTTGCATTTTACTTGCCAAATATAATGCTGGAAAATTTTTCTTCTTTTAAAAGAAAATCTCCCTTTGTTTCAGAATAGACAATTTTACTGTGGACGTGCAGAGAATAAATGACAGAAATAAAATTAAACATTTGGAAGGGGACATTACCAAATATTGCAGGCGGTTGAGAGCAGAGATGAAGGGTGGAAAGATCTAAGTGCAATGAGATATACATTTGAGTGCCTGAACCCTCCTCTTTTACCTTTTAGAAGAACCAAGAGCCACAGTTTGTTAGGGAGATGGGAGTGCGTGTCCTGGCTTTTTCCTTGGTTCTGAATGTGCTTTTGTATGAAGAAGTAAGTCTTTGTCAGAACAGGGACTAGCCCCAGAAATCCCCTTTCTCACAATAGTGCCATGAATGCAGATGTTTGTGCAGAACAGAGGAGAACGTGGGCACCAGCAGCTTCTTGACATGTCTCATCAAGTGATCTCTAATGGTCAGTAGCTCTGTTTCAGCTGGAACTTTGTACTGAATCTGACTTAAATGTAAGTGGGTTTGGAAAACTGAGGTTATGTTTCTGCAGTGAGACTGAAAGTTACAGGAAAAAGTTTTCTTGGATGTGACCAAGTTATTAGTGCTACAATTGCAAAAATGAGATGAGAAGTGTCCCTTTAACCACAGTGCCTTTGTTGAGAAACAGATTTCCTGTCATCTAAAACTGAAACATGAATGCAGGAGTCTGCAAACCAGTAAGTAAATCTGGGATCAGTATGTTTGTCGTGGTTTAAGCCCAGCCAGTAACCCAGAACCCAGGACAATGTTCCTAAAGTAAATAGGTTGCCACTTTCATAATAGGGAGAAATAAGTGACATCTGTTTTCAGGGTATGGTGAGCAGGAGGACCAGACAGCTCCCTGTTAGCATATTCTGTCTGGTAAATATTTAAACACTGTTTCCCCAGCAGGCAGAAGCTGTACAGAACAATTCTCTGCTCTGCTGTATGCTTTCTGCATGCTCTGTGCAGAGGTTTGCTTTAATTCTGACTCCTTTTTCCTTGTTTTAAATACACTGTCAGGCAAATATGAATAACAGTGTCATAAACAGAAAACCAATGTTGCAGAGGTGTCTTGATTGTGGCTCTTCTTCTAGAATGGTATATAAATGGTTCCAGACTTGGGGAGAAACTCACAGAGCTGGATAGGGAACATACTGCCGTTAGAAGTGACCATGCAGTGATGCACAGCCCACTGCTGCTTGGCTGTAGCACAGTCAATAGCTTTTGGGTGCCATCTATAGTTTCACCAAGGAGAGTTTCAACCCTGCTGCCCTTTAGGGTCTTGGGTGACTATTTGCCTTTCTCCAGCCTCTGTTATGAGGGTCTGCAACTGGAAGTACAGTGCCAGCTCTGGGTATTTGGCCTCCTTCCCACAGCTGGATGCTTCAAGCACTGTGCTGCTGCTGAAAGGCCAATATTAAGCAAATAGACTTACGACTTCAATTGTGAAGCCTGATGCTTTAATACCTTTAAGCACTGGTTTAATCAGTCCCATTATATATTCATTCACCTTGTGCTTTACAACCTCAGCATGTTTAGGGAAATCACAGACCCTTTGAGCAGGAGCTAAAATGATCTTAAAACTTTACATTTACTTCTGGGGGCTCTGTACAGCTGGAGTTTAATCCTGCTGAGCTTGGTACAGGTTGATCCACACAGACACTATCACACAGTAAAGCCTGGCAGGTGGTTCTTTGGGTGGCAGACATCTGGTTTCACCTAGTTTTGCCTCTTGTGTACAGGCTGGGTGTATTTAAGTTGAAAATCAAGTTTTCCAGAGTGTTGACACCCTTTTCTGTTCCGTGGATTTCTGACTCATGTCAATGACCAGACCTTGCCCTATGTGGGGCCTCTATCTACTTGTCTGTTTCTTGCTTTTTGAAGGTATTTATCATTTTGGGAATCACTTCTTTAACAAATTGAGTTGAAACTGGTTAGGTAGGGCAAGAGATGCAGGATGAGCTACAGGAATCAATAAAGCTGATTTCCTGAAGAAGCTGGACCAAACACTCTTAAAGCTTGCTGTTTTTTTTCCAAGCAACTCTTAGTATTATTTACTATAGGCTTAAGGTTATCACTTTGAGGCATTAACAGCCACATTACTCACCCGGTGCTGGCTTTGCCTCCTGTTTCCAGAGGGTAAACCATGAAGTGCAGTAAGCCAAGCAGGGTGGCTGTGGCCCCTCTGACTTGGGACCTCCTGCCACTGTGGGGGCTTGCTCCTCTGCCTTAGCCTTGCTGGGGCACTCTGAAATACTTGAGATATCCACTGCCAAAGTCTGAAGCTTCCAACAAACCTTAAGGAAGGCCATATCTGTAGCAGTGCTGCCTGAACTTGGAACATGGATCCTGCTTTGGAAGTCAGCAGCTGGTTGCCTGTTGGTTTGGCTTTGGATTTCCCCCAGTTCATCCTGAGTTCCTACCTTGCATTCTTTACTAGCTCATCTCACTCCCTCAAAAGGAATATTGTTTAATAGCAAGAGCTATCTATATGTTTTAATAGAAATTAGCCCAGAGGATCTGAACCAACAAGATATAGTTTAGATGTATTGACACTGTTCCTTAGGAACTGCACCCTGTTCTAACGAGGATGCCTAAGAATTTCCCTCCCTTTGCTTGTGATAAATCCAGTACCTAAAAAAGCAGTCTATCATTTAAATCAGCAAATAGTCTCTATTGGTAAGCAAAGAAATAGTTTGTCAAACATCTACATTCTAATTAGTAATAATAACAACAAATGTGAGCAGCCAATCTGCATATCTTTCTTTAAAGAAAACCATTATGTGTAGTATGATTTTGAGGAATATGAGATAAAGTCATTTTGAGCTAATCCAGAGAATTCACTCTGTTTCTTATGGAAAGTATTTGCCAGGCCCTCCATGGTCACTCTTCTCTGGGTTCATGTGCAGCACAGGAGCTTTGGGTTCTGAAGCTGGGTTTTTGACAGCCCCTCCAGGAGGGCAGGAGCTCTCTGAAGACAGGGCCCTGTCAAAGTGTCTCTGTGTTATTAGCAGTAGCATGGAAATCATTTTCATGTTCTTAAAATAGCTGCACCTCAGGACTTGAGATAGACATTTCTGAGTGGGTAGTGATGGGTTTTGTATGTATTTTAGTGTCTTTTAACACATTCTTTAAAGAAACTCACTGTACTTTTGAAGAGATGATATCTTAACATGAGCACAACTTTGAGCTGTTGCCAAGTGCAGTCCATAGCAGTAAGTGTTCTGTTATGATGAATGGATTTTATATTTAACACAGCCTTGGGGAAATTATTCCCTTTTTGTGTATTTCTAAAGCTTATAATAATAGATCAATGTAGAAAGAAAATGGTAATTATTAATCTGCTAAAATAAAGTATCTCTTCAGCCACACCAGGGAGTCTCAGTATTCAATTTCAATATTTGTTTGGGGAAAAACAGGCAAAGTGCTGAGGTTGCAGCATTTGTTTCTGGCTGAACACTCTGCCCACAGCTAAAAGGAGCAGCTGAGGCTCTGGCTGCGCAGCCAGAACTGACAGGAGCTGTATTTTGTGAGCCATTCTCTTTATTTACTTATTTTAACTAACGTGAGTGGAGATAAAGTTACATAAAAGACTAGTTCTAGAGCTAGTAAACAATACAGAGCAGCAACAAAGTCACCCTGTCTACTTTCTGTCCGATTTGTCTATGCTGTTACTACCATTTGATGTCCATATTTTTGCCCTGGGCTTGGAGAGAATCAGAACTGCAATGAGTGGAGATTGTGGCTGAGAAAGCACTTCACATGTTCCAGCTCCTCAGTGCTTGATCTCCTGCACGCAGCTAAAACAGCTCCTCAAGAGGTTGCCTTATCAGCAGCTTATTTTACAAGAAGCTGCACTTTCTGATCAGGTTAATACTGGGTAGGAAAACAATGAGATTTACGGAGACTGAAATAGTTTAGTGCTTTGTGCTCACACAGTCAGTGGAGTTTCTGGTCAGAACCCCCTAGGTTATGATCAGCACACAACCATCTTTGTGTGGTGAACAGTCTAATTCCATTTTCACATACCCCAGGAAGGTTGTGGCAGATGACTGCAGTAGACCCACTGCACAGTTCTGGGATGATGCTAGACTGTCAGCATAAGCCCAAGCTGGCTTTGCTGGCCTCAACCATTTGAGAGATGGCAGCAGGGATTATCTAGCACAGCCACTCCATTAACTGTGTTGAAACAGCTATGGTACAGGCCTTGCATTCATGTTTCAGAGCTATATGTAGCTTAAGAACCACAGGCTGACTCTTAGGCAGGTCTGGTGAAGCTGTGAGGTTCCCCCTGTGGATGCTGATCAGCCCAGCTCCCCAGCAGGAGCTGCTGCAGCTCATTGAGTTTGGATTGGGTTGTGCTGTCGTTCTGTTCAGCACTCACAACTGCTGTCTCTTGGGAGATGTGGGCTAATGACTCCTCAAAAGTGTTAACATCCTGTGAGATGCTAAAGCTTGTTCTGTATTGACCAATAGGTGTATATGGGACAGCATGCAAAGGACACAGATTGGCAGAAATGTCTGTGTGTTGTGACCTAACAATGCACCATGTAATGGTGGGCTCAGTTCTGTTCCACTTTGGCTGCACAGTGCCTGGACCAGGAGTACCCCTGCTCAGAGGACAGGCAGTTCGCAGTCAGCTCTGTACTCAACTTCACCAAGGCATCTGCTCCCTCCTTCATCAGTGTTCTCAGCACAGGGGCTGCTTTTTATGATCCAGATGATTACAGAGGAAAGATGAAGCTATCCCTATATTTCTGTTATTTCAGCTGTATGTTTAAAGAGTGCATAGATCCAAATGATAGTTTGGAGCAGCTGTGTTAAAGAGCTGCTGCTTCATCTGCTCTGGGAGGACAGCACAGCAGTAAACAGGCTTGTGCTGTTCTGCATGTAGGGACCACATGGAAGTATGAAATGTTAAGTCCATTCTCCTACTGGGCATCTTTGATGTTAAAACGCCAGATGCAGGCACAGTGCTCACAGACTGCAAATGTCCAGCTAATGCATATAGAGTTGAGGGCCTAAGCAGCAACCAGGGAGCTCTGCAGCAGTGTCACCAACATTTCAATGCATCCCAGCTTTCTTGCCTAAAACGGCAGAAGCAAGTCTCTAAAACTGTGGACATACAGCTTCTGCTTCTCCATAGCAGTGCTTAGGACTAGAGCAGCCCCATGCTGTTTGCACTGAGCCTTTTGTCTTCACCCTTACATGCTGGGGATCTGCTCCTGACCTTAACCCAGGTTTTCAGTGGGGAATGTCTGGTGAACTTTGATATAAGCAAGAAAAGCATTTTCCTCAGTATGCTCCATACTATTAAACAGGGTCATTTTGACACTTGTGTTTGTAGTAGCTTTTGGCACAATGCTGTATTTAATGCCTTTTTTTAATGTTTTGTTGGATGGCAGCGTTAGTTCGTGGCAAGGCATCTAGGTTGTTGCAGGGAACAGAGACATAAAACTAAGCAAATGCTATCATTATGACAGCAGCAGCAGTTGCTGCCAGCCATTATTAGTGAGTGAACTTCGTCTCAGTAACAAATTGTCCCCTCCTGTGGGCTATGGCAGTAGAAAACACAGTAGATCGTGTTTTTGTTATGTATGCACTATATATGTTGTAGTAAAGAACAATGGTAGTTTGTTTTATAGTCACATGGCATGCGACTGGGTAATTGTAAGGAAGAAGCTGAAGCCTTGCAGCTTTATTTGAACTCCTTCAAGACTGAATGTGACTTGCCATATGCAGAGGCTATGACCCCTATCACAGGCTGGGAAGGGGGATGTGGTTTTCTTCTCCTGAAGGAACTGGGCCTCCTTGGCTGTCCCAGTCTACCATGGAGCAGACATGCCCCAGACCCAGCTGTGCCAATGAGGAGGCAGCCAGGCTTCCTGCTGGCCTGGCACTGAGGGAGCTCTGGGCACACACAGCACTCCAGGCAAGTGAGCTAAGCTGCTTTTCAGCATCTTCCTTGTGGTCCTGGAGAGAGCCCCAGCCTGTGTGGTGCACTGAGCATGGCAGACCTTCATCTGTGCTTCTGCAGACCAGGGTGTTACCTGCACACAGTGTCTGTGCTTGAGGCTGTGAGGAGCAGTGAAGCTGCTGCTGTTTCAGGGTGAAGGCAGGGGGTTTTGGGGTGTGATAGCATGGCTGGCTGCGGAGCTCTTTGTGTTCTTCAGTGGGAGGCTGATTTTGCAGGGATTTGAAAAGTGAGGGTGCAGTAGGTTAAAGTAATAAGCAGACACCAAATTTTATTGCAGTTTGGATAAATTGTCTCCATCTTCATTACATTTCTGTCCCAGTGTCTAAGTTCTCTTTCAAAAACGCATCAAGTGTTTTGCCTAAAGGCTTGGCCTTCCTTGACTAGTTTTCCCATTTGAAATAAGTGAGGAGGAGAGCTAGTAAATGTTTTTTCTACCCTACTGTTCGAAGTCTCTTTGGTTCTCTTTTATGTGACAGTAATTTGCAAATGGAACTCTTCAAGGACTTCACTGTCTCTATCCTGGCTTCACCTGTGTCCTGACTTCAGCAGCAGCTGTGGAAGCTCAAACTCAAATGCCTTTTTTATTTGAAAATCTATTAAGAGGGTTCTTTACAAGTCATAGGAGCAAAATCCTGCAGGTTAATCACCACGGTCCCTTTTCTTTCTGATGGCTGGCAGGAGCATGAGGGTTTTATACCACTAATAGGTGAAAGAATGAGGGTTCATGATAGATTTTCATCTTAGCTTAAAAATAATTGCTTCCTTAAGTTCCCTGCTATTAGCCAGAGCAGTTTCTGTTACTGTTCACTGTGAAAAGATAATAAAGTTTCAGGTATCCAGTTTTAGACTTTACTCCTTTGCACTGATGTCCCATTGATTGACTGTGTTCTGCCTGAGCAGCCGCTATAAATTGGGTCCTACAGGTCAAAAAGCCTGCAGCGATTTCAACTTGTGCTGGCTTCATTGAATTAACACCAGCTTACTCTATTGCAGGTTTGGCTCCGGATATTTGCTGAGGGAAGCAATGTTATTCAAGTGCTGAATGTTTACAGCAGCACTGATCTCTCCCTGTTTGGTTGGTTGGTTTATTTTCCTCTTGAAAGGAAGCAAACTTGGGACCTTTGACAGTCTTCAATCTGTCGTTTCAGTCAAGTCTGATAAGTCAGTCAAGTATAGACTGGCATTTCCTTCGCTTTCTATTTTAATTAACCTGCTCGATCTAATGAGTGGAACTATTGAATGAGCAAGCAGAAAGGTCCGTGTTTGCTGCGGTGTCACGGCACTGGTGGCCTCATGGCTGGTGGAGGTGAGAGCAGGGTGAGGCTGGCTGTGAGGTGAGCAGCAGCCCTATTGCTGCCGATGGGGCCCCCGCCAGGGCAGCAGCCGATTGCATGACTGATGTTAGCAGCATTCAGGGTCGAGCCCGAGCAAGGGCTGCTGCAGAACCTCGCCGCAGAGTACAAGGGGCGAGGTGGCAGCACGACGAGGAGCAGACCCTCCTATTGCAACCGGACAGCACACTCCAGTGGTGCGAGGCTGCACTGCTCCTTGGAGCAGGCATCTCACAGAACCCTGTTAACCCCCTTTTAGCCAGTCAGTCATTCGCCTGCCTCAGGTGACCAATGTGTCTCTCTTTCAAACGGTAGTTAACTCCCGAAAATCAATTCAGTTCTTTCTGTTCTTTGCCACCTGTTTTAGCTAAGCTGGTGGAATGGCAGATATTCCCGTGCCTTTTTTATTGTATAGGCACAGAAAGGAAGAGGCTGGGCCAGGAGAGGGGACACCAAATAGAGCCTGTTATCCTTTTATCTGTTACTCTAAAGCACGATCTGAGATTCTGTATTCGTAGTCTGTCTTGGATGTGTAGTTCTTATATTTTTCTCTTGTATACTGGTAAAATAATAGACATGAGAGTGCTACACTATGCCCATCCTCAACCTAATGGGTGACTTGGGGCCCCTTCATCTTAAACAGCAATTTAGTTGTGTGTTTGAAAAGCATGACAAAGGCATATATTTTATCCCTGATCTAAAAAGGTGACTGTGTAACATAACCAAGCGGCACCCGGTGCCACCACGGCAGGCTGTCTCCTGTGGAGTTTCCGGATGGACAGAAATGTCATATTGCTGCCTGGGGGACAACTTGTTCCAAGTGCTGAGCATGTATAACCTGCAGAGTGTGTTTTCATTTGAGTCTTAGAATTATTCATCCTGGGCATAGTAGATGCAAGCAAGCAGCATGTGCTGATGAGACATTACTTTGGCTACAGGGACAAACCTGATGGTGAAGGTATCCAGAATTGAAGGCAGAAGACTAGAGCAATACTCGCATGTTGTCTGGCTGTGAGAGGTGTGCTGGTTTTGGCTGGGATAGAGTTAATTTTCTTCACAGCACTACTATGGGGCTGGTTTGAATTTGTACTGAAAGGAGTGTTGGTCACACAGGGGGTGTTTTTGTTAGTGCTGAGCAGTGCTTAGAGCCAAGGCTTTTTGTGCTCCTCACCCCACCAGCGAGGAGGCTGAGGGTGCACAAGTTGTTGGGAGGGAACACAGCCAGGACAGCTGACCTCAACTGATCCAAGGGATATTCCATGCCATATGGCATCATGCTCAGCAGATAAACTAGGGGGGAAGAAGGAGGAAAGGGGGGACGTTGGGAGTGATGGTGTTTGTCTTGCTAAGTTGCTGTTACATGTGCTGGAGCCCTGCTGTCCTGAGGATGGCTGAATTCTTGCCTGCCCATGAGAAGTGGTGAATGAATCCTTGTTTTGCTTTGCTTGTGTGCCCAGCTTTAGCTTTACCTGTTAAACTGGCTCAACCCATGAGTCTTCTCATTCCCATTCCAATTGTCTCCCCAGTGCCACTGGTGGGCAGTAGATGAGCAGTTGTGTGGGGCTTAGTCAATGGCTAAGGTTAAACCGTGACAAGAGGCTTGTGCTTATGTACCCCACAGCTTTTCCCTTCAGGATGCAAAGTCAGATTAAGGTTTACTGATACTTAGTACTCAGCAGCAGAAGTTCTATCAAAGGGATACAGACCTTCATGTGGACATGAGGTTGCCTTTGCGATACTGCTATATGGATAAATGCTGTAAGGCAATGAAGAGTCTGGTCTTCAGATCTGCTGATCCAGGGGCTAAATAAATGTAATAAGCTTTCAAATAGAAATAAACAAAATGATGCACCAGTGATTCAGGAAAATCAGCAAGAAATACACATTTGCAGTAATGAAAATAATGGAGTTTAGCCCCAGTTAATTTAGTCCCAAGGAATCTGCAATATTACAGGAGGAGTTGTAAACAACACATCAAACAATAAAATGTGAGTAAGAAAGAGTGAAAAAGAGACTTTTCTGGTTGAGGTAAAATCTGGACCTGGTAACAACTTGGCTGTGAGAATGGGGTTTTGCCCTGGCTTCTCTCTTCATCTGTGGTTTGGTGTTTGGAAGCTGTATGTTCCCCCTGGGTGCAGGCATGGTTCTCATTGATAAACAGGCTTTGTTTCCTCTTCGCATGCTGTTGGCTGTGTCACAGTTGCAAAAACCTCCAGACTTGTTTAATTGCCAGGCTGGAAATGGTGCATTCAGTGGCTCTGAACAAGCTTAAGCTTCTGTGAAAAGTGCTGACTGTCAAACTGCCAGTCTTCATTCCATGGAGGCGGCAACAAAGTCTGCTCAGATCAAACTCTGCTGGGTGCGACCGCTTCAGTAAGTGTTTCATGTTGTCTGCATGCTGTATTTAATATACAGCCATTGTTTTGTAACCATTGCACAGGTAATCAATAATGGATGGCATTTGTAGCAATCAAAGTGTAATTCCTGCTTACATTTTCATGAGGGACCATTTCATAAACATGATTGATTTCTCACATTTATGTTCAGGAAAGAGGCCTGGGCCAGTGTGCAGTGAGAAATGCTTCAGTGTTAGGATTTGTCTGTGCAAGGTTCATTCCCAGAACTGGTCAGGATGCTAGTGAATCATAGAATAGTTAGGGTTGGAAAGGACCACACAGTTCCAACCGCTTGCCATGGGCAGAGACACCTCAGACTAAACCATGTCACCCAAGGGTATGTCTAACCCGGCCTTGAACACTGTCAGGGATGGAGCATTCACAACTTGCTTGGGCAACCCATTCCAGTGCCTCACCACACTCACAGTAAAGAATTTCTTCCTTATATCGAACTTAAACTTCCCCTGTTTAAATTTGAACCAGTTACTTCTTATCACTACAGTCCCTGATAAAGAGTCTCTATAAGTAGCAACTAATTGGGAATTCCTGTGGATGCTACATCTGAATTCAGGGTCTTTGTTTGGGGACTCTTTCTTCTGTCCTGTATGTGCTGCTTGGTAGTAGTTTACTTTAATGAAGCAAATTAACTAATAGTAAACAGGGATTTAAAACCCTCTTTTTTATCTGTAGACTATTTAGCCATGCACCTGCGTTAGTGTGTCTTAGTGAACTGGCAACTACCCTAATGACTTTAAAACAGATGATGAATGACATTGCATTTCATGATAACCCATGATATGGGTTTGGATGCTGCATGTGTTCTACTTGTATGTGACTGCAATTTAATTCAACTAGAAAACAGCCTCGTGACTGTATCAGGCTATGCTGTATCCTCAGTAGCTATTGATGCTGTCATGTTTGTGCCACACGGTGGTGGTAGAACCCAGTGGAGCTGGTCTCTGGAGATGTTCCCTTGCTGTGCAGGCATGCTGCAGGCCCCGGTGTCTTTCTGCTTCCTTGTGTGTTTTGGCTCTTAATCTGTAAATGGACCATGGTGCTTGCTGTCTTTGGAGGGGTGCTCTAGAATGTATGAACACAAAGTATAGAATTAGGGGGTTTTCCTGTGTACTGGTGTTCTTGCTCCAATTTCCTTTAAAAAAGCCTTACAGGAAATGCTTTCTTGACTTTTGATCAAGCCATTAACATCATTCCTGCTTCATCTGCAAAGAAATCCTCAACCTCAACATATGCACAACACTTTTTCTTTGCTTGTTTGTTTGGAGAGAATCACAGAGACATCAGGGTTGGAAGGACCCTCTAGAGATCACCCAGTCCAACCCCTGCCAAGGTAGAGCCACCCAGAGCAGTCACACAGGGACGTGCCCAGGTGGGTTTGGGATGTCTCCACAACACCCCCAGGCAGCCTGTGCCAGGGCTCTGCCACCCTCAACGGAAAGAAGTTCTCCCTCATGTTGAGGTGAAACTTGTGGTTTAGTTCATGGCCATTGCTCCTTGTCCTGGCACTGGGCACCACTGAAAAGGGGCTGGCACCATCCTCCTGGCACCTGCCTCTGAGATACCAATCTGCACTGATGAGATCCCCTCACAGTCTGCTCTTCTCCAGACTGAACAGGTCCAGCTCCTGCAATCTCTCCTCATGAGAGATGCTACAGGCCCCTGATCATCCTTGTGGCCTCCAACAGACCCTTTCCAGTAGCTTTTTCTCTTTCTTGTCCTGAGGAGCCCTGACCTGGACACAGTACTCCAGATATGGCCTCACCAGGGTCAAGTAGAAGGGAAGGGTCAGAGCCTTGTTCTGAAGCTTGTCATCGTTCACTATGTATGTGTGTACTGAAAAAATAGACTACACAGGACTGTGAAGCTGTATGAATGCCTCCAGGACAAAATCCATAAGGATTTCTTGAATATTGACCCTTTTGACATTCTTCCTGCTATGAATTTCAGTACTGAGCTCACTGCTCCTGCACAGCCTAAGGAGAGGGAGAGCTTAGCATTTAGGCTTCAGCTTGTCTCTTGTAGGTCTCTCTTCTCTTCTGTGCCTTAAAATGAGAGGGTACCAAGGAAATGAGGGGGAGAAGAGAGTGTGTGTGGTGACAGACAAATCCTACACAGGGGACAGTGCCTGATAGGTACGAAGAAATAGCTTCTCCCCATCACCCTCATGCTACAAGCCCTGAGTTCTACACAAGGGAGAGGCATCACCTCAGCTTTTCTATAACAGAACAGCAGAATAGCAGCTCCATCTCCAGGGAAAGTTGATTTGAACTACAAAGCTGTTGGGGGCTTTGGGTGTAAATGTGTTTATCTGCAGCTTCTGGAACTGTAATCCCCAAGTAATACCCTGCTTTTCCACTTCATGTGGAGGGGGACAGAGCTCAGCCAACAAGAGACACTTCCAAAAACCTCATGTGTGCATGTTCCCCACTGCTTTTATTCAGCTTCAGCAGTGTTACCAAGGGCATTTCATATCACCCTGCTCATTGTAAAACTGATGGTGAGTTCAGCTTCAGCTCTTATTCCCCTGCGAGAGCTCTGCAAAAGCATGCACTCTATCTAAATAGGGAGGAAGGCTGCCATGAAGACAGGTTGGGTCCTTCTGTGAGATGACAGCATGGCAGGAGTCTAGCTATGGGACAGCTGGAGTAGGTAATGGTCCCACATCTCAGCTCTGCACTACTTGAGCTATTACTTTGAAAACAAGCCCTGGCCTATCGGCTAAATGGAACAGACATGAGGTAGGATTTTCCCAAGCAGGCTGTCGGCTGTCACTCTTACTCTATAGATGTAGAAACGGAGAGAGCAACACAAATGAGCCCATGGCCAGAAAGCAAATCTTTGCCAAGGCTGGGTGTTAATCTCTAAGGAAAAGACCCAAATCTTGCAGCCAGGCTTAAGAGCATTTAATATCCTTTGTTTGGCTCTTGCTGGGTATGCGTGGGTAAGAGAACAGCATGTTGCACTGTGGTGCATTTGTTATAATGAATATTAACTACTATAGCAACTGTTTCAATACACTCAAGGTCTGATCTTTAAGATTTTGAGCTTGCAAGAGAGCATATTACTCAGAAAACTCTGCTGCCTCCCTCGTATCTAATTTGCCTGCAGCAATGGATCAAGTGAGAACTGGTGATTCTTTATCTACATGGGTTTTGTTTATTATCTTTTCCCATTAATTGCTTTTTTTCACCCTCTTCCTTCAGTAACAAAACTTGAATGAGAAATAATAGAATTAAAAAGCACTCCCACAGTCAGATAGAACAATCATTTGAGGGTGTTATTAGTTTAAGCCTTACTCACAAGCAAAAGAGCTGTCTCAATGCCTGTGGTGTTCTATGTCTTTGAATTAATTTCCAGGCTCTGTGGTGTGGAGCTCAGATTTGCTCTCTTGGAGCAGAGCTGGGCAAGAATCATTCCACAGCCTTGTGGACTTGGGGGATATTTACAGGCAGTGAATGACATTCTGGGTATAGAAGTTAATAACTTAGTCAGCAGTGCTGTCTTAAGGATTTCTGAACATCAGCTGAGCCCTGTACAGTGTGGCCTGTGAGTTTTGGGAGCTTAGCTTCTTGTCAGAAAAGTAAAAGCAGCCTGGTTAAGTAGCAGTTGCTGTAAGTGGCATACTCTGGTATCCCAGGTAGCTACACAGAATTACTCTCTCCTTCCTGGTGCCAGAATTGCCTGTGTAAAGAACTCTTGCTTGAGTCTGAATGCTGTCCTTCAGAGTCCAGATAAGCTGTTACTCACCTGGAAACAAGTTACAACAAACCCTATCGAAATTCAGTAGTTCTGTCTCAGCTGTTTCTGATTTCTGTAGCCATAGCTTTGAGCCTTTAGCAAGCTCACTTCTGCTCAAGCATTGTGACAAAAGGAAATGCTGTTTCTCTACTAGTGGTAGGAAATGAAAGGGGTCAGACAGGAGCTGTGTTCCTGAGGCAGACAGCCTGGTCCTGCCTGGCTCTTTGGCCTTTGTCCTCTCTTCTGGGAAATTCTGTTTCTGTGGCCATAATTCTGTTGCTTCAGGCTCCAAAGCAGCTGTTTCCCAGATCTTTGCCCATTCTGTCTTAGGCTAATTCTGTTTATGGCACACTGACCTATGTGAAGGCATCTGTGTTTGGTGCAGTGCTGACACTCAGGATGCAAGTTCCCATAATTCTCCTTCTTTTACTTTCAAAACAAAATGAATTGAATCCAACAAAGGGGACCTCAATTTTGGCTAAAGACAATCAGCATGAGGAATAAGTGGGTGTAATGCATAACAACTAAGCTACTTCCTAAAGCAATTCAAATGCCATTTACTGTCTGTTCTCTATAGATAAAGCCTAAGCCTGGGGCTTGCAAACTCTCTTGCCCATTTTCACAGAAACCCTGAAGTGCAGAATTTTCTTCATTTCCTTTTAACTGTGTAATCCTTGAAGTGTTTTTTCTCAGCCACAACTGCTGCCATACCAGGTTAGCCCAAATGCCCATTAGACTTTGTAGCCTGTCTTAGGCGGTGTGAGTGTCGGGTGCCAAGGAAGGGTTGTCAGAACATGCAAGCAGATCCAGGAACTTCCCTAAATAACCTGGACATGTCTTGAACTCTAAAAGTAAGATCTGTGAATTTAATGAGACTTTGTGGATTCTTTTTTTTGTCCATGATGTGGTTTGGGTTTTTTTGATACTATGAATTTATAACCTGGGGAAGGATTTCCCCATCTTTATTATGTATTACCCAGTGAAATACCTTCCCTGTGCTCAATCCCCAGTTACAAGAGTTTATTTGATGGCTCATTCCAGCTGCAAATATTTCTTTGGGTAACTTCTGTAGTCAGAGCTGAGAGTATCCCCATCTCCCATAAAGTGGTCCTTGGGGGGGTTTTTACTACATTGGCAGCAGCAGCTGTGCTGGGGAACAGTAGCTGGAGTTTCAGAGGGTTAGTGTGCTGAAAGCCAAGTCCAAACCTTTTCCATTTCACCTCTTTTGAGCAAATCTTTGGTGAGATTGCATTGTGCTTCCCCTGGGGAGGGAAGGGAGCTAGGCTGCATCCTCACTGCACACATGTCTGCATGCAATATGTAGTCCTGATGCAAAGAAGAGGGTGTCCACAGCAGTAGGAAAGACTCTTCGGCACAAGCTGAGGTATTCCGGAAGATGCTTCAGCAGCACCAGCCCGTGCTCTTTAGGGCAAAAGCTGAGCCATAGGCTCTGAGTTCAGGCTGTTGATTGCAGCACAGCAACTGTATTTTCTTTTCAGCCTTCTAAGAAGTAAGCATTTGTGACAGATCACTTTGTGGTTTGATCAGGGAACAGAATGTGGTGTGGGGAAAGGGTAATGAAAGACTGAACATAATTTAAAACCATTTATGTCTAATATAAATTATAAGTTTAATATAAAGAAGAAGAAAGACCGAAGTATATTTCAGTACAGGCACACATCAAACTATGTAATTCAATGCACTTACTGTCATAAACCCTCTGGTCTCCACACCAAGGGGTGATGGCTGCTGTTGGAGCCAGCGGTGGCTGTGAGGCCGGTTACAGGCACATCGTGCACCAGCGTCGTGGGGACCTGGAGCTGCTCATTGCCATTGATGGGCTGGGGACAGCTGGGGTCTTCTGGGACAGGGGCTTCCAACGGCTGTGCCCGTACCCATGTGGGTTCCTACAGTAGAGGGTAGTGTTACCTGTATCTGCACTGCTGGAAACAGATCGCTCCCAAATGATGGGTGTATTTAATTTGCTGGTTCCAAGCTGATGTGGAGTTGTTGTAGCAGGCAGATATATGTATCTTTGCTGCTTTACTGAAAATGATTTTTCAGTGAGGCAAAAATACAACCCATTAGCGCTCTCTGTACCACAGTGCTGATATTTAGCTTGCAAAGCTTGCAAGGCTGCTGATTTCCTGAGAGCATTCCTCAGTCATCATTCCTGCAGTTGCTTCTCCTACTACCACAGTGTCTGATTGCTTTATTCTTAGCAAAATATTAGTTCTTCAAATGTCACACCTTTCACAGAAATGGCTTTCGCCTCCTGGCACTGCCTCCCTGGGATCAGGTATGCCTCAAAGCCGAGTTAGAGACACCATGTCATTGCTGTTCCCAGCTGCTCAGCACCACTGGTGGGCAGCTCTGGGATCTCCACCCTGGCTGACAGAGGAAGAAATAGGAAAGATGAAAGACAACTTTAAAAATGTTATATAAAAAGCAAGTCAAACCATCTTAATGGGTGGCTTAGAAATGAGTTTTCTAGTTCTGCATATTGAGATTTCTCAGGTTTTGAAGGGTCTTGCTTATATGTGGAGACTGGATCTATTCTATGTCCTGTCTCACTTCTGATTTCAATCAGACACTGCAATGTGGCCTATGCTGCTGGATGCGCAGATGTGGGGTATGCTCCCTCTTGCCTCTGAATATCAGATAGTCAGCAGTCCCTTAGGGTTCCGGTTAGGGTTAGGAATGGCTGGACCTGATGATCCAACCATGAACCAACCAGGTGTTTTCCAACCTATCTATAGGTTGGAAACCTATAAAATCAATTCTATAAAAGAGAACAGGCTATGAGCTCTTGGTCAGATCAAGTGCATCAGCCCATTGCTTGGCAGTCTAGGGACCTGATTTGTGTTTTAGTTTTGAACTTATTAAATCATTCCCAGGTGTGATTTCCCTGTACCTGATAGTTTCTGTGGAAGCAATATTGTCTGAATGTTGAAGGAAGAGTTTGTATGAAGCCGTTAAAGATTTCTGTGGGATATTTTAATGCCCAAGTCAGGCATCAGGTAGGAAAGCGTGGAATATAATCTGTGGGGAGGGTGTCCCCAGTAGTTGCCTCTTATGTGTAGATTGCTTCAGCATTGCGTGAGAACCTCTTTGGGTACATGTACATTGCCCAGCTCAGTGGTGGCGCTGATTTTTGTGTTCAGAAACTGAGTATCTCATTTGAAGTTTTAGGACTTGCCTTTCAGGTTACAAAAACTGAGCTCTGTGGCTATTTCACAGTCCTTACCAAGGTCACACAGAGCCAGCTTGTAGTGCTGAAGATCCTGTAGATGTTTGGGGTTTTCCTCATACAAGCCTGCAAATAGTAATGTTGAAGGACAGGACTGAGTAAAGGCCGATAACTTGTTCCATTTGCTTGCACTGTTAGCATGTAAGATTTCAGATGTATTTTGACTCCCTCTTCCTTTCTTGCTTATATTGTTAGGTTTTAAATTGTAACGTCACTTTTTAAACCAACTTTTCTTATGCAGGTGTTTTCTTCGTCTGTTCTTGTCTTGCTTTTCCCCCTTTTGCTCCTTCCCCCCTCTTTTTATCACTATTTCAAAAGTTGCTACTTGTTGAAACTAAGATAATTCTCCCCAAAGGTGACATCATGTTCTGAGCATTGTCGTTAAATACTGTTCATCATCTGTAATGACACAGTTGTGTATTCCTCTCTCTGGTGACATGATTACTCGGCTCACATTTAAAAGCTGCATTTTTAACACTGTGCTGCTTAAAGAGGAAGAGAAATAAAAAAGGAATAAAAACCACTGATGCAGATGAACTTTGAAACATTGTTCAAGTCATTTCTAATCTGCTAGAAACACTTGCACTATATATCTGTGGTATCAAGTCAGCCCACCACATGGAGCTAAGATGCAGATTGGTTTGTAGGATGTTATCATGTGATTATACAGCTCCTGGTGCTGGAAGTGCCTTGTTCCTGCCATGCTACTGTCCATTTGCCCACTGCATGGTCCTATTTCCAATTCACTATAATGATGCCTTCATGCTAACATCCAGTTGTTGGTTGTGGTGCTAATTCTTTCCTGACCCTGCCCCTAAAATCCAATTTTCTACTTCCTCTGCTTTAGATGTCAGCTCCCGTTTGCTCGGGTTGGGCTCCTCCTCTCCTCTGTTCTTCCACCACCCTTTTGCCTTCCCATATATTCCCCACTGCTGTTTGCCTGCACACTTTTCCCACCTCACAGCCTGCTCCCTCAGTAGTGCAAGGAGTCACCATTACAGTGTGCCCAGTGAACTGGTGCAGCTGGCTGGCGTTTGTCTCCAGCCACCTCCATACACACGAGCACTCGTGCATACTTGCATTTCTCTTTGCTCCTGCCACACCAGGGAGATGGTTCTGTCTGACGTTATGACCAGGAGCCTGTTACCTGCACTTGCTCCTGCATGGAATCTGAAGTGGGAGCTGTTTCTGCAGGTTTCCTTCATCTCAGTGTTTATTTGTTCATCTCTTCTATTGACACTTGCCATAAAAATATATACTTGATCAAACTGATGTGTTATTTTAGCATAAAGGCCCAATGTATGTGACATCTCTGTAAAAGTTCTTTGTTTAATGAATGACAGTTTGCTCACTACTGCAGCAAGAGAACCATGCTGGTGGTGCAGGAGGTCTTAGGTGCTAAAAATGAGGTGGCTAGTAAGGACAAATGCAGGTGATGCAGCAATATCTGGCCTGGTTTGCTGGGATTGCCTTTTTTGCTTTCCAAAGAGTACTTAGAAGGTGGAAATATTCCTGACTGTGTGAATAATACCTGTCTGTATCTGTCATTCATAGCTAAATGTTTATTTACCTAAAGCAAATGCTATAGACACCTCTGTCATTTGGAAGTTGTACTGCGGGGAAGAGATGGGCTTACTCTGCATAAACCTCAGGAAATGAACTGCTCCCTTACAGCTGGGGATAGTGGGAGCTCCTGTGCCCTGAGCCAGACATAGCATCAGGAGCAGCACTGCAACCACATCCTGCTGGAGGTTTCTGGAGCGTAAGAAATTGCCTGTACAACAAGTTCTATGGGAAATTGCTAATGGAAAATCCTCATAGTTCTCTTCTGCCAGACCAGCAGGGAGAAGATTGTCCTAGTTCTGCAAGAAAGCAGCAATTTGCCTAACTAGATTTGGATGTCTGTTGATTTGTGCCTCTTCTTTGCTCCTTGGATGATTTGCTTGTGACTTTCTGCATTTATTTGTCACTCATTTCTGCACAGTTTGGGTGCAGAAGAGGAATTTCTCCTCTGAAAAGTGAGAAAGCAGTATTCTCACCTGCACAGTTTGGAGCAGAGCTGCTAATTCTTGCCAGGAGAGGTCAGAAAGTTCATGTGAGAGGCTGAACAACCCAGCTGCCCACAAAGGGTCCTGCCAACCAGCCCCAGAGCTGTCACTGCCTGCAGCTCTGGGTGACTTCCATCTGCCTCTAATTGCACTTGCCTGTGGCTTTGCTGCGATGTGGGGCATTTATTCTAATGCACTTGTCACTTTGCACTTCATGAACATACAAGTTCTTCCATTTTCCTCTTCAGTTCTGTATGATGAAGAGGGATGCCAAGTGCTACATTTGCCTTGTGCTCCTTTCATCATGAAGGCATCAACAGATTAAATGGAGGTTGGGGATAGAAGGCAGTCCTGCTTTCCACAGTTCTGCCATCATCAACACATTGTTTCCTCAGCTGCCTCCACTCCTACATTCCTTGAAAGTCAAGATACCTCTTTCTTTGTACAAGGCTTTTGTGACTCTGTTTAGCCATGATACTGCTGAAACTCAGAGCCTGTAGCAGCAATTGGGTTCACTGAAATCCATTAGCTTTTCCAATGAACCTCAGCGTAATTCCCAACAGTTTTTGCTGACTTTTATATCAGCTCAACAAGTCTCTTTGTTGTGCAGAACTCATGAATTTCAGTGGGTTTTTGTTTTGAAGGTTCATTCACACCTGTAATGGAAAACAGAAAGTACAAAGCCAGCGCCAATTAAAACCACTAAAACCTTTTTGCATAACTGTGCATGGCGATGCCCTTTTGCAGACTGTGAGAAATGTAATTTCTTGCTGTAGTAACACAACTGTGTTTGAAAGGGTTACATCAGGTGTCCTGATGCTTGTGGAAATCCATTTATTCCTATCAGTCTCTGGTTTATATTGTTTTGAACCTAAGGATCTGGTCTGGGTTTTCTAAACACGTGTGTGGAAGCGTAGTCTTCAGATTGTAAGCCAGACAGTGAACTGACACTCTGCTCCATTAGCCTAGGAGCATTGTACAGAGCATGAACTGCTGCATCTGCTTGGGAAGTTTCAAACGTGTGCATTTAGGGTGATGAAACCATGATGTGAGATGTTCAAAACTACTTGAAGGGCTTGAGGCAGCATTGCAGCACCCTCCATGTGCTGAGCTGCACCCCCAGAGCATGAGCAGCAGTCGATGGAGGGGATCCTGCCCCTCTGCTGTGCTCTGGGGAGACCCCCCCTGCAGCCCTGGTCCAGCTCTGGGGCAGCAGCACAAGAGGGACATGGAGCTGTTGGACTGAGTGTTGCAGTGCTGCGAGGGCTGGAGCAGCTCTGCTCTGGAGCCAGGCTGAGAGAGCTGGGCTGGGGCAGCCTGGACAAGAGAAGGTTCCTGAAGGGGAGACCTGAGAGCAGCTCCAGTGCCTAAAGGGGCTGCAGGAAACCTGGAGAGGGGCTTGGGACAAGGGCCTGTAGGGACAGGCCAAGGGGAATGGCTTTAACCTGCCAGAACAGGGGAGACTGAGCTGAGCTCTTAGGCAGAAGCTCTTCCCTGTGAGGGTGCTGAGGCGCTGGCACAGGGTGCCCAGAGAAGCTGTGGCTGCCCCATCCCTGGCAGTGTTCAAGGCCAGGTTGGACACAGGGGCTTGGAGCAGCTGCTCCCGTGGAAGGTGTCCCTGCCCGTGGCAGGGGTTGGAACCGGATAAGCTTTAGGCTCCTTATGAAATAAACTCTCAACTTGTAGAAACTCACTGGCACATAAGTAGTAATTCCACCACTTGCACTGCTCTGTGGGCACGTGTCTGGCGCTGGTTGGAGTTAGTGTGGGCTGGCTTTGTCCTGCTATGTAATCTTGCCAACTCATGGCTTTCTGTCTTGATGTTTTCCTGTGACTTTGTGAATATATTCCATGTTGTTTTGAAGACTGAGTAATTGTTTTCTGTCTCATAGTGTCTGTTCACTGAATCTAGCCCAAAGCTACACATGCTTTTAATCCTAAAATTCTCAGTAATTAAAACAAACTTAGCTGCACATGTTTAACTTTCCACTGTGTGCTGTATTTGATTCAGGCTTTCAGTAGGAAACTTATGTCCTTATGTTACATTTTCAGTTCCACCAGTTTATAAGGTTTTTTTTCCTTCAGAATTCCAAAACTTTTTTTGCATTGAAACACAAGGACTGATAAGTAATTCAGAGCCATATGAAATGATGTTTGTATCATCATCCGCTGAGGGTACTGAGGCTTGGTCACAGACTTCTGGTGCCTCCCTCTGCTCCCTCTACCTCTGGGCTGGTCTCCTTGGCCTTTGCTGCTGGTGGGCTCCATTCTGCTTAATGGTTCTTCCTGTAGATTTAGCACAGTGGGTTTTTTTGATGCTGGAGATGATTTGGGGTTGTACTTCTGCTGTACCTTCTGCAATGCTTTCATTTGCATTTCTGTTGCCTTTTGACCTGTGAAATCAATCCTGATTGAATTGAACTGTTTTATTCAACACAATGATTTTTCTGAAGGCAAACCTGCCTTGTTGGTGGTCCTGCATTTGTCAGCAGTCTCTTCTTTGAGCACAGTCACTGTTTAATAAGAAAAGCTGCCAAAGAATCACAGTCCTGTTTTGGCTCATTAATTTAAGAGCAATTGGAATGTTTCAGTGGGCTCCCCTTCCTTCTGCAGGCATGGGTAATACTCCTATCTCCTAACAGGTGGCTTTCAGAATGCAATATATTCTTCAGACTTGCAAACTTGAGGTTAATAGCTTGCCCTCTCATTCTGGTTTACTTGAATGGTGTTTAGGCCTTCAGGGCAACATTTAAGAACACTCGCTATTTTGTATGTGTCTCCCTTGTGCTTGAGACTCCTTCCTTGCAGATACCAGGGCTCTGTTCCCCTGTTGCAGGAATTTGAAGCTTGAATTGTTCCACTGGATTGTTTCTCTGTTTCAGGTTCAGTTGGTTGCTTGGGTTTTTCCTTCCCTCTCTTTGTCACTTCTCCAGATTTTGTTTGGAGATCTCATTTTCTCTTAATGCCATCAGAGTCTGTTCTGGTTTCAAACAGTAACAGAGAAGGAAGGTGATGCCTCAGGGCATGGAGAATTCTGTGCTACCAGGGTCTCATATTTGTTTAACTGGATCCAGTAATCATAAGCATCTCAGTTATGCATAGTTTAATCAGTCTTATGTCAGGAGTGCTTTTACACAAATAAATGAACCAAAGGACCCATTTCAGGGCTGCTTCCTTAGCAGGAGAGTGTAACTCCTTTAAAAGAAGGGAGTTTTTACCTGCCACCATGAATCATTTTTGAGGTGAAGCTGAAAGGATGGAGAATAAAAATTGTAATGAAGGCTTCCCAAATGTAGTTCTTTGAGGCTGAAAATGCTGACTAACATTTGCTGTATGTCAGGAAAATATGGTTTGCTTTAGAATTCAGCTCAGCAATATAAATCCTGTTTCTCTCTTCTGCAAAGGTGGAATTCTTTTGTGACTATGTACATATGTGTGTATTTATGTCTGCATCAGGGAAACGGCTTTCTGGTAATGCCTTTGTCCTAGCGAACCAGGTATTTCTGTTCTCTCCTCCAACACCTGACAAGTCTGCTGGATGTCTGCCCTTATCCTGCTTTGTCCTTCATTAGCACTTCTGGGCTGGAACAGTGTCCTCATGCATCAGGTATCTCTGGCAGGGCTCACTGTCAATTCCACAACAAAGAAAGGCTGAGCTTCCACCTTTCCCACTTGGAGGAGAGACCTTCCCTGTGTAACAACATCCGGAACAGAATGGGAGGGCTTTGGAAGCAGGGCAGGAGCTGTCATCTCCAGCCTGAAGGTTGCAGCAACATGCAAGAGCTACAGTGCCGTCCTTTATCCTGGTGGATGGCTAGCTGGGAGTGCAATGTGGTTATGATTGATGCCTCTTTGATGTGGAGATTATAGCCATCTTAATTGAAAACAGTTAATATGAAATACTGGCAATAATAAGACTTAAAATGTTCCATCATTTGTTATTCTTGCTTTATCTCTTCTTGTTTCTTGAGTATGTTCTATGACAGCCCCAAAAGTGAGTTATGAAAAGGCAATTTCTTAAGCATTAAGAGACAAGGTGATGGCCACAAGCAACAGGATTGTGACAGAGGATGATCCTGCAGCAGCAGCCATGCATTCTTCATATGGCACAGTTTGGGATCTATGCTGAGTCTATCTCCTAGGACGGAATCAGAGGTAACTCTTGGGAGTCATTACAGTTAGCCTGTATAAAACATGTATAAATATGAACAATAGGTCTGTTTGGCTATGAGATGTTTCAGCTTGTTGAAGATCCACAAACATACATGAAAACAATAAGCTACAAATATATTTGTTATAATTATGCTCTCTTAGTGGAGAACATGTAAGCAAGGATTAAGTAACCAAGCAATCAATGTTTAACCATCTCTGGCAGTAACAATGCTGAGTTTTAACTGCTGTGTGAGTCACAGACTCTTGACAAGCTCAGCCTGTTGGGTTTGCCTCAGGGGGCCGTTGTTTGGGCCTCTCTTATTTAAAGGTATGTCTTTGAGTAAGGAATACCCTTTCATTGATGTTTAGGAGCCAGCTGGGGCAGACTTTTGCATATGTTCAGTGAAGGCCAGATCTAACTTCAGTTAAATGTAACAGACACGGTCACTCTCACTTCACAGGCAGTTCCATGAAGCTCTACAGCCTGAATATTCAAAAATCTACTTCTCTTCCTACTCCTGATATGCTAAAGAATCCAGACAGATCATTTACCAAGTCCCCTGTGGCCCCTGTTGAATACAAAGCAGTGTATGTAACTGTGCGGCAGAGGACTGGAAATAGGTGGATGTTCTCAGTTTAAAGATGAAAAGAACAACATCTGAGAGAAGACTGCAGGTGGAAGCACACAGGAAACCTGCAAAATAGATGGCTTTGTTGAAACAAATTCCTTTCTCTCTCATAATTCCTGGCTGTTTTCAACACCTATTTACATGAATAGTCCTTTATTTTCTCTGACACAGAAAAATGCCAGGGAATGTTTTCCTTTTCTGCAGAAAAATAATAGAACACTGACTTTTAGACAGTTTGATCTTCTGTCCTACTTTTTACCTTTACGTGCTCTCCAAGTTTAACTGTTAGTCACCTTTACCAAGAATGTTTTACAGGCTTAACAGAAATCTTGGTGTGTGCCATTTCACCTGTGAAACGGATGCCTCATTTTCCTGTGGAATGTACAACAGAAGCACACTCTGAAGTAGTTTCTCGCTTTGAGTTGTAGTTAGATCTAAACCCAAAGTATTTATTTGTAATGGTTTCTCGCTGGAATTTCCATGGAAATGGTTTCTACTGCAGAAAGACTGCACGTTCTGAGGCTATAGATAAATATCCAGTCCAAGCCCATATGGATCTGCCTGTTTGTTATGCTCACTAAGCCAGTTTATCAAGGCAGAAGCACGTTTCGTGGAGCAGAGGAACAGCAGAGCCTGTCAGTGTTATTTATTCATTGTTCAGAGAGAATGAAGCCGCTGCCAAACTGTCAGTGGTGTCCAGTCTCCATAAGGAACTTGCCAAAGTATGTCCTGTTTGGGAGTGCTTGACTATCTCACCAGCCATCTGGTATGGAGGAGCACATCAACACAGGAACTAAGGAACTGTAACTGCTCTCTACTGAGCGTGGACAAGAAGAGATGGTGGGTTTTGGGTATTTATAACTTGGATGAAAATTGCCTGGTTGCAAATTTGTAATTCCCTTTACCAAAGAACAGCTACAAGGATGTCTCAGTCCAGCACATGTCAAGAGTTGCCTGATGCTGCTGGTAATGCAGTTCTGGCCTGCAGTGTGGTGAGCGGTTTGTCTTAGCTGCTGCCAAGAAGATATTCTTTATGAGGACAAGTGCCTCCTAGCCTGGTCACACCTCAGATTTAATAATTGTTTGATTAAAGGAAGTACTAAAGAACCTTCCTTTACCTTCCTAACATTGCATATTAATAATGCAGGAAGAAGTAAAGCCTTGCTTATTAAAATTCACCCTGTGTATAACATTCTCTGGTTATATTTGATACAGAGACATTGACTGACTTAAAAGTGTTTCAATACATAGCAATATTTGCATCTCTCCTTCCAAGATTTTTAGCTTATTATTTACACATACATCTTACAGGAGTTCTCCAGCACAGCAGCTGGCTACAGAAATACTGCAGCATCATGTGGTGCCTCAGTCTAGCCAGGAATTCTGTGGTAAAACCAGGAAAGGCTTACTTGGAAGAGCAGTGCATGACAGCACTAAAATTCATATGTTGTAAATGGTTGTGTCCTTGTAAACTTCCTCTTTCTGTGTTGGTGTGTGTTACGAAGGAGAACAGATGTAGGTCTTAGCAAAGTCCTGAGCAAAATTCCCTTTGGCTTTGAAAACTTATAACACTCTTTTTCTTTTGTAAATCACTTGCTTAGCTTCGTTTCTCATGCAGCTTTGACATTGTCAATAAGCTCTCACCTTTGATTAGAGAACAAACACAGTGTTGCAAACTTTGAGCTTCAAGGCTGACAGGAAGATGTTTGCTGAAGATGCTTTTGCATTGTGATTCACACAAAGCTGTCATCAAGAACCCTTGGGTTCTCAAGCTCATTTCTCATGACTGCTTAAGCTTTGCTTCTTTGGTGCCTGAAGTTGTGTTAGTGTTTGGGCTGGAGCTGTGCAGCTATTGATGGCTTTTCTACCTGGGAGTGTGTTGTTAGGCACAGTACTGCTGTTGCTCCTATGTGCTGGGCCCTCTTTGGACGTGATCTGCAGTGAATCACAGAATCATTCATTATGGAGGTGGGGTGATAAAAGCTGACAAGTTCAACAAGAGCAGGTTGGAGCTGATTTCTTCCCTCCAGACCCTCAGGTCCTGACTTCAGTTTGTATCTACTCAGCTACTTTCTTCCCCTTTTCTAGAAGCTAATAGTGTGATTTATTTGAGCATGAGAATGGGACAGTTGGGGAAAAGCAATATCCTGCTGGATTCTTTTCAGTGATTTCACTCCACACTAGGAGAACTTAAGGGACTTATATTTAGAGAGGAGGTGTAGGTACATGACAGTCAAGCCTGTCTGAATATGCACCTTGCTACAGTTTAACTCATCCAAAAGCAGAAAGCAGCTATGATCTAGATAGTTTTCCAGTGACCAGTCTACTAGTGCTAGGTTTTATTGAATTTGGGAAGGTCTTTTGGTGACTAATGGCAGATATTTGCTTCTATTTTGTCCTCATGACAGAAATGTGAAATCTTTCTCTCTGGGATGATCTCTGTTGGAACCATCAGTCACTGGGGTAGTTCTGTAGTTTGCAGTGATGTTCTGCCTTCCATGAAATGCAGTGTAAGCTTTCATCATGGCAAGAGACATGTCTGTGTTTGGGACAATAGAGGGCAAACCATTCTTGGCATGTGGTAAATACTGAGAGGAGCCTGAGAATGAGCTTTTTTTTCTGTTTTGTGGAGCATATTTACCTCTATTGGGCAGTCTCTGCAGCTTTTGTCCTGCTTGAGTTTAGATAATTACTCCCAAAACTCTTATGTTTCTCCTAACTAACACAGGCCTCATCATTGCAACAGTGAAGATGATTCTGGACATTCTTTAGGTCATTTATTTTCTCCTGTTGGAGCCTGGAACAGGCTATTCTTAGCTGATAATGTTATTCATATGTAAAACTATTCATTATACTGGGCATATTGGTAAACTCAAATCCAAAAACTTCTAAAATTCATAATTTGAGATTAGTTCTGAACCCTTTTTGCCTTCAGGTTTTACTCCATGCATCTTTTAAAACAGCCTATCCAAAGCTTCCAATTAAAATGTGAATGCATGTATGCGTAAGTAAAAATCCAAATCTAGTTTTTATGGTTCAAGAACTATTCCTTACACTATTCATTATAACTGTGAGGCTTTGAGTGTCATCCTGCTCATGTCTCATACGACAGGTAATCCTTTAGAATCTTTCTTTGTCATAAATTACACCAAAACGCTTCTCTGCATCTGTACCAGTCCTGGCTCAAGTGCTGCACCAATGTGCACTTTAAATTCTTTCTGTACCTAACAAAAATGTGAGGAAAACTGATGTTTTCACATGCAGCAAAGGAGCAGCATTGCTCTTTGATGTTCTACCTTGTAGAATTTGTAAAAGGAGAAGTTTAACTTTATTAATCAGTTGAATAGAAACTAGAGAGTTTGGTTTAGCTTAGGGCAAAGTCTAGAAGTGGCTTTTTTGTACATCTCAGGAAATGAAGAAAAATCTCATATTCAAGTAGGTACCTTTATTTTCTTTCAAAGAAATATTGATAGAAACATTGAAGATGGACAAATTTCTGCTATCGTGCATGGAATTCAGGCCCTGGGTTCATGCCAGGATCTCTGATCTCTCCCCTGTGCCTCTTCCTGTGAGCTGTTGAATGGCTCCAGGAATCACCTTACAAAGTTGAGACAAACTACTGCAAATCCTGCAGTGGATCAAATATTTATTGAGGTGGGATCATGGGTAGGTACCATGCCCATGTGCTCAAGGCAGAGTCAGACAGATTGCCTTAGTTTTGTTTGTATTCTCTTTACTTGTTTTTGAATCTGGTTTAACCTGAACAGTCTTTGCTTGGGTTTGAGCACACAGTGTAAGCAACACAGCTGAGTGGGTGCCCCTGGAATTCCCTCATAGGAAATGCTCTTCACTGAGTGTTTGATTACACTTGATCATCAAGACTGAAAGGATTGAGCTGTGAGAGTACAGATTGCCTAGTAGTTGCCACCTAATGTGCCCAGTAGGGCTCGTAGAGAGGGTTTGAGCTTTCCCCATGAGCAGAGGCTGTCAGAGCTGCCCTGCATGGTGATGCCTGGGCCACAGAAGTGATGCTGGAGGTTGCAAAATAAGCAGACAGGTGGGTAGGGTTAGAGGAGTCAGAGGGACAGTGGAGGAAGGGATGGCAAGGATCCCATGAGAGAAGAGACCAGTGTCTTCTTTACCTGCAGGAAAGGAAGAGCATCACTGAAAAGTGTCATTGTTATTGCTGAGGGCTCTGCGTGCAACAAGTAAAGCTGAGGTTTGAAGGCAGTAAGACACAGAAGCTCCTGGCAGATATGAAGGTATGTGCTTATTTACAAGTGTGCAAGGCATGGTAGCATAAAAGGGGAGGTAAATGGTTTAAATGCTCCAACTCAATGACGTAAAGGCAAAGTTGAATATGAAAGCCTTCAGAAATGGTCCTCAAACAGCACAGCAGTGAAGTCTCAGAACAGTTTCTATGTTTCAGTGCAGCTTATCCTGCTGCCCTGAATTCCTACGCTGTCAGAGAATAGTCAGCTAAGGAAAAAAGAGCCATGCCAAAGAAGAAATTGAACGGATGTAGGTTAATCCCCTACCACATTCCAATAGGCTTCTTGCTAAATATCCTTATCTTAGGAAAAGCTGCTATTCTATGTACTAGTGTTAGGTTCTTTGTCTTTGTGCAGCCTCACAGTCTAAAGTTTTCTACCTGGGAAACACTCTCCCCAGGGTTCCCATTCTGTGTTGCAGTGTTCTTTGTGTGGGAGTTAGACCTGTTAGAGCAATTTTAAGTATAATCTGCTATTAGCAGTATTTGGGGCTTAGAAGACAAATTGGGAATTTGAAATAATAACTGTATGAAATCTAGGTGCAATCACAGAATGAAAATGAAATGGCTGCCACAAAAAACCAAAAGCCCAAATGGGGATTGTTAATGTGAATGTGTGAAACACCTTTAATTTACACAATTGGGCAAAAATGGGCATGTTCTCACAGAAGTAATCCTACGCAGAAGAGAAGAGCTCCTCTTTTTGCAGGTCCTCTTATAATGAGTTCAGATTTGAAAACTGGCCTGCCTGTGGATTAAATAGTTTCACACCAGAAGAACCAGGAAAGTGTTATATTTTTATACTTTTTATTACCTACCTTTTGGGTTTTTTTTTTAATATAAGCACACTTTAGGATAATTCTATCTGCCTGTCTCCATACTCCTGTACGTAAAAAGAGCTTCTTTTGTGCTTGAATCCTCATTTTGGTATCTTACCATCAGATTTGGTATTGCATTTCAAACCAGTTTTATATGATGAGACTTTAAAAATGGATTATTATGTACCTTATATATCTGGAAGTCTGCTGGTCGTTGCTAACATCTGAACTGCTCTGAATGTTTATCCACCTTCTGGGAATTGAATGCAATGTGAAGATGAAGGTGCTCTGTTGATTGTGTAATAGATGAGGAAAAAGCAGAACAGGAAAATCATAGGCAGTTACCTGGTTTCATGGGTATTTCTTTTTATACTTTATGGCAGTAAAGTTTTCATCCAGCCAAGCCAGTCTGAGCACCAACATACAGTTGGAGCAGCCTCGCAGAAGGGGAAAGGAATGGCAAAGCGTTGGTAGGAGATTTGGTTTTAATCATGCAAGTTAATCATTGGCAAAACACCATTTTGTAATCCCTATATGCATGAGCAAGCATCAGGGTGTTTCTAGCTCATGTCCATCTTCTCCCTTCTGGTTTTGGGTGTCCTTCCCCATCTCCACCCAGTTATCTTGTCAGGACATTGTGGGAACAGCGCTTGGTTCCTTATTTCTTGTCCTTTGCTGTGAACTTGCTCACAACGGGAGCTGGTACCCTCAGCAGTGACTGGAAACATGGGGCAGGCAAGGGCCTGCACTGCTGCCACTGACAACAAAGACCACAGGGATCCAGACCTTGGAGAAGTAATTCCTTTTTACAGAGCTGAAACAAGACCCGAATGACTGAGATGTATTTGAATGGGAAACTGAGAATCTTCTCAAAGATGCAATGGCAATTTTATTCACTTTGCCGAGAGTGGATTTAAGAATTGTAATTCAAGAGGGCATTAGCCCAGTGGGCTGCCACTGCCAGTCCTCGTGCAGCTTCTGAAGGGGTGCTCAGCACTGAGCACCAAGTCCCTGCTGCTGTGCCAGCTGGGAACTGAATCCTGCTGCCCTCCAGTGAGGTTTAAGATGCTTGTGCCACCAGTTTGAAGCTTCTTGAACCGCAGGTCTGGCTCTTCCGGATCCTTCCTGCTCCTCTTTAGATTCTGCCAACTTGACTTTTGCTGGGATGTCTGTGTAGCATCATATCCTTTCTTGTCAGAAACTTGAATGATAAAAGGCTTAGTCATAAATCGGAGCATTTTATGTGAAAGTCTCCCAGTATGTGGTTCGTAGCTTTGAATTCTGGTTCTGTGTGAAGCTGTGGGAGCTGGGCTTACTGATGGGTTTGTGGAACAAGAAAGTGGGCAGCATTTGTAGTTTCAGCACAGTGCAGTTCTTGCTACTTTCCTTCTGGCCTTGGGAATGCAGTCAGAACCCCAGGGCTGAAAATCAAAGCCATGGGAAAAATAAGAACAAACTCCAAATCATTATTCAATGGTTACTGTTATTCTAGTGGACATATATCTGAATGCCTGTGCATATATTTGAAAGAGCATTACTGTCTCTTAGGAGGAGAATGAAATTCTCTTGTTCTTAAGTTTAAGCCTAATTGCTTCTGCAAAATTAAATCTGGGACAGCTGCTTTGGAAGCACAGCATTTCCTCACCCCTCCATAAATGAAAACATCATATTTACACAGAGCTTATGGGAAATAATTATATCATTGTTTGTAAAGTCTCTTCCTCTCCAAACAGGAAGAGAATACCCTGTCATTTGGTCTGATGAGATTTTATGCTGCTCCCTAAAAAGGAAAGAGATGATTAAATGAGAGAAATAGCCTCTCCAAGGAGTGTCTTCCAACAAAACTGATACAAGTATGGGGCAGATCACCATTCCTTGGGAGAAAATCTAGATAAAGTCCTTTGGTGTCAGTGGATTTACAAAAGCATCAGTAAGATCAGGATATGGCCATAGCTCCTTAGCCAAATTTTCAAGTGGTCTCAATGTAGGAATCATATATCAGCATTCAATTTAAGTACAATGGTCCTAATTCAGGTAAGGATTCTTTTTAATGTGATAAGCTTTGGAAGATTCCTTTGTTCAAGTTAGGTGAGTGATAAAATATTTATTCTTGATGTCTCTTGACTGGCCTGGAGAGAAATCATTTTCCTTTTAGTGTGTCAATTTTCTGGGGATAGGGAAATGTAATTTATATGCACAAACAGCATTTGTGTGCTCTGATCACATGGAGGAACATCTGTTTGCCCAGGTTTTATGTGCAAATTACTTTTGGGAATGTGGACTGGAAACCTGAACTAAGAAAATGGGTTGGTTGAAATGAAGATGATGATCTCAGAGGCAGAACAGGCACACACCAGTTTGTCTCATTTTCTCTTTTGAGCAGATTGAGGGATTTTGTACAGTATTTGGTTGTACTCTAGAACAAGGCTCTCACCCCTCAAACCCTTGACAGGCCTTGCAGGTTGTGCCCAGCCTGTTGAGCCCCTCTCTGGCGCAACCCCCTTTGGGATGGGCAGAGTGCTGGATAGATCTCTGCTTGTTCATGAAAGTCTCTGGGGTACTAGATCCATTACAAATGCTTAACAAGTGTCACTTGAGGCTAGAGGAAAGTCTTCTGGGAGGGTACAACCGAAGCTGGCCTTTTATCAGGGATCTCATGAGAATACCAAAGTAAGCAAGGTGTAGGACATGCTCTGAACCACAAAGATTCACAAAGAAGATAAAAGCTATCAGGCAGGAATGTTTTCTTCAGGAGAAGAGGTAATTTCTGAGGTACAGGACAGGGAAGTTTCATTACTGTTCTCTTCCTCGTGACAGCAAAACACAATAAGAAAAGCCATAATAAATACTGTACAAGTGCTTCTTCTGTGCAAATGCTAAGAAATTACTTTCACAAAGATTCCTTAGTTGATACTGAGATCCTGTAGCCGTGTGTGCCTGGCTGTGCATGCAGCAGCTCTGCGTCCAGGGTGTTGATTCCTCTTGCTCTGGAGTGTATTGTTAGACATTAGCAAGGCTTAAATGGGAATGAAACAACCCTGCTGTAATTCCAGTCTCATGATTCTTTTGTAACAGCACCTTTGGTGTTTGTTACTCTCATGGCGAATGTTGCTTTCGTGTACTGTGTAGCACCATGTGGTGGGAATGCCATGTAGTTCTTCAGGACCATTTCTTCCTCCTCTGAGGATGTAGAAAGCTTTGATGTCTGAAAGCTGCTTGTTTTTGCAGTAACTTGTGGTTATTCGTTAGTTTTGCTTTATTTTTCAGGAAGTGTAGGGACAATTATGCTCAGTTCTTTACCTGTGTAATTGTTGTAAAGAGATAGCAAATATAACTGAATTGGGCAGGGGAGGGGGGAATCTCTGAATTCAAATGAGGCAACAGTAAAGGGAACTGGGTGATTAAGACATTGTGATTCATTTGTTGTACATCATTACAGCCAAAGCTTTGTTGCTGAATTCCTTGCAATGAAGTCACTGAACTATGATTATATTGCAGAAAATGAAAGGGGACAAAGATAAAAAGGCAATAAAACAAATTAGTAGATGTCTTGAGGGACAGAATTGTTGGTGACTGTCTGTGTTGTACAGAAATGTTCCAGAAGTCTGGCAGTTTAAATTATACATCCATGAAGGCAAAGCTCTTACTGGTATCAAAATCTTTATTTTGCTGCTGCTGTTATAGTCTCTTTGAAGTTCCAAATTGGCAAGAAGAAAGTGGAATTGTCTCTTAATGATGCTTCTAAAAGACAGTGTAAAGATGTTGAAATACCATCTCCAAAAACAACTAGTCATCTGGGCATGGAAAACTTTTTCCTTACATTAACATTACTGGTGTTTAATACAATGACTGATATGTTCATACTCTCTGCCCATCGTGATACTGCACTTTATTTTGTACTCAGATTTGAAGCAGCATGGATAGATTATACGAGTGCAGATCACTATACAGATAACAGTTGGGAAAGATCTACCTAACCAACACTTTCCATGTAGATAAATGAAGGCACTGCTAAGAGTGGCTGCCCTGGGGCTCTGACCGGTGAGTCCCACAGTGAGTGTGAGGGATCCTCCCACAGTGAAGGTATCTGGAGGTGATACATCTGCGGTCACTGGGATCAGGCTGTGACACCACCTGATGTGTATCTGGCCTGACCTACCCTTCTGTCAGTGCTGGAACCACATGTTCTGTTGCCTTCTGCCCAGTGAGTGTTTAAAAACTTATGTTACTGTTATTAAAATATATTACCCTAAAATATCCCTGCTTCCCAGAATGATATTAAGTGCTTGCCTTGCTTGATAGGAGTTAATGGACCACCCACAACCCACATGTGAACACCCAGCCCATGTTCTCTGAACAAAGCAGGCAGTGCTGCTGCCTTGTACACCAGGCAAAGCCAACACAGGCTGGGACAGAAGTGCCTGCAGGTGCCCAAGAGGGCTGACCTTGGAGAAATTTGACTGTAATGCTTTTTATCTGTGTATATAGTATTATAGACACATTTATCTATCTGCATAATGATAGATAAATAGATAGATTAGATAGAGGAAAACCACTCTTGCAGTGTTTTCTATTTGGTTTAATACATCTTATTTCTGTGTGCATCTTACTGAGAGCATTGCCATGTGCATGTGCAGGCTTGGCCTCTTCATTGCCCTCTAAGAGATTTGAAGGTGAAGTTGCCTTTTCTGGTAGTGAGGTTAGAAACCATCTTTGAGGTCCTTGTTTTTTCTTTGAGCAGATTCATAAGGCACAGAGAACAGGGGTGCGTACCCCACCATTGCTTGCAGCCCACAGCAACTGTTCTGCTGGCCATCCTGGGAGAATCTCTGCTTTCCTAGGAAGCAAGACAAATAAGGAGCAGTCCATTGAGCTTCAGTGTTGTAGCCACTAACTGGACTGGGAAAGAGGAGGCTTTTGCCAGCACATAGCTGGAGCACTGAGGTTGATAAATAGCTGGTTTATGATACACAGGGCCTGCCCCACTGCGGTTCCTGCTGACTCAGTGGTAGTGAGGGGTGTTCAGGAGCCCCTGCCCCTCAGCACAGATAATGGGCTTCTTCTAGTTTGATGGTGGCACAGCATGGGAGCAGTGTGGAGCAGAGCTGGCTCCTCTTGTCACCACCACCAGAGGAAATGCTTAAGAAGAAAAGACATTGATGCAAGGCTGAGGGGGAAAAGCAACCAACCTGCAAATGATAACTTTGTAATGGTAGGTGTGAGTTTTTGCTGGCAGAAGATGAATGATGTCAGTTGGGAAGAGGTTAATGTCACATACCTGAGGTGTGCTGGGCCATTCTACTGCCTGTCATGGGGAAGTGACATGGTGCTGGATGAGTCCCAGGGCACTGCAAACACAGGTCTGTGTTCAGGACACATACTTGCACTCCTGCACTGTACAAAGGGGTTTGCACCTTTGCATGAGTGTTGTGGTGAGGAAAGGCTCTAGTTTAGCAAATTTTGGCATGGGGGGTGTGTGTGGTGTGTGTCTTATCCCAGGGAGCAGCAGCATTGCAGCCTGGAGGGGCTTTTCTGTGCACAGAAGAGTTTATTTTTCATAGAGCAGGTCAGAAAAAGCTGCTGCTTCCCTCTCCTTCCTCTCTCCTTTCAAAGACATTTTCCAAAGCTAATAAAATCTTCCATGACGAGGATCCATATGTGACCAAGCATAAGCATCTGAGTTTGGACCTTTCTTAGTGTCTTTTTCCTTTCCTACCCGTTTTTTCCCCTGTTTGCATGCTTGCTTCTTCCTCAGTGGAAGGAAGAGACAGACAAGTGATTTTGTTCTATAAAATGTGCCCAATTGCTAGGCAGTTCTGCTTCTCAAAGGCTGGTTTGGTATTCTTTCATGGAAAGCCTTGATCATTTTCAGTCTGTTCTAGCACAGCAGGACAGGCTGCTACATGCCTGCTATGATTATTCCAGAAATCCTTCACATTTAGGTAGCAGTTGCAAGAACCAGAGCTGACTTAATACCCCTCATGCCAGGTAGATGGGCTGGGAAGTGAGGCTGCAAATAAACACATGGTTTGGCTCACTGTCATCTGTCACTTATTATCTGTGTAAAATCATGCATTATGTAGGTGTTTGCTCCAAGAAAGATGTCCTTGACATCTGTCTGAAGCCTTATTCGCAAAAATATGTCGTGACCAAAGTATTCTCAGCATATTACTTGTGTGAAGTTAAAGGGACAAAAAATGCAAAGTATATGGAAGTGTGTGTGTTTTATATATACATGCATGCATATATACATACATATATATTTATTTATAATAATCAGCGTGTTGCCTCTGGACATGGCTGTGGTCCCCAAGTGCAAGTGCACATGCCCCTAGTCCAGTAGAGGTTCTGCCTGGCTGAGCCACTCAGCTCATACTCATTTTACCATTCCCAGGCACAGAGCTGAAAAGTCATTGGTGTGATTGCAGCCACCAGCACAACGCTGTGGGGAGCAGGAAGTTCCCATGGGGTGTACTTTACAGAAGCTGAAAGACAACCTAGATGATACCAGGCAGTCCTTAGTGGGATGGCTTACAGCAGCTAACTGGAAAGTAATACTAAACTCAAGTTAAAAGGAGCTCACCAGTTGGGGATCTCATTTCCTTCTGGTGTGTTGCCTCCCAAACCCAATGGGATTTCAGGGTTATTTGACTCAAAAGAATAGCAGGTAGGAGAGCAAACTCTCACTGTTTCTCCTGCAGAAGACAGGTTCTTCTGTCCCAGATTAAAAAGCATAGCCAGGTTTGCAGAGCTGTACAGAGACTGTAATTCCTTCCTGACCCCTCTAATGGATGCCTTGAAGCACGATGCTTTGTTGACCTCTTTATTTCATCTTGCATAACTAGTTATACTCATAGTTACACAATTATCCAGGCCTTTTGAAATTCTGTATCTACAGGATTGGTTTCTATAGCCATAATAATGAATTTGATAATCCTCTGGAGAGCAGTGAGGTTAGGACATTAATGCAGGATTTGATGATGAGCTATTTTAAATAGCTCAATAAATTATCTCGACAAGGATTTAGATTAGAAATAAAACACCACTCAGCTGTCTTGATGTTTTTTTAATGTTGCTTATTTCATGAGATCTGGTTCAGTCCTGTCCTTCCTCCTCTATAACCTTTCTGCAGCAGTGGGGTGATAATGTAACTTGCTTCTAAATCTCTGAAAACAAAGGACCTGATGCTTATAGAGGGTTGCTGTTGTGGCTGGGATGTGAAACCCAGCATCCTTCAAGAAGCAAGCACCATTCAGTAGCTCACAGGGCAGATTTCAACAATGAGGCCATGAAAATCACAACCTTGTTTTGAAATGAAGTGTGAAGGGTACATGAAAGAGTGAGTTTGCAGTGTAAGATATCGAAGTCTAAACTAAAATATATTACCAGCTAAGTGTAAAGGGGAAGGTACTGATGGCAGTGATAGTGTGTGAGCTGTGGGGATGGATGTTCTCATCACCTAAGGCACCAACCTCCTCAAGTCATCTGGTTGAGGTAGAGAGGAAGTCTGACATGGCAGATACCTGTTAGCCTGGCAGTGAGAAACTTGTTTCTAAGCAATTGTGGTGGCATGCTGGTGAATATCAGTCTGTTCTCAGTACTCTCCCAAGTGGAAAATACTCCTATTCTTGTTACAGGTAGAAACAGAGACATTTAGCAGATGGTGGAAAGTCATCACTTTCAGATCATATGGTCGTATTCTTAACTGGGAAAGATGAGCTCTGAAATCAGTGATGTCACACCAACGTACAACAGCCAAAAGAACTGACTAATCAAATGTCACAGGCTGAAAACAATATGGGCTTTGAGTGTATTTTTTCTGTTCTTAAGGTTAAATCTTTAACCTGCTACAGCTTTTCTCCTTGGTGTATATGATACGTGTGAGAGCTAAACCACAAAACACTGAGGCAGCCATTTGAAGGCACCTCAGCTTTCTCAGTGAAGCCAACAATGATGTGTTTTAATGGCAGAAACTGGAGTTTGTTTTGTAGTTGGTGCTGTGTCCATTTCTACTCTGTGGTGCCAGATTTCAGATGCCACCTCTGCCCTACAGATGGTATCTTGGCCTGGACATTTGTTTCCTTTGGTTGCATTCCTTCACTTCATACTGGAAATGAGAAGCTGTTTGGTGGTAATTCCTCAGCTCAGCTGCAGTTGGTGGCAGCTGGATGTGGTCACACCACCAACACTGTTTTGAAGAGGACTGACTTTCTGACCAGCCTTTCTCTGAATGTTCCAAGGGCTGCTGATACTACTGACCATATCAGTTAAGTTCTAATGTGTGCCTTCCTAAAACTCAGTTATTGCTCCTGCTTCTCCCTTACCAGCATAACCTCACCTGGAGGCATCAAAACTGTGCTGCTTTAACTTTCTTCCAGTGTAAGTCAGTGAAATATCTCCATGGTAGATACAATGATAGCAGTGTAACCACATTTGTGGAAGTATATCCGTTCTCATTTAAGAGAACGTTGAGCTCAGCTGCATTAAGCCTTACACTAGGATAGCTGTACTTGCTGCTGGTTAAACTATGTTGGCTTTAAATAGGAAAGATTACATTCCTTGTGTAATCGTGCTGCTTGATATAGGCCGGGACTGAACAATCTGTCTTTTGGGATGGAAAATAGCATTGGTGTAAACGCAAACAGTTTTTGGGGAGTCAGTCCAGCTTGTTTCAACACTAACATAAAGAGTGAGATAGACTTTCTCAAATACACTGTTCTGATTTGCATAGTACATCTTGGATTGTTGCTTTTTGCTTCCTTGTCTGCTTTTTGATTTGTAGGATATCCCCATCTCTTTCTCCCTATCTTTGCTTCATACCTGAGCAATGTAGCAATTTCCAGTCCACCAGGGTGTGTGTATCAGGGACACATCTGAGAAGAAACACAATTTCCTTGTCCCTGTGTGGTGAACCACATGGTGCAGCTCGTACTCACCTTCTCAGGGTTGTGAGGAGGATGCTAATAGTAGGTGTCAGAAGTTACAAGTATTAAAACATATCCAAAAACTAGAAAGTAATACAAGTTCCTTTAGCAAGTGCAGGGAGACCCTGGATGGTGCCAAACCAGCAACTGTTGGTGACAGTGGGATTGGAACCAGATGAGCTTTAAGGTCCCTTCCAACACAAACCAGTCTGGGATTCTATTAATCAGACTGATTAGTTTAAATTTCAAGTTTCATGGGGTTTCAATTAAAAATGTGCTGCTCTTTCAGGATCTGTTGAAACTTTAGAGTTTACCTGTAGGGAATCTCCTCTTAAGGCTGGCTGCAAGAGGGGTAAACACCAGTTTCTGCTATGGAAGTTGATGGCTCTTTCGTTTCACCATTACAACTGAAATCACTAATAATGTGTGGTCTGATGGGGCAGCATCAGCATGCTGTCTGTGACAAGTTATTGAGGATCCCATAAATAACAAGAGTCTGCACACACCAGCACCCTGTGAAACGGGTCTCTCCAGTGTGCTCAGCAGCAGCAGGATAGGAGCACTGGGCTGGTGGCTGGTTGGGGTGCAGGGTCTGTACTTACAGGGTTCTGAGTGAGTGAGTGTCTGGGCAGCCCGGGACATTGGCTGTGCTGGTGGGTATCAGCTGCATCCTGGCAGCACTGCACCTTCCCAGCAGTACTCCAGCATTTCTGCCCCAAGCCTCTAGAATATGGGCCTTTGTCTAAGTTTTCTTTTGATAGCTGTGTGGACAGAGCAGCATCACCCTTATCATGTCTTCTCTAGTAGTAACACACAAATTCCATATTATCTTTGGGGCTACAAAAGATGACTTAGCTGCTGAATGCAGCTTCACATCAGTAGCTCACATCTCTTGCAGTAATAGTATCTTACTCTTTTCCATTAAACTACAGAAATAACTGCTTGCTGAAGCTCTGAGAAGAGCTGTGCTGTCTGCATGGCTGCTGGGCTCTCACCCTGGTGGCATTGCTGCCTGCTGGCTGGTTTAGCTGCTACCCTGCATGGTCTGAGGCATGCTGAGCTGGAGCTGAAACCCCACAGGAGTGGAGTGAGAGGAGCATGATGGCAGTGAGGAACATCCCTCACTTCCCCTAAAGCTAGTGTCCTGTGCTGTAGGAAAAGGAGCATGACCAGCAGGTTAAAGGTGATCCTGCCCCTCCATGCTGCTCTTGTAAGAACCCACTTGCAGCACTGTGTGCAGCTCTGGTGTCCTCCACATAAGAAGGCCATGGAGCTGTTGGAGCAAGTCCAGAGGAGGCCTCTGCTCTGGAGACAGGCTGAGAGAAGTGGCCTGGGGACCTCTTAGAAGTCCTCCAGTATCTGAAGGGGGCTACAAGGATGCTGGAGAGGGACTCTTCACCAGGGGCTGTAGTGATAGGACAAAGGGTAACGGGTTCAAACTGAAACAGGGGAAGTTCAGGTTAGATATAAGGAAGAAGTTCTTTACTGTAAGGGTGGTGAGGCACTGGAACAGGGTGCCCAAGGAAGCTGTGAATGCTCCATCCCTGGCAATGTCATGAGAATACTAGTTTCAATACTGTTCAGAGGAAGTAATGTGGGGCTCTTATTCCTGTATCAGAATCAAACCTGCCAGTGTTGAATTTTGCCTATTAGACTAGTTTTGGATGCTCGGGATGGTGTGAACAGGTGGGGAGACGACAGTGAATTGCTGCTGTGGTGGTGTTACAGGTCTTGTGGCAGGTGGCCACTCGCACTAGTTGTGTGAGTTATGTAAAGCTTAGTGACATCTGTAACGTTGTATGGGCATTTTCATCTGTATTTACAGATCTCTCTTTTTGGCTCATAAATAAGTGAAGGGGGAAAACTGCTTTTCTAGAAGATGGCAGCATTTCAGCAACAGATTACCTTTCTTCATGTATTTTAGCATTCATTAATGAAAAAGCTCATACTCTAAGCCAAAAGATACAGCCATAGTGGATCAGGTTTCTCTGAAGTACATTAATGTGTTTCCTTGAATCACAAGTCATATCAAGCATTTTTCCTCATTATTTGCACATGCAAGTGCCACAAACAAAAAGCAGGATCTCTTGTTGTCAACACAGGAGTTGCAGAGATGCTCCAACCTTTGCCTGGACATTTGAGTGCATTCTGAAATGGTTTTCCTGACTTTGTCAGGTCATTTTGGCTATGCAGAGCATTATGTAAGCCTGAACTTTTATTATTACAGCCCTTTGCTCACAGCTCCACCAAAACTTTGGAGTAGTTTCTCAGAAGTAACTTGTAAGAGAGCTGTAGTAATTGAGGTCAGATGAGCTGTACATTTGATGTACAGCATGCTGGAAGCTGCCTGAAGTGGTCAGCATCCATCTGGAGATTATCACAAGCCTCTGCTGAATAATTAAGTGTGCCCTCACCTCTGATGGTCACTGTTTTGGAGAAGTGGTTCCTGCCTTCTTGATGGACTTCAACACTTTGTCCTTCTAAAATAAAGGTTCTGATGAGTTGCTTTAATGTTTCATGCAGACTTTTCCCCCTCCTCATTGGCAGTTAGCTTGGGGGGAGGGATAAGTTAGATTAAAAGCTCAGTGAATGCACGTTGCAGGAGTTTCTGCCTTCACGAGAGCCAGTGCTGCTAATGAAACAAGTAGTGCAGTGACAGGGGACAAACTACCTCATTTATCATCATCATCATCTTGTTCTTCTAGAAGGGAAACAGGTTGATGGTTTGTAGGTAAGACAGCATTTGTTCATTCCTTTGCATGCAATCAGACCACCCTGGGGACATACGGAGACCCACACCTGCCCGTGATGCTGGGTTCCCCATACCTGCTCCTCACCTGACAAACATGGTACTCTTAGATTTATCTGTCTTACCATTCTTTACATAATGTGACTTGGTGTCTCAGACGAGCCCCACTGCACATTCCCTTTTGGAAATGCTGGCCATGGTGTGGTATGGGGATGTGTGCGTGCATGGAAAGTCAGCCTAAATTTATGGGGTTTTGCTGCTTCTTTGTTGCTGTGGGAATTGCAAGAGGAGAAATGAGAGAAAATATACTGCAGCCGACTGAAATTGCTAGAAACCTTTCATTTGCCAGTAACTGTGGGTTTAATTAACCTGCCTGGTAACACCAGTGTAGTTGTATGTTATATGGTGTGTCTACAAGCATGCTTGGTACCCTGCTAGCTCAGGATTCATTGTCTGTTTCCCTTTTAGCCTTGTTTCTGGTGTTTCTTTGGTTTGATCAGTAATAAGATGCCAAGCGTTCAGGTTATGCAATGTTCCCCATGTTCCAGCATTAATTTTTGCTGAGTGTTTTTACACTTGGTAAAGCAGCAATGTGACAGTTATACCTGTGAGGAAGTCTTGAGCTCAGAAAATTCTCATCTTAAACAATACCTCCTGAATGGAAGAGCTGGGCAAGTCTTAATGTGAAATCAAGGGAACAAGCAAGCCCGTTAAGTGTATGCACTAATACCAGAGCTAAGTTATGCCATGAGATGACATGCCCCTGAAGAGTCCCTTTTTGTAACAGTCATTGAATATGAGTAAATAGAGTGAGCTTCAGAAGAGATCTGTGACTTTCCTGGAGTGACAGATTAAATGGTACTCCCCAAAGGTAATTTCTACATCTGTTATTTATTCATGTAGTAATGATGACAGGTGAATTTAACAGAGCAAATGCAACTTCCTTCTTTTTTCCCCATCCAACCTATCTTGCCTTTTGCTTGGTTCATGCCAGTAACTAAGGAAAGGCCTGCGAGGGGCTGTGAACAATCAGCTCTGTTATCTGGAGATGTCATCTCTGCTCTTTCATTGACAAGACAAATCACATTGTAAGTGAGAGAGGAAGATGAATGCTGTCAGAAGCTGTGTTGATGGTTGTGACTGAGGCACACAGTGACAGTAGCGCTACAGCCCTACCTGTCAGAGGGGGCTCTACACTGCAGACACACCAGGATGGCAAGGGCAATGCGGACAGTACTCTGTGGAGCTGCAGATCTAGAGCCTGGTGTAAGGCTGTCTGTCAGCTTCCCTTGTCGAAAATTGCTGGAAGCTGGAACCTGCCGAAAGCAGTTAGGTTAAGGTTATGTATTCGTTTATTCCATAGCCCAGCTAAGTTAAGCAGCCTTCCAGCTCTTCCTTCACTAGTAATGATTTGCTTCATCTACACCGGCACAGCACTGCCCCAGAGTCATTTAATCCTTTAGATTTAAGGGATGGTTTCTCTTTTATTAAAAAAATATATGGTATGTTTGGTCCAGGTATATATGGATTGTTCTAGCAAGGTCCTCTTAGTTATAGTTAACATAGGTCTCTCTGTGTGGGGAACTTCAGGTGGATGATAAGGCATTGCCCACGTCAGTTCTCTGTCCATACAGTGATGGCAGTACTGTTGCTTCCTGTGTCATCTGCAAGGGTGGAAGGTCATCTTAAACCCTTGAAGCCTCAACTCCAGTCATCTATGCCCAGGGCTGACCTTTACATTCAGACTGTGGAGCCTCTCACAGGGTTTAACATTTTCCCAGGAGGAAGGGACTTTCTTCTTTGAAACTCCATTTGCATACTGGGTCTGCTCCCTAATAAACCATAATAAACCTCACTGCCTTTTCTGTGAGCAGTACAGAACTAGAATATTTGAGTTTGAAGTATGGATTTTGCTGCCTGGAGTGTGGTACCTCTTTGAATTTGTAGAAGCTGTTGGTGTGGGATGCCTATGGGATTTTTAACAGTTTCATAAAGGTATTTTAATCTCTGTGACTTCTTCGGGGGCATACAAATGAGTAAGTGCCTGCAAACTACCATTAACTTTCTTAACAGGGTGTTGTTTTGTATCTTACACTGCCAAATGGCATTCTTTGGCTCTCCTGAAAGGAGCAGCTCAAACCAGCAGCCTCTTGGAAACCAACTCAGTTCCTGATGTGAGAGTATCAAATACTTGCAGTGCAGTTCTGCAGTTTCTGTTCTCATATAAACCTGGGTTTAATATGGATGTAACTATTGATTTCCAGCACTGCCTGCCTAAGCAGGAGGGGTGGTGGTTGCAAAGTCAGTCTGCTGGTCAAACTGAAGTGAAAGTTGTAACACACGAATGTCAAGTGATTGAAATGAGTGGCACATTGCCTGAATTCACTGAACACACCCAACCTCATGCAAGCAGTCGGTGCACACATCTGCTTGCATTACTTGCTCTTCTCATCAGCCACTGTAAGGCACAGGACAAGGGATAGTGGTGGTGGTTCTTTGGATGTTCCTTGGGGCAGAAATAATTGGAACATCTGTTTCTGATCTCTGGAGACATTCAAACTAAGAATGTCTTTCACCTTTTCATGTGGCTTAAAAGCAGGCAAGTTTAAAACTGGAGGCTTATATGAGCATTGCCATGTCTGGGAAGAAACTTTTCATCATCAAAAATGGATAGTGAGGAGTAGAAGTGTTTTGGTCAACAAGAGAAGAGCCCATCTGTGTGCCATACACTGGAACCAGCAGCTGCCTTTGTCTGAGGGTCCTGACACAGCAAAGAACTGATGAGGTTTGACTGTTTCCATTGATAAGTAATAAAACCCTGCTCCCTGCCAGCATGATACAATGAATGTGCTGCCGTCAGGGATTACTTTCAGAGACCAGTACAACTCGGTGATGCTCATATCCAGGAGGGTCTTTGCAAAGGCTGATTTCAGACTGGTGAGGCTTATCTCTTCAAGGGTCACTGTAAAGGGAGTGGAGGCTGAGCAGCCCCTCTGGAGAAGGACTGAGAGCAGGACCCTAATTCAGCTGCAGTGAATCACCCTCCAGAGCCAGGTCTGACCACAGGCAGTAGAAAGGAGGGTGCAGAGAGCCAGCTGCCTTGTTAGGCTGAAGGTAACCTCTGTGGGTATCCTTCTTTCCCAGGAAAAATCCACTGTGTCTGGCTCCCCCTCTGTTCTGTATGTAAAATGGAGCTGTTCAGACACATTTAAGCTGCTATTATGTTATCTTCAGCACAGCTGGTCCACAGAGGCATAACTACCTGTCTGCTTCCAGTCTGCCCTTCAGCCCAAATGATAGAGATGTGTGCTGTGGTGTGCGGATCCTGCTCACTTAACACAAGAAAGGACTTTTTCCTCCTTTAGGAAAAGAGGATTCTTTTTAACTATGTCAAGTGCTGTGAAGCAGGAGGCCAAAATTAATGGTGTTTGTACAGTGCTATTTCCCTCCCTGGTGAGCCTGCATTATGACACAGCCTTCAGTGACATGATTACAGTATTTATTGCATGGGGTGCCATTCAGGGAATGGCAGCTTGGGCTTGTTCAGTGTTTCTCATTGTGCCTGTCTCTAACTCCTGCATGCCCTAAGTTGGGCAGTGCACATCCTCTCCTCCCAGCTGCATGCCTCTGTAGGTTCCTCCTCTGCCTTCCTGCAGGCAGCACACGTGAGATGTTCAGCAGTCAGAAAGACAGTGGGTGATGTTATACATCAGTAACAGTGCATACATGTGAGCAGGAAGAGTTCAGCTGGCAGCAATACATGGCTTTGTAGTACATTAATTTAATTCTAAAATCCACTGTATATTTCGATGCCAGTTGAAAACAGCAAAGTCTAGGATGGAGTATGTCACTGGAATTTCGGATATGATGAGCTCAGACCTCTCTGGTTGTCTATTGCTCACCAGTGGGAAACACAAGTCCATGCAAACTCAATGCTTAACTCTGTCACTTGCCTTTGCTTAGGGCAAACCCCTTTCTGTGGTTCCTAATGAAGAGGCACTGACAGCATTCAGACATGGCTTTCTGCTAGCCCACCCCACTGGCAGTAATGCCAGTAAATTCCCAGAGCTGCTTTCACATTCCCAAAGTCCAGCCAAGAATCCAGCTTTGCTATTTCAGATTCTAATGTCCATGGCAGGGTTAGAAGCCTGAAGGGATTTGACAGCATGACAATATGACCTTTTCTGTATAGCAAAGCGAATGTCTGTGGGTAGGTTTTGTGTTGTTGCTGTGTTGGTTTTATTTAACTTCTACTCCCTTTACCACACCCAATAGCTAAAAAAGAGGGAAGTTGAAGTAACAATCCCACAACCTGCAGTCCCCAGACATGATGCCTTTTGCTCCCACATGAACTGCAGCTCTGAACTGAAGCTCTTCCTGTCTCTCCTGGAGGTGTTGCCAAGATGCCCACTTCTGCTCTTCCCCGTGTGTCCTCTCAGCTCTCCTTCTTGCTGAAAAGTCCTCCAAAGAGGGAAGAGTTTCTTCAAACTCCATTGTAATGTGTATGTTAGTTGCATGGATAACATGCACACTTCAGTGGTTCACAGTTACTGTACATCTTTGAACACGTCTCCTTGAAGGGTTCATCTGGATACTTGGCAGGAGAGTTGCCCATTTGCCTGCTCTTGCTTGGTGTTAACCCCATTACTTCGATTGCCTGTGTCTGCTTCTGAATGCTGACACACCTGCACTGCCACATTTGGCTTAACAGGAAAGCAGGAGTTTCCCTTTACTTTCAGGACAGGGGGAATTGAGTTTATTGGCAAGCTGCCTTGCCAAGGGAGAGGGAGGGCAGTGAACCTCTTCTGCCCAAGCCTGCATTTAGGCAGCCTGTAACTGAAGGCTGTCACATAATGCCATGTGCTGAGGCATCAGGACTATTTCAACAGGGCACCTCCTACAGCAATAGAGAAGAATGGGGCAGCAGGAAGGATTTTGACACCCACAATTTTTCTCTCACATTATTTCTTGGCTCTAATCCCAAGAGAAAAAAACTAAATGGGCAATTTCACGATGATTTGTGGAGCTGGAAGTTGCACCTCCATAATCTCTACCCTGGGGGATGTTTGTCAGGTAGGGAAGGTAGAGCAGTCTCAGTGCTCAGTGCCTGTGGCACGCACAGCAGTGAAGAAATTCATCTCTTGTCATAACTGACACTAAGTGGGAGCCTCAGCACTAGGGGAAACTGGCAGCCTTCCCTCAGTGGTATCTGAGAGGGGCAGAAGGGAGAACCTTCATCAACACCTTCAGCGGGAATCACTTGCAGTAGGTGGGAATAAAATAGAGATAAGGAATAGGGAGGAGACATCTAACTTCCAAGGGCACAGCAGAGAGTTGCTCACTTGGAGGAGGGCCTCAAGTCATCTGTATTTCTCATCCTATGATACAGAAAGAAATATAGTCTAGATATGGACTGCATCTGTCCAAAGCATGTCTAGGGTATGTGAACTCTGTACAGGAGGAAGAGTGGGAGGAATTGTGAGTTTTGCAAACTGAGGATGGTGTCCTGCAGACCTGATGGTGTCTTTTCCAGGGTGCCAGATGCTGTAAGAGGGCAATGTGATGTGTTAACTGTGTCCTGGTGGCTTTTGTGACTGGGTTTATGGTGATTTCTGAGGCCTGCTGTGTTTGAATGGCAGCCGACTGACAGGAGAGACCAGCATCAGTGGAAGAGAGGCAAGTGCCTCTGTAGAGACTGTGCTGTAGCCGCAGGCAGGAACCTGGGAATAGCATCATCTGCCAGCATAGCCCACACTGCAGCCCATGATATATAGAGCCCTTGGCAGCACCTGGGGCAGAGGCATGTACAGCTGAGCTCAGCATTCCCTAGACAGGTGGAGCTGCCTGGCTGGGCCTATGGGAGGCTGGAAGGGCAGGGAAGAAACTCTTAAAGGGGACCTGGAATGATAGAATGTGAATCCCCTCCTGTCTCCTGCACCACAGTATGAGTCTGTGCTGCTCCTGGGAGGAATCTCCTTGGCAAGACTTGTATTCAGTAACCACAGAGACTATTAGAACCGTGTCTATGCCTTTCTACAAACTACATTATTCAATATTTTGTCCTCATTAAAATTAGTTTTCAGTTTTCTAATGCAATATGTGAGAGGAGAAAAAGTTCCCAAAACATTTAACATCAGAAACTCGAGTTAAACATTTTGTTTCTCTGTATAAGAATGACTGACTGCTTGAAAAGGAATTGCTGCTTTTTTAGAGTACCTTTGTTGGTAAATTTGGGCCTTGTTTGGTGAGAACATTTCAGGGAGCTATGTAAATTTCACTGGTGAAGAAAGGAAAAAGGAAATCTGTTTGGATCTTATCCCTTAAAATAAATGGAGGCTCTGACCTCGCATTACTGCACCCAATGAGGAACTCGGCAGCTTTAGCAACTTTCAACAGATGGGAAAATATTGTTAGTCATGAGCAAAACGAGAGGGTTTTTTTTCTTTAGACAGCAAGTGTCCTCTTTAAATGCAGTAATATTAATAATTTAGGGTCACCTGAACCTTATAACATGGTTAATGAAGAAATTCACTTTCATGCAGAACCTTTACAGAAAATATTACTTGTAATATAATCTTATATAGTTGGATTATGGAGACTTAATAAAAGTGTTGCTTGCTGAGATTGTTAGAAAGAAAGGGTCAAATGGGGATCTGGTGCCCTCCCTCTCCAGTGCTCAGTCTTGTACAGCCTTTGCTTGCATGTTGTGATACTTAATGGCCATTGTGTTCATCTCATGTAGGAAATATTCCTTTGCTTTTTGGTTTTTTATTGCCTAAAAAGTTATTAATTTAAAAAAAAACCATATTCCTCTGATGTAGTTAGAGAAATCAAAGCATGGCTTGAGGGGTGACAGCTCTCCCTCTGTTTTACTTTCGCTGTGCTGAGCTACTGGGTTTTTAGGCTTAGGAGTGGCTAAGGGTTTTGCAGAGCTGCTATCTGTGGTCTGTAGACCCTTTTAGGGGGGGAGAGGATCACAGTGCTTCTGAAAACCCCTCAGGCTGTGAGCACATCAACAGTTGAGGACCATCAATGGCAGAGTTTGTGTGGAGGGGCCCTGGAATGCTGTGGAGGTGAAAGGCTGCCTGGAACCTGCTGTTACAATGTGCCCACTGCAGGAGGAAGATGGTGGAAGGTTTTTGTGTTATTTTCCCTTCCTAATTAAATGTGTTCTTTTTGGAAACAAAAATGCAGAAACAGGTCATCTGGGCTGAAGCTTTCTTGTTTCTTTCTCCTTATCTTCCCTTCACGATGCCTGTCTCCTCTCACCTGCAAACCTCACATTTTCCAGTCCTCCTGGCTATGAACATCAGCGAGCAGAAAGCCTGCATGGGCGATGTGTGTGCTTCTCCATCGCTTAACAGCCTGCAGCCCATTAGACCAAAACAGGGGCAGAGGGAGGTTTGCATTAAGTGCAACAATACAGAGTGAAACTGTTTAAATGAAATGGCTTAACTTTTTTTTCTAGCTAATGTTTCCAGTATAATGTCTATGAAGATGACCCCATTGTGTAATTAGTCCAAATTCAGTAGAGGCATAAATGATAGGAAGGAGGTTCAGTAATGACTGAACCAATTACTCTGTTGCGCAGAGAAGGGCCAGAGCAGCCAAGTCCTTATATCCCAGCTCAGAGCAGTCAGGTGGACCTCAGGGGGGTGTGTTTCCATGGAAATTCTTTGTTTCTGGGGAAAGTCTGTGTAAGAAATGGAAAAAGTCATCTGAAATCCATGATTTGAGGATGGTGCCTTGGAACAACAATACAAACACCCCAGAGCCACGCAGAGCCTGCTTTGGCATAGGAGCCAAGTGCACATCTAAGGGGTTTGATCAGAGAGAAGTAAAACTAGATAGGAAACACATTCAGCTACCCCTTCCACTGCCTGAACCACCAAACAGCTCTTTGTAGTTGACTCATGTGGATTGAGCTTGGCTTAGGCAAAAGAATTTGCCCATGTTAATAATTTGATTTTCAACAATGTAATGGCTTTTGGAAAGAAATACTGATAATTCTCAAGCCTCTGGCTGCACAAATGATTTTAGCTGTGAGGTGTGTGCTTTCAGAAAGCATCTGTGCTGCACACTACAACTTCTGCATGTTTTCTGAAGCTTTTGTGGTGTACTTTCCAATGGCTGATGCATTTTATGTGTGCTTTGGGTTCAGTGTTTTTATCCCTGGAGCTATGTAAAAACTGATGTCTTGTAAACAACTGCAAAGTGCCAGCCTCTTTCTGCTGCAGATGAAAAACTGTTAAAGCACCCAAACAGAAGCCATTCCACCTTTGCAGCTGAGATTAGCATTTTCATGTACATTCAAGAAGTCCTTGATGTGGTTGCAGAGCAGGGAATGAATGGGAAAGGTGTGTTCCATGGTTTTAGAAGTACATCTCTGGTAACTGAAAAACATCATGGTACTTTGGGGCAATTGTATCCCCTGGGCTTTGGATGTGCCAGTGTTCTAAGAGATTCAACTGGGAGTTCAGCTAACCTGATGTGCTCAGGGAGGTTGCTTGAAGCTCTGACTGTGGAATGCTGAACATTATGAATAGGTTTTATACTGAGTTAACCTTTAATATTATCAATATATACAATCCCCTGTTAGGTTACTAAATGGCAAGAGGCTGAATTATTGAAGAAGTTAATTGGGCTTAATACTGATTAGTTTCATTAAGGGCCTATAATAGTGGTACTGCAGAAAGAAATGTGTTATAATGAAGAAGAAGAAAGTGCATCTCCCACACTGTGTAGAGTTCCAGTAAAGAAGCTGGAGCTGAGCCTGCAGACATTCCTGGTGCCAGGCAGAAGAAACAGCGTGCCCTGCAGAGGAGAGCTACTGTGGTGGGTCCATGTGCTCACCCTGCCATCCCTGCTTGGGAACCTGTGTGCTGGTGGCTGGCAGACACCCACAGCAGATGACACCAGAAAGCCCATAGTTCTCAGTGCCTGTTCTGCCTCCTCCCAGACCCCCATGGAGGTAGGGGGGAGAAAGGAGCCATGGAAGCACAGTGGTGTGCACTGTGCACAGGCAGCACAGGACTGTGTGATGGACAGTGGGATTTGCTGGAGGGCACAGGAAGTATCAGTCCAAGTGATTGGGGCAGTTGATGAAAGGACTGAATGTGAAGGGAAGGAGGTTATACCCATCCTCTGTTAATTTACTACCTCTCCACCAATGCCAACATTTATATTCATGCTAAAGCAGTTATTACTGCGGGGCCCTTTTCAAGCTAATGTAATATCTGAGTTATTCTGATGATTTCCTAAAGTCTGTAATTGATGCCTTTGATTTGATGATGAATTTTATCTCTAAAATGTAATGTGAGCATTGGAAAGAATAATTCTATCAGTGGCTTCAGTTACCTGATTTAGTACAGCAAGAGATTCCTGCAATGTTAATTGGGTGTTTAACTCACAGCTGACTGTGATCCCAGTACTTGGAAAGAGAAGAGAGAGCAAAGATGCTCAATTTAGACATGAGTGACAGTGAGTTAAATTACTTCCAGGTGAAGCATGGAGTCCCAACCAGTGGGCCACTAGCTGTGGCTCTGGCAGCAGAAGGACCCAGTAAGAGAGAGCTGGTAGTTACCACCTCCCTCCTCGCTGGAGGAAGGATCATGCTGTGGTCCTCTGTGATGTGGAGACTCCTGCTGAGCTCCCACAGGCATTTCAAACACCCCCGGCTTGCCCACCAGTAGGTATCTGTTGGTAGGATTCAAAGCAAAGAACAGCGTCAGGGTTCATAGGTGAGATGCACAGATAGAAATAAAGTAGCAGATGCTAATCAAAGTGAGAAGCAAAAGGTAAGAAATGCTCTTCTGCTCTAGAAAGAATGAATTTTGGGGGATGGATGTTTTTTTGTGTGAGGAAACAAAAATGATATTAAAACCTATCTAGGGAGAGAAAAGTCCATACTGAGATGCTGGCAGAAGTGCAGGTAACAGCAAGAGAGGTAGAACACAGCAGGTGAGGTCTGGGGGAGAGATTTAGATGGGGGAAACTGGAAAGTAAAGTAGCAGAAAGTGAAGCAGGAATTCAAAAAGGCTGTTGAAAAAAAAGAATTTGTAACAAGAACAAAAGGTGCTTCAGTGAGATCCAAATCCATAGAGATGGGTGACAAATGGTCAGTGTGAGTGCAGGACCATGGCAGCTGAGGGTTTGTTTCATCAACATCTTTGTTGGTGACATGGACAGTGGGACTGAGTGCACCCTCAGCAAGTTTGCCGATGACACCAAGCTGTGTGGTTCTGTTGATCCGCTGGAGGGAAGGAATGCCAACCAGAGGGACCTTGACACACTTGTGAGGTGGGCTGATGCCAACCTCATGAAGTTTAACCATGACAAGTGCAAGGTCCTACACCTGGGTCAGAGCAATCCCAGGCACAGCTACAGGTTGGGCAGAGAAGAGATTCAGAGCAGCCCTGCAGAGAAGGAATTGGGGGTGTTGGTCGATGAGAAAATGAACATGAGCCAGCTTCAGTGTGTGCTCACAGCCCAGAAAGCAACCGTATCCTGGGCTGCATCAAAAGGAGCGTGACCAGCAGGTCAAAGGAGGTGATCCTGCCCCTCTGCTCTGCTCTTGTGAGACCTCACCTGGAGTATTGTGTGCAGTTCTGGTGTCCTCAACATAAAAAGGACATGGAACTGTTGGAACAAGTCCAGAGGAGGCCACGAGGATGATCAGGGGACTGGAGTTTACTACCTAAACATGAGTTTACTACCAGTGTCTAAGCTAGTTGTCAGAGATGGAGAGCTTCTCACTGAGGGACTTCCTGTCTGAAATTTGCTTCCTTCTACCTGTGGAAAGCATCTTGGCTTACTTATTTTAGGAGCAACCATGAAAACCCATTTATTCTTCCAATACAAGGCTCATGAGGCAAGATGAAGTACAGGGACTGCAGCCCACTAGTAGCTCAGAGTGGTTAAGAGGAGACTGGCTCCTTTGAGCAGCTGAAAATGTTTGGGAACAGTGAGGGGAGATGATGGGTGTCCACAGCCAGGGCTGTAGTGGTGCTCCCTGGGCTCCTTCCTTGTCTTGTGAGGGGAAACCACCCATCCTTCCAATGCTGTTCAGTGTGGGTTTGAGACACAGGCACTGCTGGAGTGGCAGCACAGACAGCGCTGTCATTCTGTGGGTGCTGGAGCTCAAAGCACGTCAAGTACTTGGGCCACGTGGTTCTCATGCACACCCCAGCAGTGAACATGAAGCTTGTTTAACAGGCACTGCTCAAGCTGTCTCTACCCAAATAATGCACTTCAAAGAGAAGCCTTCTTAGACTCAGTCATTTCCCATAATCTTTTCAGTGCTGAAGGGAATATATGTCAAGTGATTTCCTTGTACTAATCTAAATGGAATCCTTAATAATTAAGACAACCTAGTCAAGTCAAAATAAATTCAGTGTCTCATATTTAATATTCTTGTTAGAGTCCTTATGAAGCAGGCAGAAATATTAGGCAAAATTCAACTGAGCAGATGTCAGTAGTAAATAATAGAAGCCTGGACCGTACCCAAGTCAGGTCCTAATGTGATTAATTCAGACAACTGACTGTGAGTCTTTCCTGAAGTATGATGGTTTTAAGACTCTGCTAATTCCAGTGTAAGATGCATAGGGAAGTATTAGGGATGTAGTTAGGCCAAGTCCAACTTCTGAGGAAGCCAATGCAAAATCAGGACTTGTTAGCATATCTCAAAAGCCTGGCTACTGCTTATCTTTAGATATTGTTTGATAACAGTATCTATTGTTATCTAATAACAATAACTTTGTTATTATTAGATAACAATATTATAATCTAATAACAATAACTAACAATATCTATTGTTGGTATTCAGTGCTTCTAGCATTATCCCAAAGTGCTAGCTCTCAGTGAAAGCAGACCACACCAGAGCTAGATGTGCTTTTTTAAGTGCTGAAAATAAGCAGGGACTTGTAAAGTAACAACATTTATTAAGTGTTTGTTGCACAATAGGGCAGTGCAGAACTGGAGGGACCTCAAAGTGAATGCCCTAATAAAGGACTCTGGCAGAAGTGTGTCTCCCTTTTCAGTGTCCCTTTGAGCCTTGCATACTGCTTGGGATGGTGTTTTGACTTCATCTTCTGGGAATTCCCATGGTTTGAAGAATTTCTGTTAAGTATTCTAGGGTGTTTATACATCATAAGGAGCCATTGTAAGTCATAGAATCATAGAATAGTTAGGGTTGGAAAGGATCTTAAGATCATCCAGTTCCAACCCCCTGCAATGGGCAGGGACTCCTCACACTAAATCATTTCACCCAAGGCTCTGGCCAACCTGGCCTTGAACACTGCCAGGGATGGAGCATTCACAACTTCCCTGGACAACCCATTCCAGTACCTCACCACCCTTACAGTAAAGAACTTCTTCCTTATATCTAACCTGAACTTCCCCTGTTTCAGTTTGAACCCGTTACTCCTTGTCCTATCACTACAGTCCCTGGTGAAGAGTCCCTCTCCAGCATCATTGTAGGCCCCATTTCATATACTTTAAGTCCCTTAAGATGTGGAGTCATACTGCATTCCTCAGAACCCGAGGGCAGCATGATGAGGGAGGGTAATGCCAGCTGTTAAACAGAGCTTTGGAGCTGAGAGGCTGCCCTGAGCCCCACTCCCATGGCTGTTCCCACTGTGCTCTGCTCTTCCAGATGCACAGCTCAGGCAGCTGAACCACATCTGTGTATTTGAGCAGAAACTGTGGATTTGTGCATGGTGTGTGAATGCTGCTGCACTTTCAGACCTCATTTGGTGCCTTTGTGCTGGGCCGTGCCTCAGCTGGCTTTACTCACTGTTGTATCCCTGCCTGGTGAAATCCCAGCCTGAGTATCACACAGATAAAGAGGGGGAACTCCATCATTAAGCATCACAACCCATAGCATGTTAAACAGCTGGGATGCAAACAAGCCCTAAGGAAATGAGATGAAGTGTTTGGGGTCCAACAGTGATTTTCTAGACAATGTCAAATGGCTCCAGATCTTGGTTTTATGTATAAGTAATAACTCGGAGGTTACTTGATCTGGGCTTTCCACCACTGAAGCCTGTGCAGTTGCTGCTTCTATTTCTGCTGCCATGCCCACTGTTTGAACCAGAGGAACAGCCCCCAGATCCATCTTGGGGTCTTTCCACAGCCAAAACCTACCAATACTTGTCTCCTCCTTAGTTCTCTAATTCAAATGATAATTATTCTAGCACTGCTGATTATGTGACTGCTGTTGAAGTGTTTAGGTGGACTGCAGTGCATTTCTTCAGCGTTTTCTCTCTTCAGATACCTGCTTAACAGCTCCCCTGTGCTCCATCTTGAGGTTTTATGTATAAATGATCTTTACCAATTTGCTTTCACTTAATTACTGCCATAACTGCTTCAGTGGATGAAGAACACGCACCAATGTGATATATTTGGGGTTTAATAAGTCAGTTGGTTATTTCCTCGTTCATATTTCCATGTAAAATAAGAGAAGTCCCAGTGGGTTTTGAGCAGGACTGAGCCACATGGACTGACAGCTGGCTGGAGGATGTCACGCAGAGGCAATGCACTGACATGAGGAAGGCTGCTGGTGGAGGGCTGCCAGCATCTATTGCAGGACTTGATTTGAGTTCATTGCTGGTTAGGAAGATGTGTTCAACAGGACGTTAATGGAATTTGCAGATGATACTAAATTGGAAGGCAATGGAACACCAGAGAAGAGAGTCTTGGTTTTTAAGGCAAGGCTGCATGTTGTGAAATACAAACTTACTCGTCTAAACAAGATAAGGTTTTATTGAGGAACAAAGTCAATAAAGCAAAAGCAAACAGTGCTGGGTGCATGACTGTAGCCAGAGGCACAAGTTATTAGTGTTTATTACAGGTTTATATACTTTCACTATTGCATTAGTCACATACAGATTCATAATTCCTGTGTATAGGCAGGGAATACTATAACTAGCTCCAGGAACTTATTATCATAAGTCTCCTTGGTGCCTGCGCACTTCTCTCTGATGATTGTAGGCAAGGATCTTAAGGATGAAGTAAGCAGTCTTCCTCACAGTGTACTTTGGCACAGTTGGATGCCCCAGTAATCACACAACTAGATGAAACCAGCCCTATCTGTAATTCTTCTGATAACTAGCAAAGATTTAAAACAGTGTGACCTTCCCCAAATTTATAGCAGGATGGGCAGACAAGGAGTATCCCAAGCTAGCAGATGGTTGGGAGGCTCTGTCTCTAACTGATAAGTAGAAGTATGGTGTGAAATAACTCATTCATGTTCAGTGGGGTCACTAAATCTCACCACAGACTTACAACACAAACGTTGTTCTCTTTCTACAACCTAAGTTAAGCTAAAAAGTACGTTAACTCTATATTTTCCAGGCACTAGCTTTTCTTATATCAAGCCCCCCCTCTTTCCTTTACATTTACAGACTCTTTTACGATGTGTTCCGTTTTGCTTAAGAGTTCTGGCCCTTTTCAACTTGTTTTCTAATCTTGTGTCTTTAGTGAGCTTTGTTTCTGTTATTGTAAACTCTTACAGTTATACCCACATAACCACAGCTATGATTTCCGAAAGCCAGTACATTTATATGTGCATCACAATGTGAAGTCTGTGACTCCCAATCTGCACTGGTTAAACAGTTTATTGTGAAGCTGCTATCAGTTACTGATGTTTCCTTCATTAGGAAGTTATTTAATACTTCTCTTTCTGCACCTTTACAGAATAGAACAACCCTCACCTCCTTCCCTAGAGGCAAATTCAGATTTTGTTACTGCTAAGTTCTCTGGGTATATGGGATCACTGCAACATGGAGCTAGGGCTGCAGAGCTGCAATAGATATTCCCCCGTGAGCAACGTCTCCTGTTCCCCATAAGTAATAAGTGTTACACACAGAATAGCCCTGGGTTTCTTTTTCTTATTTCCAGTCCTTCCTTGTCTCCATTCTCATAATAACAAAGTGTCTTCTGCTTCCCCCGGAGTCAGTGTCAGAGCAAGCATTATTGCTGGCTATCTGTAATCAGTGTGTGAAAACTGCACTTACTAAAGCATTGATTAATTTTATTAGCATGAAGACCAACAACACTACAGACACCTAACAGAGCCCCTGTAGGAACTAATAAGACTTTACATTTGCCACTTAAATTTCCATCAAAACTTACATTTCCTTCTGTTTTAGTTACTTTTCCCATTAGTTTATTGCCTGTGCTCACTGAAGTGCCTGCAAAGGTATCCTAATCTGATATGTAGAAGTGGCAAATAGCTAATAAATCCTCACCACTACAGTGAGATTGTGAACATGCTGTGATAAACCACTTTAAATACACTACTTTGGAAAAATGAGGCTTCTGATTTGGAAATAAAGGGAAGGGCATTAATCTGGATTTTCCATAAGTGTGTAAGCAGCAAGTCAGAAGAGAATCTGTTTAAAACAAACCCATGCCAATGCTGAAGTTACCTATTATGAAACTTTCTGTGTGCAAACGTAGGTGTAACTCTGCTTACAAAGTCTTCTCTTGGTTTTGTTACTCAGTTTTCCTAAGTTTAGGACATATAAAGCCACCCCAGCACTCGTTTGTTTAATCCTTAAACCTGCAGATATAGCAAGGCAGTGCTCATGCTCTGCAAGCTCACACAGAATCAAAGGGAAAAATGAAACCTAGATTTTTGTAACAGTTGGATGATAAACATCTGAGCTAACTTTGATCTCCTCCTGCTTCCTTCATGTACTACACGTGGAGTTTGTCTCTTGTTTACTGAAGCTTGTGTGGTGCAATGACTGGTTGTGTTTGCCTTTTTAAGAATGGAAAAACCATAAATCTCTGACTTAATTGAGCTATTTCTTTACTAGAAACATTCCTGCCTAACTTGAAACCAGTAACAGAGGCCCATGCAGTCACCTCTCAGTCTGTGCTGTGAAAGAGGAGCTAGAGATGTTAGAGGTGTACACAATGCCTATGTAGTACCTAAGTCTGGTGCTGGCTGGTTACGAACTCCTGTATCAGCTATAGTGTCAGCTATGGCATGAAGTTTCTATATGAGTTGAAAACTTTGAACATAAAACATCTGAGGAGGAATTCTGGAAATACATAAATATCTGAAGTTAGGCATGTCCCGTTTGTTGTGCTTTATAGTGTACTTATGGGCAGGTGGTGAAATGCTAATAGCAATAATAAGTAACCTGCAAAAACACAGAAGTTATCCCTTATAGGTGGGTATAAGTGGGAGCAGCTGAGTTGTTTTTCAGACAGCAGTGGAGTTGGTATTTGCAGTTTCCTTCACTGACTGCTGGTGATTGAGCTTCTAATCAACCGCAGCATTCCTGGAAGGTTTTAATTCCATTTGCTCTTTCTAGGCTGTTTTGCTATCAAGTGAACTTTAAAAGCCACAGTCCTCTTCCACACAACTAAACATGCATGCAAATCCTGCCATGCAGCTTTGAGCTGACATTTTGGTAATTACAGAGAAGCAGCTACATAAAAATGCTGTTCATGCTGAGAGCTGCAGCCCCAGGCTGTCCTCATGCAGTGTCCTCATACAGTATCCTCCTGTCAGATCTCTGGAGCTGGGCGGTGCTCTGCAGAGCCTTGTGCAGAAATACTGGTGGCCAGAAGGAATAGGTGGATGTGGGAAAGAAGGGATGGAGGATAGGAATGTCTTTAGCAGAGTTGTGGCTACCATTTGCAGTCAGGCTGTGGGCATGCTATAGTTGTGCTGCCTCTGCTGCTGTGTTTCTAAAGCACATTAAACATTGATGGTGCACTTGCATAAAAATAACTGTCATAGGGATGGGGAAACTTCAGCAGAGAATCTGCAGGCACAATACCTATGGTGAATAACATGAGTTTTCCCGAGGAGTTTTCCCATGGAGTTATTAAATACAGATGCTGAAGCTGATGGATTTTTGGCTCTGGTTCTTACCTTTCCATTTCTATTGAAAGATATTTTGAGATAGATATACCTGACTTATAATGTCCAATCCCATGCCATTGTTTCTGGAGCAAAGCACAGTATGTGCACAGCACTTCTGCATCCTGCACCAGCAAGGACTGAAGTTTAGACATAAAAGAAAGTAACCATGCCAGGATATTTACTAATAGGATATTACTAGTGGTATACTGAAGTAACTTGGGTGAAATCTTGCTTAATGCTAGCTCACAAACTGTGTTTATGGGCAAACATGACTAACTTTCCAAAGTTAACTAGAGAACAGTGGTGTGTTTTACTGAAGAGTTCTGCTCTTCTGAGAAGGCTGAGGTGCAGTTATGTCAGGGTTGAAGGCAGCACACTTCTGAGAGTCCTTGTGAAAGACTGAGAGGAGGTTTCTCTTAATATCTCACCTACATTCAAGCCTGTTTGAAGACTCCAACATAAATATGTACTAAGATTTCGATTGCCCACCTGTCTGCCTACCAGAATGGTCAGAATTGATGAATTTCCAGGTTTCTTTGCAAGGTAAAACATTCTTTTCCCTTTCCTCTGAGATGTGATTAGTTGTAGAAGGGCTTTAGTCATCCCTTCTAAGCTTTGCAGTTTGGTTCTATCTTGTTTTGCAAGCCCTGAAGACCACCAGCTAGCAAGGGGAGAAGAAACCTGTTGTCAGTCTGATGGTTTATTCCAAGGACAGTTCCATGTTGGGTGGATGGATACACAAGCTCTCCTTTTTGTGGAGGTTGATAACATGCTAGAGTTACACTGTATCAATGTTGGGTTTAGTTAATCTTCAGCCTCTGCAAGTCTGAAATATTTGTTACTGTTTTATATGAGTGAAGGTCTTCAGATTTGCTTTTAAGGAGTGTTCAACCCGAGGTTAGAACTAGGGCTCGTGGTGAATGTTGGTTTCAAGATACATCAGTTGAAAATGCAGGTCTGGGCTGCTCTCTAATCCCACTTGAGAAGATGCCAGTGGGATCCACCAAGCCCAGCATGGATGGCCAGGGCAGTCTCAGTGTGCAAGTTTGTGTCACACCCTTATGCCAGCAGCACCAGGGCTTTGTCAGCATTTGCCACATTCAGTGGCTGCCTCTTGTTTTCCTTGTATGTCTCTTTGGTCATGCAGCACATTCACTATGCATAATAAGCACCCAAGTGACAGACCCCAGGACTGTCTTTTTCCTTTTATTCTCTGAAGACAGGTTAAAAGGTAAGAACATAGAACACAGATTAAAAGGAAACTGATGTCCAAAGCCCAAAGTATCCCACCTGAATAGGAGTTTTTACAAAACACTTCCCCAAGACTGAACCTCAAGTACAGCTTGATCCAGGAGTCACAGAAAGCCAAGGGCCTACAGGCTGGGTGCTCTCCTGTGCTCTCACTTCATGGCACATTATCATGGACATAAATATGGGTTTGGTTTCTGTAAGTGTGGCACTGCCGTTTTTTGCAGTGAAGAAAGCAAAGGTGTGTCTTTTATTGACTACTTCACACCTGCAGCTTGGTCTGGATAACTGACACAAGTAGCAACAGGTCATCTATATTGAAAATCAAGTTGGACAAAAAGCAAGTGGCTGCTTTGAAAACACATAAGCCAAGTTAGCAGCCCCTTGTGCAGTAGTAATCTTGCCTTATTAGCTATGTTGATCCCAGCATTCCTGGACCTGGAATGGTCTTTAACTCATCATCAGCAAGTCCAGATAGTTTGCAATTTGGTTACCAATAAGCTCTAATATTATAGATAAGACAAGATATGTTGGTCTGTTGCAGTGGTTTGTTCAGTAACCCATCAAGTGGTGAATGTGTGCAGGCTACAGCACTGAACTAGGCTGTAGAAAAATTATGTTAATGGCAAAAAATGAAAGGGAAGTATTAATTGCAAAGAATAATTGTGGTACATCTAAGCTTGCATTTTATCTACCTCAAAATAGTGATGAAGCCTTGATACCACATCTACTTAGAGTCTTTCCACCTCCCAGGGGAAACAATTAGAAAACATTACAACCAAAATAGCTCTTTGAATTCTTTGGAGTCACCATCATTAAACAGAAAGTGGGTGTATATTTGATTACATTTGCAATCAGGAGGTTAAAAACAGCTTTTCATGGTACTACTGCTGGTCCAGGCTGAATTCACCTGCAAGTGAAATGCCCCTGTATGGAGAGCCTTCATATTCAACCTCCCTAAACAGCTTCAGAAAGGTTCAGGCGAGTGGAGGCATCAGATGCAATTACAAAGACGGATCAGAAGATCAAAGAACAACACTGAGCGCAGTGTAGGAGAAGACTGAAAAGCAGAGCTGAAGGGAGAAAGGAAGATTGAAGAAGAAGTTAAAGGATTTTAAATCTTTCAGGCACAAAAGGAGCACAAGGTCACGGAAACATTCTGCAGGGCTTCAAGGAACAATTCCTTGCCAAAAGCAGCAGGCATTTGTCAGGGGGACCAGATGAATCCTCACCCTCAGTGCTCAGCTGGCAAGGGGGAGGGCAGATGCCAGAAAGACAGAAACCTGCCCCAAGGAGAGGAGGAAATGCTGGGGCAATTGCACTCACCCAGGATCAGCCACCATGCAGTGGGCTTGTGATGGCTCCAGGAAGACATGAAGTGACACTCAGTTGACTTCCAGTGAGCCAAGGATCACATTGTTTCAAGAAAGACAGATTCTTTTTAGTTCTCTGCTCTAGCTTTCTCTTGAATTCTCTGCACACACTCACTGCTCACCCCAGTCCCATATTTCATATTACTGTTTGTGGGCAAGTCTGATGGTGAGAGACTAAAGGCAAAGCCTGGCTTTGAAGAAGCCTGTGGGGTATTTTGTTACTTCACTTGTCCTCCCACATGATGCCCTACAGCTCAGCCCTGGGCTCCTCCTGTCAGCTGCCTTTGGTACATGTTGAATTCCAGTCTTACTGCTGTTTGCCCTTGGACACAGAGTGCAGCCATGGTATAGTAAACACCAGGAATATGGATGTGAGATAGTGTTAGACCTTGTCATCTAGATAGAGCACAAGACAGTGTCAGATAGTTGGATGCTGTAGTAAAGGAGGAAACATCTGCTATTGATGCATGTGAAATACAGAGGCATTTATTCATGAGTAGAATTCATCTAAAATCCTTTCAAATTTGCTGCTTGTAATGGTTTGTTCTCTTATGGAGACTTGCTTTCAGGAGCTGGAGCCCTTCCTTTCCCAGCTGCTGAGCTGCAGTCAGCATCTTGCAGGGACAGGCCATGTAATGCTCTGTGTGGAAAACAGCTTTTCTCAGCAGTAGGTAGTCTCTACCCCCACCGCACATGAATCTCTAACTTCATCCAATGGAAACATCTTCTGCTTATCAAAGAACAGAGAGTTCTTCTTCAGGTTTATCCATGACATGGCACAACATATTTTATATATGACATCCCCTGTTAAATGTTATTAGTATTGGATTGTGTGTACTGATGGAACAATTGCAAACGCATGTGCTGCTGCAGAACTCTCTCTTCTGTCTGGACCAGTCGTTTTTCACATGTGAATACTTATGTTATGCTAATCCATGCCTTGTTAATATATTTAGTATCAATTAGCATAAGCAAGGTTGTTGAATGCCATAATTTAAACGTTAGGCACAGCTATTCTGCCTGTGACAGGAAGGTATGAAAAATAATCTTAATAAATATTTGTAATCAAGGAACAACAGAGAAATTGCTTTTGAATGGCTATGTAACAGGCAGAGCATGAGTCCCAGCATCTGAGGTTTGTCATGCACCGCTCTGTAACCAGCACAGATTTTCAGCCGGAAAGGCTTGCTTATGTGCCAACATGAAAAGAAACTATAAGGAATGCTTTTCATTAGGCATTTTATTATTTATTTACTGCTGCTTCAGAATGTGTCATGTTGTAGCTTTCTAACATCTCTCTCAAGGAGCTGATATGCAAAACAGAGATGAGTGGACAAGTCCCATTAGACTTGACTCTAATTTCAAACAGAGATCTTCAACAGTAGGTCAGGCTCAGCCCTGACACAAGCACTTCAGTAGGAGCTCAGTGCTCTAAGAACTGTTCCTGGGGTCTATATGTCATTCACATCCCAGGCTCACTGGTTAAACTTTCAATTCAACTTAAATTGCAGACAGCTCCTTCAGGCGTTTTGGACTAGGGATTGATCCCATGTATATGCATTATGCAGCAGTGTGGATCTGTAAAGAGGTAATCAAAGCTGAATGGTCACTATCTGGTACTATGAGCATCTGTGGAAGGAGAGAAGTAACTAGGACACTTTGGAGACCCTTTTGTTAGCCACAAAGGCATATTTAGAGAAAATAGAATGCACTCAACTGTTGTGTAACACTTGCTCACATCCCTGCAGTTGATGAGGCTGTCACTGTGACTTTGCCCCACATACACTCTGGTAAAACTGCATCAATCCTGGATGTCTCTTAGTCCTTTGTTTCTCTTTTTTCCTCTTCAAGTCACTGGAAATAATTCCTAGTTACTTCAGGACACTCGTGTTTAGGTTGCCAGGCCCATATCCTGGCAGGGGTTTAAGTGGTTAGGAGTCTTGGATTTATGTTCCTGGAGTGCTCCTATATCCCCAGCAGGAACAAGAATTACTTTGCCTGCATATTTTCACTGCTGTATCTCCCAGCAATGAAGCCAGTAATTCTGCTAAGATCAGAAGCACTGAACCTATATTCCCATTTTTTTTCTGGTGCTGTTTGGTGTATTAAGAATTTTTTCTTTCCCCATGGAAGGGCAGGAAAATATTAGACATTGTCATCCCGATACATTAAGGAGAGAAGATAAGGTGTATTTAGCTTTTAGAATGGTGGCTGTAGTTTGTCACAGGGAACACGATGAAGGCCAGAAAGAACTGACAGAAGAGGAGCAGCCGGGATCCCCACTGTGCCCGCTCCTGAGCCAAATGGAGGGGACCTGGAAAGAAAACAGCTGATTGGAATTAAGTGACCTGAACCTCATGAGAACTTGTTCATTGACTTCATGAGCACCTTTCATGAGAGCAGCTGCTCCAAGTGCCATCCAACCTGGCCTTGAGCACTGCCAGGGATGGGGCAGCCACAGCTCCTCTGGGCACCCTGTGCCAGCGCCTCGGCACCCTGTGCCAGCGCCTCAGCACCCTCACAGGGAACAGCTTCTGCCTAAGAGCTCATCTCAGTCTCCCCTGTTCTGGCAGGTTCAAGCCATTCCCCTTGGCCTGTCCCTACAGGCCCTTGTCCAAAGCCCCTCTCCAGGTTTCCTTTGGCCCCTTAGGCACTGGAGCTGCTCTAAGGTCTCCCCTCTTAAGGAGTCCTCTCCAGGCTGAATCAGCCCAGCTCTCTCAGCCTGTCACTTGCCCATATGTATCTGCCTGGGTTAATTAAAAGTAATACAGGTGTTCTGACCTGAATGTCTGCATTTGAGTTTTGGATCCACCTGCTTTAGCTGGGGTGATTACCTGCACCAGTGTGCTGGCAGCAGTGAAAGTGGTGCCACAGTTTGTCTTGGACCTGTCTCCTCCCTAGCATTTGGTATCTCTTGAAGTGGAATATTTCCAATTAGTTAATACCCCCAGAGAGTATCTGGAGGTGTATTGGGCAGAGTGGAAAATAATTGTCCCAGTGCTGTGATGTGGGGAGCGATTCAGCAGCAAGATGAAAGTTATTCTATAATTGTAATAATAATAATTCAGTCCACTGGCCGGCACTATAGGAACAGCATATATCCCTTTTATTGGAAGCATTCCTCATCTGCTGTGACCTTAATGTGAATTCTCTCACATAAAGGAATTCAGGATGGAGTTACAGATGGAACTACTCACCGGTACTGCTGAGAGGAATGCATTACAGCAGGCTGCAATTACTCCCCAAAACGGGTAAAATGCAGAGACCTCCAAATCTATCAAGAATTTTGAGATCTTAAAAGTGTGTTTTTCACATCTTATCTTTGTAGTTTTATGTGGTTTTGCCTTGTAATAATGCACCTGAATCTAAAGAAAAACAAGCTACTTAAGAAATAGGTTTTCCAAACCTTTTTTCCCCTCTATTTTCCTAAAAAGACTGCTTTTTTCCTGTGGTTGAAGGAAGGTGGGATTCAGATCCCATCATGATTTCAGGATTTAATGAATCCTGAAAACTCTTACTGAAAATGTCAGTGATTTTAAGTACTTGGGTGCTACCTGAATATTTGTTTTCCTCTTCCCCTATGAAAGCCACTGCAGAACAAACCTTATTTTGTCCTGTGGGTCCCATTTTAAGGAGGTTTAAATTTAAAGATACCACTATTATGCTACCTCCTCAGTCACCCAAATCCCACTTAATTTACATTTACTTCTATATGTAAGCTGGAGTATGATCTTTCTGGTGCAATTTAGTCTTTGTTTTAATTTAGTGAATGGCTTCAGTAGATGAACTGCTTGTGGTAATGACTGCACATGTAACAAATGTAACAGACCTTGAGGTTTCCATAGGGATGATGTGATTCCTCATGATTGCTTGCCTAGATACTGGTAAACCACTGACCTGCTCACATCTATTACTTGTTCCTAAACTTGTTTTTGTCTGGGATTGCTGTAACTGTAGCAAGATGTCAGACTTAATCTGGTTTTAGTTGGGTATTCAGGGCAGGTGCCACATCTTAACTTCAGAGCCTGTTTATGTCCAGTCTGCAGCAGAGTCTGCTCCTGCTTGCACCAAAGTAGTGTAATTCAATGCACATTAACAATGAATCAAAACATTCCCAGGCACTATGCTGTGCTGATGCTAATGTTCTGAGAGGCACTCTGCATCAAAACCAAACTCTTATTGTCCTGCAGGCAGGTTGTACAGGCAGAGAATCAGAAGATGTGCATTTGCAGTGTGGAGAATTCAGACAGACATAAACCTGGATGCTGGTGTGTAGGATGAGTTTGGTGGGAGGCATTGGCACTTACCTTATCTTAAGGGAGTGTGCCAAGCTAAGCTCCATTTTGATGCTTTGTTTTATTCAGCTTCAAACAGCAAAACTTAGAGTGGAATAAACCAATCAGATTTTTTCCAGCAGGGAAGTTACAGGATAGAACATAAACATCAAATTCGGGGGTTGGAACGGAATTATCTAGAGTCCTTTCCAGCTCTAACTGTTCTATGATTCTGTGAATCTCCAGTAAGAAAGTCATTCTTATTTTGAAAATGAGAAGATGCAATGAATGTTGTGTGTCATTTCAGTTCAAGAGTGATGCCATTCATTATTAGGAAACAAATATATGTGACTTTGTTAGAGCACCTTCTAGCAGGACCTGTCCAGAGGGTGCACCCAGGCCTAGCATACATTCCCAGCACATTCAGAATGAAACAGGACAATGTATTTGCCCTGGTAGCCAAGGCCAGTGACATCCTGGCTTGTATACCCAACTAAATAATGTGGCCAGTGGGACCAGGGCAGTGATCATCCCCCTGCACTGGGCACTGGTGAGGCCGCACCTCAAATCCTGTGTTTAGTTCTGGGCCCCTCACTGCAAGAGCAACATAGAGGTGCTGAAGCAGGGCCAGAGAAGGGCAACAGAACTGATGCAGGGCCTGGAGCACAGTGTGATGGGGAACATCTGAGGGACCTGATCGCTCTCTACAACTGCCTGACAGGAGGATGTAGTAAGATGGGGTCAGTCTCTTCTTCAAAGGAACAAGAGATAGGACAAGAGGAAATGGCCTCAAGCTGCACCAGGGGAGGTTTAGACTGGATATTGGGGAAAATGTCTTTACCAAAAGGGTTGTCAGGCACTGAACAGGCTGCCCAGGGCAGTGGTGCAGTCACCATCCCTGGAGGTATGTGAAGGTGTACAGAAGTGGCACTGAGGGACATGGATTAGTGGTAGCCTTTGCTGTGCTGGGTTAACAGTTGGACTTTATGATCTTAAAGGTCTTTTCCAATCTAAATGATGCTATGATTCTATGAACAAATAGAATATCCTCTTACTAAGCGTATTTTTTTGCCAGATGTCATTTAACTTAATGCAAGCTGAGCTTACCCCAGGGGTGTCTAATAGCTGCTCTTTTACCAGACCCTATGGTGAGAAGTGAAATGTGAAACAAAAATAACTGGTTAACATTCCACATTAATTACCCAGCAGTATGTGCATCTGTTCAATGACCTGGATTATACATGGTTAGTTTGGCACATTTCTTTAGAGTGCATTAAAGCAAAAAGAAGGAGAGATCCAAGATCATCTAGATGTCTTCTCTACTGTCTTCTTCCTACCCCAAACTCACTGGCTGTAGAATTGTTGGGAGTCAATTTGTCAGTCATTCCTGACAACACTGAATAATTAAGGATTGCTTTCCTTCCTCAGTGAGGCCTCTCTGGCCATTAGCACAAGGCAGAAAGGAAACTGGCTGTTAGCCTGGGTTGACATCAATTGTTCACATTCTTTGTATAGTTTTGTCATATTCTCTTTAATGCTTCTGGGAACAAGCCACCACAGAACTCCTATCTGTCACCCAGCCTGCTTGCTTTGTCAGTTCAAATGGTGCCGACCTGACAATGGGTGGATGAGTGAGGGAGCAAGTACATGCCATGCTCTGGCACTGCCTGTCCCAGTGTTGGGAGACATGTCCTTGTCATCATGTACACAGCCAGGACATGTTTTCCTGGGATATTTTTCTGTGTTTGTGATAAGTGTCACTGAGCCTGTGAACTTACCTGTACACTCCCTCTGTAATGTTCATAGAGACTGAGGATGTGACAGAAATGCTCATGTATTAAGGTATAAGAAGATGATTTACAGACCTTTGGGTTTGTGTATGTACCTGTTACTTGGTGTTGGCTGCTTCACGTTCTCTGCAGTGTTTTTAGCAGCTAACTGCCTGTTTTGTGAATTTTGCCATCTCAAGTACCAGGGCTAAGTGCCTACCTGGCAGCCAAGATACCGTATTCCCCTTAGGCAGGCCAGTCTTATTTAGCCTTTGTAGGACACAGTGTGATGCAGGATCTCTGCCCCAGACTTTCTGCTTGCAAAGGGAAAAGGCTTTTGGGAGTTTCTGTTACCACTGGCTGCCAAATTTCCCTTAAAAACCATCCCCATTCTATATGTGAAAGATGCCTTCACCCATTACATTTACATCTACATACCATTCAAATGACATTAACTCTTTCTTGGTGCAGTTCTTACAGTGCAGTGGTGGTATCCTGCACTTCTGTGCCCTAATGATGCTGGGTGATATTCCTCAAGGTTTTCTGCTTCAAACCAACTTGACATTTCTCATGTATGGGTTTGATAGTTTTGAAAGGCGAGACTTCACTTGGCACAATGTTCAAACAGATTTCATGGGGTAATAGATGGTTTTCATTACTGAAATGTGAGCTTTTCACCCTTGGGCATTACTGTAATGACATCCTGAGAACACAAGTTTGCAGTTCTGGATTCCCCTGTGCACAGCCTGCTCCCGGGTGTCCTCGGCTGCACCAGACACGGTGCTCCTCTGAGCAGCCCAGCTCCACAGCCTGGTTTCAGGAGTGACCCCTGTCCTCCTTCCCTTCCCAGACGGATGTTGTTAGGAAATTCTTCCAGTTTTTCTGTTTCCCTATTACTAAACCCCATATTTACTGACAGTTTCCTTGCCAAAGCCTTGTGTTTTGGAGAGCAGCACAGCTCTTTTGCTTCTCCTGCTCATCCCCAGCCTTTCTCCAGGTGGGTTGATATCACTGTTCATAGAATCATAGAATAGTTAGGGTTGGAAAGGACCTTAAGATCATCCAGTTCCAACCCCCTGCCATGGGCAGGGACACCTCACACTAAACCATATCACCCAAGGCTCTGTCCAGCTCAGCCTTGAGCACTGCCACAGATGGAGCATTCACAACTTGCTTCATCCCTCCTCTCTTCCATCAGGCATTTATCCATGTCATCCTTTAGGTGAGTGCTTTGCCCAGGTTTCACCTATCTCCTTCCAAATTTTTGGCTGGAAGCAGTCTCCCTCCATTTACAGAAGACATCCCCAACTAGAGGTATAAAACAGTATCTACCTGTGTTTTGCTGAAGTTGTCACTAGAAGTGTGAAGTATTCCCTTCCTGAGCTCTTAGCTATGTGGTTTAGAGTGTGACATCCTTAGGGCAGGCATTAGGTCTACTCTGTGGAGTTCTGCACAGTTTTATTACTAGAAAAAGAAGAGCCAGCAGACAATAATGTAGTTTTATTTTCAGCTCTCGGATGGTGCCTCATATAGGCTGAACAATACCCCGTCCTTTATTCTTTAAGTGCACAGATGTGTAGTCCATGCATGCCTATGTGCAGCTGCAGTGGTGATTTGGTTCAGTATTTGCAGGAATATGGCTGGACCAGAGCAGACACATCTGATCTGGATTTTAGGAGACTGATATTTCACTGCTTGTTCTGAATAATAGGATGTAAAATGCCAGCTCTGCTCTCCTTCTCAGAATGTTAAGGAGCAGAAGCACTCCTTATTGCTCAGACCTCCATTGCCTGGCTTTTTATTCCCTGTTTGGTGGCATTAAGTGCCTATTGCATTTATTTTCTTTGGTTTTGCAGAGCTGTGTTGGCTATAGAGTAGAAAGCAAGTGGCTTTCCAACACCTCAATATTGTCACTGCCTTATTTGCATGAAAATCGAAATTATCCCAAAGCTTTAACCCTCATCTGTTCCATTTGATATCTCAGCATTATTATTCACTGGCTTTCATGTCATGAAAAACCACATCAAGATGGAAAAGAGGACCTCTTGCTTTTGAGATTTGGCAAAGCTAGCTAGCAGGAGAATTTGCTTTGGGCCTGTAGAGATGCAGTAATGAATCTTTTAATAGTTCCTGTTCTGCTTCCTTGTCCTTACTGAGAGCTAAAGTTGTCTTTGAAAACAGCCTCATTTGTGAGTGAGAAAAGAAGGATGGAATTAGGCTATTGAGTGTGGTGGTTGGTTTTTGGATGAAACATGTCCAAAAAATTGGTGTTGATAAAGTAAATACAGACGTGGTGAACTGGCTGCTAAAATCTGGAGTTGGAAGACCTGTTATGTCCTTACATGGATGAAAAAGGTAGATGGTGGCTCACAAAGACCTCCAAACAGTCTTTTACAGGTATAGACCAGCAAAGAACACCTGCTTCATCTTGATCTCTTGGTGATCAAGCTGGTTTCCAGATGCTGCTTCGATTTATCCCAGTGGCTGTTTGTTAGGCAGGTGGACCTTTCTTAGCTTCCTGCTTCAAACCGGGACAATTTCAGTAAGTTAATAGTGTATATTTGTAGTAAAGAAACACACCTTGAATGTATTGGTTAGTGCAAGTCAAACCTTAGCAGTCAAAGAATGATTTTTAGTAATAGCAGAGAATTAAGGAGAAGAAAAATGATGGCAACTTCTGCAAGAGAAATGGTGTGCTTACCTTTCTTCTGCTCCCCAGGGTCCTGCACGTTCAGCTGGGGGAGACGCACTGCGGACGTGTGTCGGCATCCCAGGCTCTATGCATGTGGTTGTGATGGTGATGATCTTTTCTGCTTCTCTTTGGAGTCCAGCTGGAGTTCCTACCATTTCCTACCATGCTTTTGGCCTTGGTGTTCCTTAGTTGGCTTGTGCCTGTGTGGAGTGCTGCTGCCTGGAGCTTCAGCACTGAGCTGACCTGAAGGATGAGTCCTTCAGTCATGCTGGGGAATGTTTGCAGTGCTCTGGTGTGGTGAGGAAGGTGGAGGTGCTCCCTGCAGCCCTCACACAAGCCAGCAGTGACTCTAGCCATCACAGGTCATGGCTCAGATTGGCTCCTGCTGGGTCTTCTGCAGGGCCTTGGGCTTAGGGTCAAGCAAAGCACTTGGCAGAGTATGATCTGGCACAGACAGTTGAGGACACCAACTGGTTAAAGATTTGCTAAGCAACAGAAACTCTTATTTCATCCTCTTAGAAAAGGAACATTTTCCTTCTTGCTTTTGATTTTTATTTTTTCCCTCTGGATAACCAAGTCTCAGCATCTCATGAGCTGCTGTAAAAATCAGAGAGAACTGAAAGGGAGGGCAAGAGCATGTGGGCAGCTCTCATGATGCAGGGGCAGCTTCTGTGCAAGGCCATATCACGCCTGTGCAATCAATGCGCAGTCACTGTCTGCCATCCCTCATGGAGAAATCCATGCCCAGAGTATCACAGTAGTGCTGCTGGAACAACCAGGGCTAGAGGCAGGTTTGTGCCAGAGCAATGAGCAGTATTTGGGCTGGTGCTGGCAGATTTAGTTGTTAACATCTGACCAGTCTCTATCTAAGTGGGCAGAGCTGGAAGCAGGAATCACTGCTCATGGTGCATCATCCCATTTCCCTGTCTGCTCCTTGTACACTCTCAGTGGCTTGTCAGAAGGACTCTGCTTCCATTCAAACTCAAGACAAACAGTAGCTGCTCAGGTGAACAGAAAGCCCCTTCTGCCTTGAAGTGAGTGGGTAAATGTAAAATGCCTCCCCAGAACACGTGTTAATTACTGGAATAGGAAAAATGAAATTCCTTTAGTCTAAAACATGTAGGCCAATGCTGCTTAGGCCCTATTCCTAAAATACCAGGAATGGAAAGGGAACTGGTCAATACCAGCTCTCTTTAGGCTTTTTAAAGCAGAGTTTACCTTGAAGCACTCAAAGGCAATAGATACAGAGTGAATGACAAGGGTTTGCCAGAGACAGGCAGTGTTAAGGTTTTATTTCTGTTCCTATTATGCAAATGTTTGGGAGACAAAAAATGACATCAGAATGCCAATGCCATCATTTTAAATCAGACAGCCAATGCCATGATTCTAAACTCTGGGTATGACTGAGGCTTTCTTACCAGTCCTGCAGATGGATGTTGCCAGCTTTGCCTTGTAGGAGAGGGTGGCTGATAAACCAGAGATTACATCCCTTGGAGCTGTGCTTGGGGAGGACGTTTTCTTCTGGCAACAGTCCACATCTTTGCACAATGAAAACCAAGTCTCCCCTCTGCTTTCCTCTATATACCCTCAAAAATACCCAGATGCATAGTTCAGGATAGATACAACACAAGTAAGATCTGACTCTAGTTCACAGCAGTTGTGTTTAGTGGGAAGAGGATGTGATCCTGTGTCAGGCAGCAAAGCTGTAGCAGTCCCTGTGACCTTGCTCCCAGATTTCCACCCCATACTGCTATTGGGAAGCTGCTTGTATGATTCCCTAGAAGATATTATATTTGTATTTATTATAAATAATGAACTACTTATTTTCACCAAACCTTCTGGCCACATCCAATAAGCACCTCTCCATCACTGCCAGTGTCTGTCTGCTTTATTCTGATGTTTCAAAGTCTCCCAGATGCTTATTTAAAGCAATTGTGTAGAGTTAAGAGGTGGTAAAAAAAATCTGGAAGAGGGTCAATAAATAGTATTATGTCATGGTTTTGTTAGTCAATAGACAATTTATTGTAATATGGAATATAGTAGTGGTAAAAGGATGAATTCGGGTTTAATTGCTGGCAGGTAATGACCTATGGGGTCACTTGTGGGGGCATATCTCTGTCCTGCTGCTGTAGCTCAGGAGGTCAGCACACAGCATGGAGTGCTTGGCCCAGTGTGTGCAAAGGCTTCTGCTGGGGCAGAGGCCATCCGCAGCACATGTGCCGTGTGTTGCTGTACTTGCACAACACCTCTCTGTACTCTGATGCGTCTGCCTGTTGTCTGTGTGAAGCACTCATGGCCCTTTCCCATGGTGGCCTCTCCCCTCCTTAGGCAGTCACACAGCTCCTGTTGGGTGGACTTTCTGTGGGACACTGTGGGTTTAGGCATGGCACAGGCAGCGTGAAGCAGTGCACACCTTCAGCAGGGCAAGCGACTGCTCCACAGCTGTGTGCAGATCGTGCTGTGAGAGAGCCCCAGGAGTGCAGCTGTGGGTCTCACTGCACTGGGGGTGAGCAGGGCTATGGGCACTGCCAATCAGTACTGTGGGTGCAGTCAGGTTTGGCATAATGGTATCTCCTTCCTCCAAAGTGTTTTCAGTTCTCTGATAGCAGTTCTTACCTAGGATGCTGGCTTAGGTACCCACACAGCTAGAACTGTGCATTTGTCCATCACCATCAGAGCTCAGCCTTTATCTTACTTACCTCTAAAGGAAATACTCTGAAAACTATTTATCTCTCAGAGCATGACCATCAGTGCTTGTTCTCAACTGTTATCTCAGGTTGATACATTTGGATGGTCATCACTGGCCTGTTGTGGTAAATATCCTGATTCATTAGTGGTTCTGATGCTGCTGCTCCTCTAAGGTTTTTGCTATGAGACAAAGTGGGTGCATTTGAACCAGTGATGTGGGATCCTGTGCTTGTCTGCCCAGTGCAGACATGGGCTCTTCTCTTGTATCCATTCTTATATGTTTTAGTCATGCAAACGAAAATCCATGTAACCATTTATCCCCATGATTTCATGTGGATCTGTCAATACTGGTTTCCAGCCAAGACAAAGCTATTTTTGTTTCAGAACTGAAATTAAAACAAATATCCATTGCCCTCCGCCTCCATATACCACCCTGTTAGAAGCAAACAGCAATGCAGCTCCGGGGGTGCAATTCTCTCATCCTAAATTACTTTTTCCGGAGTATCTCACCATATGGACAATCTAATCTGTCGCTCCCAGGCCGAGATCTTTCTGCACAGCTGAGATCTAGCTGGTGTCAGGAGGAATCCTATAGTCTTTCTAGGTGCCTTTTGCTGAATAGAGGTTGTAGTGAGGTAGGGTCGGTCTCTTCTCCCAAGTAACAAGCACTAGGACAAGGGTAAACAGCCTCAAGATGTGTCAGGAGAGGTTTAGACTGGATATTGGGAAGAATGTCTTCACTGGAAGGGTTGTCAAGCACTGGCACAGGGCAGTGGTGCAGTCACCCTCCCTGGAGGTATTTGAGAAGCAAAGACATGTCACTGAGGGATGTGGTTTAGTGGTGGCCTTTGCAGTCCTGGGTTAATGATTGGACTTGATGATCTGAAGCCTTGGGTGATATGGTTTAGTGTGAGGTGTCCCTGCCCATGGCAGGGGGGTTGGAACTGGATGACCTTGAGGTCCTTTCCAATCCTAACTATTCTATGATTCTATGATCTTAAAGGTCTTTTCCAACCCAAGTGATTTGATGATAATCTGAGCAGTTCTTTAAGTTCTTAAGTGTACAGCACTGTTTTTTCTCAGTGCATAAGTCAACGGATATGTGGTTCTGTGAGTGGGCAGTGTGACAGGAACAGGAGCTCCTTGACTTCTGCTAATGACAGCTTTGCCCAGATTGAGGAGGATTCCATTTCTGACATCTTGAAGACCTCATGCCTTAGAGTAGGGGATGGGAGCGCAGTGTACCTCTGGCAGCTATTGCTTTTGGTGGGAAGAAGCTTTCAGTTGCATTGCTGCAGATAGAGGAGTCCAGACACAGTGCTGAGACCTCCCTCCTGCTGCAGGAAGGCAGGACCACCATAACCCTCACCCACTGGTGAAGGCCTGATACAGGGGTGACCACTCAGTTGTAGGAGCACAGCCCCTGCCCCAAGACCTGAGGAGGCTCTGTCATGGTACCAGAATCCAGTCAGCATAGTGATGTATTGCTGCAGTGGTAAAAGGAGAGCAGATGTCACCTGCTGAATGAGAGCTCCACCATCTCTCTGCTCTCTGTATGAGGAATGACATTTCCAAGCAGGTCCTCACCTCTTGTTTCTCATCTTGGCAACTGTGGTGTTGTGTAGGTGCCATTATGTGGTGGCACATTTGCAGTGGCCTCTGGTCACTCTCCTGCCTCTGCTGTGTGCAGGGGCTTTCCATAGGCAGGCTGTTGCCTATCAATTAATTTATTGAGTAAACACAGATAAAATATTCATAAAATACATAAAAAATATTTAAATAAGAAGAGCTGAAGAATCTCATGCAGCTTTCCAGTGCCTTGTGGAGATACCCTTAGTCTGCCAGACCCCACTTTGGGTCAGGGCCTGTAACCTGGGGCTGTGGGACCGCATGGCTGTGGGATGCTGGTACAGCATGGCAGCACTATGTATGTGCC